>NW_024080814.1:817554-1417554 GCF_003009895.1 Hyaena hyaena | reverse complement strand
TAAAAGACCACACTGAGTGGAGCACCGGTTGGCTCGGGTAGTTAAGCGTCTGATTCTTGATTTCAGCTGAGGTCATGGTCTCACAGTCCATGGGATTCGCTCTCTGCCCCTCCTCCCGTTTGCATGCATGCACATGCTCTCTCCGTCTCAAAATAAATAAACATTTAAAAAAGAGAGAGAAGGACAACGTAGTTAGTAACTGCAGTGGCCACTAACTCGTACTGCCATCCAAGAGGAGATCCACTGTTGGTCTAGATGCAAAAGATGTGAGATGAAGAAGTAGAACATAGCAAAGCAAAGTAAAAGGAAGGATGGAAGGAAGAAGATACAGAAAGATAAAAGGAAGGATGCAAAGGAAAAAAAGACGCAAGTAGGTTAAGAGAGGGACACAGGGAAGAAAACAGGGAGGAGAAAGATAAGAAAGGCCCCAGGGAATGGATAAAGGAAAGAAAGGAACAGGAAAGGCATAGTAGAGTGAAGGTCTTATCTGCGTGCCAGGCAACTGGCAAACTGCCTTATAGCAATTAATATTCAAAATATTTCTGCAAGGAAAATGTTATTTTTCCTATTTTATTTTAAAAATCTGAGGCTCCGTTCAGTGAAATAACTCAAAATCATTTACCTCGTCTAAGTGACAAACTGAACTTATAAACTTTCTAACTCCAAAGCTCACAACTTTTCTTTCTTTTTTTTAAATGTTTTTAACGTTTTATTTATTTCTGATAGAGAGAGAGAATGTGTGAGCAGGGGAGGGTCAGAGAGAGAGGGAGTCACAGACTGAAACAGGCTGCAGGCTCTGAGCCGGCAGTCAGCACAGAGCCCGACGCAGGGCTCGAACCCACGAACCGCGAGATCATGACCTAAGCGAAAGCCGGACGCTTAACTGACTAAGCCACCCAGGCGCCCCTGGAGTTTTCCACCATTATAACTGAAATTACTGTTAAAGCAACTGCTGAAGATCTTGGTGTTCAAGAGCGTCTCTTTTTGGTATACACACTGGCAGAGTGGTTCCACATGGATCCTTCTTTAGTGACCAGGAGCCCATTCACAAGCAAGACAAACAAGCACCTGTGGAAACTTCCAGTCTTGGCTGAAGAGCCTAGGCATGCCATTCCTTTATAAGGTCACTCTTTAGAATTCCACTGGCCTACGGAGTATGAAGTTTCTACATTACTGCCTGAGCTAATGCAAGGTTTTCAATATCATGCTTCCTCTAAGTATCTTTCCCAAATTTTAGACTGTAAGATAGAAGGTTGGATATTACTTCAAAAATCTCAAAGAAGAAGACAGAGACAGTTAGGGGCTATCTCAATCACATCAGTGGAGTCAACCAAAATGTCATCAAAACTAAGCAAGCCTTTCTCTGTTTCATTACCCACCTTTTTCTGTTTCACTAGATCCTTAAAGATAAGACAGCATCAATTTCTAGTTTATTTGGTCCCTTAAGACTCTTCGCTCCTAACCCTGATCATAACCTTATTCTAAATACTCTAAGGTACGTAAAGAGTAAAGATTAAAAGCCCACTACACACGGTGATGTCACCAAATTTATTAAGGAAATGCCCTTGACAAAAAACCTAGAATATTGTTTTGCTTTCCCTGAGGTTATTCCTTCTATGGTATTAATAGCTACTTCATTCACAAATGTTGACTTCCTTCAGAGTGGAACTTCCACAGTGTCAATGTTATTAGAAAAACTAGACTCTACAGAATAGGAAATGAAGAGCACACCTTGATCCGCAGCACAAAAAGACAAAAGCCTCCTGTTTTATCTGACCTTCTCTCAGAATTGATTAGTCAAGCCTGGCATTCACAAGCCCTCCTTGCCTTCTCCAAGGCATTCATTTTCTTGGGTCCTCTAGCTCTGAGGAAGTAATGCAAGATATAGCCGCACCTTCAGAAGGCCTATCTTCAATGACAACATTTCTCAGCAACTGGAGTGGCCCTGTTCCAGTCTACCTAGAAAGATATGTACAGTCATCTTACAGCTTCTTTTTTTTTTTAATGTTTTATTTATTTCTAGGAGATAAAGAGAGAGGCAGCATGAGCAGGGGAGGGTCAGAGAGAGAGGGAGTCACAGACTGAAACAGGCTCCAGGCTCTGAGCTGGCAGTCAGCACAGAGCCCGACGTGGGGCTCGAACCCAGGAACCACGAGATCTTGACCTAAGCGAAAGTCGGACGCTTAACCGACTAAGCCACCCAGGCGCCCCTTACAGCTTCTTGACACTTCCAGTATCAGCAAGGGTTGCTGCAGCCTCCCATTTTCCCCTTGAGTTCAGCCGATTGCACCTGTCAAGTCAGCTAAAGCAAAAGCATCTTCATGAGCATAAACACATGTCTGAGACTCCTACAGTTTCTCACCAGATTCATTCATTCCCCATTCGTATGGAAACAATTTTACCTCTTGGCATGAGCATAAATACAAACTGTGTATGGGATGGCATATCTGACTCGACATGTGAGGTGATTATGGAAACCCAATCTTATTCTAAAGAGACCTCATCATTTACTCAGTTACATGATTTATCTGTTTCCTTCCTTTCTAAGCTTCCCAAACTTGCCAAGTCCTCTAGGTACCAGAAACTATGGGCTGAAAGATTATGTACATGTTCTTATTCACTGGTACTCAGGCAGGGAAAGCTCTCAGCAAATTTTTAAGAACTAGCAAACCTTTGCCAGGCAACATGGTGTTTAACCTGGATTCTACTGAAATGGTGATAAGTCACCCACATAATTCCAAAAACGTATTGACAACAAGATATGGGACAACTGGGGCGCCTGGGTGGCTCAGTCGTTAAGTGTCCAACTTCAGTTCAGGTCATGATCTCTTGGTTTGTGAGTTTGATTCCCACATCAGGCTCTGTGCTGTTAGCACAGAGCCTGCTTTGGATCCTCTGTCTCCCTCTCTTTGCCTCTCCCTCAGTTGTGCTCTCTTCCAAAAAGAAATAAATGTTAAAAAAAAAATAAACTTCTTATGACATTAGCAGTATATAAGGTAAGTTTGTGGTAGTTGCTTAATTTTCTATTTGCTCTGTTTTTCAGTGAATCTTTATAGTAACACGCAGTAACCAGCAAGTGTTGGTTAAAATATTAAGATTAAAATAGAGTACCTAAATGTTAACTGTGGTGAAATTATGAGTTTTTAATTTCCTTTTCCACATATTTTCTGTATTTTCCAATATTTCTACAAGGAACATAGTGATTTTCAGGAGGAAAAAATTAAGAATATACCACATAAGAAGTCAACAAGCAGGGCACCTGGGTGGCTCAGTCAGTTAAGAATCTGACTTCAGCTCAGGTCATAATCTCATCGTTTGTGAGTTTGAGCCCTGCATGGGACTCTGTGCTGACAGCTCAGAGCCTGGAGCCTGCTTTGGATTCTATGTCTCCCTCTCTCTCTGCCCCTCCCCCACTCTCTCTCTCTCTCTCTCTCTCTCTCAAAAATACATAAACATTTTTTAAAAAGTCAACAAGCAAACTCAGTACTATCTTATGCCCTATACACATTAAATACAATATTCAGCTATATCAAAGGTTCACAATCCTGTAAGGAATTTCAAGCTATCACTTAGACTATGCTCTGTCTACTTATCATTATTCCTAAATTATTTCTGAAAGACACCAATCATAAAACATTGCAACCTTATAGTCCATCACAGATAAGTCCTTGCTAACAAACTCAACTTCTATTGGTAAAGTTAAGACCATTGTTTTTCATTTAGCTTCTGTCTCATGATATATTGTAAACACCTGCAGTACTGTGATTAAGAATTCAGTATCTATAGTCAGACAGGACTTTGAAATCTAGCTCTATAATATACTATGTGTATGACCTTGGGTAGTTACTTAATTTTATCATTTCATTTTCATCATTTATACATTGAGGATAACAGTTATCCCAATATATTTATTGAGGAGATAAATAAAATATGCACTTAGCAGAATGCCTGGTGCCATGATATACAAGCTGTTATCTCTGCTCATCTTCTCTTCCCTGAATCAGATAGCCCATATCAGAGTGATTTTCTTAGAACCTGTTTCATATGAAAACCTACTTGTACAGTAATTTTCATGGAAAATTTTGTGGACAATATTTAATTCTGGGGGATTTCCTATGTCTGAGTTAAGCATCTAAATTAAATAGATGCTCACCATTTTATCTGGATTCACTAAAGAGTTTCCAGAAACATTATTTAGACAAGGTACAACCAGTTTGTCTTTCAATAAATATGAATTGCTTCAAGCAAGAAAGATTCTGACATGTGCTCTCCATACTGAATCTCAGAAACCTGAGGACATGTCACACCCAGGTAAGCATTTCTATCATCAAAAAATGGTAAGGCTAATGACACCTGAGCCTGTTTGAAGTCATCTCCTTGGGAGTCGGAACATATACTGTTAACCGGCCTCATG
This sequence comes from Hyaena hyaena, assembly GCF_003009895.1. Lineage (NCBI taxonomy): Eukaryota > Metazoa > Chordata > Mammalia > Carnivora > Hyaenidae > Hyaena > Hyaena hyaena. The sequence continues at coordinate 1,413,140 of NW_024080814.1, read as the reverse complement.
AAATATGCAGCAATGCTCAGGTCTCACTTTAAAAAAGTCCTTTTGTTCGTCAAGTGAGTGCCCTATTCTGTCTTCTAGGTTCAGTATTCTTTTCCCAGTAGCATGACACTCCTCATCTTTCCAACTGAGTGCTACCCACAATATCTAACATTTTTTATTTTATTTTTTGAGAGACAGAGAGTGAGCAGGGGAGAGGCAGAGAGAGGGAGACAGAATCCAAAGCAGGTTCCAGGCAAAGAGCCCTGTGCAGGGCTCGAACTCATGAGCCATGAGATCATTACCTGAGCCAAAGTCTGATGCTCAATCAACTGAGCGACCCAGGCGCCTCAGCTACCCACAATATCTAAAGCAACCTACCCTTGTTATTTGCAGCATATTCCCATTTTTCTGATAAATCACCCCATCTTCTTTCTCAGACAACCCCACCCCATGTCAATGCTGAGCCTCAGTTGCTTTCCAGCTTCTTTGAAATTAAATGTCTTAATTTAGTTAATTAATTAAAGCAAGCATTAGCTCATTTTTTTCTTCAATTGTATGACTTTCATATGCTGAACTTTAAAATAATTTCCCTATTTAGGGGCACCTGGGTGGCTCAGTCAGTTAAGCATCTGACTTGGGCTCAGGTCATGATCTCGCAGGCTGTGGGTTTGAACTCCACGTTGGGCTCTGTGCTGACAGCTCAGAGTCTGGACCTGCTTCAGATTCTGTGTCTCTCTCTCTTGACCCTCCCCTGTTCACGCTCTCTCTCTCTCTCTAAAACATAAATAAACATTAAAATTTCCCCATTGAGCTCTTAACCACGTACACACACACGCACACACACACACACACACACACAATCAGTTTAGGAATTTGGGCCCACTGCCCTCAGGCCAAAATTGGTTACTTGATGAACTAATTACAAGATTTTCTTCATTCTATAATTTACAGCTAAAAGGATTAGGAAATTTGGAAACAAATTCTATGAATATATTGAAGTGGCCTCAAGCCAAAATGCAAAATCTATTAACTGATTAGAAGGGAAGATAAGAAGGGAAAAAGAGGGAAGGGAAGAGGGAGAAAGAAAATGGAAGAAGATGGGCTGAGAGTTTGAGACGAATGAAACTAACCCTTGAGTAGATGGAGGAAGTGTCCCAAATCAAGGGCTAAAAACAAAGATGAAAGAAGTCAGTCTCTTTCACTCATCTCTGGGTCTACTTACGCGGTACCCACACACAAAGTGGTCTACTAATGCCCACATGTATCTACTGAGTATCAGTACCCACTTTCCCACTTTCCTCTGCAAAGCAGGTCAAAAAATAACTAGGGGGGAAACAAGTCAACCATCAAGACATCCTTCAACATTTAAATTAAGACTGGTATTTGTTGAAATTGGTTTCTTATGTGCTCCTTCTAGGTCAAATCAACACATTTCCAAGAGTTGTTCATCCAATCCAATTGATAACAGCAACTGGGTGGCTCAGTCGGTTAAGCGTCCGACTTTGGCTCAGGTCATGATCTCTTGGTCCGTGGATTCGAACCCCGGGTCTGGCTCTGTGCTGACAGCTCAGAGCCTGGAGCCTGTTTCAGATTCTGTGTCTCCCTCTCTCTCTGCCCCTCCCCAGCTTGTGCTCTGTTTCTCTCTGTCTCAAAAGTAAATAAACGTTAAAAAGATTTTTTTAAATTGATAACAGCAACTATTGGGCAGGCTTCGTTTCCCAATCCCTCATGACACATGTTATGATCAGGATGATGGCAACCCAGCTCACCCGATACTTGCAATAAAATCAGCAAATGAATATTTTTCAGGCCCAGACAGCTGGCTGAGATTTAATGCTCCCCATCCAATACTATATGGATATCCCTACGGCTGGAGTTTCAGTATTTCCCTCAGGAACTGATTCTTTATGCCACAGATTGGGGGGCCTTGGCTGCTCACATGCTTTTGACCATTGAACTGACCCTGCCCAGAAATGCTCCCTGTCATAGTTGAATGCCCCATGCACAAAAAAACAGTTTCTACCCATTTGTAAAGAAAAGAGAGAGGATTGGTTCATTTGTATTTTTGTTTGTTTTGTTTTGCTAACCTCACTGACTAAATTCCACCGACGCTGAACAAATCGTATTAACAACCCTGAGACCAGGGTCTACTATTACATCCTGGTATAACAGGGCTTTATGTTTAGCCAATGGCAGTGTTCTGAAAAGGTGCCCTAATGGAACAATCCAGGAAGTGATGTTTAACCTAAGGAGGCCTGATAGAAATGTCCATCCAAACTTTGCATCTGCTATGTTACCAGAATACAAAAGTGGCACAACAGTGGGATCTGGCTGATTTCTGGAGCCAGACAGTGGGTCATTAATTGAAGACAGCATTCTTGCTTCGTCTAGCACGGTAAATAGCCCCTAAGTTAGACATCTTTTTCTGGCTCTGTTGGTAAGTATATGTACGCCGACTGTGGTGGCAGCAGAAAATATAGCTTACCAGTCCTGTAAGAGAGAGAAGACTTTCCTTTTTCCTCATCCCTCGTATTTCGAGGGAGAAATTTAGTAAGAGATTCTGACTAAGAAGGTACCTTAAGGCACCTTCAAGGTATGAAGGCCTTGAAGGTTCCGCCTTCTCTGCAGTTAGGGAGAGGGGCACCACCGTCTTCCCAGCGTCACCCTTACAGAGAAAATGTAATCCCCGCCACAGAAACAAGAGCCACCATTCACAAAGCCTCCAAATATCAGCGCCTGTTACATTATGAAAGGGAGCTCATTAGCCAGAAGCAAAGTAAGTACTACTATGAGAAATCCACATGCATCAACAACTGCAGAAGAAACAGGACTAATTGATACAGAAATTAGGTAAGATAAACAACTGATGAATCAAATTGCCGGAGAATGAGCAGTAAATAACTTTACTGTCTGTGTTAATTGTATTAACACACTACCAGTTCATTCTAATCACTTGCAAGCTTGGATGGTCAATTGCAAATTTATCTCCCCCAGGCCACCACTACCATAAACAAATCATGTAAAGACTCACCCATTAAGAAAAGAAATTGCACCATTGGCAACAGCATCTCCCAATGTGAAAAATGCTATCAACTGCCAACCCAAGTTACTCATTACAATCTTCACCACAAAGACACAAATAATTTAAGACTAAATAACAAATTCTATAATAGGCTATACTTTTACTATATATGAGCAAAGAATTATTAAGTATTTACTTCTCCATTCTATTTTTACCTGTAGCATGCTAACAAACCCATCATACTGATTTTCAGGCTACCAAAAAATAACAAACCTCCACTCAAGTCTGTTCTCTCATAACAGGCAAGGATACTTCTGTTACTGTGCATCTGAAACAGCTGACCACACTTGCATCCCCTGCCTCTAACTTCATTCAAGTAATAATTCAGTAGCTGCAATGTACTTTCTACTTCCACCATTCCGTGGAAATAGTTTTTTTGGAAGCAGTTATCAGTATCTCAGCTGACATATCCTTTGGTTGACCTTTTCTTTCTTTCTTTTTTTTTTAATGTTTTATCTATTTCTAGGAGAGAGAGAGAGAGAGAGACAGCGTGAGCAGGGGAGGGCCAGAGAGAGAGGGAGTCACAGACTCTGAAACAGGCTCCAGGCTCTGAGCTGGCAGTCAGCACAGAGCCCGACTCTGGGCTCGAACCCACTAACCGCGAGATCATGACCTAAGCGAAAGTCGGACGCTCAACCTACTAAGCCACCCAGGCGCCCCTTGGTTGACCTTTTCTTAAATGTCAGTCTTCTGAACATCTCTACAGCTCCTATGACATTGCTAATTTCTGCCTCTCTGACCTCTACTTTCCCTTCTCTTCTACCCTGTTAAACATGATCCCCAATACTGTCCCTGAACTCGGTAAGTACATAAATATAATGTGATGCCAGTTTTTAAATAAGGACAATATCTTCCCTTTCCTTTTAATATTCTGATCTAAGTAGGTTTACTATTACCCCTTTCCTTACAAAGAAAGAAATAATAGGGACATTTGAACTCAGTATCATTTTTTTCTCCCTTAGAGCTTTTCATTTTCAATTGACTCAGAGCAACCATGGAATTCATTTAAAATGTTACAAATAAAAGGCACCCGGGTGGCTCAGTCAGTTAAGTGGCTGACGTCGGCTCAGGTCACGATCTCAGTTTGTGAGATTGAGCTCCTCTTCTGTGCTGACAGCTCAGAGCCTGGTGCCTGCTTTGGATTCTGTGTCTCCCTCTCTCTGCCCTTCCTCCCCTGCTCGTGCTCGCTCTCTCTCTCTCTCTCCCTCTCTCCTCTCTCTCTGACTCTCTCTCTCAAAAACAAATAAACATTTTTTAAAAAATGTTACAATAAGAACACTTCTGGGCGCCTGAGTGGCTCAGTCGGTTAAGTGTCCTACTTCAGCTCAGATCATGATCTCACAGTTTGTGGGTTCAAGCCACGAACCTGTCAGGCCCTGTGCTGACAGCCAGCTCAGAGCTTGGAGCCTGTTTCGAATTCTGTGTCTCCCTCTCTCTCTGACCCTCCCCTGCTCACGCTGTCTCTCTCTCAGGAATAAACAAAACATATTTAAAAAAAAAGGGGGGGGGCGCCTGGGTGGCTTAGTCGGTTAAGCATCCGACTTTCGCTTAGGTCATGATCTCGCGGTTCCTGGGTTCGAGCCCCACGTCGGGCTCTGTGCTGACTGCCAGCTCAGAGCCTGGAGCCTGTTTCAGTCTGTGACTCCCTCTCTCTCTGACCTTCCCCTGCTCATGTTGTCTCTCCTCTCTCTCCTAGAAATAAATAAAACATTTTAAAAAAATTAAGAAAAAAGAAATAAATAAAACATTAAAAAATTTAAAAAAAAACAAATAAGAACACTTCTAAGCTAACACTTTAGTCTAAGACACTAAATTAAGTTTGCACCTTTCACTAGGAAGAACTTATTTCAATAAACACAACTTCCTACATTTACAGTTTCTATTGAACATTCAGACAGGCTATAAGGACAAATATATATAGTGAAGCATATGAAATTACCAATATTCAGTTACGTGTTGCACCTAAAAATGGCAATTTCATATGGTGCAATCAAATATGTTCATTCTAATTATGCAAATAGAGATCAGTGGAATAAAATTTGATAAGTATAAATGCAGATCCCAGAGTCTCCTAAATTAAATCTAACCCTTCAAATCTTCACAATATTATCGAAATTTCTAATTTCCTCACATTAGCAACATGTCCATAACAAAATTAGCATCTGGACAATGTTGTCCTCTACATAGGTGCAATTGTACTAGTAATTTTAACTGAAATGTGCTAGTAATAACAAAGCAAATAATTCAGTGCTTCATAAAACAATCTTGAACAAAATTCCATACACTGTTTTTTCCTCAACGAAGGGCACCTAAGTGTATTTTAAAGTCAGGAATACAGAGCAATATTCAGGAATTCAAACACTAGGTGACATTCCTACAAAACTAAGCTGTGTATTGTTCAGGTTGATTCTTAACACTTACATGAAGCAGCAATGACAATCAATCCACATATTAAAAAGTCTGTACTATATTAAGTTATAATGATGTTTACACATGTCCATATGGTATTTTGAACAATATTCAAATGAAATGGAACGTTTTACGATATTTATAACTGTAACTCTTTTGTCAAACACATCATGTGATGATAAGAGGATTGTGAATATTGTCTTACTCTATGATTTAAAAAAGAGGGAGATTTAAATTGGTATGATCTTTTCCCTACTTTTATTGAACTATAATAGACATAGGGGCACCTGGGTGGTTCAGTCGGTTAAGTGTCTGACTTTGGCTCAGGTCATGATCTCGCAGTCTGTGTGTTCAAGCCCCACATTGGGCTCTGTGCTGACAGCTCAGAGCCTGGAGACTGCTTCAGATTCTGTGTCTCCATCTCTCTCTGCCCCTCCCCTACTCATGCTCTGTCTCTGTCTCTCTCCCTCTCTCTCAAAAATAAATATTTTAAAAAATTATTAAAAAATAAATATAATTGATATAAAACATTGGGTAAATTTAAGGTGTACACTTGATTTAATGTACACATATATTGCAAAACGATTACCACCATAGCATTAGTTATCATCTGTCATGTCACATAAGTACCATTTCTCTTTTGTGGTGAGAACATTTAATATCTACTCTCTTGGCAACTTTCAAGTATATGATACTGTATTACTCATTATAATCACAATGCTGTGCATTAGATCCCCAGAACTTATTCCAGTCTTATAATTTAGGATGTCTGTGTCCTGTAAGCAAAATTTCCCTATTTCCCCCAAGCCCCAGCACCTGGTAACCATTATTCCATTCTCCATGGATATGTAAGATATATCATACGGTATTTACCATTCTCTGCCCTACTTATTTCACTTAGCATAATGCCCACAAGATCCATCCATGTTATCTCAAATGGCAGAATTTCCTTCATCCTCATGACTAATATTTCCTTATATATAAATAACATATCTATTCATCCATTAATGGACACTTAGGTTGTTTCCATATCTTTGCTATTGTGAATAAAGCTGCACTGAACATGGGAGTGCAGATATCTCTTCAATATCAGGTTTTTATTTCCTTTGGATACATACCTAGAATTGGATTGCTGCATCATATGGTAGCTCTATTTTTAATGTTTTAGAACCTCTATATTGTTTTCTACCATGGCTGTACCAATTTACATTCCCACCAACAGAGTTATAAGGGTTGAATTTTCTCCACATCCTCTTCAATACTTACTAACTTTTGTCTTTCTGACAATAGCCATTCTAACAGTTGGGAAGTGATATCTGATTAAGGTTTTGATTTGCATTTCCCTGGTGATTAGTGATGTTGAGCCCCTTTTCATATACTGTTGGCCACCTGCATGTCGTCTGCGGAAAAATATCTGTTCAGTCTCTCTTTTGCTACTGAGTTTATGAGGTCTTTATATTTCTTCTACATTAATTCCTTATCAAATCTATGGTTTGCAAATATTTTTTCCCATTCCGTAAGGTGCCTTTGCAGTTTATTGTTTCTTTTGCTGTATGTAATCCCACTTGTTTTTTGTGGTTTTTTTTTTTTGTTTGTTTGTTTTTTTTTTTTGTATTTGTATCTTTGTTTTTATTGCTTGTGCTTTGGGGGTCATATCAAAAACATCATTGCTAAGACCAATGTCAAGGAATTTTTTCCCTTTTTTTGTATAGTGTTTTATGGCCTCAGGTTTATGTTAAGTCTGTAATCCATTCCAAGTTACTTTTTGTGAGTTAGGGGGCCAACCTCACAAAACCCCCTTTTTGTGACCTAGGGGGTCATTCTTCTGCATGTGGATATCCACTTTTTCTAAACATCACTTATTAAAGAGACTAGCCTTTCCCCATTGAGTACTCCTAGCTCCCTTTTTCAATATTAGTTGACCATATCTGTGAGGGTTTATTTCTGAACTCTCAATTCTGTTCTATTGGTCTATGTGTCTATTTTTATGGCAACAACTATACTGTTTTGACTAAATAGGTTTGTAGTGTAGTTTGAAATCAGGAAGTGTGAGGTCTCCAGTTTTGTTCTTTCTCAAGATTAATTTGGCTATTCAGGATCTTTTGTGGTTCCATACACATTTTGGGACTGTTTTATTTAAGTAAAAATAAAATTTTCACCATTGGCACTTTCATAAGGATTGCATTGAATCCACAGATGTCTTTATGTAGTATGGACATATTAAAATTATTTCTTCCAATCCATGGACATGGGATATGTTCCATTTTTGTGTCTTTTTCAGTTTCTTTCATCAATGTCTTATAGTTTTCAGTGTATAAAGCTTTTACGTCCTAGGTTAATTTATTCCTAAGTATTGTATTCTTTTTGATGCTACTGCAAATGGGGAAGTTTTATTTATTTTTCAGACATTTTATTGTTAGTGTACAGAAATGTTACTGATTTCTATATGTTGATTTTTATATTCTAAAACTTTTTTTTGCAGTGTTTATTAACATTTTTTAAATTTATTTTTTTAATTTACATCCAAGTTATTTAGCATATAGTACAACAATGATTTCAGGAGTAGATTCCTTAATGTCCCTTACCTGTTTAGCCCATCCCCCCTCCCACAACCCTCCAGTAACCCTCCATTTCTTCTTTATAATTAAGAGCCTCTTATGTTTCATTCCACTCCCTGTTTTTATATTATTTTTGCTTCCCTTCCCTTATGTTCATCTGTTTTGTATCTTGAAGTCCTCATATAAGGGAAGTCATGTGATATTTGTCTTTCTCTGACTGACTAATTTTGCTTAGCATAATACTCTCTAGTTCTATCCATGTAGTTGCAAATGGCAAGATTTCATTCTTTTTGATTGCCGAATAATACTCCATTGTATATATACAGCACATCTTCTTTATCCATTCATCCATTGATGGACATCTGGGCTCTTTCCATACTTTGGCTATTGATAATGGTGCCTCTATAAACATTGGGGTGCATGTGCTCCTTTGAAACATCATACTTGTATCCCTTGGATAAATACCTAGTAGTGCAATTGCTGGGTCATAGGGGAGTTCTATTTTTAATTTTTTGAGAAACCTGCATAATGTTTTCCAGAGTGGCTGCATCAATTTGCATTCCCACCAGCAGTGCAAAAGAGATCCTCTTTCTCCACATCCTCACAAACATCTGTTGTTGCCTGAGTTGTTAATGTTAGCCATTCTGACAGGTGTGAGGTGGTATCTCATTGTGGTTTTAATCTGTATTTCTCTGATGATGAGTGATGCTGATTACTTTTTCATATGTCGGCCATCTGCATGTCTTCTTTGGAGAAGTGTTTATTCATGTCTTCTGCCCATTTCTTCACTGGATTATTTGTTTTTTTGGGTGTTGAGTTTGATAAGTTCTTTGTAGATTTTGGATACTAACCCTTTATCTCTTACGTCATTTGCACATATCATCTCCCATTCCATCGGGTGCTTTTTAGTTTTCCTGACTGTTTCCTTCTATGTGCAGAAGTTTTTATTTTGATGAGGTCCCAATAGCTCATTTTTGCTTTTGTTTCCATTGGCTCCAGAAATGTGTTGACCTTGCTGCAGCCAAGGTCAAAGATTTTTCCTGCTTTCTTCTCAAGAATTTTGATAGCTTCCTGTCTTACATTTGGGTCTTTCATCCATTTTGAGTTTATTTTTGTGTATGGTGTAAGAACGTGGTCCAGATTCATTTTTCTGCATATCGTTGCCCAGTTTCCCCAGCATCACTTGCTGAAGACACTGTCTTTATTCCATTGGATATTCTTTCCTGCTTTGTCAAAGATCATTTGGTCATATATTTGTGGGTCCGTTTCTGGGTTCTCTATTCTGTTCAATTGATCTGAATGTCTGTTTTTGTGCCACCCCAGCTAGTATTATTATTATCGTGATTCTAAATTCTGGTTCAGACATCTTGCTTGTATCTGTGTTGATTAAGTCTCTAGCTGTCATTTCTTCCTGCTCTTTCTTTTGGGGTGAACTCCTTCATTTCGTCATTTTGAAGGAAGAAAAGCAATTAATAAGGTAAAAAAATTAAAATTAAAAAATTAAAAACAACACACACACAAATCAAATAAATGATGCCAGATCCTAGCTGTGTTTTGGTCTGGTTGTTGAAAGGAGATTGATTAGAGAAAAAAGGGGGGTGGGGGGGAAGGAAAATGCTTGAAAATTTGAAGAAATGAATACAATGAAATAGAATAATAGAATAAAGTAAAATAGTATTTGAAAAATTTACAAAAAAGTGAAAAATATAGTAGAAAAAATAAAGAAAAATATTTCAATAAAAATTGAAAATAAAAATGAATGTTTTCTCTTTCTTTACTCAAGAAAAAGCAAAGAAGCAAAAAGAAAAAACTTGAATAGACGGACCAGTGAACGGACTAAAATATGGTTGAAATGACATCGTTTTCCCCTAGAAGTCAAACTATGAAGCACTTTATAGTCCGTAAACTAAGCTGGCAGAGAGACTTTTGGTGTTTCTGAAGAGCAAGGTTGGCCTGGTTGTGTGGGGCTTAGTGTAATGGCTCCGTTCTCCACTAGATGGCGCTGCTTAGCTTTCTGGGGTGGATTGTTGTGGTGCATGTAGGTGTGTATGTGCATGAGCAGGGGGGGGTGAAAATGGCTCACCCAGCTACCCAGTCTTTAGTATCAGAACTCTGTTCTTCCCCATCAGCAATCATGCACCTGTCTTTTATCTCCAGCTTCTGTCCACTCCCCACTTTTACACTGTGACCAGGCCGTCAGTTTGCCAGGCGGCACCTCCCTCCTGAGTTTCATCTCAGATGCGGCTGTGTTTCCCGACTCCTTGCTTCTGAGGGACTGCGGCTTTGACGCGTTCTGCTCCTCTGTGGGAGGGTCTCCAGAGCAATGGCCGGGTTCCGGCCACACCCAGGAGCATTCAAGGGACCTTGCTGCTGCTGATGCCCAGAGACTGCGGCTGGGTGCCAGCCCCCGCCAGGAAAAGTTCCACGATCATGTAGCAGCAGCATCTCAGGGATTATGGTAAGTCACGACACACATCTGGCACCAGGCTTCACCCTTAATGTCCCTGTTCCAACACCTGCGAATGTGATTGTTCTTTGGGGTTTGTTGGGGCCTTTACCTGTGGGGAGGCCACACAGCCTCTACCAAATGTCCTCCCAGCAGGGGAACCGCCTCTCCCCGGATGGCCTGAGGACACCCCGGACCCCACTGGGCTCCTGGGGATTCGCCCTTCCCACCAGAGCACCTCCAGATAATGAGGTGTGAAGTTTCAGACTCTGCGTTCCCCCTGTTTATAGAGTCTTAATGGAATTTAAACCCCCTCCTTTTTCCTTTCTCCCTTTTTTGTTCAGTCCCTGCAGCTGTTTCCACTTTTCCACTTTTTCCAGGTGCTTTTGGTCAGGGGTGTTTTCCTATACTCTTCCCCCCTCTCTGCCCTCTCTCTGCAAGCAAAAACAGCTCCCTGCCCTCCGCGTCTCCTCTCTCCTGCAGTTCACCTCTCTGCACCACATACCTGCTGAGTTCTGTGGTTCAGGTTGTGCAGATTGTTGTGTTAATCCTCAAATCAGGATTCTAGGTGTACAGGATGGCTTAGTGTTGATCTGGCGGTATTTCATGGACGTGAGACACAGAAAAACCTCCCTGTTGTTCTGCCATCTGGGCCCCTCCCCTGTACCCTGAAACGTTACTGAATTCTTGATTAGCTCCAGCAAGCTTTTGGGTGGAATCTTCAGGATTTTCTATATATAAAATAATATTACCTGCAAGCAAAGACAACTTTGCTTCTTCCTTTCTGATTCGGATGCGTTTTATCTCTTTTTCTTGCTTGATTCCTCTGGCCAGGACTTTCAGTACTATGTTTAATGAGTGGTGAGAGTAGGTACACTTATCTCTTAGTCTTAATCTTTTTTTTTTTTTTGATGTTTTTATTTACTTCTAGGAGAAAGAGAGAGAGACAGCATGACCAGGGGAGGGTCAGAGAGAGAGGGACTCACAGACTGAAACAGGCTCCAGGCTCTGAGCTGGCTGTCAGCACAGAGCCCGACGCCGGGCTTGAACCCACGAACCGCGAGGTCGTGACCTAAGCGAAAGTCGGACGCTTAACCGACTAAGCCACCCAGGTGCTCCTCTTAGTCTTAATCTTAAAGGAGAAGTTCTGGACCTTTTGCCATTAAATATAATGTTAGTGGTGGGTTTGACATATATGGCCTTAACTATGTCGAGATACATTTCTTCTATATACAATTTGTTGAGCATTTTTATCATGAAAGGATGTTTTATTTTTTCATATGCTATTTTGCATCTATTGAGGTGATTTTTATCTTTTATTCTACTAAGGTCATGTATCACATTTACTGATTTGTGCATATTGAAACATTTTTGCATCCCAAGGATAAATCTGACTTGATCATGGTGTGTAAATAATCCTTTTCTGAATGTGCTGTTGTATTCAGTTTGCTAATAATGTGTTAATATTTTGTTGGGAATTTCTATCTATATTCATCAGATGTGGTTTTTTGTAGTGTTCTTATCTGGCCTTAGCATGAGGATAATGGGGCCTCATAGAATGAGTTTGGGAGTGTTCTCTCCAGTTTTTTTGAAGAGTTTGAGAAGGGTTGGCATAACTTCTTTTTTTTTTTTTTAACTTTTGTAAATGTTTTATTTATTTCTGAGAGAGAGAGACAGCATGAGCAGGGGAGGCTCCGAGAGAGAGAGGGAGACACAGAATCTGAAACTGGCATAACTTCTTTAAATCTTTGGTATATAATTCATCAATGAGACCATCTGGTTCTAGGCTTTTCTTTGTTGTTTTTTTCTTTGTTACTGATTCAATTTCCTTGTTATTGGCCTGCTCAGATCTTCTATTTCTTCATGATTCAGTCTTGGTAGGGTGTATGGCTTTGAGAATTTACCCATATCTTCTAGTTCATCCAATGTGTTGGCATATAAAATTGTTCATAGTAGTCTCTTATTACGCTTTGTACTTCTGTAATATCAGCAGTAATGTCTCCTTTCATTTATAATTTTGAGTCTTATTTTCATTTAGCTAAAGATTTGTCAATTTTTTGTTTTTAATAAACCAGTTTTGAGTTTTGTGATTCCAGTGCTTTTCTGACCTCCGTTTCACTTACTTCTGCTCTGATCTTTTAACTCTGGGCTACATTTGTTCTTTTTCTAGTTCCAGGTGTAAAGTTAGATACTTTGAGATCTTTTTTTCTTAATGTAGATGTTTATCACTGCAAACTTCCCTCTTTTGCATAATAGCATAGGTTTGTGTATGCTGTGTTTACATTTTCATTTGTTTTAGGATATTTCCTTTGACTTCTTCTTTGACCCATTGGCTGTTCAGGGGTGTGTTTAATTTCCACATATTTGTAAATTTTCCAATATCCCTTTTGATATTGATTTCAGTTTCATATCACTGTGGTCAGAATAATACATGTTGTATGATTTCAACCTTGTCAAACGTATTAAGATTTGTTTTGTGACCTGTCATGTGCTCTATCCCAGAGAATGTTCCGTGTGGCTTGATAAGAATGTATATTCTGCAGCTCTTGGATGGACTATTCTATATATGTCTGTTGGTGCATTTGGTTTTAAAGTATAGTTCCAGGCAAATGTTTCCTTTCCATCTGCATAGTTTGTCCATTGTTGAAATTGGGAAATTGAAATACCCTGTTATTGTATTGTTGTCCATTTCTCCCTTCAGACCACTTAGTATGTGCTTAATGTTTAGGTTGATTTGGAATGCATACGTATATACTATTATTATATCTTCCTGATGAATTGACCTCTTTATCATTATGCAATAAACCCTGTCTCTTGATACTATTTTTGGCTTAGTCTATTTTGTCGGATATAAGTATAGCTACCTGCTCTCTTTTGGCTTCTGTTCTCATGGGATATCTTTTTCCATCTTTTCACTGATGAACCTATGTGTATCTTTAAAGCTGAAATCAGTCTTTGTTAGGCAACATATAGTTGGGTCTTGTTATTTTAATCCATCTAGCCACTCTATGTCCTTGGATTGGAGAATTCAACCCATTTACATTTACAGTGTCGATAGGTAAGGACTTACTAATGTCATATTATTGTTTTCTGGCTGTTTTGTAGTTTTTGTGTTCCTTTCCTCTTCTCTCACTGCCTTCCTTTGTGAAATGATTTTCTGTAGAGGTTTGCTTTCTCTTCTCTTTTGTGAACATACTATAGGTTTTTGCTTTGTGAGTATTATGAAGCTCACATAAAATATCTTAGAGGCATATGAGTATATTTTACACTGATGACAACTCCAATCCCATACATCACCTCTACGCTTTTATTCTTCCTCCCTTTCGGTTTTGCTGACACAATTTACCTCTTTTTATTTTGTTTTCATTAACGTATCATTGTAGCTATTTTTAATATTCTTGTCCTTTAAGTTTTATACTAGAGTTATGTTGTTAACACTGTCATAGTATTAGAATATTTTGAATTTGATTATATACTTTCCTTTCCCAGTGTTATATATTTTCATGTTACTAATTAGCACCTTTTCATTTCGGCTTAAAGAATTCCTCTCAGCATTTCTCATAAGGCAGGTCTAGTGGTGATGAATTCCCTCAACTTTTGTTTGGGAACATTCTTTACCTCTCCTTCATTTCTGAGGGACAGCTTTGCCACAAAGTATTCCTGTTTGGCAATTTTTGTTTTTTCTTTCAGCACTCCTGATGGAGCTCGTTCTCTTCCAGCCTGTAAGGTTTCTGCTGAGAAGTTTATGGGAGTTAACTTGAAAGATACAAGCCTTTTTTCTCTTGCTCCTTTTAAGTTTCTGCTTTTGACATTTTTAGTTTTAGTATCATGTGTCTTGAAGAGGATCTTTTTAAGTTAATTTTGCTTGGTGACTTATGAGCTTCATGAACTTGGATATCCACATTTCCTCCCTGGTTTGGGAGGTTCTCAGCCATTGTATTTTTTTTTTTTTTTAGTAGTTTTATTTATTTCTAGGAGAGAGAGAGACAGCGTGAGCAGGGGAGGGTCAGAGAGAGAGGGAGTCACAGACTGAAACAGGCTCCAGGCTCTGAGCTGGCAGTCAGCACAGAGCCCGACGCGGGGCTCGAACCCACGAACCGCGAGATCATGACCTAAGCGAAAGTCGGACGCTTAACCGACTAAGCCCCCCAGGCGCCCCTCAGCCATTGTATTTTTAAATAAGCTTTCTGCCCCCCTCTCTCTCCTCTTTCTGGAATTCCAGTAATTTGCAAATTGGTTCTTTAGATGGCATTCCATAGAACACATAGGCTTTCTTCACCCTTTATTTTTGCTTCATTCTCCGCTGACTGGATAATTTCAAAGTCCCTGTCTTTTATCTTACAGATTTTTTCTCTGGATTGATCGCCTGTTGTTGACGCTCTCTATTGCATTTTTCCATTTCATCTATTGCATTCTGTATCTCCAGAATGTTTCATTTTTTGTTATACTTCTCATTTTGTTCACATATGGTTTTTCTGAGTGTTGAATTGTCTGTTTTCTTATAATTCGTGGAGTTTTCTTAAAATAGCCATTTTGAATTCTTTACTGGGTAAATCATGTATCTCTGGGTTCAGTTACTGACAGACTATGATCCTTTGGTGAAGTCATGTTACTTTGATTTTTCATGTGCCTTAAACTTTTGCATTGCTGACTTTGCTCTTGAAGTAGCAGTCAACTCCTCCAATCTTTAGTCACTGCCTTTGAGAGAGTGATAGATACTGTTGGCCTTCCTAGATTCTGAAGCTATTTCAGACTTTCTATGGTACAAATGTTCCACACTTCGTGCTCCCTCTTGTGGCAAAGTTTTTAAGCTTGTAGGCCTTCTCTGGATCCTGCAATCCGCCAGGCAGAGTGCTGTCTTTACTAAATTTGCTTCCAGCAAATCACTAAACTAGTAGCTGGTCTTGGGAGCCTGGCTGGTTCAGTCGGTTAAGTGTCCAACTTCAGCTCAGGTCATGATCTCACGATTCGTGGGTTCAAGCTCTGCATCTGGCTCTGTGATGACAGCCAGCTCAGAGCCTGGAGCCTGCTTTAGATTCTGTGTCTCCCTCTCTCTTGACCCCTCCCCCGCTCATGCTTTGTCTCTTTCTCTCTCTCAAAAATAAAGACATTAAAAAAAATTTTTAAAAAACAATTAAAAGAAAAAGAAAAAAAAAAAAGCAAATCAGGGACCTCAAGTGGGCACAGGTTGAAAACTGGGTATCAAGAATAAGACACAAAAGATCAGAACCCAAACAGAATATAATAATTCAGGATTGGGTTTAGAGCTCCTTGAATCTTCAAGGTGCTAACCAGGCCTGGTCATGCTTGTGTAGGATTTATGTGTGTATTTACACACAGCGGTAAGGATGAGAACTGCTGTAGCTTAGAGGAGAGGACAGATGCAAGGGCTGAGACCAAGTGAGTAGTTGACAAAGAGCAATATAAATTTCATTGGCTTGACAAGGGAGCTCACCTAACCCTTGTTTAAACACCAGTCATTTTAACAGAAAGTACTGAACCCTACTGAAGTTTAAATAAAGCTTTCTCTGTCTCTACTAAATGCTCAGGGGAAAAATGACAAGCCTAGAATTAGCATTTAACATTGGAATAACATGTTTTTTTTTTTTAATGTTTTATTTATTTCTGAGAGAGACAGTGTGAGCAGGGAAGGGGCCGAGAGAGAGGGAGACACAGAATGTAAAGCTCCAGGCTCCATGCTCTGAGCTGGCTGTCAGCAGAGCCCGACGCGGGTCAGCAGAGCCCGACGCGGAGCTTGAACCCATGAATCGTGAGATCATGACCTGAGCCGAAGTTGGACACTTAACCGACTGAGCCACCCAGGCGCCCCATGGAATAACATCTTTCTTGTAGCATATTATACACCTCCAGATGAAGAAGCACAAGGAAACTAACCAAACGTACACCACATAACCATGACACTTCTGAGATGTAAGGAGACCAAGATGCTATTCAGGGATAAACACCAAAAACCCAGTAACTTTCTTTTCTTCTAAGTCTATGAAGTAATCTTTATGCCTCTCTTTCAATAGGAAAAGCTGATGGACAGTACATTTTTTAGCAGGAAAAAGAATGCAACATTATTTAAATGAGTAAATATAAATTTATACCAACTACCTAAAAATTCTGCTTTTAAATGGCCAATGCATACACAGACTAATTTAAAGTAAAATATAAAATAAACAAAAACAACATTCTTTTTTGGGACAGCACTGTATATATTGCAAATAGGAAATAGTTTATGTTAAATACTGCAAATCTCACCTAAAATCCTGATTACTTTAAGTTCTAAAAATTGTCAGTCATGAAATCAATTGTCTTTTTTCTAAAAGAATACTCCAATATTTTGGATTTCAGAAATTTTAATAGTTTTATTTGGCAAAGAGAAGCCTAAGAATTTTTTAAAAAACATTTCCAGAGGGAACATTCTTTACCATAAAATAAATTTGTGTGATTTGGGAGGACAAATTTCAAATGTATATTTTTGATATATGTGCCAATTTTACAATTAATACAAAAAAGATAAAGTCAGTTGAAATATTTTAAAAATGTAAAAACCAGTCCAGGCAACATAACTATACAATCTTGCTGTAAAAGTACTTATATCAAATTCTGCCCAAAATATGTATGCAATATAGTAAACTTTAGTTCAAGTCACTCCTCACTGCCGGCTGGCTTTGCCATTTTCTGTTGTCTCCATTCTGAAAAACAGGAGAGAAAAATGAGTTGGTAAAATACAACATTCAATAATTACCCGTATTTTTTCTCCAGCTTTCACGCGAAATTAAACTATTTATATATTCACAGGACAAAAGAACATCCATCCTTTAAGAAAGGACTACAGTTAGGGTTCCTCTGCTTCTCTGAAGTTCCCTGTTTCAATAAGTGCACACTGAAGCTCAGAGAAGTTAAGTCACTTTCCCAAGGTTTCATTTCAAAGTACTTTTTTCCTAATATTGCCTCAAGCTTAAAACTAAGGAAAAAACCTCTACCATTTAGTCAAAAATGTATTTCCTTTTCCCAATACATTTTTCAAGAGGTCTTCCAAAAAGGATATTAAAATAATCAGACTCGAGACTTGTTCAATTAAAGTCAATATTCTTAACACCGTATTACTTAAAAGCAGAGTATTTTCCCCCCATTATTTGGAGAGATACAATGTTGTATATCAAGCAAGTGTTCCCCAATTTTTCCCTCTATGATGTTCATTGAGCAATGAAATGCTCCAAGAAATAAGTATTTTCAGGGTTACGATCAGCCTAATTTGAGTCTTTTAAAAGTACTGAGAACCAAAGAAGGTAAATTTCTTCTCTTTACAAGTAACACGTATCAACTCATTATATTAGTAATAAAAAATTGGTGAACACAACAAACAAGCAGTGTTTTATTACTTTTTTAAACTTATAACACAATAATTAACAAAACCAATTTCTACAATAATACAAACCCATTTTCCTCTTTAAGATGTTGATATAATTCAGCTCTGTTATTAACAGAGTTCAAACGTCCAGCAAACTCCTGATGTTTTCTGGAATTGGCAGTATTGATTCTATTACTCCACAAAGATAATAAGGACACTGGTCCTGGTGTTACATGTGAAAGAAGAGGGAAAAGGTATAATTTATTACTTCAAAATTTACAAATTAAAAAAAAATGTTTATTTTTGAGAGAAAAAGTGCAAGTGGGGGAGGGGCGGAGAGAGAGGGAGACAGAGAATCTGTAGTGGGTCTCTGAGCTGTCAGCACAGAGGCTGACAAAGGGCTTGAACCCATGAACCATGAGATCATGACCTGAGCCTAAGTCGGATGCTAAACTGACTGAGCCACTCAAGTCGCCCCAAAATGTACAAATTAAAAAATTAACCTTTAATTCCATTACTCGTTTTATATAATTAAAGCAATATAATCTCCTTATTCTAAATGTTTAGGGGTCCCTAAGACCAGCTACTTGTTTAGTAATTTGCTGGAAGCAAATTTAGTTTAGTAAAGTTTATTTAGTTCAACTAACTAAACAAAGTTATAGTCACAACCAAGAATCACTGCAGCAACACAGTAAGGATACACAACCAGACCAGTAAGAGCAAAAGATACACTAAGCAAAGGGCAGAAGAATCAACTTACAGGCTTTCCACGCTCTCTCCCTATAGTGAGGGGTGAACTCAAGTGCATACTCCCTCCAGCAGCAAAACTGCAGCCATGTGTATATACTATTTCTTCCAGGAAAGCCCACTGAGACTCAGAGTCCTGGGTTTTTATTAAGAGCTGAACACAAATGCATTCTCTGCCAAACTACAATTACCAAAATTCCAGACTCCCAAGTGGAAAGTGTATGTCCAGCTCAGATGTAAGACAAAATAACTTCATCATTTAGGGAATATTTTAAAAGATGCCAACCAAGGATCAAACTTGCAAGCAGGCTTTTTTAAAATGATAACAGCTTCAAGGTTGTTATGTTATCTCTTTTCTGCATAATCTGAAAAGGGAAAGCACTAGCACAGCTAAAACAATTTTGAAAAGTAGAAAAAAGATGACTCACTACCTGATATAAAGACTGCTTATAGTGAAGGGGCGCTTGGGTGGCTCAGTCGGTTAAGTGACCAACTTTGACTCAGGTCATGACCTCACAGTTCATGAGTTTAAGCCCCGCGTCAGGCTCTGTGCTGACAGCTCAGAGACTGGAGTCTGCTTTAGATGCTGTGTCTCCCTCTCTCTCTGCCCCTCCCCAGCTCTCTCTCTCAAATGAATAAAACACTAAAAAAATTTTTTTAAAAAGCCTCTGCTTATAGTGATCATGACAGTATTGTATTGGCAAAAGGGTAGACACATAGACCAATGGAACACTAAAGAAAACAAAACAAAACAGAAATAGACTCCCCCATCTCAAATCAATTGATTTCTGATAAAGATACAAAGGCAATTCAATGAAGAAAAAAAGAGCCTTTTCAACAAATGCTGCCAGAACAATTGGGACATTGCATACACACAAAAAAGGAACTCTGACTCATATCTTATGCCATATGGAAAAAATAAAATGAACTCAAAATGGATCATGGCCTAAATGTAAAATCTAAAAACAGAACTCATAAAAGAATATGTAAGGATAAACCTCTGAGTTTGGGCAATGCAAACAAAGATTCTTATAGATAACACCAAAATACAACCATAAAAAAAACTTTTGATATATTGGACTTCATCAAAATTAGAAACTTCTGTTTTGCAAGTCACTGTTAGAAACACAAACCAGACTGGGAGAAAACACTTGGAAACCACATATCCAACAAAGAAATTGTATCCAGAAAAAATAAAGAATTCTCAAAATCCAACAAAAAACTCTTAAACAGCCCAGTTTAGATAGAACCACAATATCTGAATGAACCCTCTATTAGAGAAATCTGTACAGATGGAAAATAAGCAAATGGAAGGAAGCTCACCATCATCAGTCATGGGGAAACTGCAATTAATTCCACTGTGAAACACTACTACATACCTACCAAAGGAGGAAAAAAAAACCCAGCAAGTGCTGTTGAGGATACAGAACAACCAGACTCTCACTAATTGCTGGTGCAAATGCACAATGATACAGCCAGTTTGGAAAAATGAGTTGGCAGATTCTAATAAAGCTAGTCACATACAATGGGATAAAAAAAAAACTACTGACAAACACACAACACAGATTACACTTTATCAAACAGGCCAACCTCAAAAGCCAGCATACTTTATCATCTCACATCTATAGCATTCTGAAAAAGGCACAATCATAGGAAGGAAAACACCAACGGTTATGAGGGGTTGGGTGCAAGGCGAGTGTAGGGTGCTTACACAGGGGAGGGACTAGAGAATCTCTGGGTGTGACAGAACTGTTTTATGCCTTGACTGCGGTGCAATTGTTATACAACTGTATACACTGTCTAAACTCACAAAATTGCACACCAAAAAAAGTTAAACTTACTGCATGTTTTCCAAAACTAACAAAAATATTTTTTCTCATTATAAAACACATGTTCATTAAAGTTTAGAAAACAACATATAAAGGAGAAAATAAAACCACCCGTAATATCACTGCTCTCACACCTATAAATGTTCTAGTCTTTTTTCAATGCTAATTTATATCAATAAAATTTCATTTTGGATTTTCTGTTATCGTACAAAGAGAGCTGAAGAGATTTTCACCCAGTCTAGAAAGCATGTTTGGAATTGCCCAACCTTATGTGCAGAGTATGTATCAGGCACAAAATTCACTTTGGAGAGTACTGGGAAGTCATTTTCCAAAACAGATGAAACTGAAGTATATAACAAAAGGCCTATAGATGTTGCTGCTCAAAAGAGACATGTGACTTCAGTTGTAAAACAGAATGGAAGAAAAAGCAAATTTCAAGTACCAGCCTTGAAAGGAAAGTTAGAAGGGTTGAAGACAGCGATTTGAAACCACATTGCTTCTCAGCTGGGCCACTCTATATGGTGTTACCAGCGTGTGAAGCATCAGGGATCTATTTAATTTAAAGTGACAAGCAGGTGTATGTGTGTATATAAACTTTTTTTAAAAAACAAAATGAAGATAATGGTACATATGGTTTTGTAACCTGCTTCTTTTCTTTACCTCATTCATTCATTCATTCCTTCATTCATCAAATAATTGAAATTCTACTATGGGCCAGGACTGCACTGAGTGGTAGCGATATTAAGAGTAAATTTTTTAAAATCCCAGGACTGGAGCACTTGGCTGACTTTGTTAGTAGAGCATGAGACTTTTTTTTTTTTTAATGTTTATTTGTTTTTTTTAAGAGAGAGAGATTCTGATCAGGGGGGCAGGGGAGGCAGAGAGAGAGGGAGACACAGAATCCGATACAGGATCCAGGCTCTGAGTTGTCAGCACAGAGCCTGCTGTGGGGCTCAAACCTACGAACCACGAGATCATGACCCGAGCCGAAGTCAGACACTCAAGCAACTGATGCCACCCAGGCTTCCTAGTAGAGCATGAGGCTCAAGCTCAGGGTCATGAGTTCAAGCCCCACACTGCGTATGGAGCCTACTTAAAAAATAAAAACCCATCCTTTAAAATGTTTCCAATTAGTAGCTGAGGCACGATGTCAATAAGCAATGTCAATGCAGGACTCATTATAAATGCCGCCCCAGTGTAATCCTGGGGTGCAATGGAAGCACCTAACTTAATTATGAATGGAGATCAAGGAAGTCCTTTTTGAAAAAAGACTTGCTTAAGTTGAAATCTGAATAATACACATTAGCAAGAGGGAACAGTGGGCATTTGTAGCAAAAATCATTCTTGGGCTATATAAATTCTGCCCGATGGACATACCATCATTTAGTTTTCTTACTAACAGTGTTTTGGTTGCTTGCAACTTTTTGCCACCAAAAAGTTAAGTTTTGGAGTTCTATTTTCCAAGCAACATTGAAGCACTGTTTAGATTAAGCCTAAATTTCTCATCTTAATCCACAGTGGCATTATTTTGGCCTATGAAAAATAGAATAATTTATCAAGACATTTATTTACTTCCCAGGAACTCTGGCAAATGCTTGAAAGGCAAATATGATCAGATCACCCTTTTTCTGGCTCCAAAGAAATCAATGAAAAGGGAATATTTACATGTATCACTATACACACACACACTACAGAAGGAGTATATAAAAACAAACAAGGCTTCTCTCTAGGATAAACTGCCAGTAAGTGCAATATTACAGTAAGTGCCAGGCCCCAGGTCTTATTGCCTTAGGAGAGGCATAGTGGCAAGAAACCAAACAGTCCTTTTATCTATTTGCCATTTATCCTAAAAGGCCTAAATCTAGTTTAAGACAACTAAAGCCTACAATGATTTCGGGAGCTCCCAAACCCAATTCACAACTCTGTTATCCAGAATTCCTTCAAGAAGAAAGGAAGCATTTCAGTCTATAAATAAGAGAGAAAATGAAATGAAAAGTGTGGGCTTATTTTCTTTTTTTTACAGTGAAAATATTTATAATACCTTTACTGAAACTCACTTAATACCATCTTCTAGATGGGTAATATAAGAGCTTTCCCTAATAGGAGTTTGGGGAAGAGAATTGGTCTTCAGTAAACCTAGCACACTTAGTATAGAGTCAAGAACATAAGTGAATTCAAGTTTACAGAATTAAAATTTTTTAAAACACAGACTTTATAGTAAAAGTGCTTACTTTCCATAGGCTTCATTAACAAAGGTATGACAGTACCTTTTCATGAATGTCAACAAATACCTTTACTGCCTACATTTTCCAAGGATGTGCAGACAATCTCCCCGACGACATCCAGAACAGTTAGTAGCTCTTCCTCACATAGACACATTAAACGACACCGCAGAAAACACAACTAGACTGGAAACGTGTTCACAAACACAGCATCCACCACAGCTCCACCCTACCTTTGGATTTTTCTACTGGTGGAGCTTCATCCATCTCCACAAGGGGCTTTTTGTTTGGAGGTTCTGGGGAATCGGGTGAATCTTTAATGATCTCAGCCTCGGCCAACTCTTCTTTTCCACGTTCCAAGATTCCTTTTAATCTGTTAGAGGGACAGATGATAAAATTGAAAGTTTGAATTTTTAGAAATCTAAATGGCTCAATAATTAAGCTAGATTTGTGTACTGGTTTTAGTAAAAGATAGCTGGTCTCACAAAGTGAACCTAGAAACTAATCAGAAGATAAACCTCGACCTAAAATCAGGTAAGAGAACTTAATGAATTAAACACAGGTTTCCCTTTTCCTTCATCATTACAATGTAATAATTCAGTAATACAGCTGGATGTAAAATATGAAAAAATGGGAGAAAATTTTAGAAGTTAAAATTAAAAAGGTCAGAAATGTGATCTTTGGAAGAAATGTCAAAATTTTGATTTTTACAAATAGGAACAAAATACTCTTTCAAATTATAAATAAAATTAAGAGAGTCTACTACTACTTGTGCCCTAGTTTATGTGCTGTGGAAATATATTTACGTTCTACAAATTAAGAACTTAACTCCAAGCTCATTTTGAGTTTCATCAGAGAACAGAAACACTTTGAACATACATAAAGATTGGTGGGGTCTGAAAGAGATGATTTCCCCCCACTCTTCCTAAAGTGAGGTGATTCTGTTTCAGAAGTTCAGTAGCCCTAAGAAAGAAAATGAACTACAGTCAAAGTGAATAAAATGCTCTGCTTATTTTTGGTTGAAATGATAGGATTTCTAGAATTAGCCTCAAAATACTCCCATGTGGGAGGGACAGTGGTGGTGTGGATGAGGTGAACGGCTGTGGACAGAAATGAAATGAGATCTGCCCGTGAACTGTGAAAAATTAATGAGTAGCTGTTTGTTCTGTTGTTACATATGTTTGAAATTTTCCATAGTAAGTTCTGTTTTGTTTTTAAGAGACTTACTAACATTGCCATTATAATATTTACCTGGATCTTCTCCTGACTACTGGCAAAGAGGTAGAAGACAAAGTCGCCTGAAATGTCAGGATTCTTTCATTTAGAAGACTTTACTTTTTATGATGTAACTGTACAACTCACAAACTAAGGAAAGAGAGTGTATTACTGAGGGAGAGTTTCAGAAGTAAACGCCTCTGTGCTCCCAAGGATATCCTGTGTCTATGTGTATAGGAGCCCTTCCACGCTTCGGGGTAACCACTGACTTACGTGCCTGTCTCTACCACAACCACTGTACATTCTTCCAGGGCAAGAGTCTAATACCAAATGCCTGACACATCACAGGCACTCAGTATTTACTGAATAAAACCATGTCTTTTGATCTTCATAACACAGAGCAAATACTGACACCAATTATGGTACGTTAGGATTTGCAGAAGTTCATTAGGAAAAAATTAAATGTTATCTTTGTCCCAACAGTAAAAACAAACAAACAAACAAACAAACAAACCCTGGAACTCTTACGCCCAAGATATTTCAGATATTAAGAATGATAAAATTGTAGTTAGAAAATGAAATAAACCCACATTGAGTGAACTACTATTAAATGACCGTTTGAATGTGCTACGTGCAGCATGTGATGTGCCAAAAGGCACCATGGTCCTATGTTATCAACAAATCACCTCTCTGAATCTTGCCAAGATTTCTCCTGTTCATAATCTTTCACCGCTTTCTCTGATTTGTCTTCTTTGTCCTCTCTCTTTCTTCCTCGTTTCTTGCGTTCTTCTTCTTCTGGGGGTTTGCTCCTACATGCCATCAGACATTCCAAAACTCTTTGATGTTTCTCCGAGTTGTTGATATGAGCTCTGACAAGGGTTTCTAATTCATTCCACATGATACGGTACTGCTCATCTCTGAAGTAAAGATAGATAATGACATGCTTAGAAATACTCTTTAAGTAACACTGAAGTGTCACTTGCTACTGGTAAAATAAAAAAGGAATCATTAAACACAATTCTAAGTTATAATGTACCTGATTCTGGTATTCTATATTTTATATCATTTCATCTCAATCATATACATGTAAGCCTGTGTATTATGTATATATACTTCTCCAACCATGTGAATTATAATATGAAATCTTAGCTTAAAAAACAGTCTGTATCAAGTAAATATGATATACAGAGAAAGTAAAGGAAAAAAACTACCTTTTAGGCCCTTTTCCTCTTGTACCAACTGTGGAAATAGGTAGAGGGTCATTTTTTCTTTCCATATCAACTAAGTTGTATATTGTTTTTTGACAGTTTAACACATCTTCTTCTGTCAAAGATTCTTTCACAATAACACTGGCTAATGGAACTACCTGTTAGAATTTTTTTAAGAAATAAAAAGAAAATCTGTCTTGAAAAACAAATATCAAAACATCTAAGGAGAACTTCAATTGATTTTAAACATCACCATGGTGAGATAACCTGTAATCATTTCAATTTTCTATTACTAATTCTTTAACTATAGCAAACTCGTATATTTCATTCTTTGCTTGAAAAATGGTATTTGTAAAAGACATATCAACTAATCAAAAAGGAAGGTTGAAAGCTGTTTACTACTTACCGCTTGCATGTTAAAAATGGTGGTTTGTGAAATAATCATAGGCCAGTAACGGGTGTGTTTTTCTAACTGATCTTTTGCTCGTTCCAAAGGGATCTCAAGACTTCCATCGATTTTATATCTGGGGTCTAGAAAAGGAGTTAATCTGTTTTCCCTCATAAATTCACCAAAATCCTAATGATAACCAAATAAAATAAAATTAGAAACTATTTTCTAATGTTTCAGTATGGATTACATGTACTAGTCTGTTGCCCTGATGTGTTCTCTCCTGTGATATGTAACAAAGTTATTTTCTCTAAGAGTTCCCTTACTAATTTTCCCCATCTTTTGTTTTTGATTAAAAAACCGTATCTATATTCTCTAAATTTTCTACAAAGAATACTTATTAATTTTCTCCTTATTAAAAAAGATATAAAAATAATAAAGAAAAGCCTAATTAGAATAATTACCTACAGTAGAGAACAGTTCTGTGATTTACCAAGTATATTCCTATATATCAATCACATTTAATTTTCATCACCACCTCAAAGTAGACAACCACGAAGTACTAAATATAAAAGAGGAGAGGGGGACTGAAAAATTAAAATCAGAATAGGATTTCTACCCAAAACAGACACAATTTCTTTATATATATCTTTAAATAACAAAAATTTAGTGTTATTTCAAAGTACCAGCAATCCAAATATTCAAATGTTTTTATTTGCCATTAAGTTACTAGAAAACAAACTTCCACCTGAAATATTCAAATCAATTTCCATTCTTTCCTAAGAATCCAGGTGTCAATGGTACCCATATACTTCTTGACATACACTGAATACATAAGGAAGACTACATTGTAATAAATAGTTCTTTTGAGCAAGTATTGCGGAAAGTTACCTAATTAAAATAATAAGCCATCGACTTCTCCAAACCTCATTTTGTAACAGAGCTTAGCATGTAATAAGCACTCAATAAATATTTGCTGAATGATGACAGGCTCAAAACATAAAATTTATAAATATTAGAATCTTACTGTGATCCGGTAGTCTGTAACTCTGCCTCCACATCCTTCACTAATTGAAGGCGGATCTTCTAGAATGGATCGAGAACTGCTAAGGACATGCAAAAAAATCTCTCCTCCATGGCTACTAAGCATATGACTAATGACTTTGGAACCTGACTTTCGTGGTTGTTCCAATAAAACAGAACGACCTGTCAAAAGCAAGATTACTCTATCAGTGATGAAGCTCATACAGGCTGTTACTTTTTTCCTTATTATTTATGTCTAGATTTTTTATTTTATTGATTAAACCTCATATTTTAAGCAGCATGGCTACTTCAGTATTTTTGCATTTCAAGTCCTAAAAGTCTAAATTTTAGCCTTAGCTTTTTCTTGGTCACTCAAAGCTTACATAGTTGTACAGTTTTCCAAAGTAAGTATAGTGGCCTCTGGTACACTGTTGGTTACATTCTTTATACGTTACAAGTACATATAAGTTTCCTCCTGGACATCAAGAAGAATAGTTAGACAACTGTTGGATAACTCTCTAGCTATAAAAGCTACACAACATTTGGGGAAGAAAGCAAAGTCTCAATTTACTTCCACAATACTCCCTTAACAAAACAGTTACCATAACGACTTTCTATTTCACATAACCAAATGTTATTTAATCTGGACTTTACATAGTCTTATAATAAAATTTTGCTTAATTTTGACCCATCACATCAGTGGTTTCAAACCTAGTTGATCATAAGAATCAACTGGAGAAGCTATTAAAAATTTAAATTTAGTAAATACACTCCAATTTTTTTTTTTAATTTTCACACAAGGAAGCCACAGACTTAAAGTCATATGGGTAAGAATCATATGGCATAATACTGAAATATAATGTTCACTGATGATTAAGGTATAGTGTGCAAAAAGAGGTCCACATATACTTTGCAATTTAAAATTCAACAGGCCAAGGTAAACAAAAAAAATCAATTTAGACTCTAACAGCCAAATTTGAAAATTAAAAATACTTAAAAATATGCTAAGTAAAATTTTTATGACAATCTGAAAAATATAAAGTTACCTAATTTTTTTAAACATTAATAAAACTGTTAAAAGGGTATTTACAATTAGGTAACTTTAGAAGAATTTTGGAAGATAAAACAGTTCTAGGCTATCTTAAAGAAAAGGGCTTTCTAGAGTTCAGATTTTCACATATCCTTACTATTAACTTCACTTGTAATATTCTCAGCCCAAACAATTAAATGTTGAAAATTACCATTTAGAAGAAAATTAGTAAGGCAGGAGGAAGGTCTGCTATTTACGTCTACAGGTGAAATTCGATAAGCGCCAGTGCAATAGTGTAATTCTGAAACAGGAGAAAACACTGATTTGAAAGAATATAAAGGAATTATTTCCACAATTAAAAGAGGGGGAAAAATGTACATCGAGCCCCTAAAACAATGAAGAACAAAAATTCAAAAAGAAACTAATGATCCCTATATATACCCGCTTTAATGACCTCTTGATTTATTCTTTTCTCTTTTCTTTTTTCCTTTCTTTTTTTAAGTTTATTTTGAGAGAGAGAGATCATGAGCTGGGTAAGAAAGCAAGGGCAACAAAGAGTCACAAGCAGGCTCCGCGTTGCCAGTGCAGAGCCCAATGAGGGGCTCGAACTCACAAGCCATGAAATCGTAACCTGAGCCGAAACCAAGAGTCAGACACTTGACCAGCTGTGTCACCCAGGCGCCCCTCTTTCAACCTGGTTACAATACCTACCAATGTTGTTCGTCCTGGGTGTGCACCACTTTAATGTGATTGTTTCTTTAAATGAGCCTTCTCTATTGCTGCCACCTGTGTGAGTATCACCTTTAAAAATAAGCCACAGAAACATTACTAAATAGATCACAAACTGCAAATCATTTACTTAACTCCTCCAAAAGAGTTTAAACTCTGTCAGAGAAAATACTTCTGGGAGAACATCATTTCTATCAAGTATCCCACAATAATACCAAATGGAGTTTGAGTACTGGCTCTGATTAAAATAAATATTCAATTATCTTCAAATTTCTCATTAATTAATTTAGGCATTTTAGTCACTGCACTGAAAATCAACAGCAAATTTTTTTTTTAATTTTAATAATATACAACTGCTCTCCTCTGACACCATGAAATGATAAAATAAGATGGTTAAATACTCAAAGAAAGCTTCAGGAATCGAAAATGAACTGATTACACTGAATCCTAATGACTTTATGAGGGGAAACATAAAGTGAGGGATCTAGAAAGTAAATATAAAAAGATGGAACAGTGAGCATGTTTTGCCTCAATGGAGTCTACAGTAAAACAGAGTGAATAGATGTTAATAAGATAATAATGAACAAGTACAAACTATAAAGTTGACAAAGCTTTGGATGAGGTGCATATGGTACCATGAGCTTCTATACAGAGAGATCTGACCTAATCTAAGACACGAGGGAAAGCTTCTTTGAAAAGTGAAAACTAGTTTCAGTCGTAAAAGGATACGCAGAAATTAAAGAAACGAAGGAAAGAATATTTGAGCAAGGAAAAAACAGCAGATGCCAAGACACTGTGACAGGAAGAAGCATGAAAAGTTCCGGGCCTGCACGGCTGAAACAGGAGAACGTTGTGAGAGAAGAATGGAAAGAACGGGCCAGGCAACGCAGGGCCTGGTAACACAGTTAAACAGTTGGGTCTTTCTCCAAAGGGTAACACAAGCAATAAAGGGGAACATGGTCAGGATTAGCATTCTGAAAGCTATTCTAGCTCACAGGTCGAGAGGAGACAGACCATTTAGGGGGCTACTATGGGACAGTAGATAAGAACACAATAGGCTGGATCAGGGAGATGGTAATGGTAGTAGAGATGCAGCTGTATGAATGTATTTGAGAGACACTTAGAAAAAATCAAGAAAATGTGATGATGGACTAGATATGAAGAATGATAGAGAGATTTCTCAAAGATGACGGAGGTTTCTGCCTTAAACAACTGGGTTGACAACAGAGCCAGCCATTCACTAAGAGTGGGAATAGAAGAAGACCAGTTTGGGGGGCAGAGTTCCTAAGTTGTTCTGGAAATGTGACTTTTAGATGCCTGAGAGACATCTAACAGATATAATTAGGCGGTAGAGGATGTAGATCTGCAGCCTAGGGAAGGTATCTGGGCTAAAGTGTAAGCCTACTCATCAAAGTCCAGGTCTAACGTCATCTCTGCAAAGCTAGCCTATCGGAGGCATACTCACATGCAGCCCTCATGACCCCATGACACCCTACCCGCAGTGCTACTACAGCACTTACACAGGGTGCCCTTGTGTCACACAGACAGCAGGTCAATTACTATCTTAGAGAAATATTCAGTGTCACAAAGAATATTTTTAACATTTTTCTGTTTCAAAGTATTTTAAAATTTGGTATTAACTCAGTTACTGATTTAATTTCCAAACACCGTATTTTCAGAAACAAGTTCTTTACATTCCTCTGTTAAACATTAAGATAGGTCTATCTTAATAGTTTTTCTCACATTAGAAATTTATATTAGGTTAATTTCAAGATTCCTTATACACGAACAAATGTTATGATTGGTTGATGGTATTAATGTCAGAAAAGATGCATAAAACATGACCAAAGTTAACCATTTAATTCTCTAATGACATCAACTTCATAGAAGACGTTAGAAAATATTTAACCAAACTTCAAAACTTTAAGACAATTTCACTGAATTTTAGGAATGGATGGAATATTACAGTTCATCTAATCCAGCATCTTTATTAAAGCATGCAAACTCGAGTCTAGAAACATATGGGGCTTGCTAGCTGGTGGCAAAGCTTTTGCTAAAACTCTTATCTACTAATGCCAGAATCTTCTCCCAAGTTATGCTAATACAGTTGCAGAAATCATTATTTTGGTGAGGAGACCTACTGACTTGAATAATTTTTAGAAGAAAACAAACAAATTTAGATTTCATAACAACTGATGTTTATTCAGGCAAGCTGGAACTCCATCACTTTTTCAAGTCAGTTCTTGTTCCTCCTGCTTTCCCAGAGTGATGTGCTTGCAAAAGACAAACTATGACATGACTGTACTGGCACTCGGTACTTGTTCCAGAAGCCTAGTGTTTCCCAAAGTAAATTCTACAGAACACTAGTTCCATGGCCATTGACAGTCAGAGCTGTGGAATAAGTTTGGAAAGAGATGGACCACAGCCAATCAGGTTTGTTTACTGACAAACTTCTCAAAGTTGTTACAATGCTTTCATATGTTTGATCTCACACAATAAAACTTGTCACTGCCCTTTTCTTACCACTTTTCAGGAAATCCACATGTGCATCTTTGTGGTGCAATAGTTCCACATCATAATTGGCAGATGTATTAGCGTGTTGTTCTTCCTTAAAGTAAAAGTTAAAATAATTTAGTTTTATTTTCAAAATAATGAAGTTATTACTCATTTTGCTTTTTACTTAAAGTGAAGTAAAATATACCCAACAATATTTAACTATGATAGTGGGACAGTTTGCTCAGTAATTAATCTATTTAAAGATGCAACAGTTTTCCAAGGCAAAATGAACTCTACTTAAAAACTACTAGCTATATAGAAGTAATAAAGTATTTAATGAGTTTTCTTACATTACATCAGAATTAACATATCTGGCTCTTCCAGAATTTTAGAGTTTTTTACTCCAAAGGCATTGTCTTGCCAATACATTTTATAAGTGAAATTGACATCGTTTATACAAATTAAAAGTGAAATAGTTATTTAAAGAAGGAAATAGCATCTTTAAATACCTATAGGAAATTAGCAACACCAGTTATATAAAATAGCAAATACAGACTAATAAGCAAGTTTACTAACTTGTTTTCACTAATTAGTAAATAAGAACTTCAATAATTCTCAGTTTACAGGGAAAAGACAAAGATTGAAGAAAGGGTCACACCAGTCACACACAAATATGATCAAATTTAAAAAACAAGGTATCTGTCAGCCTCAGAGTATTTTTCTTGTAACTCATGAAATTACATTTATTAAAATATATTATGCTATTTTACTTGATAGTTTCTGCATCCTCACCATTCGATTGGATAAGGCCACAATTTCTACTAAAGAGCCAGCCATTGGTATAAGGAGGAAATTAATAATGCACAGGTTATATTTCTCCTGAAATTCAGTGTTCATCATATGGCGGCAAATCAATGGAATTGGGACTTAAAACTGTGCTTGTCCTAGACAACTTAATGATGACATAATGGAAGTAAACAGGTAGCAATAGGTACCTAAGAAATCCATTAGTAAAATCATAAAACTTACATATTTGGTTTTTCAACTACAGCATAATAAACTTTTTTAAAACTATGAGCTATGTTTCTCTGGTCAGGCCTATTAGTTACAAACACCTTCACACTAGATGGGCAAGAACAAAAATACAGGAAATAAAAGATCCACTAGAATGCACAAAGTAAAATCTAATAACATAACCGCCAGGAAAAGAATCACAGAAAAAGTAATCACTTAAGATAGAGATTATATTTTGATGAAAATAATGAGTACATAATTAAAAACAAAAAAGCTAATATATAGTACTCTTAA
The DNA here is from genome assembly GCF_003009895.1 of Hyaena hyaena. NCBI lineage: Eukaryota > Metazoa > Chordata > Mammalia > Carnivora > Hyaenidae > Hyaena > Hyaena hyaena. The sequence continues at coordinate 1,381,111 of NW_024080814.1, read as the reverse complement.
GGGAAAGAAAAAAACAGAATTTTGTTCTGTGATCCTTTCTTGTTGCTTTTCACTATGTACTGACCTGGTCAAAGACACTGAATGTGGGCTAGCAAAACAGAAAATATGATACGGGGAGAAAAAGTTAAGGTTCAATTAAAATAAATAATACATGTCAAACAAATATTTAAAAAGCAAAGCAGAGATTTCAAAATAGCAAGAAAAAAGTACTGCCTACCTTCATTGGAATATTTGTAATTGTAGTTGAGGCCAAGTCAAAATGTTGCTGTACCAAAATATTTAATTTGGTAGCAAGATGCCGTCCTGCACGAACACTATGAACTTCACTGGTTAAAACAGGGGATAACTACAAAAAAGTATGTGTATATATATAAAAATAATAATAAAACATTAATACATTGTGACCTGGTGTCAGATATTTTACTTCAGTCTATAAAAATTAAATATTTTTACTTCTTGGAATTTAGAAAAAGCAAAAAAGCCCATAAATTAACTATGATCATTATTTTAGCAAGAAATGTTCATACATTTATTCATTCAACAGACAGGTACTAGGCAGAACTTGGTACATTATATGCCACAAACTATACAAGCTATTAGATGATACAGCAGTAAACAGGCAAAGTCCTTTTCCTCTTGAAACTCAGAGTGCACGTCTTTGATTCAAATATTTAACTTATAATTTTTACTTCTATTTATCTATATACAAAATGGATTTGAAATGGCCCATAGAAATACTGTAGAAAAATAAGTAATCTTATGGAGAGGAAAAACACCTGCAGATAAAACTGCTTATTATAAAGAATAATGGAAATTGCCACAAACATATTTCACCAATAGATGTGAAAAATGTGATCAGGCAGCCAAAAGTTACTTATGACAAGAAAACAACCTTTACTCAGTCCAGGGCATAATATATATTATAAATAAATGTTTAGTTATTACAAAGTAAAGCCAACAAACTGCCACATTATCAAAAGAGGCAGAAAAAAGTTAACAAAAAGGGACCTTTCACTGAAAACCACCTAAAAACACAATGAAAGAACTAAAGACCTAAAAATACCAGTTAACCATAAAAAATTATAATACTTCACCTGTTTATATTAACTAAGGCTAAGAGAAAAACCAGAACATAAGAACATACATGTTTAATATAATTAAATACATACATCTATATTTCTAAACACAGACCACTGATGGAGAACATCTGATGATGCAAATCCATTTAAAAGTCAAAAGACTCATTTTTTCCTTTAAAATTGTTTGAATTTATTTAAAAAAATAAAGCAAGATTAAAAATTAGCTTTAGCTTTTTATCCTCTGGATAGGTAAAATTAATTTGTTATTGGAGTCTATTTTTGTTAAAAAATGTATTGCTCCTCTAATGAGGAAAAAAAGATTTTTATACAATAAAGTTATTAAAACAACTAGAATCCATTACAGTAATTGAAATTTTAGGAACAATACAAACTATGTACGGTTTTGCAACACATTTAATTAAACTTTAATAGGCAAGCAAAACAGAAAACACTTTAAAATCTACAATTATAACATGAAGACCAACCTAGGTGTTTTGCTACAGAGATGGCTTTGCGAACTCTAAATATCTTCTTGGCAGATAGTCTTGGTGGCAATGTGACCATTTTTATGCTAACCCTTCTCAGCATTTATTAATATATAACAATGATCTTTTTTTCCATTACTTCCGCACTTACCTCCTTTTTAGGACGATCAGACACAAGGCTGTCTTCACCAACTGCGTAAGTATGTATCAAAACCAGTTCACACTTCTGAATCTGCATGAGACTTAAAGAGAAACTTTTCACTTAGGATATAAGAACACATAGTATGTAAAGAAACCAGATAGGCAGACTATTAAGAGTTTAATACACCAATACTATAAGCAGATACTACTGTTAACACAAAAGCTAAATATTTAGAAAGACTGTATAACTGCTGTGCTTGTATGGGCATTCAGTAAATATATGAATCTAATTCAAATGCACAAATGATACTTTGTCTGCTTGAAAAATAAGGAAAATGTCTTATAATCAGGGAAATTTTCAGTAGGTAACTACAACAGAGAAAATGAATATATTATACATTTGTTTCCCTTTTACTAATGATTTTTAAGGACAAAGTCAGGCAATACTAACCACTGCCTATAAATGGTTGTTTCTAGGAACATAGGATTTGTAATGCGAGAAGTTTTTATTTTGAAATTTTTTTAATTTTTGAAAATTTTTGTTTTGAAATTTCCAAACCTACAGAAAAGCTGAAGGAAAAGCACCATTCAATGAATACACATACACCCTTAACCTAGATTCATTAAATGTTTGCTTATTTGTTTTCCCCACGTACATATCAAACATACATTTTTTAACTAATTAGTAGAGCCAGTAGAGAATTAAAGGGACTACTACCAATTACTATTGAACTTATTGGAGTAATTACAATGAAATACGTGACTGTAAAATGGGATATGTAGTTCACTTATGATTATACTCACTGATCTGAATTTGCAGCAAGCTTGTTATGCTCGTGAATTGTTTCCTGGACACAGTCCTCAAGCATTCGCACGTGACTATCACTGCAGCATAAAAAAAGAACAAAAATAAACAGTAGGAGACAAACTTAAACACACTAGTTAGCTGTAGTATCTTGTTACAGGCACTTAAAATTACTTTCGTGAGGACGGTCGTCAGCGTGCTCATTCACAATTCCAAACAGCCAGCTAAAAAACTAGTGAGGAAAAAAAGTCAGACTAACCTACATGATGACAATCTACATAGCTTTCATTGAAATGACTCTTTATTTAAGAACTGGATAAATACAGCTTCCGTATTAGGCCACCTGAGATATGCTTAACAGCTAACGTGCTGTCCTGTGTTTTTAAATAAAAACTGCAACAAGACATTAAAACTCCCTCAGTGAAAAAATTACTGTGATTAATGTCTCACCTTTTTGCATTAGTGATGCAAATTATTCGTCCTCTATTTCCAACACGTTCTGCGTTTTCCATTAGTAGAGTTCGAGCTTCGTGTTGGTATTCTGTAATTTTACACAGGGTTTCCACTGCGGCAACGAGGCCGTGCAGAATGCTGCAGCATTCTGGATCTGCTCGGGGATTGGGAGGCCCAACAGCAGCTAATGCTGCCATTAGCTAAGCAAAAGGGAACATAATTATGTTGACAAGAGTATGTACAAGTCAGACAAAGACATCACAGGAAAACTACAGACCAGTGTATCTTATAAATATGGACACAAATATCCTCAACAATATATCCTCAACTAGCAAACCAAATCCAGCAACATATGAAAAGAATTATACACCATGACAAAGTGGGACTTATCCCAGGAATGCAAAGTTGACTTAACATCCGAAAATCAATTAATGTCAATACCAACACAATTTTTAAAAATCACATGGTCATCTTTGTAAACATAGAAAAAGCATCTCACAAAATCCAAGACCCTTTTATGATAAAAGCACTCAACAATCTACAAATGGAAGGACCTCCTTTAGCAGAAAATGGCATCTAGGAAAACCTACAGATAACATCATGCTTCACAGTAAAGCCTACCTGTGTTCTCTCTAAGATCAAGAATAGAAGAAGGATGTCTATTGTCATCATTTCTATCCCTCACTGTATTGGAGGGTCTAGCCAGGGCAATTAAGAAAAAGAAATAAAAGGAGCCAGATTGGAAAGGAAGAAGTCAAATTATCTCTATGTCTCAGATGATGTGATCTTGTATGTAGAAAATCATATGGAATCCACTAAAAAACTATTAGAAATAATAAGTCCAGCAAGTTGCAGGATACACAATCAATACACAAAAACAAATACACACTTACAATGGACAATCTGAAAATAAAGGAAACAATTCTAATATAATAATATCAAAAGAATAAAATACTGTGGAATAATAGCAACAAAAAAAATGCAAATTTTACACTCCTGAGAACTAAAAAACATTGAAAGAAATTAAAGACCTAAATGATATAAAACACCCCATGTTCATGGGTTGGAGGACATAATATTGTAAAAGTGCAACATTACTCAAACTGAACTACAGATTAAACATAATCTGTCACAATCCCAGCTGACTTCCTTGTAAAAACTGACAAGGTGATTCTAAAATTCAGACAAAATTGCAAGGGACTGAAAATGGCTGAAACAATCTTGAAAAAGACAAAATGGAAGGACTTTGCTTTGTATATGCATAAAAACACTCTGGAATAAGCCATGAGAAACAGTGGTGGACAGGAATAGTGATGTGCTAGTAAGTCAGCTCCCCAAAGAGTGGGGGAAACCCCTAATTTGTAGTGTTTGCCAATATCTATGGTTAAATAAAATATTCCCACCATGGCAGATGTCAAATCCACTGAATGCAAAGTTGGTATTAGCAGGATCTAGCACACTCAATGAGGCAGGGGGTGGGTTGGAAAGGTTTCAAGGTTTACCCTTTACTAACACATATTACATATGTACATGTGTATGTATGTAAATTTTATTTCTAAACTATATAGGTATTACCTATTCATAAAAAGTAATCAGAAAAGAAAGAAAAAAGACTGTGTATAAATGACTATGTAAAGTCTCTGGTACATAAGAAAAGCTCAATAAAAAGTAGCTTTTTAGGGGAGGGATTTTTGTGGTCCTAAGGAAAGTAGCAGAAAGCAAGTTAAACTTTTGTGGTCTGACAAAAATGGGTTGAAATTCTGGCTCTGCCTTTTAATACTGTGTGACCCTGGTCAATTCCTCCTAACCTGAAAGTGAAAATACTAATGTAACCTGTCCCATGTTAGTGTAATACTCCCAAACTTGATTTAATTTAGCCAACAAAAACCAGACCCAAACTCCTGAAGTCTGACGATTTTTGGTGATAAAATTTAAGATGTATAGGACAGAGTTATGTGCTGTAACAGAAGGAGCCCTGGACCCAGGTATAGAAGTCAAACAACATCTAGCCCCTTTGGGCCTCAATTCCTTCAGTCGAAGGAGTCGAAGCAAATGACATCTAAATCCTTCTAGCCCCCAAATCTGTCTTCGATCCATTTCACTTGTTACTCATGACTGTTCACAATAACTAGGGAAAAAGTGTGACATGGATAACCAAAGCTAAACATTAAATGTGTTAACACAGACAAGATTATATATAATTTATACATGTCAATTATTTCATATAATCTTCAACACCAGTGAGCTACTATACAGTTGCCTTCTGAACTAGAGCTTCCCCTTCTGTTCACAATTTAAAAGCAATCAGTGTGATACAATGTGCCTTCACATTCAGAAGGCAGAGAGGAGTAGCAATTCGCTTATCATTGCTATATGTGCCATTATCAGATGCACAATTTTTACTGCACTGCAGAGGTGAAGTAAGGAAAACTTATACCAATTTCTACTTTTTTTTCATATACAACTAGATAGGCTTCAAGCTTCTTTCACAGTACCTCTTGAAAGAAGTAAAGCAAAAAGACAGGCCATTTCAAAAAGAAAATGCAAGGAGAATGTACAGAATCCTTAAGATTTTTTCAAGTAAAAAAAAAAAAGAATAAAGAGCGTTTTGGAGTGGTATAAATGCAAAGCCCAACCAATAAAAGCCTGCTGCCTGAATGAGTTACCTCAAAAGAATAAAGGATTAGGTATGTTTACATATACGATGGTACTCATCATAACAGTTTAAGACAAACACTGGGATAAACACATTTTCTTTAAAAATGTTTCATTTAAAACACATTTAGATGAGATTATTTCCACTGAAGACCGACCATTAACCAAAAAATTTTAACATAAAATAATTCAAACAATGTATTCAAAAATTTTACTAATATCTGTCTCTCATCTTCATCAGTAAAGAAACCAGTAAACTGAAGTCTTCCATCCAATTCAACAAAGCAAAGAACATAATATATCGCAAACCCAATATTCTTGGACAAATAATGTTTAGAAAACACCAAACCTATAAAGCAGCCAGTTAAAACTGAAGCAAAAGACTGTGTGCTCCAAGAAAGTTCGCAAGACAAAAAAACCAAGCTGCTAAATTTCTGATACATTTATGATAAAAATATTGAGAAGTTCTATAGAAACATGAGGAAAAACAGCAACAGATATACATAAAATTGAGCAAATTAAGAAAAAAAAGGAAATGATACATTGCAGGAAAAAACAGAGTCACAGAAGAAAGGAAGTAATATGTACGACAAATTATTGTTTTACACCTTAAACAGTGCTGTATCACATCTCAATAAAACCTTAAAAAAGAGAGGCAGAGAGAAAGGAAGTGACTACATATACTACTTAAACTTAGCAGTAACACTTTATGTAGATATTAAAATGCAAATACGCAATTTTGAATTAACAAAAATTCTGATATAACAACATTGAGAAAATGAAGGGAAGAAGGGAGGTGTAGGGGCATGAGTGGCAGAGAATATAAAAGTTAAATCCTCACTAACAATAATGATAAAAAATAAAGTTTAAATTGAGAACTCTATCATAGCAATAAAAATTTGTTATTTAGAAATATGGAAGTAAATACCAGATGAGTTAGAGTTGAAAGTTTGCTTTCAGAAACAGGAAAGACTGGAAGGAAGATAGCTGGCTTCCATTTAGTATCAGTTGGTGTTTTAAAACTATGTGCAAATACTATAGTGATAAAAAAAAAATCCTTTTAAATCATTTTTCAAGAAAGTATTACCACATTCAGATAATTTTCAAAAATGGCCACAGCTCAAAACCTAACCATACCTCCTGCAAATTTTGGTCTTCTTGAGTCCAAGAATTTAAAACATGTGCTCCAGAGTCACTCACAATGAAATTCACCTGATAGATTTCAAAGACAGAATTAGTATTCACATCCAATTCCACTGAAATCACATCATATTTAAAATAAAATGCAGTCCCTAGCACTGGTTTGCTGATTCATTCATTCACTTTATGATTCTAGAACGCCTAGTATCTGCCAGGTGCTATCTTTGGCACTGGAGATTTGGGAATATAGTGATGAATAAAAGTTGCAGCACTCACAATGTGGGGAAAGCCAGGGGTTTGGGGGGTAGTGGGAAGACAGAGGGCAGGAAGAATATAAACAAATACATGCACAAGATGATTTCAGTGAGAGATAAATGCTATGAAAAAAGAAACTGGTTAGCTACTTTAGGCTGGGTGGTCAGAGAAGGGCTCTCTATAGAAGTGGCAGTTGAGGGGAATCCAAAATGACCAAAAGAAACCACCCATAAATAGATCTAGGGATAGAGAATTCCTGGTACAGCAAATGCAAAGGCCTCAAAAGGATGAAAAGGTCAGAACAGGCAAAGGGATGGGAGAAAAACTCAGAGAAACAGGCAGTAGCCATATCACAAAAGGCACTGAAAGTCAAAACAGTGCATTTGGACTTTATTCTAAAGTAAAATGCAAACAAAAAAAAACACTATCAAGGAAGATGATAATGCTGGTAAGGATATATTAGAAAATATATAAAATGACGAATGTTCTCTTTTGAAAGAGGGTGAAATTATTTCTTTCCTCTGGACTATATGATCTAATCCATGATCTTTTTTCCTACTATCCATGAAATAACTAGTTTTGCACCCCTAAGAAATTTGATAAGGATCCTTCTCTCCTAAGCCTTACCTGACAGGGACATATTTTACTAGCCACTTCGGTTACACTATCTCATTGAAATCTTACATCATAGGAAGTAGGTGTTATGCTTACATGGGAAGAACCAGGCTTGGAGAAATTAAGCAATATGATCAAGGTCACACTGTGGTAGCTAATGAGGCCAGAATTTGAACCAAAGCCTGCACCCTAAAAGACAAGTTAACCTTCCTTTCATATTTTTTTTTACCTTACAAAATGCACAATTTACAGAGGGACTAAAAACGGCTTATATTTAACTTGGAATATATATGAATATATAGATTCTTTATGTTCAGGCTTACTGTTAATGCCCTGCCTGTGCCAGTCTAAGAAATGGCTAGGTCCCAGACCAGGCTGCTCCAAATCAGACAAAGCAAAGCATCCACTTGTGGCTAACCAAATGACTCTCCCAAAATAAAATAGCTGAAATGATGAAATCTGAAGGTAATTTTCATATTTGGAATCTATCAATCCTCAATCTCTCTTCTTGTAGATAAAAACAAATTCTGCTTAGCATTCTTAACAGCATTTCTTTCTAATAGCCAAATCCTGCAGCAGTTTAGCGTGTATTCACAAACACTGTAAGTGGCCAGCCTGTTTAGCTTCAAATTCTGGTTCTGTGTCTAACTAGCTGTGTGACTCAGGACAACTTTCCTGTCTTCACCTCAGTTTCTACATCTCCAACTGGCAATAATAAACAAGGCTGATATTCAGATGGTACATACCAACACATCTGACATTGCTCACAGCCCACATCCCTTCTGCTTAGGCCAGCAACAGTTCTCAGTGGTCAGTGCCTGTTCTATTCGGGTTATTATATACTTTGAATATTGTCCCAGTAATTAGAGTAGCTACCTTCTAGGACTGTTGTGAGGATTAATGGATTTCATAAATATGAAGCACTTTGGAAATGACTGGTATGTGTAAATGCGCCATTAACTGTTAGCTGTTATTATTGGCCCCAATTACATATACATATTAATCCCGAAGAAGAGTTCTAAATACCACATTTTTAAAAGAAGTATACAGTTTTAAGTCAAATCTATAGTAAATTCTTACGTAAAAAAATGTAACAGGCAGTTAAATCCATCCCCCCAAATCATTTTTCTTGTACTTCACACTCACCAGTTTTTTGAAAGGAAATATATCATACATTATTCTACAATACTCCATAGAAGATTCTACTGAGCAAGTCCACAAGGATTTAGAGATGGGGGCCAAAGGGATGATTCCTTGGGTCCTATTCTTCACCAGCATATCAAACTCGACATGTTGTCTGCATGATTCTGCCATGTAAGGGCAGTGATCTACAACAAATACTGTTTTATGAGATTCAGAAAAAATCTTCATTTTGTTTTAACCTGTAAGGGATAAAATATATTAGCCAAAGGTCTTATACATGACATTTAATATCCTTAAATTGTTGCCAATTAATGTCTTTTCCTCAAAAAATTTTGGTAGGGAACATGAATAATCCAAGAAATTTATCCAACAAAGGATAAGATTTAATGAGGTCATGACCAGAAAGTTAACTATCAATTCGAGGGATAAGCTACCCCATATTAAGCTGTCACTCTATCAGTCATAGGCCATACAAATTTTGGCTTTTTGAATGAACTTAAGACTGTCAGGATAAAATGCTTACAAATAACCGTACTTGATTACCTCCCATTATACCAAACGTAACAAATGATTAACACTCTCCAAATACGCTTCTGATGATTCTTGCTAATTGACATCAATCACATACAACCCCCCAAACTAACCCAAGTCGGTAGTTTTGGGCTTCGCTCCAAAAAGTCTCAAGACTTCCGAAAAAGGCTGAGGTGAGCCAGAATTAACAGGAAAGAGGAGTGACAGCAGAAGGAAAGCCCCAAATATAAAAAACATCTCCTAAGACAACTGCATATCGGGTCTTTACATTAGGATAAGGACCCAAATTCACACTCTTCCCCCTTGGCTTTTGAAACACCACTGTCGTTTACCATGTAGAACAGAAAATCTTAGTTGCTACCATTCACAAAGCTGGGAAGGAGAAACTTTTAAACTTTTTCTTATTAAAACTCCCTTGCTTCGCTAATAAAACCTTATACTGAATAGACAATCCACATTCAAAAAGCACATGGTAAGCAGAGCAAAAGTGTTCATCAAAACGAACTGACTTTTTTACGATCTAGCTATTTTCCTCTGCTTTCAAACGCATTTCCCTTTCATGCAAACTCTTGAGAAACCTAGTCACACTCTGCTGGAGGGTGGGGGGGGGGGGTGGAAAGTACAAGGTGAGTGAATAGGGAAGACCTCAGGATCGAGGTTTGCTTACTTTCGTGCCTGGTCCTGCAGTGAAAACGAACAGAGGCTATGGACCACAGCCTCTCTGGAAAAGGCTGCTGGCTGGGTGGGGAGGGTCAGCGCACAGTCAGGAGTGCCTGGTACCAAAGACAGGGAACTATGCTTTCCCCGCTCATCTCCTAGCACACCGGTCCTTCCCAGGCTTCCTAAATGCAGGAGCGCGCGCGCGTGCGCGTGAACACAAACACTCACACACTCGGACTCGCGCGTGCGCAAAGCCCTCTTCCACAGCCCCGCCAAGCTGCCCTTCCCCCTCGGTGGGCCAGCCGCCCGGCTCGCAGAACAGGAAGAGGGCGGAGCCAAGAAAAAAATGCCTCCGACCCCCAAGATTTTCTACCCGCTAATTTTCCCAATAACCCATTGGGAAGATTGATCCGGGCGACCTCAGAGCCTCCCCAACAGCGAAGTACCAACCACAGCACCGCCTAAGCCAGCCACGCTCCCTTAGCGCAAGGCCCGCCTTCCCACCCGGCCTCCCTTTCTCGGTTTCTCCACCCAGGCCGGCCTCCCCTGTCAAGACTCGCGACACTTTGCGAGAAGCCAAGTGAAAGCCTGACTAGATTAATGGGGAGGGACGTAGAAGGGAGCCGCCCCCACCTTTCGCGCATGTCTGCAAGAAGCCGCAAGTAAATCTCTGGCTCGGCCCCCACCATAACGTGAGGAAGGAAATCTCGCGAGGTTTGAGGACTATGAGCTTGCTAGTCCGAGGCGGCCAGCGGAGGTTTGCCTCCGGCCAGGGATGGGGCTGAGCTTCGCTGACACTTCCAGCCGCCTCTCCGCTGATGGTCTCGAGTCTGCTCGGTGAAGAAGCTGAACAGACGAGAGGAGTCTCTTCCCTTGGGTGCGTAGGTCCCTGTTAGCAGAGGCTTTGAGTCCTAACGCCACAGTTGACGGCTGCGAGGGATTGAGACCAGAGTAAGTGGAATAAATCCAGGGACAAGAACGGGCACACGGAGTTGGAAGTTTCCTTTCCCGGGGCCGCCCTGGTCCTTCGCCCCTCTTGAGCTGCCTGCCACCTGGCCCTAGCCGTTTCCCTGCGCTGGTGACCCGCCCCTTGAGGCTTCCTTTTACCCGGCCTCAGTTGTGAGCTCCCCTTTCCGGGTCTGAGGTGCGGAAAGTTTCTTGAAGCTTTGGCCCTAACCCTGTGTGGGCGCATCTTTCGTCTCTTTTTTCTTCCTGCCTAAACCCACCTGGGAGCTAAGGAGGGAAGGGGGACCCTTTCGGTTTTGACTTTACCGCTTTGCAGAGTATTTCGTGCCTATAACCATTTTTTGTCTCTGGGAAAACCGCCCTTTCAGGACTACTACTCTTTTCCTGGTTTTCTTCCTTTCTTATGTACCCCATCGCTCATAATGGTACCAGTATCCATGCCACTGCCCAAACTAGAGACCTTCATCCTTGATTCTGTATTTCCACTTGCCCTGGACTGTATTATTTCTTCCACCAGAATTATTGCAGCTACCCACCCTCCCCCACCAGTTTCGCCACCTTCATGCTTCCAGAGAGTTATCGCTCTGAAATCTGTTTATGTCCTTTCCTTCAACTTTTTCAGTAACCATGTTGCCGATGGAATTAAGTCTTAATTGTGAAGCACATCATTTAGGGCCTTTTACTGTCTATCGCAATTCGTTTTACCTTTTTCGTCTCTTCTCCAAATACCTTAATGTCCAGTCATACCAGAGAACTGTTTTTCCCCAAACATGTCATGCACTTTCACAACTCTGTGCCTTTGTGTGTGCTCTACCATCCGTCTAGAATGCTAATTCTTCCTCTCCACCCCATGCCCCACCTGTCAAGACCCAATTCCTAGATCCTTGTTTTCTCATACTCTCCCAGGTGACATCAATAATACCATTGTGCTCCCAGAGCACTTGAAACAGCTCTGCAGTGTTTATTAGGTTGTATTATGTGTTCATGTATCTGTCTCTATCAATTTGAGCTTGAGTCTGGAATCCTGTCTTATTCATCTTATTCATCAAAAACTAGTCCAGTGCCTGGGGGCCTCGCAGGCATGATTTGGATGCACATAGCAGGCATCATGTGTGTATACATTTGTAAATACGTATACTTGTAAATACAATTTGTTTACCTGTAAGTACAAGTTCTAAAGATTAATGATAGGAGTACTTAGTGCCCTTAAAAAGCCAGAAGGAACCTTGTATGTAAAAGGCCCTGACCTGTTTTGAATATGAGAAATTATACTTTTAGTATTTGTTGATTGAGATTATGCATAATGGAAAAAAACTATCCTCTTAAATGATTTCCTATTTTATTTCACTAGTATCTGTCTATATTTGAGAACTAGGGAAATATGTGTGTGAGCAAATTATTTTAGACTACAGATTGTACTGGGTATGTGTACATCCATGTAAATTCCAATGACTTCTTGGCCCATAAGTTATAAATAACCAGTTTAGATAAGGTTAGTTCCTTTACTTGTCATATCTGTTTGAACCTCCATGTTTATGCAACTTATACTTAGCTACAATTCTAAGGTAAAAAAAAAAATTCTCCTATGTCCTTCTAAATCCTGTTCTTCCTATTTTAAAATTTTATCTTCTTCAGGGGCACCTGGGTGGCTCAGTTGGTTAAGCGTTGGACTCTTGATTTCAGCTCAGGGCATGACCTCGCTGTTTGTGAGTTCCAGCCCTGTGTCAGGCTCTGCACTGGTATTGCAGAGCCTGGTTGGGATTCTCTGTCTCCCTCTCTCTCTGCCCTTCCCCTGCTTGCTCTCTATCTCTCTCTCAAAATGAACATTTTTTAAAAAATTTATCTTTTTCGTAAAGCTCCAAACATGTTCATTCCATCATTTTCCAAGACCGTAAAAATTTTCTATGCTTTCAAATACAGAAATACATTGTCTATAAAAGATGCTTTTCTTTATATGTAATTCACATAATTCTTTCTTGATTTCTTTAGATTAAGAGTTTCTAAGGAAGCCGTAACTATGCTTTTTTATTTTTCTGGTTCTGTATGTGTCTGTTAATAGTATATACTAATTAATACAGTTAGTATGCCTGAACAATCCAATAAAATTTAAACTAGGTAGTTAATATTTAAAAACAGAAGCACCTGGGTGGTTGAGTGTCCCACTTGAGCTCAGCTCATGATTTCACGGTTCATGAGGTCGAGCCCCATGTAGGCTCACTGTTGTCAGCACAGAGCCCACTCTGGATCCTCTGTCCCCCTCTCTCTCTGCCCCTGCCCCGCTTGCATATGCACACAGTCTCTCTCTCTTCCTCTCTTTCTCTCTCTCTCTCTCTCTCTTTCTCAAAAATAAGCAAACATTAAAAAAATATATTTAAAGACAGATTTATGGTGTATCAGTAGTCACGATGTTTCTGTGTAGGCCCAGCTATGGGATAGTGGATTTGTGGATAAAAAAGAAGAGTGACTTGAATTTCTTTAAATTTTTCTTAACCAAAATGTAAAACTGAACAGCTGGCAGTTAGTATCTTGAGTGGGTGGTGGTTTCTCTTTTATCAGCAGCAGAATGTTCTGAAACCTCTGCTAGGAGTCTGCCAGTATCTTTGGGTGGCAAAGTGGGCGAGAATGTCGCTATGCAGGCATGGACAAACCCACTTGAGAAAAACTTCACCTGTAAATTGGGCCTAACTATGAAAAGTAATATAAGTGCACATGACCAGTCATGACAGATACTATAAAGATAGATAAATTGAAAATACTCCCTTTTACTGGAGTCTATTTTTAAATATTTGAAACTTGTTAGAAAGTTTGGAAAACAGTCTTCTTCCCACTCCACTTACCACCCAAAAGAGGGGGAGAAAGCACAGTGATTTTCTAAAAAGTTGGCAAAGTAAATGCATGTTATAAACTATTTTAAACTTCTGTTGTTTCACATACAGGAAATGAACATGCAGCTTCTTAGGAACTCTGTGTCACTATTTTTCTAAAGTGTTAATAAAATGGTGCTTTCAATCATCTGTTGTTTATAATTCCCTTCTCTGAATAGGTATATTTTTGTAGTTCTAAAACATATTTTAGCTAGAGCTCATTTTGACAGTATTTCATTATGCAACCTAGAGAAGATTTTTTAAAGTGGATGTTAATTGTAATTTCAGAAAACTTGTTAGTAAACATTAATTGGTTTATAATTAACTGTGATGCCTAATTAAAATGGATGCTAGGCTTTTATTAATTATAAGGGAAAATAGCTGAAAATTTGTGGGGGTTTTTTGTTGTTGTTTTCATCTTTTCTTCACTTACAGACTGACTTATTTTCTATTGCTGGCGTGATAATGCAGTTTTTGTAATATCTTGGAAGTTTCCTTGGAAGCAGGGTCAGGGAATTTGCTTTGTTTTTCCACCCAGGGAGACAGGTGGTTTTTACATAGCTAGCAGTAAACAGAGTCCGAGGACCCACCTTGGCTCCTGAGGGGAGGACTTAACTCAGGATCAGAAATTCTATTTCTGGTACTAGCTTGGCTCCTTCCATTTCCTCATTGATAATATGGGAATAATACTTGTTCTGTTGACCAAAAGAATATAAGGTAGTATTCCGACTCAGACATTTATCAAAGGTTTGAATTAAAATTAATAGCTAGCAGTTTGATCTAGAGTACTCTGGAGGTCCATTTGGTTGGAGAGAAGGATGAATTAGGTTGAAGAGAAAGGTAAGAATAGGTGAACAGTTTTGAAGAAGTAAAGGGTAACTTGCTATATCAGATAATAAGGGTGTATTTTACAACTATGAACAGTATAGGCAGCGTGGTATTGTTGTGGAGATAGATAAATAAAAAGACCTAGAGGTAGAATAAAGAGCTCAGAAACCTACCCATACATTGATGGGAAACACACACACACACACACACACACACACACACACACAATAGGTGTGGCATTAAAATGAGTGGGGGTATTCCATCCACAAGAAAGAAGTATGTGACCTAGAGATGCTAATTATTACAATGGCAATCATATTATAGTATATAAACATCAAATCAACATGTTGTATACCTTAAACTTACATAATATTATATGTCAAATATATTTCAATAGAAAAAAATTCAGTGGTCGGGGCGCCTGGGTGGCTTAGTCGGTTAAGCGTCCGACTTTCGCTCAGGTCATGATCTCGCGGTTCGTGGGTCCGAGCCCCGCGTCGGGCCCTGTGCTGACTGCCGGCTCAGAGCCTGGAGCCTGTTTCAGTCTGTGACTCCCTCTCTCTCTGACCCTCCCCTGCTCACGCTGTCTCTCTCTCTCTCCTAGAAATAAATAAAACATAAAAAAAAAAAAGGAAAAAAATTCAGTGGTAGAAGAATGTACTATACAATAAGACTAGGAGAACTATTTGTCCTCATAAGAAAAAGGAAATACATAGATACCTTCCTTCTATCATACATGCATATAACCACCGGATGAATTCATGACAAAGGCAAAACCTTGGGGACAGGGTGTGCAGATAGCTTTGTCCTTTAGGCAGTGCCAGATAATTCGAAACATTATATAACCTTTTGAGACTAGGTCTTCTTTCACTCAGCATAAGGCCTTTGAGATTCATCTGTATTGTTGTATCAGTACCTCATTCCATATCATTGCTGTACAGTTTATCCACTCATTTCTCTACAGTAAATACTCAAGAAGTAGTACTGCTAGGTCATTTGGCAACTATATGTTTAACTTGGTAAGAAACTGCCAAACCGTTTTCTTTCTTTCTTTTTTTTTTTTAATATTTTATTTATTTCTGAGAGAGAGAGACAGCGTGAGCAGGGGAGAGTCAGAGAGAGAGGGAGACACAGAATCCGAAGCAGCCTCCAGATCTCAGATCTGGCTGTCAGCACAGAGCCCGATGTGGGGCCCGAACCCACGAACAGTGACAGGACCTGAGCCAAAGTCGGATACCTAACTGACTGAGCCACCCAGGTGCCCCGCCAAATCATTTTCTGAACCAGCCATATCATTCTGCATTTTCTTTCTTTTTTTTTTTTTTTTTTCCTAGGAGAGAGAGAGACAGCATGAGCAGGGGAGGGTCAGAGAGAGAGGGAGATACAGACTCTGAAACAGGCTCCAGGCTCTGAGCTGGCAGTCAGCACAGAGCCCCACGCGGGGCTCGAACCCACGAACCGTGAGATCATGACCGAAGTGAAAGTCGGACGCTTAACCGGCTCTGCCACCCAGGTGCCCCCTTACTGTTAGTTTTGAGACTTTTTAATATATTCTGGATAAAGTCCTTTGTCAGATAAGTGATTTGCAAATTTTGCCTTACATTCTGTAGCTTGTCTTTACAGACTGTCTTAATAGTGCCTTTCTCAGAGTAAATGTTTCTATTTTTGATGAAGTCTAGTTTATTAAATTTTTCATGAGTCAGTCTTTTGGTATCATGTGTAAAAAAAAAAAAAAAAAAAAAAAGTTTTTTTTGCCTAACCCCAGGTCACAGTGATTTTCTTTGTTTTTCATTGTTCATTGTTTTTCATTTTACGTTTAGATCTGTGGTCCACTTTGAGTTAATTTTTGTGTAAAGTGTAAGAATTATGTTGGGATTAATTTCTTGGCATATGGGTGTCCAATCTTCTAACACCCACTGTTTGTTGACAAGACTGTCCTTTCCCCTTTGAAGTATCTGTGTACCTTTTTCAAGAATCAGTTGACCATGTTTCTCTGGGCTTATTTCTGACCTCTGCCAATACCTCTGTTCTGTCTCTGCCAATACCATGCTGTCTTGATTGCAGTAACTTTATAGTAAGTCCTAAAATTCGGTAGTATGATTTCTCCAATTTTGTTTTCAAAATTCTTGGCTATTCTAGTTTCTCTGCATTTTCATAGAAATCTTAGAATTAGCTTGTCAATTTGTACCAAAAGGCCTACTGTAATTTTGATTGGAGATTGCATTAAATCTATACATCAATTGGGGAAAATTGACATGTTGAGTTTCCAATTTATGAACACAGTGTGAGTCTCCACTTATTTAGGCCCTCTTTGGTTTCTTTCATTAGCATTTTGTACTTCTCCATGTACATACCCTATATGTTTTTTATATTTCTACTCTAAAACTTCGTTTTTTGAACTATTATAAATGTATTTTTTTATTTTGGTTTCTACTTTTTATTGCTAATAGAAAAACTATTGATGTTTTTTGTTTTTGCACACTTGTATCTTGTGACATTGCTGAAGTCACATGTTAGCTACAGGAGTTCTTTATTGGATTCTTTGGGATATTTTACATAGGCTGCTAATGAGAACAGTTTTATTCTTTTCCAATCTGTATGCCTTTTCTTTCTTATTGACACAAGTATGATATCGAATAGGAGTGGTGTTTGGGGACATCCTTTTCCCTGATTACAGAGGAAACATTCAGTCTTTCACTTAAGTATGATGTTGGCTGTATTGAAGCTGCCCCTTAAACATTAAAAAAAAATTTTTTTTTTTTTAAGGTGTTGGGGGCACCTGGTGGCTCAGTTGGTTAAGCATTGAATTCACCTCAGGTCCTAACTCAGTGGTTAGTGAGTTTGAGCCCCGCATCAGGCTCTGTGTGGGAACTTGTTTCAGATTCTGGGTCTCTCTCTCTCTCTGCCCCTCCACTGCTTGTGCGCTCTCTCTCTCTCTCAAAAATTAATAAACATTAAAAGGATTTTTAAAAAAATGTCGTTTCTCAATTTGAGGCAATCCCCATCTGTTTCTGTTTGCAGAGAATTCTTATTAAGAATGGATGTTGTTCTGTTTTTTGTCTTTTGCAAATGCACCAATTAGTATGATGATGTATTTTTTTTGTTTTTAATGTGGATTGATTAATATTGAAATATAGAAACAACCTTGATTTCAGGGATAAACCCTACTTGGTTATGGTGTATTATTCTTTCTATATGTTGCTGAATTTGAGCTGCCAGTATTTTCTTGAGAATCTTTACATTTATATGTATGAGGGATATTGGTCTGTGGTTCTCTGTCTCTCTTTCTGAAGTGTGTCTGGTGTTGGTTTCAGAGTAATGCAGGCATCATTTTATGAGTTTGGAAGCATTTTCTTACATTTTCTCAAAGATGTTGCATAACATTGGTAGTATTTTTTTCTTTATATGTTTGGTAGAATTTGCCATTGAAATCTTCCAAATAGAGATTTTTTGCAAAAGATTTTTAACTACAAATTTAATTTCTTTAATAGTTATGAGACTGTTATGAAATAGTTATAATAATTGTCTGTTTATTGAACTTTTAATAATTGTTTCCTCTTGAGTGACTATTTAGTTTGTGGTGTTTAGGGAATTAGTCCATTTCATCTAAATTATCCAGTTCATGTGTATGGAATTTATTGTTGTATTCACTTACCCTTTAATGAATTAGGAGTCTGAAGTGATACCCTTTCTTTCATGCCTGACATCAGTATTTTATATCTTCTCTTTTATTTTTATTTGTCTCTTCATCAGTTTTGCTGGAGGTTTATCTGCTTTATTTGCTTTTTCAAAGAACTACGTTTTGGTTTCTCTCTGTTGCTTTCCTGTTTTCAGTTTCATCGATTTCTGCTCTTTTATTATTTCCTTCTTTCTGTTTACTTTGGAGTTGATTTTGCTCTTTTCCTGGTTTCATAGTTGGAGGCTTAGGTAATTGACTTGAGATATAAAAAAATTTTTTTTAATGTTTATGGTTTTTTTTGAGAGAGAGCCTGAGAGGAGGATGGGGGAGAGAGAGGGAGACATAGAATCCAAAACAGGTTTTGACAGCTCAGACAGAAACACACGGGGCTCAAACTCAGGGACCATGAGATCATGACCTGAGCCGAAGTAGGACACTTAACTGACTGAGCCACCTAGGCGCCCCTGAGATATTTTTAATTTTCTAATAAAAGAATTTAATACTACAGATTTCCTTCAGATACCACTATACATGCATGACAAATTTTTGATAACTTGTATTTTCATGTTTATTTAGATGAAAGTTTCTAATTTCCAAAAAGTTTATTGGTTTGTTTTTTGTTTTTGTTTTCTTCTGTGTTACTTGTATGTTTAATTTCCAAATGTTTGGAGATTTTCTTCTCTATGTTATTTATTTTAGTTTAATTTCATTATGGCCTTAGAACATAATTTGTATGATTGCAATTTTTTTTTAATTTGTTGAGGTTTCTTATCTAGGATAAGATCTATCCTAGGGAAGATCCTGTGCCCACTGAAAAATAATGTGTCTTCTCTTGTTGATGTTTATTTTATAAATATCCATTCAGTCCACCTCCTTGATGGTGTTTGTTCATGGCTTGCTGATTTTCTGTGTACAAATTCTGTCAATTACTGAGAAAGAAATTCTCTATAATCTAGCCAAATCTTATTATCTGTCTTCTTTATTACAGCTATCCTAGTGGATGTGAAGAATCTCATTGTGGTTGATTTGCATTTCCCTGATAGCTAATCATGTTGAGCATCTTTTCCTGTGCTTATTAACACTCTATTTTGATTATTGTTTGAATAGTATATCTTTTTCTGTCCTTTGACTTTTAACTTACCTATAGCATATTTGAAGTAAATTCATATAGATTATTTATAGTTGGGTTCTGTTTTGTGTTTTTTGTTTTTTAATTTCTATCTTATGCTTTTTCTTTTCCCTTTTTCGTTTTTTAAATTGAATTATAATTAACACGATGTTACTAGTTTCAGGTGTACAGCATACTGATTCAACAATTTCATACATTACTCAGTGCTTACCCTGAAAAGCATAGTCACCGTATATTACTACTACAATATTGAATATATTCCCTGTGCTGTACTTTTCATCTGTGACTTACTTTGTAACTGAAAGCTTGTCCCTCTTAATCCCCTTTATCTATTTTACCCATCCCCCAACCCACTTACCGTCTGGCAACTACCACCAGTTCTCTCTATTTAATAGAGTCTGGGTTTTCTGTTTTGTTTCATTTGTTAGTTTGTTTCTTTTGTTTCTTTAGATTTCACATGTAAGTGAAATCATCCCTTATTCGTCATTCTCTGTGTGACTTACTTTACTCAGCATAATATTCTCTATGTCCATGCATGTTATCACAAATAGCAAGATCTCATTCTTACGGCTGAGCAATATTCCATTTTCTGTATATATCACATCTTTATCCATTGTTCTACTGATGGACACTTAGGTTGCTTCCATCTCCTGGCTATTAGAAACAGTGCTGCTATAAACATACTCCTGCACATATGTTTTCGAATTAACATTTTTGTTTTCTTTGGGTAAATACACAGTAGTAGGATTAATGGATCGTATAATAGATCTGTTTTTAATTTTTTGAGGAACTCTATACTGTTTTCTGTAGTGGCTGTACCGGTTTACATTACCACCAGCAGCAGTGGAGTGCAACTCCACATCCTTCATAACACTTATTTCTTGTCTTTTTTTTTCCTAGCCATTGTGACATGTCAGGTGATTTCTCACTGTGGTTTTGATTTTCGTTGCCCTGATGATTAGCAGTGTTGAGCACTTTTTCATGGGTCTGTTGGCCATGTATATGTCTTTGACAAAATGTCTGTCTTTTCAAGTTCTTTGTCATTTTTTAATTGGCTTATTTGTGGGGGGTTTTGGTGTTGAGTTGTGTAAGTTCTGTATATCTTGGATATATTAACCCTCTATCAGATACCTCATTTACAGATATCTTCTCTTGTTTGGTAGGTTGCCTTTTTGTTTTGTTGATGGTTTCATTCAGTGAGCAAAAGCTTTTTAGTTTGGTGTTACCCCAGTAGCTTAATTTTCCTTTTGTTTATCTTGTCTGAGAAGACCTGTCTAGAAAAATGGAGCTATGGATGATGTGAAAAAGATTACTACCTATGATTTTTTCTAGGAGTTTTATAGTTTTGCATCTCCCATTTAAGTCATAAATCCATTTTGAGTTTATTTTTGTGCATGGTGTTAAGAAATTGGTCGTTTCATTCTTTTGCATAGAGCTGTCCAGTTTTCCCAGCACCATTTATTGAAGAGACTTTCTTTCCCCCATTGTATATTTTTGCCTCTTTTGCCATTAATTAATTGATCATATAAATAATGGGCTTATTTCTGGGCTCTCTATTTTGTTCTGTGATCATATAAATAATGGGCTTATTTCTGGGCTCTCTATTTTGTTCTGTTTCTCTGTGTCTTGTGCCAGTACCATACTGTTTTGATTACTAGACTTTTGTACTCTATCTTGAAATCTGGGATTGATACCTCCTGCTTTGTTCTTCTTTCTCAAGATTGCTTTAGCTATTCAGTGTCTCTTGCGGTTCTATAAAAATTTTAGACTTATTTTAGTTCTGTGACAAATGCTGTTAGTATTTTGATAGGGATTTCATTGAATCTGTAGATTGCTTTGGGTACTATGGACATTTTAACAATATTACTTCTTCCAATCCATGAGCATGTAGTATCTTTTCATTTGTTTATGTCATCTTTAATTTCTTTCATCAGTGTTTTATAATTTTCGGAGTACAGATCTTTTATCTCCTTGGTTAAGTTTATCTCTAGGTATTTTACTATTAGTAGTAATTATAAATGGGATTGTTTTCTTAATTTCTCCTTCTGCTACCTCATCAGTGTATAGTAATTTTGTATCCTGCAACTTTACTAAATTCATTTATTCTAATAGATTTTTGGTGGAGTCATGAGGGTTTTCTGTATATAGTATGTCATCTGTGACATGTTTTACTTTTTCCTTACCAATTTGGATGTCTTTTATTTTTCTTTATAAGTTTTTTTTAAATGTTTATTTTTGAGAGAGACAGACAGAACACGAGCAGGGGAGAGGCAGAGAGAGGGAGACACAGGATCCAAAGCAGACTCCAGGCTCCAAGCTCTCAGCACAGAGCCTGATGCAGGGCTTGGACTCACTGACCCAGACCTGGACCGTGAGATTGTGACCCGAGCTGAAGTTGAATGCTTAACCTTAACCAACTGAGCCACCCAGGTGCCCTATTTTTTTTCTTTTTCTTATCTGATTGTTGCATCTAGAACTTTTAGTGCTGTGTTGAATAAAACTGGTGAGAATGGATATCCTGGTCTTGTTCTGGATCTTAGAGGAAAAGCTGTTTTTCATAATTTAATGTTAGCTATGGGTTTCTCATATATGACCTTTATTATGTTGAAGCATGTTCTCTCTCAAATTATTTTGTTGACACTTTTTATCATGAATTGGTGTTGTATTTTGACAAATGCTTTTTCTGCATCTATTGAGATGATCATATGGTTTTTCTCTTTTTTTCTTAATGTGATGTATCACATTGACTTGCAAATATTGAACCACTCTTGCATCCTTGGAGTAAATTCTACTAGATCCTGTTGAATGATTTTTTTAAAAAATATATTGTTCAATGTGGTCTGCTAATAGTTTATTGAGGTTTTTTGCATCTCTGTTCAACAGGGATATTTACCTGTAGTTTGTTTTTTTCTGGGGTCTTTGGTTTTGGTATCAGGGTAATGGTGGCCTCCTAGAATAAATTTCAGAATTTTCCTTCATCTTCTATTTTTTTGAATAGTTTAAGAAGAATAGGTATTAACTCTAAATGTTTGCTGGAATTCACCTGTGGAGTCAAAAGTTCTGGACTTTTGTTTGTTGGGAGTTTTTTGATTACTGATTCAATTTAATTACTAGTAATTAGTGTGTTCAGATTTTCTATTTCTTCCTGGTTTAGTTTCAGATAATTTTATGTTTCTAAGAATTTATGCATTTCTTCCAGGTTGTCCAGTTTGTTGGTATATGATCTTTCATAATTTTCTCTTACAATTTTTTGTATTTCTATGGTGTTGGTTGTTGTTTCTCCTCATTTCTGATTTTTTTTGAGTCTTTTTTCTTGATGTGTCTAGCCAGAGATTTATCAGTTTTGTTGATCTTTTCAAAGAACCAGTTCCTGGTTTCCTTGATCTTCTCTCTCTCTCTCTTTTTTTTTTTTTTTTAAAGCATTGATTTCATTTATTTCTGCTCTAATCTTTATTATTTTCTTCCTTCTACTAGCTTTGGGCCTCTGCTAGTTTGTTCTTTTCTAGCTC
The DNA here is from genome assembly GCF_003009895.1 of Hyaena hyaena. NCBI lineage: Eukaryota > Metazoa > Chordata > Mammalia > Carnivora > Hyaenidae > Hyaena > Hyaena hyaena. Next base: position 1,358,174 of record NW_024080814.1, on the reverse strand, counting down.
TTTAAGACGTAAAGTCAGGTTGTTTGAGATTTTTCTTGTTTCTTATGGTAGAGCTATATCAGAAAAAATTTCCCTCTTAAAACACTTTTGCTGCATCCCAAATATTTTGAACCATTGTGTTTTCATTTTCATTTGTCTCCATGTATTTTTTGATTTCCTCTTTGATTTCTTGGTTGACCCAATCATTAGTAGCATGTTATTTAGCCTCCATGTATTTGTGACGTTTCCAGTTTTTTTTCTAGTTTCATACACATTTGTGGTTGGAAAAGATGTTTGATATGATTTTCAGTCTTCTTAAACTTATTGAGACTTGTTTTATTGCTTAATATATGATCTGTACTGGAGTATGTTTCATGTGCACTTGAAAAGAATGTGTATTCTGCTGTTTGGGATTACAGTGTTCTGTATATATCTGTTAGGTTTGTCTGGTCTAATATGTCATGCAAAGCCGTTGTTTCCTTGTTGATTTCTGTCTAGATGATTTATCAGTTGATATAGGTTGGATGTTAAAGTCCCCTACTATTGTATTGCTGTCCATTCCTCCCTTTATGTTTGTTAATAATTGCTTTATGTATTTGGGTACTCCTGTGTTGGATGTGGAGATATTTACAGTTGTTATATCCTCTTGATGGCTTGATCCCTTTATTATGTAGTGCTTTTCTTTGTCTCTTACTACAATCTATGCTTTAATATCTATTTTGTCTGGGATGCCTGGCTGTCTTAGTAGAGCATGAGACTCTTGATCTCAAGGTTGTAAGTTTGAGCCCCATGTTGGGTGTAGAGATTACTTAAAAATAAAATCTTTAAAAAAAATTTTGTCTGATATAAGTATTGCCACCCTGACTTGCTTTTTTTTTTTCCCCAGTGTTATTTTTGAGAGAGTACAAGTGAGAGAGGGACAGAGAGAGAGAGAGAGAGAGAGAGAGAGAGAAGGAGACTGAGGATCTAAAGCCGGTTCTGCACTGACAGCAGAGAGCTCCATGTGGGGCTCAAACTCACAAACTGAGACCATGACCTGAGCTGAAGTCAAATGCCTAACTAACTGAGCCACCCAAGTTCCCCACCCTGGCTTATTTTTTGGCTTCTGTTTGCATGGTATATTTTTCCAGCACTTTGAGTCTGTATGTCTTTAGGTCTGAAGTAAGTCTTTTGTAGGCAGCATTTAGATGGGTCTTGTTTCTTTATCCATTAAGTTACACCTTTTTTCTTTTATTGGAGTAGCTTATTTACATTTAAAGTAATTATTGATAGGTATGTACTTATTGTCATTTTGTTAATTGCTTTTTAGTTATTTTTGTAGTTATTCTCTGTTCCTTTCTTTGTCTGTTGCTCTCATCCCTTGTGGCTTGATGGCTTTCTTTGGTGTTATATTTAGATTCTTTTCTCTTTTTTTGTGTGCATGTATTAATAGGTTTCTGATTTGTGGTTACCATTAGGTTCACATAGAAAATTTACATGTATAGCAGTCCATTGTAAGTTGATAGTCACTTAAGTTTAAACACACTTAAAAGCACTAAATTGTTACTTCCCTATCACGTTTTATGTATATGATTTCATATTTTACATCTTTTTATATTTGTGTATCTTTGGATTTTTGTAGACATAACTGATTTTATTACTATTACTGTATTTTAACCTTCATACTTGTTTTTTTGTTTTTTTTTTTTTAAATGTTTTATTTATTTCTAGGAGAGAAAGAGAGAGAGACACAGCGTGAGCAGGGGAGGGTCAGAGAGAGAGGGAGTCATGGACTGAAACAGAATCCAGGCTCTGAGCTGGCAATCAGCACAGAGCCCGACGCGGGGCTCGAACCCATAAACCGCGAGATCATGACCTAAGCGAAAGTCGGACGCTTAACCGACTAAGCCACCCAGGCGCCCCCCTCCATACTTGTTTTATAAGTGATTTATCTACTACCTTTATTATATGTTTGTTTTTACCTGTAAAATAATTTCCTTTCATAATTTTCTTATTTCTCATTAGGGCCTTCTCTTCCACTCAGAATTCCCTTTAGCATACCTTATAAAGCTGGTTTGGTAGCAGTGAATTCCTTGAACTTCTGTTTGTCTGGGAAACTTTACCTCTCTTTCTATTTTGAAGATTACTTTTCTATTCTGAAGCTAACTTTACTAACTCTTTCTAAAGATACTTTACTGAGTGGAGTAAACTTGTTTGCAAGTTTTTTTCCTTTCAGCCTTTGAATATATCATGCATATACCCTCTGACCTGCAAAGTTTCTGCTGAAAAATCAGCTGATTGTCTTGAAGGGTTTCCCTTTTATGTAACTGCTTTCTTTTCCCTTGCTGTTTTTAAAATTCTTTATCATTACTTTTAGCCATTTTAATCATTACATGTCTGTGTGGACCTCCTTGAGCTAATCTTATTGGGGGCTCTCGGTGCTTCCTGGATTTGCAAGTCTGTTTCCTTCCCCAGATTAGGGAAGTTTTCAGCTATTAGTTCTTCAGATAGGTTTTTTGGTCCCTTTTTCTTTTTTCCTTCTGGGATCTCTGTATTGCAAAGGTTATTATGCTTGATGGTGTCACTGCATTCCCTTAACCTATCCTCATTTTTTTGTTATTTTTTCTTTGTGACGTTCACCTTGCTTTCCATTACTCTGTCTTCCAGATTGCTGATCCATTCTTCCACATCCCCTAATCCTCTTTGATTACCTCGAGTGTGTTTTTTTGTTTCTCTTATTGAATTATTTATCTCTTGCTGGTTCTTCGTCTCTTTGTTAAAGTTCTCATGAATTCATTCACTCTTTCGTAAGTCCAGTGAGTATCTTCATGACCGTTACTTTGAATTCTTTATCCGGCATATTGCTTATCTCAGTTTCATTTAGCTCTTTTGCTGTGATTTTGTCCTGTTCTTTCATTTGAGACTCAGATGAAAGACTCCTCATTTTTGTCTAACTCTCCATGATCGTTTCTCTGTATTAGGTCAGCTACACCCTCTTGTCTTGAAAGTAGTGACCTTGTATCCAAGAGGTCCTGTGGTGCCCTACGGTATAATGCCCCCAGGTCACCAGAATCAGGTACTTCAGCAGCATCCTATGTGGGCTGGATGTGCCCTCCTGTGGAGGCTGAGCCATGTTTGCCTTCAGCCCAGTAACCTGCTTAGCCTACTGTGGGCGCACTGGGCAGGGTTTAGTCCCTGAGTTGAGGAGCCTGTGTGAGGCCCCAGTTGGCTCCTGGGTGGCAGGGTCAGCAGTCAGGCTAGCTGTCTGCAATTTGCCTCTATGTTGGTCCATCAAAAGGCAGGGCTTTCTCACTGCAGAACACAGAAGCTTCAGTTGGGGCCCAGGGCCAGCAGTCAAGACTAGGTGTCTGTGTTCCGCCTCTGGCTGCGGCTGCAGAGCACTCTTCGTGTACAGCCTGCTAAAAGACCCGGCTCTGGAACCGTGGGCAAGCTGGTATGTGAGACTGTCTTCCCCTCCGCAGTGCAGAGTTTTCTTTGGAACGGCACCATTCCTGCCAGGGCTGCTTGCATGATATGGAGGAGTGGGAGCCTCTTTAGAGGGACGTGTGCCAGGATGGGTGGGTGGAACAGGCAGTTGGCAGGGAACGTGGGGGCGGGGCGTGCAGTGCTAGCCAGTGCGGAGAGTGCTAGTGCTGGGTCCTGCAGGTGTCTGGCTATGTAGGCTAGGGGACGGAAGAGAAATGGCCCCCACCGTCACTTTTTTTCTTGGAGAAATCTCCAAAGATTCCTGCTCCTTCAGCACATGTTCAGAGATTAGTAAATAAATCTCCTTCACATGTACCCCAGGCACTTTTCAAACTGTTGCTTCTATGCCTGAATTAACTGTTATGCTGGCTCTTTAAGAGCAGGGACCAGTTTCTTATTGTCCTCCACCTCTTCTGTTAAGCCAACTGATTTTTAAAATCCCCAGAGTTAAGCTCTTCTGATTTTAAAAGCTCCGGAAGTAAAGCCCCATTGGGTCTCATAGCCAGATGTTAATGGGGATTTTCTTCCCCATCTTCACAGCACATGTCCCCAGGGTCTGAAGTGCCTGGGATGGGGTCAGATATTCTTCCACGCTTGTGGTGCCCTCCCATTTGTGTTTTGTCAGGGGTTTGGTTCCCAACCAGTCTCTACCTCTCCTATCCTTTCTACTGTGGCCTCATCGTTACCATTAACTCTGGAAGGCGTATTCTGCCAGTCTTTGGGTTGTTTTTAGAGTTAGTTGTACAGATGTGACTCATGGTGTGCTCATGGGACAGGGTGAGCTGAAATCCTCCTCCTCCACCATCTTAGTCCCCCATCCTGGGTCCTGTTTTTTAATTCATTCTGATAATATCTTTTAATTAGTGTCATTAGAACATCTACATGTAGCATCATTATAAATATGTTTGGATTTAGGTCCAGTATCTTATAATTTATTTTGTTCCTTCAAAATTTTGTTACTTTATTTTAATTCATCTGTTGTGATTTTGACTATTATTGCTTAAGTTTTTTAAGAGGTTTCTCTAGGAATTTTATATATTATATATATTATTAGTCATATATATATATGTATATAAAACTATTTTACTTACAGTTGACATTCAATAATTTTTTTAAGTTCTTTTTTGAGAGACAGAGAGAGCTAGTGTGCTTGCATGCTGGGGAGGGGCAGAGAGAATCCCGAGCAGGCCCCACGTTGTCAATGTAGAGCCCAGTGTGGGGCTCGATCCCATGAACCTTGAGATTGTGACCTGAGCCGAAATCAAAAGAGTTGGTTGATTAACCAACTGAGCCACCCAAGTGCCCCAACATTTAATAACTTCAAGTGACATGTTGAAACCTTTTCACTTTATAGGTCCATTTGCCCTTCCACCTTTATGTCATAGTTACATATTATATCTACATAAGTTGAAAATTCTATCAGACAAAAGTTATAGTTCTTGTTTTCAAACATAAGACATTTTAAAACACTCAGAAATAGTTTGCTATATTTGCCTATTTCTGTTACTCTCCCTTATTTCCTGATGCTTTCGTTGCCTTCTGATACCATTTTGCTTCTCTCTGAAGAATTTCCTTTAGAACAAATCTATTAGAAATTAATTCTGTTTTTCTTCTGAGAATGATTTTTTATTTCACCCTCATGTAAGAAGGGTATTTTTGCTGGCTATAGAATTCTGGGATGACAGTTCTTTCTGTGTCTTAAGTGTTCTATTTTCAGTTTCAATCATTTTGGTGTCTGGCCATCCTGATTCTGATGAAAGATCAATAATCCTTCAAATTGTGGGTTCTTTATGAGTATCATTTGTCTCTTAACTGTTCTCAAGAATTTTTCTTGAAATTTCAGAAATTTGATTATGATGTGTCTGAGCTTAGACCTACTTGGGTTTATTCTCTTTGAGTTTTCCTGAGGTCTGGGAATGAAGACAGGAAGATTTCTGAGGAAAAGACACTGTGTTGCATAATTTAAATTCATAAGTAACTGTTCCAGTTAAATATGTTTCTATGTTACTATTTGCTTTTGTTTCTATATTACTTGGTTATAAGTTAGAATGTAGTTGGTAGGAAATACAAACTATAATAGTATTTTAACTACTGTGAATATTATGGCTTTTCAACATGGGACTTTTCAATCCATTTCATAAAATAAATATTCTGGTATATTAAAGAATGTTACATATTCCTAGAGGATAGAGAGACAACCCTATAAAATCTACTGGGAGACATTAAAATGCTTTAGGAATGGTTTTAGTTCTCACTTCATCTTTAAAATTTTTCCGGGGGTGCCTGGGTGGCTCAGTCAGTTAAGTGTCCAACCATTGATTTCGGCTCAGGTCATGATCTCATGCTTTGTGAGTTCAAGCCCCACATCAGGCTCCATGCTGACAGTGCAGAACCTGCTTAGGATTCTCTCTCCCTCTCTTGCTGCCCCTTTCCCACTCTCTCTGTCTTTCTCTCCTAAAAGTAAATAAACCTTAAAAATTTTATAAAGAAAAAAATAATGAAAATTTTCCAGATTTATCTACAAATAAAGCACGCACTGGGCCATATCTTATGCTATACAAAAAGTTTTCTCATCAGTGTTTTGAATATTGTGGCCAATTTTTTTTTTCCTATTGGAATGAGATGCTTCATGGAGTTCCTAGGGTCCATTTGAGGTTTCATCAGGTGCCATCAAGTCACCATTCTGATTGTGGCAGCTCTTATCTTTATGAATGTTACAATTTGATCATTCCATGTCTCTTTTTGGAATTAGACCAGATTTTGTGTGTCTATGATGGAATCTTTGAACTTCTCCATAGATTTGATTTTATTGTTTTATCTGAGGCCCTGCATAAGGACTTGTAGTCAGAGAACTTTGTTTATAGCATACTTTAAAGTAGTTCCGTACTTATAATGCTATGTATACTAATACATACATAGCATGTTAGCTTGTATAGTATTATTTTTATTGTGTATGTCTATTAGGTAGTGTCAAGCTATCAAATAGTCCGTGTATGCATTGTTTATTAACAGATATCTGAGGAACTTTTTTTTTTGTAGCATTTCAAGAAAATTATTCCAAACATGATCCAGCTATTAGTATGTAAATTTACTTTTTTTTTTTTTCTTTTTTAGCAAGTTGTTGTATCTTAGCCACAGTTAAGTCATTTGACCAGTTTGGCTTCTGGTAAGAAACTGAATTTTAGCAGAATGACTGAAGTATCTATTGTATATCAAGCCTGGTATTGTCACTTTTTGTGTTTAATATAAAGCCCATTAACAAGCGGTGAAGTCAAGATTTGGTCCTAGAGAATTCAAAAGTTTTGTTTGGGCTTAGGCACTTCGTGAATTATAGAAACACGGTCATGAACCATTCTTGCAGTAAGTGTAGTTGGAGTAAGTGCATCACCAGTGGATGGTAATATGAAAAGAAGAAAGTAACAGTATTTCATGATAATTCAACTGTAGAAAATGTAGACTAGTTTCCTTTACCATAGGGATCTGTGACATGGCAACATGAGGTTTGAAGACCTAGTACAAGTTCAGAAAATGCTTGGGATTGCTCTGAGGGAAGGAGGATGTTTTAGCTTCTCAAATAAGGCGCAGGACATAATAGGCAGTGACTCCTTGGTTCCGTGTTTTGAAGTTAATATCCCCAGAACACAGCATAACATTTTCATATTTTAAAAAGAAAGATTTATGATTTACCTAGGAAGACTCCATCTAGAGTCAGGGCTCTGTTCCAGTTAATCAATGTCTATGGATTCTTTTGCTTAGAGGAATCTAAGGAGCATAGCTTTTTGGGTTTTTTTTTCTTTTACCCTTTTTTTGCAGGGTGGTGCAACTTTCTGAATTATACACAGTGTAACTATTTTCATGTCTAGGTGACCTATCATCTGATTTTATGTAGCAGCCTTAGTGCATTCTATTTGGAAACAGATCCTGTGTATTATATTTGTAGGTGTTGTGTTACACAGCATAAAGTATTCCTCTAATAGTGGTCCCAATAATTTTTTTTATAGGTTGCAACCTGGAATTGTTAGAGATGCTTAGTACTTGAGTTGTACTATTCAGCCAAGATAAACTTTATGTCTCTAAAGTCTTTTACAGTTTTCTCCAGACTTTCAAATTTGTTTTTTTTTTTTAATTTCCTTTGACCGTTTGTTATAACCAGTTATGTTTGCTATACGACAAATAATGTGTTCTGTTTTTAATTTTTTTTTTTTTACTCATTATAAGTCAATTTGTCCCCTCTTCTCCCTCCCTATTTGTATTGCTCTGTTTGTTTTTGTGGGTTTTATTGGTAAGGGGGCATTAAATAACTCAGAGCTTTTACTCTGAAGGATCTGGTGTTTCATAGTAGTGGGGTTAATGGGAGATATGGTGAGTCACATGTGAATAAGAAATCTGTATTATTACCCATCTGTAGTGTTAGGTAATTCTGTTTGGAAGTTTAGGGCATTGTTAGACGCCCTAATATTGGATAGTTGTCCTTTTGTGTTTTAGCTAGTATGGGACGTTGGTAACTAATGACCTTTTTGCTTATCATTTTTTCAAGTACCTTTTTCTAAACCTCTCAAATCTTAGAAGACAAATCTTTTGGTAGTTTTATCTCAGGAGCCAGAAATTGTATTCATTTCCAGCTTGTTTAATTTTGAAAGCTCTCTGGAAATGTCTAGTCACATATTGAAGATTTTCTAAATTGGCAGGTTTACCTTTTGATTTGTTCTGTTGAAATCCTCTTATTCAGGTTTGAACTAGTACAGTAGAATCTAACAGTCACATTCTGTAGCAAATTCTCTCTTCCTAAAGTTGATGAAATCCTTAATTATAGCCCTTAACTGGGATCCGTACGAGAATTTTAATTTATAGACCTGGCTTCCGGCCTAGTAATTTTACAGTGTGATTTAACTTTTTGAGAAAACCCTGAAGAAAGAATGGCTCATATAAGGTAAGCTAAAACTAGTATAAAGAGAAAAATTCAAAGACAGTAATTTTCAAGGGCACCTGGGTAGCTCAGTCGGTTAAGCATCCAACTCTTGATTTCAGGGCAGGTCATGATCTCACGAACTGTGAGATCAAGCTCCGTGCTAATAGCACAGAGCCTGCCTGGGATTTTTTCTCTTCTTCTGTCTGCCCATCTGCAGTTCATGGTCGGTCTCTCTCTCTCAAAATAAATAAACTTAAAAAAAAAAGATGGTAAGTTTCAGAAGGTTTACATTTTTGAGAGAGATTAGTTTAAAGTCAGGATTTGTTTTGCGGTCTCTGCATACCAAATGATGAAGCTAACTATTGAGTATTTCATATTTTGTCTCCTAGTATTTTGAACTCCTTAAATACTTAATTTTAGTATATCAAATTGATTTAACAAATCAATACGATTTAAAAAAATTGTTTTATGTCTTTATTTTATTTTGAGAGACAGAGAGCGAGCAGGGGAGGGTCAGAGAGAGGGAGACACAGAATCTGAAGCAGAGCCCGACGCAGGGCTCGATCCAACCCATGAACCATGAGATCATTACCTAAGCCAAAGTCAGATGCTTTTAACTGACTGAGCCACCCAGGCACCCCAAATGTGATTTTTAACATATCAAAAATTTCTGATAATGGCTGGTACTCTAATATTTTTTTAACCATTTACTAAGGAAAGTGCAAGAGTTAGGATTCTAATAGTTCCTATAAGAAGTAGTGTCCAAAAGAAAGACACTTTGACACAGCACGACACGTAGAGACCACTTTGGCTGGTCAGTGTGTGTTATGAATGGTGTCTCAGGTCACCTAACTAAGCAGAGGCTAGGAAGGATCTAGTTAGTGACTGACAGTCATGAACCACAGAATAAAATAGTCTTTTTCACAAATAACAAGAGAAGAGTGCCCTCAGGAAGAGTACATCTTTTTTAATTAAAGATTTTATTTTTACGTGCTCTCTACACCCAAACACTGGACTCAAAACCCCAAGATTAAGAGTCACATGCTTTACTGACTGAGCCAGCCAGGTGCCCCAAAAAGCACAATTTGTATACAATAAAAAATGTATTCACTTGATTTCTACTTCTTTTCCCCACCGTAGATTCAGGGTGTTTTAAATACATTCTGATTATGTCTGCAAATCATTTCTTCATGCTCTAATTTTTTTTACTGTTATAAAATCACTTTCAAGTTTATGCCATCCTAACAGAAGCAAAACCACAAGAGGTTCTTAGATGTCTTTTCTCCCTGTAAACAATCCTATAACAAATGTAGCTTAAGAAACACATCTATGTTAACATGAACCTAAAATAATAAAATAGCATGCTGGCTTTGTTTTGAATCTTAATTTTAATTTTATAGGTATTCCTTTAGAAATGAGTTGCACGATTGAGAAGGCACTCGCTGATGCTAAAGCTCTTGTTGAAAGACTGAGAGATCATGATGATGCAGCAGAATCTCTGATAGAGCAAACCACGGCACTCAACAAGCGGGTAGAAGCAATGAAGCAGGTTTGATCTTTCTTCTTTCTTGTTGATTCCATTTTTTAAAAGGCAGTCATAGACTGCTGTTTATGTATTTCTTGAATCATAAACTTCTGCTTAATTAGTATTTAAGTATTTTTTTAATGTTCTGTAGAATTTAAAAGTAGCTTGACTTCTATGTTTTAATTTTACTTTAGATTATCATATAACTTTGTCACATCCAGGTGACATATATATGCATGTATATTCTAAAAACTAGATTTGATCACTTGTTTTTCTGACAGAGTTGCATATTGGAGTTTAGAAAATATATGAATATATTGGGTTCAGATATATTTGACAAAGACCAAATAATATCTTTTACTAATAGTGCACATATTGTGCTCTGTCTCATATTTTTATAATGTAGAAATGTTCACGTTTTTCTCTGTAAAAGTGCTTAGGTGATGCTATTTAGTAATAAAGTAGTTTTTGAAAATGATGTAAGGCAGTATCTGGTTTATACATTAGGCAGTTGTTGAATTTGTACTTCCTGCATTATTGTCCATTTAATGCTACCAATAAAAGAAATGAAAAGGGCTTCACTTCTTATTATTCTTTTATATAAGAACTTGCACGTAAGAGTTTTCCAGTGGTCCATGGAGTTTAGCTACCATTTTAAGCCTTCTTATGATAAAAATTTTCAACTCTAAGAGAATTACGAAATCTCTGATATTATGATGGAAATCAGGGAAATTATCTATTCATAGCCTACTCTTGTGAAACTCCTCCATTTTGTAAAATGAAGCAATCCTGGGATGATGCTTCTGACAAAGCTACTGGAAATAATGGAGCAAATTTACTTGTTTTGTCACCCTAAACAGATTACTTGTCTCCCTAACTATCCAGCTTGACTCCTGCATTCCAGTAAACATATCTGGTGTTGTGCTAAAAACAACAGTTTGACAACTAAAGTTAAGAACCAGGAATGTTAGGGGCACCTGGGTGGCTTAGTCAGTTAAGCGTCTGACTTTCGCTTAGGTCACGATCTCGCGGTTCGTGGGTTCGAGCCCCGCGTGGGGCTCTGTGCTGACTGCCAGCTCGGAGCCTGGAGCCTGTTTCAGTCTGTGACTCCCTCTCTCTCTGACCCTCCCCTGCTCACGCTCTCTCTCTCTCTCTCTCTCCTAGAAATAAAAAAAAAAAAAAAAAAAAAAAGAACCAGGAATATTATAATGAATACATTACTAAATGGAACATTAAAATGTCTTGAATATAGGGGCCCCTGGGTGGCTCAGTCAGTCAAGTGTCCAACTCTTGGTTTCGTCTCAGGTCATGATCTCCTGGTTTTGTGAGTTTGAGCCCCACAGGGGGCTCTGCAGTGACAGTGCAGAGCCTGTTTGGGATTCTGTCTCCCTCTCCCTCTCAGCCCCTCCCCAACTCACACTGTCTCTCCAAATAAATAAACTTAAAAAAATTTTTTTAAATAAAATGCCTTGAATATAAAGGAGTACAATTTTAAAGTTAGATTCACATTAAAAATTTTTTTTCCATTTCTTTTGCACATGTTCTTTTACTATTATTGAGATAAATTCACAATACCTGTAAAATGTACCCTATTGAAAGGTATAGTTCATTGGATTTTGGTACATTCACAGGTTGTGCTACCGTGATCAATGTCTAATTCCAGAACTTCCCGTCATCCCCCCAAACCCACCTCTGTTAGCAACTACTCCCTTAGCTTTCCCTTCTCTCTGCCCCTGGCAACTAATCTTTCTATCCCTATGGATTTGTCTCTTTGGGACATTTCATATAAATGTTGTTCAATAATATGTGGCTTTTGTGACTGCTTTTTTAATGTTTTTGAGGTTCATGTTGTGGCATATATCAGTTTTCCTTTTTATTGCTGAATTATATTCCAACATACAAGGATACAGTGTGTGTGTCTGTCCATCAGTTGATGGACATTTGGATTGTTTCTGTTTGGGGCTATTATAAAACTGCTGTGGATATTTGTGTCTAAGCTTCTGTATAGACATACATTTCTAGTTATGGGGGTAGAATGGATGGGTCATATAATAGCTCTGTGTTTAACTTTTTGAGGATCTGCCAGACTATTTTCCAAAGCAGCTATACCATTTTACATGTCAACAATATAGTTTCTCCACATTCTAACACTTGATATTTGACTTTTTGATTAAGATCATCCTAGTGGTTGTGAAGTCATATCTCACTATTCTATTGAATTGCACTTCTCTAATGACTAGTAATATTAAGCATCTTTTTATGTGCTTATTGGCCATTTGTATACCTTCTTTAGAGAACTGTCTCTTCAGATCCCTTGCCCATTTTTCCCCAGCTTTATTGAAATAGAATTGACATATAATATTGTATAAGCCTAAGGTGTACAAGATGATTTGATACACATATATTGCAAAATGATTACTACAGTAAAGTTAGTTAACACCTCCATCACCTCACATAATTACCATGTATGTGTGTGTGATGAGAACACTTAAGATCTACTCTTACTAATTTCTAACCACATAATATTGTTAACTATAGTCACCATGCTATACATTAGATCCCAGAACTTATCTTACTTGCCCCTATTTTAATTGGGTTTTCTTATTGTTGAGACTTTTAAGAGTATTCTGGATATTAAACCCTTATCGGATATGTATCTCAGAAACATATTTTCAAATATTTTCTCCCTTCTTTTTTTATCTTTTCATTAGTATCAGGAAGAAATTCAAGAACTTAATGAAGTTGCAAGGCACCGGCCACGGTCCACGTTAGTTATGGGAATCCAGCAAGAAAACAGACAAATCAGAGAACTGCAACAAGAGAACAAAGGTAAGATATATAATCACTTCATTCCAGTGAACCTATGATTGTAAAGACAAAAGAGTTTGACAACTAAAGCTTAGAACCAGGAATGTTATAATGAATTAAGTTACTAAGTGACTCATCAAATGCCTTGAAAATAAAGGAGTTAAAATTTTTTTTTCATTTCTTTTGCACATGTTCTTTTGTTACTGTTTACTATTATTTGTTAACTATTAGTCACATACCATAGAATCTACACTTTGAAAGGGAGAAAGAGAGCTTTAATTTACAATTTGACTATTAATTTGGAACCAGTGGAGAAATGGCCAACTAAATTTACTTTGTTATTAATCTCATTTCTGCTCCGTATGCCTGAAACATCTGTATTGGTTTTTATGCCTTTTCCTACGTTTGAGTGTCTACCTTGCTTGGAGTCATCTTGGGTTCTCACCCTCAATATCCAGTTTGTACCATTGTTGTTACCTATGAAATAACTTTCTTTCTCTGTGGTCCCACTGGTTTGGCCCCTTGCTTAGGTGTTCATAGTCTCGTTCCTGAACTGTCCTAATTGGTCTCCCCAGTTCCAGGCCCTTTTCCCCCTCCAGTCTATCTTCAACACAGGCATCAGATTAATTTTTCAAAGATATATCTGATCGTGCTATTCTTTTGCCTTAGAACCTTCACTGTACTTATTTCCTTATCCACAGGCCTTCAAAATTAACTCCAAGCCTTTTTTTCTATCTTTTCCCCATACTTCTCCATGAAACCTTTTTTCTTGCCATCCTGAACTAATTCCTCAACACTGCATTCACTTTCATGCCTCCCTGTTCAGTGTCCTTTCCTTTATTTTTCAGCTCCAGGAATGCAAGTTCATCTCAATAATTTGAAGCTTTCACCAGTTTTTCCTCACAGACTTCTCATATATATTTGGGTAGAGCTCTGTTCTGTCCTTTATACATTGTATTATAATTATTTATGTATTTGCTTTCTCAACTAGACTGTGAGCTCCATGGCCTTATGGGTATTCTTACTATACAGCATTATCTGGTACTTAATTGTTATTCAGTAAATGTTTATTGAAATGATTCTATAAAAATTAGTTTTAAATGGTCATTTAAAAAATCAAAGGACTCAATTGGTATCCTTTATTTCTTTATGGCAAGAGTTTTTCATGTTTTCTTTCCAAAATACCCTCTTTATAAAAAGTTTGCCTTTTTGATAAATGTAATGGGGAAGAGACTATTTTGTACATCTTTAACTCAGGTTTGAGTAAAATATACTGTTATTGTTCTTGATAGAATTGCGCACATCTCTGGAAGAACATCAGTCTGCCTTGGAACTTATAATGAGCAAGTATCGAGAGCAAATGTTCAGACTGCTAATGGCCAGCAAAAAAGATGACCCAGGTATAATAACGAAGTTAAAAGAGCAGCACTCCAAGGTAATCCATTCTATAAACATAATTTGAAATGAAAAGAAGCACAAATTGGTTAACTTCTGTTGAGGTTTTTTTTCGTTGTTAAATCACAGGTATCTAACATGATATTTTTAATACTTCATCTTTCTGACATTTTCTGCTTTTCCTTATTTTTTTCATTGTTATTTACTTTGATTACTCTCCTAACTCCTTTTGCTCCCTAGTAGCTTTAACATATTTTCAAAAATAAATTTTATTGGGGAAGTAAAGGTAAGTGTATTCAATTCAAAATTATTCTATAAGGGCATCTGCTTTTAATAGATTTGTGTTGACATTTGTTGCAAAACAGTTGAAATGCTGAAAACAGTTTCAGAAATCTGAAACCAGCTAACGGTAGATTTTTCTTCAGACTGTTTACTGAGTGAGGCTAATTCATCCAGATTAGAAATAATACTGATTATGATGGAAAAACTATGGGTGACTGGGGAGGAAAAGAACCAACATCTTAAAATGTTGCGCTCCCCCCACCCCCCAGTCACAGATGAGTTAGTACCATTTTTAGAGACAAAACTGAACTGGTTAGAAATTCATGTCTTTCCCTCTGCTCAAGTTCACTTATTGACATCCCTGTGCGTTTCCTTTGTGTATGTCCCTGTGCTGGTTAGTAACTACTGTAAAGACAAGTAGAGTAATCCCTTCCTGTTTACATTTTAAACTAAATTTTAACTGCTGGTGTGAAATAAAAATATTAGAATATTGTGATTTCTAGCTATTATCTGTATTGGATAATGGTGAGCTAACTATTATTAGTTATTACTAACATTTAAGAAATACTGTTTTAAGACATGTTTTCATCTTAATTATTGAAACACATTTTAGAGTCCTTAAAATAATTCTTTCATCTTGGTGCTTGTAGGTATTTTTTAATTATTAATTATTCTATTAAAATTAAATATCTAGTAAAGCCTTGTAGGATAACTTTACATTATTAATAATATTATTATTATCTTTATTATTAGAGATAACTTTACATTATCTACTAGTAATAGATACCTCTTGTGTCAATAGTAAAATAGATTAATAAATAAGGGTTTAATGTTACCTATTTATACTATCCATCTTCTAGCCAAAGGGAAATAACCTTGGATGTTTAAGTGACAATCTTTTGAATATATATTTACCTGTTGTTAATGAGATCATTATAAAAACATTTAAATTTAAATGCATAACTTGAGTGTTTCTTTTAAAGGTATGAAAACAAATTGACTTAAATTATTGGTAAAATAAATATAATCTTAAGAAGTTCCAAAAGACCCTAATGTTTAAAACCTAAGAAATTTTTTAAGATATGAAGGGAATACTCTGACCAGAACATGTTTAGCATAAGATACTGCAGGTTTCTCAGTTGTCTGGTAGCAACTCTGCCAGAAGCAAATGTTTTCTAAAACACATAAGAGTTTACCATTCACTAGAGCAATTTTATTAATTAGTAAAGTTAAACATTTCTTAAGATAGCTATAAACCATCCTGTTTTACTGTGTAGATTGAATTCATCTAAGTGCTGATCCTTACCTTCCATAAAATGACTGTTCAGTTACTTGTCGTTAATTCTAACTAATACATATTAATGTTTGTGATTTTGATTTTTCCCAAAAAGGAGACACTTCAATTAAATAAACATTTATTAACACTTGCACTGGCTTAGTTATTAATCCTAAGATGAATAATTACGTTCCATTACTTTGCCATAGGAGCTCACAGTGTAAAGGGAGAGAGATACAAACATAATATCGAATATAAGATAGGCTGTGATGAATCCTAAAATAGAGCTATCTTTTAATATGGGAATACTAGTGGTAGTAAGATTAGTTCTCATGAGGAGAATCTGGAAAGGTGTCAAGAAAGGAAGAAAAATCCATCCAAATCCAGCCTTGAATTAATTATTGGCAGGAGGGGGGGCGGGGGGGAGGAGAGGAAGTGTCAACAAGCAGAAGTGGGTGAGCAGAGACACTGGTGTGATAAAGGTGCAGAAACGAAAGATTCCAGGACGTGTTTAGGTACTGACACTCTGATAAGCCTAAACACTGAAAAATTTAAAACACACTTAGGTTAACAGAGTTACACATTAACAGCATTTGGGCATGAGACCATTTTGAGACCACCGTGACACAGAATTTCTCCCTCACTTAGAAGTTTTTGAGCACAGATTTAAAAATCCGTAAAAGGTTTGAGAAGAACTCATTTTTATCCAAATGCTCATTTTTACGTTATTTTTTAACAGATGCCTTTTTGGAAATCTTAAAAAAACAAACATTTCAAACAATTGGCTAACACGCATGAACTAACACTCATCAGTTTTTAAATTACGGATAATGTCCGTATTAACATTATAATGACTCTATACTACAGATTGACATGGTACATCGTAACAGCTCCGAAGGATTCTTCCTTGATGCATCTCGACACATCTTTGAAGCATCTCAACATGGACTGGAGAGGAGGCACTTGGAAGCAAATCAGAATGTACACTAAATAAAACAGTCGACTTTTGGGGTGTGGATGGAAGGGGGGAGGTCCATTTAAAATGTTCTTTTACATTGAATTTTCCTGCCAGTTCAAATCAACAAATAAATGAAATTGCTTTAAGAAATGCTGTGCTTTTGACAGCCATGCAAAAATATTCAGTGTAGAAACTTTAAATCTGTCATTGTTTCTATGTGTATTGTACCATACACAGCCTGTTAGGTAATTGCAGGCTTTAAAGGGTGTTCAAGCCAGCTTTTCTTTTTATTGCTGCGAAATTTTAGTAATCTTTAAACAGTTACCCTCTTTGTGAACCACGTTTTCTTGGCAGTCATTTTAATCTAATTTCATAAAAATTTTGCTCCAACTATTTTAATTTCGATTTCTGATGGTTAGTAGTCCTTCGGTTTCAGTTCACAGTTACTTAAAAATGCCTTTGTTTCGGTCTTATATGATTTAATAGCATACACTATCTTGTCTTTGTTTTAATTGTGGCAGGTCTTGACTGAGCAGTGTTGAGTAGACCTAAACAAAAGTTAAAAATGAGCATTTCAAGAAAGTTTAAGGATTATATCACTGACAGTTCAAGGATTATGTTACTGATACCTGTTGCCTTTAGCAACTGTTTCGAAAGCACAGGTCTTAGCCTCTTGTGTTCATTAAAAGGTCTATGATGCTTCCCTAAAAATTTTATTGTAATAAGTTAACTATCCATGAACTGGGCCTATGAAATTACTACTCTGTTTAAAGTCTTGGGATTTTTTTTTCATGATTTTATTAGAATAGACTGTCCTAAAAAAAATTAGTGGAATCTCATTTTCTTCCATTTTAAAGGCAAAGAATTATTTGCTTCCTGTACCGTCTTTTAACGTAAAAGGACACTAAATGATAAGCTGAAAAAAGTGATGGTGTTCAGAATTTTTTTCATTATCCTCAATCTGCTGCTGTAATTATCTGTACTTGCTTTTAAACATGCTCCCTTTCCAGAGGGGAGGGGATTTAATCATTTTCAAAAAACTATTTCAGAATATAACAGATGTTGGTCTTGACACTATTCTTGCTACCATAATCTAATCCAGGACTGTCCAATAGTGCTTTCTGAAATGATGGAAATGTTCTTTGTGCTGTTCAGTATGGAAGCCACCAGCCACACGTGGCTAGTGAGCACTTAAAGTGTCACTGATGCAGTTGAGGGACTGAATTGTTAACTTCTTAAAGGGTGTTTAATTTTAATGGACATTTATATAGCATCATATTGGATAGTGTAGATTAGTCTTTTTATTTTGCCTTCTTTCTGCATACCAGCATTGTATAGGTTTCTCCATTAAAATAATACTAGGACCTGCATTTTTGTTGGCTACAAGATATTACATGTGTGGTTTGCTAAAGATACTATTTGTTCTCCATATTTCTTTCAGTTTACTAGTTTTATAGGTTTTGGGGGTCCTCTTCAAATCCTTTTTATAAATAGGATATATACGGCTATTTAAGAGACAGGGTTTTGGGGGAGCTTTTAGCTTTTATATTTAAGTTTTGTCCTTAATATAACAAAGTAACCCTCAACTGCCAGTGAACAATGGTCTATAAGAAGCTGTTTGTTAAAAAATGATTATTCTTAAGTTTCTGTTAATTTTTAAACCTTGTGTCTGTCTCTTTCACCTGACTAGAAGCTCCTTGAAATCAGGGAACATGTCTTAATAATTTCGTATTTCTGTTGCCTGGCACAGAACTATCGGTGTGCAGAAAAGAATAGCACAAGATTGGAAAAAAATTTTTTTTTTTACGTGCTGCACCAAACAAATGTGGATATCTATTTTATATCTGTGATATTTTGAACAATTTGCAAAGAAGGCCATTTAATATTTTAATACTTAAAAGCAGACTTAATGTTCATTTTACTTTATTATCTGTTATGTGCCAAACATGGGCAAATATAAACAAGATACAGTTCCTGCTCTCAAGGAGGATTATAACCTCGAAAAATTTTGGGCTGGATTGAGATCAGTTTTTAGGCACAGATAATAAATAAAACATGTATAAATTGTGGAAGACTTTGGGATAAAGAGATTCAATATGTCAACAATTTTTGTCCTTCCCATTACTTTGATTAGTAGTAGATGTAGCTACAAAAAAGGAAAAGGTCATTGATCATTTGTAAGAGGCATGTGAAAGAGTACTCTTCTTGCTAGTGGGTTTAGTTGTATTGTGCTGCTTATCCTGATTTATAATCCCAACAGAAATCTGATTTCAAAAGCACATTCATAGTCAACTTTCTTGTAAATATGTGTTTGATATATTACATTCATGTTAAATGGCAACGTAAGAATATTACATTCATGTTAAGTGGCAATGCAGTTTTTTTTTTTTTTTTTTTAAAGAAAAGGAAAGGATCCAAAAATAAAAACAAAGTTATTTCACTGATTTGCAACTCCCGTCTTTTTTTTTCAGGAATTACAGGCACATGTTGATCAGATAACAGAAATGGCAGCAGTAATGAGGAAAGCCATTGAAATCGATGAGCAGCAGGGTTGCAAGGAACAGGAACGAATATTTCAACTTGAAGTAAGTTTTAAATTGCAGTTGTGGGTGAAAACTGTCCATACGAAGATTCATGCCAGAAAATCCGTCCTATTTAAATACATGAATATATACTTCCCTGGAAAACTGGTAATGTTCTCTTTCTTAACCCTAAACTGGTAATGTTCTCCTTCTTCCCCATATTGGTTATATGGGTATATAATGCAAAACTATTTCAACAGTAATACAAGAGTCTAGGATCAGTATAACTTACAGCAGTATTTGAGCAAATTGACATTTTTGGATCCTATGTGTTCCCATTATTAGGTGAATGTGCCTTTTAATTTAGTAATTTAAAATTTTTCTTTATTGGAGATCATGGTGATGCAGGGAAAATTATTTTAATCTACAGTTATTCTTTGGGCATTCGTATTTTTCTGTGGAATATAAAAGCTTTTCTGTCTTATTTTGTGGTAGTGAAAGCAGAAGTTACTGTTGAATAATTTAAATCAGTAGAATTGACTTATACTTTTAAAAGCTTCATTTTGAAATCATGGCGGGGATGTTGGTTATTGAGGGCCAAAAGTGATTTCTGTCTCTAAGCATAGTGTTCTCTCATTCCTTAAAACAGGGCTAAGCAAACTTTTTAAGTAAAGGACCAGATAGAAAATATTTTAGGCTCTGCAAACCAGAGATTCTGTGTTACAACTGCTCAGCTCTGTCACTGTAACACAAAAGCAGCCACACACAAAAAATATTGAGCTTCCCTATGTTCCAGTGAAGTTTAATTTACAGTAACAGGCCTTGAGCCAGACTGTAGTTTGCTGATCCTTGCTTTATACCATTGAAATTGAGAATTATAGACACTTTTGAATGTCTGCTAATTTCTTACAGTAACTAATCTAGAAGAAAAAGATTTGTTTATCAGTGCTCAATTTGGCCGCTTAACTTTCCTTCTTGAAAAATCTCACAATCTGCTCAGCCAGCCCCACTGCTTTCAAATTCCAGTGAGGAAAACAAACCAAACCAAATGGACTTTCCTGCATTCCATGCTAACATGGAAAAGTAGTTAAGGTACTAAAGTACCAAGAGGCTTTGTTGAGTTTATATCAGTATAAATCTAGATATTCCTTTCTTCATCTTTACTGTGATTATGAAATGAGACCGTTTCTGAGGTTCCATCTATAATTACGGCCACGTAAATAAGGCGGCTTTGCACTGGTGGGAAAGGAGCACAGTTCCTCCCTCTTTAAAAGTGTTCTCTGGATTCAAGTTGTCAACTTTGTATGTTCATTTAGTTATTTCTGCCAATTATAAAACTTTTTGTCATACCTTCTAATGTTTGGCTTAAGATACGTTTGTATTTTTGTAGCTATTTTGGTGACTACATCTTTTTGTTTGCCTTTTTTTTAGCAAGAAAACAAAGGCTTGAGAGAGATCCTCCAGATAACTCGAGAATCCTTTCTGAACCTTAGGAAAGATGATGTGTCTGAAAGTTCATCTTTGTCAGCATTAGTGACCAATAGTGACCTAAGTCTGAGAAAGAGCTGAAGAGCCTGTAAGTCTGTGAGCTTTTTGCAAAGCTCCACATCGTCACTGGGACTGGCCTGATGTGAATGAATTAACAGAAAAATCCATCTCAAGCCACCCTTTATTTTTTTCTATAGTGTGTACAGTGCACTGGCAATGACATTCTTAAGCTAGCAAAAATGCAGAATTAATGGTCATAGATTTTATTCCAAAATATAATTAAAAACTAGAAACTTTGTTAATTGGTGAAGAAACTAAAGATTTTCTGAGTGACTGCTGAACCTAACAGCAGTACTGTTGACAACCCTGGATGATGCTTGGATAAACATGAATATTCCCAATAAATGGGAATTCATGCATTTATCCAAATTTTAAAATATACATCTTGCCACAGTTTGTAAATGGAAGACTGTCATATTAAATTTTATTTCTTCTCCCTCTTTGGTGTCAGAGTTAACAAATAGTTTATGTACCGTGAGACTTCAGCTTTAATGATTGCCTGTCTACCTTCCCATTACTGTAAATTTTGGTCAAAGAACACTCAGTTTGCAAGAGTGTAGGAATGTTTCATATGCACCAATAAACAAAGTTAATTTAATTTTAGCCAGTTTACCATAATTAAAATACTCCACTGACAATTGTCTATAAGTTGTTTAAGTATATGAAATAACATTTCAGGAATGAAAGAGAAAGAATATTACTTTCTAAGAAAGAAGATCTTATAAGAGACATATTAGTAGGTTAAACTACTCCTTTGAAAGATTTAAGTTTTGGTTCTTAATAATGAAGATGAGGTATTTCTCTTCTCTGGTTGATCTTTAAGGATATTAGGTAGTTCTTTAAGCTAATAACAGAGTTGAAATGTTTGAAATAGCAAACTAGGTATGTGTCAAAGTAAATTGGGAATTCCTCTGCCTCATTGAACCCTTTCTTTAAAAATGCAGAAAGTAAATTACAATTTGAAAATAAAATTTGTTTTCTGGATGTCTTCATAAGCTCTATCTTCTGGTCCTTGTAACCTGGAAGATTTTTCTTATAATCTATCAGTCAAAAGGGGGGTGGGTGGGAGGAAATCTGTGGATTTATAAGTATTTGTTTCATTTTTTTCCAAAATCTTTATCTAGTATGTAAATTTTTAAAAGCCACTGGAAATAGAAATGTACTTTAACATCAGTTGAAATCTCAATCTTATTTCAGGATTATAGAAGGATAAAAGAAAAATGTCAAATATGATTAAATATACTAATTTGTATTAAAATTAGCACAATAGGAAATTCTACTTTAGGGTATGTAATTTGTTAAATATTCACATGGTAGCTTTTGTGTATAATTTCATATATTGGTAAAATTCAAAACTACTTTTCACTTGTAATTTTTGTATCTTAAGTTTGAAGTAAGTGGGGCTGATTGAAAAGGGCTAATGGCCCAAACACTGAATAGACTTCTCAGAGGCCTTAATTGATATTTTATAACTGACAGTTATTTCTAAACTTTTCTATTGGTTTTGGGGAAAGTATCTGTTAATTTGGTGGCACATTCATTGATATAGTTTTATCCCAAGTCAGAATTAACGAAAATAAACTATACAGTTGAGATGAAGTCTGAGGCAATTCATTGAGGCAGCTCTATTATTAAAATGTTTCTTGATAACTAATTATTTTTATAAACAAGTTAATTTATTCTTGGTCTTCTTACTTGGATATAATTTTAAGGTCTTGGTGTTTAAAGACATTTACTTTGTTATATAGCAACAGTTTTCCATCCATACTTTTTTCTTTTTAAATTTAAGGTTCTACTTATGTCTGAGAATGTATACTGCATAGGAGCCTATTTTATCAATAAAGACGAGTGATTGAAATTGATATGGCCTCCCAAGTTAATTTGGAACAGCGCTTTCATTTATTCTTACATAGAGTTTATTTTTCTGCCATTTTCTCTCTTACCACAAAACTAGTACTTAGCAACAACTTCTATCTGTATTTCTTAGGAATTGGCCAGCAACTTACTGCTTATCCAGCAAACCTTTTCATAATATGTGGTGGGTTTAAGAGTGTCCCTGCTGCAGGGGTGCCTGGGTGGCTCAGTCAGTTAAGCATCTGACTCTTGATATGGGCTCAGGTCATGGTCTCACAGTCAAGAAAATTGAGCTCCTCCTTCTCCACCTCCCCCCCCCACGTGGAGCCTGCTTGGGATTCTTTCCCCCTCTCTCTGCCCCTCCCTCGCTAGCAGTCAGAAAATACTTAAAAATAATTTTTTTAAATGTCCCTGCAAAGGCATGTCCAGGACCTAACCTCCTGTAGCTGTGAAGGTGGCCATATATAGGTCTTTTCAAAGTTTATTTTTGAAAGAGAGGAGTGAGGGCGGAGGGGCAGATAGAGAAGGAGAGAGAATTCCAAGCAGGCTCTGCACTGTCGGCACAGAGCCCAACGTGGGGCTCAAACTCATGAACTGAGCTGCAGTCGGACACTTAACTGACTGAACCACTCAGGCACCCCGACCCTGTTTTTTTGTTGTTGTTTTTTTTAAGTTTATTTGAGACAGACGGGGAGAGTGCACGTGCATGTGAGGTGGGGAGGGGCAGGCACACAAGGAGAGAGAATGCTAAGCAGGCTCCGTGCTGCCAGTGCAGAGCCCCACCCAGGACTCAAACTCCCGAACGCGAGGTCATGACCTGAACCGAAATAAGAGAGTTGGAGGCTCAGTGGTGCCCCAGAGTTTTTAAGAGTTTTTGCAGATTTAAGGATCTTGGGATTAGATCATCCTGGATTAGATCATCCTGAATTTAGGATGGGCCCTACATCCAGGGACTGGTGTCCTTATAAGAGAGAAAGATACTTGAAACAGGCACAAGGAAGAAGGCAAGTGAAGACAGGCAGGATTACGCAAGCTGCATACCCTCAGGTGCCACACGAGGCTGGGAGGGGAGATGGATGGAATGGTCCCTTAGCTTCCAGAAGGGGCCAGCCCTGCTTGATTTTTGACTTCTGGCCTTCTTGATTTTTCAGAACTGTGAGAGAGAAAATTTCTGCTAAGCCACCCAGCCTGTGGTAGTTTGTTACAGCAGCCCTAGAAAACATGTTATCTATTTGTCATCTATCCACTACACATCTATCCTAGAGGGAATACAACTCTAAAACACCAGTTCTACACAACCTCACAAATAGAGTGTTTTCTGCTCATATTGATATTCTTTAATATCCAGGTGACTTCCAAAATTTTGTAATTTCTAAACTGCCTCAAAGACTGAAAGATCACAGATCCAGAACTCAATTGTTGGTGACTGCTACCTTTTATGATGGTCAGAGTAAAATAAGAGCTCATTTTTTAGTGAGATCTCAATGAAGAATAATTTCTAATTGGAATTTAAAGGGGCTTTCTTTTTACCTCAGTGGCTGCCCCTCAGCCTCCTTTCTTCTGCCTTTAAGCCCCGAGGCTCAGTCGTTATTCCTGCTCACTTCCTTGGTGATCTCACCCAGTCTCTTGACTTTAAACACCTCCTGTAATGCTGAGGACTCCCAAATTTACAGCTCTCATGAACTCCAGGCTCCTCCAACTGTAACTATCAACAAGAGATCTCAGACCTAACATGCTCCCAGCAGCCATCCCCCCAGGCCTCTCCATATTCTTCCCCATCTTAGCTGGTGACCACTCCATCTTTTCAGCCGCTAAGGCCAAAAACCAAAAACCATGATGGCACCTTTGACTCCACCTCTATCTTGCATCTAGTTCATCAGCAAATCCTATTGACCCTCCCTTCTAAATCTATCAGAATCCTCCCATCTCTCACCACTGCTTCCCCTGGCTAAAGCCACATTTTGATAGTGTTAACAGCGAGTAAATTAGATTCAACCTGAGTATCATCCAATAGGGAAATAATTTACTTCCAGATTACTAATTTACTATCAATATGTACCCAATCCAGTTTATATATACTATGACTTAAAGAGTCTATCAACAGGAACAAAAATACCTAAATTTGCATACTAAAAACCTGAATGCTAGATTGCACATATAATTACAACTATGTAAAAAATGCATAGGGGGAAATGTCCAGAAGTAGATACCATCAGTATACTTACAACTTAAGTCCACAGTTTTACATACACTAACCAGTTAGTTTGTTGCCTGTAAACCAAAGGGTTTTTTTGACCGTCTTTGTATAGATGTCATAATTTTTTCAACTCTTTCTTCCCCTGATGGATAGTCAGACTGTTTGCAATTTTTGTTAAAACAGTACACCCAGGGGCCCTTGGGTGGCTGAGTTAGTCAAGTATCCAACTTCGGCTAAGGTCATGATCTCACAGTCCATAGGTTCGAGCCCCACGACAGGCTCTGAGGAGCCTACTTAGGGTTCTATGTCTCCCTTTCTCTCTGTCCCTCCCTTGCTTGTGCGCTCTCAAAAATAAAATTTAAAAAAAAATGCTTCAGGGGCGCCTGGGTGGCTTAGTTGGTTAAGCGTCCGACTTTTGCTTAGGTCATGATCTCGCGGTTCGTGGGTTCGAGCCCCGCATCGGGCTCTGTGCTGACTGCCAGCTCAGAGCCTGGAGCCTGTTTCAGAGTCTGTGTCTCCCTCTCTCTCTGACCTTCCCCTGCTCACGCTGTCTCTCTCTCTCCTAGAAATAAATAAAAATATTTTAAAAAAAAACCTGTTAAAAAAAATGCTTCATTAAACATCCATGTGCATAACTTATGTACTGGAATTTCTGGTGTGTAAATTCTGAGAAGTCTGCTGGTTATGTTCCTTTTTGTGATCTTTCACATAAAGGAAAAAATAAACGTAGACAGTTAAAAATCCACCATACAGAAAATATTAGAGTTCAAAGTTACGTCAACTTCTTCCTGCAACCTAGTCTTCCCAGAGGTAATTACAAGTTTCTTGGGAATCAGAAAAACTTCCCTATAAATGTTTTTAAACATATACACACAGATACACACAACTGGAATCTTACACCTTGGTTCCTCAGTGTTTTTTCGTTTAATGATATCCCTCGTAAGTTTTTTTTCCATATGAGCAAAAGGAAAAAGAGTAAACCCACTGCTTTGTAATAACTATGGCCTCCAGAAAATTCACTATATTGAAATCACTATCAGGAGGTAGAATTGGACCCAGAATAAAAATATCCTGATCTTGAAACACAGGATAGATACTTCTTGAGTATCAGACATTGCTAGGAAACTAGCAAAGCTCATTACAGTCAGTGTTGCAAGAGTCTGTCCCCGTCAGGATGCATTACCCCCAGCCTCAGCACACTGCTTTTGTCTGTATATACAGTTCAAGGTGAAAAGGGCTGGCCCTTGGCTACTTTAAAATGCCAAGGATTTATCTGCTCCATCTCCAGATTCAGCACCACTCTGGTCAAGTGCTCAATGCTATCAAATCAAATCAGTGATGTGAGATCAGGCGAATGAATTCCTCAAATGTGAACTTCTAGAAAATGTTTAAGACCTATCTCTAACTGGAATTTAAATAAAAATTTGAAGGAAAAAAAAAAGACCTAACTCAAAGATTATAAGGTTTTTATTCCCAGTCATGTAGACTCTAGACATACAGAATACAAAAGGTTAACAACATTCAGTAGAAAATTCAGTGGAGAATCACTGGGATATACAATTGAAGGAATTCAGGAAGGAGAACTGGTGTGGAAGAAGAGTAGCTCTACCTGTGAAACGGAAGACTGCCCTCTGTTGAAAAACCTTCAGGCATTAATAAGCAAGAGGAGATTTTCTTTTCAGGAAAAAGCCGTTTAGACCTGTCCATGAAAACGGTCCTCTAGAACCCCAGGCCCAGCCCTAGCAATACAGTGTATTTCCGTTTTAAGGAATTTGGATATGTGGATGGTCTCCTCCAAAGGCGACAGCTAGTTTAAAAAACATGTGGAGGTCCAGTACAGTTGCTGAAAACACAGCCCAGGGAGAACAGGGGAGCAAAGGCACACTTAAAAGTATCTCAATTTTGCTTCTTCCATCTGCATCATTTTTGGGTCTTCTATCTCCTTCCTTAAAGCTCCCAGACACAGGCATCCGTGCTCTTCCCAGTGCACCCACCGCAAATTCAGGCAGCGCAGAGCACATGCAAGCCAGTCTGGACAGCAGAGAATCCATTAGCAGGAGGAAGCAGGAACCTCAGGTGAATAAGCCTTTTAGCCCTACAACTTTAAAGTAAAAAAGTAATTGTGGCCATTCTTTCATCTCCTAACAGAAGGAATTCACCCCGGGGGCAATGGAGTCAGGTTTATTATACTTGTGTACAGGCGTATCAGTAAGACTCGGAAACCGAAGGAAAGATTTTGAGGACCATGGCTTTTGTGGGTGACTCAAGTGTTCTGACCCACCTGCCAGGGAACAAGTGCTAAATTCTAGGGTCTTGGAAGGAAATAAAAATGGTTAATAAAAAGACACGTATGCTCTGTGAAGTTTTGTAGTATAGTTAAAATTTAACGAGGAAGATGGACAAAAAAAACTACTACCATATGATCCAGCAATCTCACTTCTGGGTACATATCGAAAGGAAATGAAAAGCAGGATCTTGGAAAAAATGTCTGTAACTCCCATGCTTTTGCACCATTACTCAAAACAGCGAAGACAGGGAAACATCCTAAGTGTCCATCAATGGATGAATGGATAAAGATGTGGCTTATATAAACAAATGAATATTATTCAGTGGTGAAAAAGAAAAATCCTTCCATGTGCAACAACATGGATAGACCTTGAGGACATTACGCCAAGTGAGGTAAGTCAGACTGAGAATGACAAACACTGGATGATCTCACTTATATGTGAAATCTAAAAAAGCCAAATTCCTAGTAACAGAGGATGGTGGTTACCAGCAGGTGGGGGTGGAAGAACTGGGGAAATGTTACTTAAGGAAGGAACGAACTCACAATTAGTAGACAAATTCTGGAGCTCAAGTGCACTAGGGATTATAGTCACTGATACTGCATTGTGAACTTGAAGGTTGCCAAGAGACTAGATTTTAATTGTTTTCACAAAAAGAATGATAATTACATGACATGATAGAGATGTTAACTAACTCTGTGATATTAATCATAGAGTAAGAGTAATCATATTGTAGGAATAATCATAGAGTAATATTATAATATATAAATGTATCAAGTCAACATACTGTACCCTAAACTTACACATTATGTCAATTATATCCCAATTAAAAAATAAAAAACAACACTGACAACCTCCTTTCTGGATCAAAATGCCAAAAGCTAAGAATGGGAGAGCCATTCTCCATCAAGCAGTAGTGCGAAGGGCTGTAAGGACTGGCTGGGCACACAGGTGTGAGAGACCCCACTGGGGGGCGCTCCATAGAGAAGGGAAGGCCTCCAAGCTCTCCTTTATGCCTTTAACCCCAGTCCGGGGACCGCACTCCGACTCCTTGTGGTTCGGTTACTCCTGCTCCTCCTCCAAGTCTCAGCTTACATGTCATTTCAAGGAATTGTTCCCTAGCATCCCAGATTCTACCCGCTCCTCCATCATAAATCTCATTGCCTACCGGACCTCCTCTGTGTAACTGGTGATGTGTCTGTCTCCTCACCCTCTAAGCCCTGAAACAAGCACCATGTCGGGATGCTTTGCCATCTTCTTCCTAGTGCCCAAGACAAGGCCTGACACTTAGGAACTGAACTCATATTTATTTAGTGAGTAAAGGGTAAAAGCCAATCATTGTATTTTTTTTATTTTGCCTATTAATGCTGATGTAGCTTGATCCAGACATGCCAACCTCCCCGGTGTAAAGATTCTATGGTAGTCCCTGGGTAAGCCCAAATTTCCCCTAACTTGAGCCCCTCTCTATCTCAGTTTCATAGACTGGTCCTCACAAACGCGGGGACCAAACTGCCCAGAGGTCTTTCAATCAACAGTCAGGTTAAAATGATTTCTAAAGTGTATTAGTTTGCTAGGGCTGCCATAACATATCAAACTGGGTGCCATAAACAAATTTCTTTTCTCACCATTCTGGAGGCTAGAAGTCCAAATACAGGGTTGGTTTCCACTGAGGCCTCTCTCCTCTGCCTGCAGAAGGCTGCCTTCTCACGGTGTTGTCACCAAGCCACCAGCAGAAGACAGCTGAAAATAATCAGTGACTGACATTTTCATCATGATAGAGCATAAAGCACATTTGAATGGGGCATCAGGCATCCCAAATGGCATGGGCACAATTATTGATAAATATTCATATAATTGGCTCCTTGGTCAAGAATTTCCTCAGTTATAAAATATAAGAGATCAGGTAAGATAATCCCTAAGGTCTGTTTCTGGTCTAACAATCTAGCAATTTCCTTGGAAGAATCAATTTTCTATCCCAACCTTCTACTGAACACTGGTCCACTAGTTAGCTGCTGTGATTTAGTAATCTGGTAGCTAACGTGTAACAGGTTAGCCAGAACCAAAACATTTAAGGAATAGTATAACTAATTTTCTGGTAATACTACTACTTTTCTTCCATTAGACAAACCTGAAGTGCTAGTAACCAACACAAATCAATCCTCCAGAGACATCAGCTTTCTTCTAACCAGGGATATAAATTTAACACATTGCCACAGATTTCCTTTATTTCCTATTATCTCACTTAGGCTTACATTGAATTTTTAAAATAAAGGTTTAATTCTCCAGATTAAAGTAATTTTATACCCATGACATTTCTGTCATGACTTCACTGCTCTGGTAAAATACAGCTGGTAAAAAATTTTTGTAAGAATAATAATGAGACTTTTTAGGATTTTTCTTCAAAATAGGTATTTATTATTTAAAAAAATTATACAAACTGGCTTTTTATGACTCACAAATTATGAAAATTTTTTAAGTAGTTTGTCTCAATCCTCCAAAAAGTGTGCTCTGTCTTTACAGTCTTCAGTGGTAGTACATTTTGATGGTACAGAAAATGACTCACAAACATTCCATACAACTGGTCAGAATGTATAAAGATACGGTAGAAGCCAGAACCCCTACAGTAATTTTAAAAAATTCAAGGTTAAGTGTTACTGAAGTTACATAAACAGGGTTACATAACAGTAAACACCTGTGTGTAATTTTGCAAAGGAAAAATGATTAGTTTTGGACGTTTTCGCTTTCTATATGTTTAGTTTTATTTCAGCCTTTGCAAAAACACTTACATGCAAAAGCTGAAAATTTTCCAATTATCTGAAACTCTAAAAACCTATCGTTACTTTGAAAAAACTCTTAAAAGCAGCTTTGTTTAAATAGTGGTTAACTCACAAACGTGTATGCAGCCACCACAGGTACGCTCATGATGACTCAGCTGTGGCGGAGTCACCAGCTTCCAATCCAAGGCAGGACCAGACACAGAGGAAAGGCCAAGAGGAGCGGGGACGCATTCCAGGGCATCCGGGTGCTTGCGTGGGGGGAAAGGGTCAAAAGGGAAAGGACTTTCCACACAGAATCCAAGGTCCTAACTAAAAATAGCTCCTTTAAATTCCTTAATCCTTTTTGACTCTCTCCCTCCTCATCACTAAGATACAGATAGTACAAAGTCTAAAGACAAAAGAGAAAATTTTTGAAACTGTATTGTTACATCAATGCTAAAAACAACCAATTTAGCAGAAAGAACCACAAAATGCAATGTTAAAAGGTTTCCTTACTAAAGGGACTATAGATTAAGGTAGGAGCCAATTGGTTTCCTAAAAAAGAACAAAATGCACTTTTAGACATCAGATGTCAACACTATTTTAAAAGGCCTTTAAAGAAAAAGACCCAAGGCCGTTATATCCATATCAAAGTTTTATTATCTATATAAATTGACCTATTTTCAAATAACTGACATAATTTAGTACTTAAATTAGCATCATAAGCAATAAAAGGCAAAAACAAAGTGCCTACTGAACTTACACACTTTATGATTGATATGGTATTTTACCACAACTCAAACAAAAGAAGGGTACCTTTTGATAATATATCAATAAGGACACCACAAAATTGTGCAAAGCACAGATAACGCACGCCTGTGTTCTTATCAGACTTGCCCCGGAGATCGCTGAGGCAGGCTGGGCAGACACCAGAGCGGAGGCAACGCAGGGGCTGTACTTCACGATCACACTGGCTGAGCCTCTTTGGCATCTACAGAAGCAGGGGTGTCCTCTCCCCGGCCGGCTGTTCCTTCTGGAAGAGCTCTTTGATCTGAGCTAATCGGCCATAGAGCCTCTCTCTCAATGGAGGGATGTGGTAGCTAGGGTCCAGAACGTTCGTTACTCTGCGCTCCCTCTCTCGCTTCCATAACTTGTACGGGTGGGGAGGAAAAAATGGTCGCCCTCTTTCTCTTCGAATCTGTAAGGTAATTCCACTTACAGCAAGCATCCCCCACACTGCCAGGATAATAAAGTCTAAAAAAAAAAAACAGCAGAAAAGCAGTTTGAACTCTTGTCTTTTAAAACCTAACATAGCTCTTAACATTTAACTTTTCATAGTTTAAATCTGTGTCATTCTTTTTCAGTACGATTAAGACTTTCTGGTGAGTTTGGCCACACGTGTATTTCCTCCCTTAGAAACCAAGGAATAAAAAAGGAAGCTTCGGTCTTACATCTTATAAGAGGAATTTTCTATGATAGGCATTTGAAAGTCCAGACTGGCTGTAAAGAAATCAGTTGTTTGGATCCTTGGAACGCCAGCACTTTAGAGCAATGCCCACAGTCACAGTTGTTTGCTGTGTTTCTCTGAAGGGGGGATGGGGAGAAGGCAGTCGTCTAGATCCATCTCACGAACAGACATCATGGCGCAGATGGCCCCTTGCTCTCTCTTCCTCTCTCCACTCAGTATGGGGCCCCGCCACACTCACAGAGTGGATACAGAAATGCGTGAAGAGATTCAGCAAACTGTAACTGAGCTTCCGGTACAAAGCTTGGCAAATTACATGTCTTGCATGTAAAATTTCCAAGACAACATGGATTGTGAGGTCTCTAACCAGCAACCTCTTATCCAATGAGGGCAGGCTCAGGAGAGTAGAGGGAAAGACAGGGCATGATATCATGACTGTGCTTAAATATCTTCCAACTCTAAGATATGCTTTTCCATCTTCCATATTTCTGAAACCAATATATCTTACACTCATTGTGAACATTTAATTTAGTCAATATTTTTTCTTCAAAAAGTTAATGGAAAATGTTTAATGATAGAATCTTAAAACTGCGGAAATGGTTAACACTTACGGACTGAACATCACTTTTTCACTTTCAATTAGCAAATGACATGCTTCTTTAAAGGAGGGAAACGAAGGAGTAACTTTAAACATCAGGCCGTCATTCTCATCCCTCATCCCATCCCCATCTGTAAGGTGCCAAGCAGCTTTGTTCTCAGAATTTTTCTCCCAAGTGGGAATCTGACCACATAACCTAAGTAATCCTAGTTGAGAAATTTCTTAACAGTTCACTCAGATTTTGAGAAGCGTGAACTTCAATCACCTTACAAGTTGAAATGATTTCCTCCTGTGACCCCTCGTTACCATGAACAGAAGGCTCCAATAGCATCTGTGGGGCGGGGCTGTCTTTTTGTTTCAATCAAGTGACCAAGTGCCCCGGTTGGCACAGGCAGGCCAATAGTCCTACTTGACTATCACTCCGGTTCTTGGATTTAGTCTTACCATTAGTTTGAAAAGGCGCCTTTGTGAAAGCGATGTGGAAATCCATGTTGAGCGCTCTCTTGAGTACGTTCAAAGCGATGTGAGAAAGGCTTGTGTACAAGTAACTGTCAAAGGCCAAGACCACCGAGTAGGAGCCAACGAGTCCACAGGTCAGTATGTTCAGCTGTGGAAGAGTGGAGTTTAGGCCTGACCTCTGGTAGCACAAGAAATCAGACCGAAGTCTCATTCCTGGCCTCAGTCACAGGGAATCACTTCTCCCTCGGGGCACATGGCCCAGGATCAAGTCTCTGAGCTGAACGAAGGCGACCTGGCAGGTTAAACTGAACACCACCTTCAAAACCCACAGTGAGTTCTCAAGACAAAACCTTATCATAGAAAATGTCTTCCCTGTGAAAGAGCCTCAGCAACAAAGTCTAATTAGACAAAGAATGCTTCTTTGGAGAGACCGCTGAAACTAAGCATCCAGGGACGCCTGGGGGGCTCAGTCGGTTAAGCGTCTGACTTTGCCTCAGGTCATGATCTCACAGAGTTCGTGGGTTCAAGCCCTGCGTCGGGCTCTGTGCTGACAGCTAGCTCAGAGCCTGGGGCCTGTTTCGGATTCCGTATCTCCCTCTCTCTGACCCTCTCCTGTTCATGCTGACTTTCTCTCTCAAAAAAAAAAAAAAAAAAGAAAAGAAACTAAGCATCCATCAGGCTGTGAATTACAGGGCGCCCAACCTCTCTGCTCCCACTGTATATGGACAGTGGTGACCTGCCTGCTCCACTTGATGGAAAATACCCTGATCATTATAATCAGGACTTCTGCTTTCACAGTAACGAGCCTATTTAAAATGAATCATCTCATGATTATCCTCTAGTTCTCCCCACTAAATAAAACATGCAAAATGGTGCAAGATGTGAACAACTGAAGGCCCAGGCAATATAATGAATGAACCTCATTGATGAAACACTCACTATTCTTAAGCAGCCCATGAAAACTACTGGAATGAGGACAGCTATGCAGGAGAAGGTCACCCAGAACACACCATCATCATGAAAAATCTTCAGGTTTCCTGAAAAAGCCAGAAGAATTCAGGAATTAACAATAGGTTTGCCAAGTTCCACTTCATTTTCTCAACATGTGAACACAGACATACTTCGAAGATTTATTATAACAACCAGGGGATAGGCTAGCAATTAGAAATGAATTCTGACTTTTTTGACTTAACAGCCAACACAATCCCCTTTGAAGGATGTGTCTTAAAAGGTCACCAGGTGGGATCAAGCAGGTAAATGCTCTGCGCTTATTCCCAGGGAAATGTGGAAGAGTCTGGACTAAACTCTTCCATTCATTAGCTGTGACGCTGGGCCTCACTTTCCTAACCCATAAAATAAGAAGATTGAATGATTTTGTGTCCAAGCTCCAAATCACCCTCTCTTGCTCTAGGTTTCTGTCGTTCTGTGATTTCGTACTACAAAGTAAGAAGCGCAAGTAACTGGCATGCAGAGGTAACTGTACGAAATCCCACCCAAAATGAGCAGCAAAATCCTTTTACTAGATTTTTTCCATCAGTGCATTCCCTGCCCATCCACTGCAGATGAGAACCTCTGACTCCTCATGCACTAGGAGCTAACCACTTACTGCACTCCTACTGAGCCCTTCTCCAAAATGCAGCACACCTGGGGTGACCCAGGAAGACTGTATTAGAACTCCTATTTATCTTAAGGTCAGATGGCAAGAATATAAGCCGGACCCCTATTTAATACAAATACTGACACCATCATTCAGCCCAACTAGAAGCGGTCCTATATCTTAAGACCCATTAATCCCAGAAGAGGAGGAGTTTTGTAGTAAGAAGATTTGACCTTGGGACCCCACATTCTCAGAAGGTGAACTGCAGCACACTGCCTGGAGGTGGATTTGTGCATCATATTCTGTAGTTTAACTATATTAACCTTCACAAAATACACATGTAGCTTAAAAAAAAAAAAGAGTCAAGGAATCAGGGATTAAAAATAGCAGTTGTGATGCAAGCATGTGAAGACCAACCCTTTCAGAGTATAAGCTCATTGCTGGCTACATAATGAGGCAAAAACAGTAATTTAATTAGATTTGAGAAGTTAACCAACATTTTAAAAATTTTAATGCTTAAAAATAGGAGTTTGCATCCACCAGAAAGCACTGATCCCCACTGTCCTTCAGCAATGAGTTCATAAACAAACACATTAACTATTAAAAATTCTAACCAATCATCCCCCCAACCATTAAGAAAAGAAGGGAAGGGAGCTTATTAAGTAGTTTACTTAGTGCTTTTAGAATAGGGCCCCGAATCTGCATTTTCAACAACCCTCCCTGTGAATCTGTCCTTTAGCCAAATCTAAACATTGCTATTCAGCAGCAGACTGCTGGGAATAGCAATGGGAATCTATGGGAATCTATGGGAAGGTTTGCTAAAAATCAGAGCAAATGGATTTGGAATGGTCAGTAAACAACAAGTTTTCAATTCTTTCTGATCTCAGGGAAAAAAAAAATCTTCAGAGAGCCAAATGCACTCTGTCATATCACACATTCTTAAGAGATGGCAGCTTCTTATATTCTTAAATCTAACATTTCCATCAACTTTAATCTGAGGTTGATATATGAAAGAACTAAACATGATCACAAAAAGGAAACAGTTTGTAAAAGAGTACCTTAGAATATAAATACTCCTTTTTTTCCTGCATTTTTGACCACAGGAAATGTAAGTTATTATGCAACCACAAAGTGAAGGGTAGTAGAATATGCCACTTGGCATGTGGATTATTTTGAGCTGAAGGCACTCAAGACCCAACAGAGTTAGGAAAAACTTTTATTACTTTCTTAACTGCCCAGAAGAATTTAAATAGGGGATCCTGGCCCAGGGAGAGAGCAATTACCAGAGATAACTATTTTCTCTGAAATACTTAACTGCCTGGCAGGGCAAACATCTGATTACCAAATATCTGCTCTTCTTATCTTATCTTCTTGTGAATCGCACCCGCAACCCCCACGTCTGAAATCCTGAGCGCCCACCCCATGCCTTAGCCCCAGAGGACATGGAAGTCTCAAACTGCCTGCCTTTGGGTCTCATATTTTTCTGGGGCTGCTGTACCTACAAAATTAAATTTGTTTTTCTCTTATTAACCTATCTTATGTCAATTTAATTATTTTACCAGCCAAAGAATGTTAGAAGGATAAAAAGGAAATTTTTCCTCTCCTACAAAAGAGAGTTAACTTACAAAAGTTAATCATTCTAAAAATTGATAGAAACTGAATTAGTTTAAAAAAAATCCCTGGTGGGGCGCCTGGGTGGCTCAGTTGGTTAAGTGTCAACTTCAGCTCAGGTCATGATCTCACAGTTCATGAGTTCAGGCTCCACGTCGGGCTCTGTGTTGACAGCTCAGACCCTGGAGCCTGCTTCGGATTCTGTGTCTCCCTCTCTCTGACTCTCCCCTGCTCATGCTCTCTCTCTCAAAAATAAAGAAAAACATTTAAAAAAAAAAAAAAAAAAGCACAAATTTCCAGAACTCTACAGGTAGGTCCCCAAGTCCCTGATTGGGCAGTAGTTGGACCTAGAGAGCCCAAATAAAGGTCTTTCAAACAAAACACTGAACACAAAACATTGCACATCTCCTACCCAGGAGAGCGAAGAACATCACTGAGGAGATGAGGAAGCCCAGCACTAGTCCAACACACAGCATGCACAGCAGGAGGATTCCAAATCGCCACCAAGCAGCCACCAAGAAAATCCCACCAACACTCCCAGCGACGGCTGTCAGGATCAGACGAACTGCACAGAAGGAGAGGAACTGTTTGACCAGAGGCAGCTTTTCCTACCACATGCTTTAGACACACAACACTGGTACCAGATCTAGCCTTAGCCTTTCTGTAGGCCAGGCACTGAGGATGTGTCATGACCAGCACTGGGGGGGAGGGCGAGCTGTCCAGGGAGGGCTGGTCTGAGCTGTGGAGTCCAGCAGGTGAGCTGGACAGGTGTGGCTTGGCACAATCTACAAACAGGGGCTAAGGAAGAACGGGTGACAAGCATTCTGTTCAATGGGACAAGGAAGGATAGGTTTTATTTGTTTTAAGGTAAAGAAAATCTTAATATTTTGATGGTTATAAATCTCGTATCTTCAATACACTAGATAGCTGGAACACAGGTTTATAGTCAACATGGCCCTTCATTTCCCTAAGTACCAAGGAATTTACCATGCAGATTAAAAACCCAGGGGAGAAGGTCTAAATGAACAGTCTAGAAAAGATGTCTCCAGTATATGTGGCCCATTATTTACACGTTAATAGGAGGGCACACACAATACTGGTCAAACTACAGAAAGAAAGGGGGAGTGTGAACACAACACCTTCCCAATGAAACTGTATTATTTTCACTTACCATCGTATTTAATAAGTGTCAATCTTGTAATCAGTATGTAGAAGAAGACTCCCATGAAGATAAAGCCTATGAAAAACAATTCTAGTAGCAAACCACCAGAAAAAGAAAAAAAAAAATACAAACTATGGTTTAGGTATTCTTTTTTACAGTGCTTTTTAAATTTCTAACCTACAAATATATGCTTAAGCTCCCAGAATTTACACATATTAGGACATTTGGAGGAAAGAAATAATTACCTGAAAGACAAGAAAAATTTAGAACTCATATTAAATGAATGCAGTGTTAAAGTACTAACTCTTGGATACGCTCCTCCATAGGGATCAGTTTTAACTGGTAAGTTGTTAACTGTTAACTTCCCAGCTCACTCTAAAATTCTTATGCTTCCCACTGAAAACAAGAAGAGTATACTTCTGTCATTGTGTCTGATCTGAATCAGATCACACTAAATTTGTTACATGACC
Organism: Hyaena hyaena; assembly: GCF_003009895.1. Classification (NCBI taxonomy): domain Eukaryota; kingdom Metazoa; phylum Chordata; class Mammalia; order Carnivora; family Hyaenidae; genus Hyaena; species Hyaena hyaena. Next base: position 1,321,053 of record NW_024080814.1, on the reverse strand, counting down.
AAAAATAAAAAAAACATTCTAAAGCAAAAAAGTGACTTTTATGCCTTCCTTTAATTCATCCTTTTTTTGTTCAGGATGAATAATTAATCACTGTCTTCATCCACTAAAATACCTAGTAATATCTTTGGGACCTTGAGCAAGTTTAAAGAGTTTGAGATCAGGATTATTTTCGCTCTTCCGTTGATGCTCCATTATACTCCTTGCTAATGAATTAGGATTTTTTTTTTAGTAATTAAAAGCACTGTTACATAGAAGGCAGCCCAAAAATTCAAATCAATTCAGTGAGTGTAATTTATAGTCACCCCTCTTATCCGTGGGTTCTCTTTTCATGGCTTCAGTTACCCCGTGGTCCGGAGGCAGATGATCCTCCTCCCGAGGTTCCTCGGAAGGTCAAGAGTAGCCTAACACCGTGTCCCCTACCTACTTGCATCCTACACCTCGCTCATCTCATCATGTCGGCATTTTATCATCTCACATCAGCACGAGAAGGGGGAGTGCAAGACAAGAAGATTATGTTGAAAGGGGGAACCACAGTGACATGACTTTTATCACCACATATTGCCATAATTCTTCTATTGCATTATTATTGTTAACTTCTTCCTGTGCCTAATTTATAAATTAACCTTTATCATACGTACGCATTATAGGAAGAAACATAGTATACAGAGGGTTCAATTACTGCCCGTGGTTTCAGGCATCCACTAGGGTCTTGGAAAGTATGCCCCACAGATGGGGGAAGGGAGGGAACTACGGAATTTCACTTCCAGAATGGTTTTCACCGAGGAGATGGTGGAGCTCCTGTTCACAGTCTCAACCTCCCAGGACTAAGCAGACATTTCAATCTCCGTGTAATATGCCACAGACCTGCAGCCTGATTTATAGGAAACACCGTCAATCACCATTAGACAATGCATATATCTTTACACAGTGTCCTGATTTCCAACCTCAGTTATGTTTAGTTGGCTCTCTGATCTCCCTAGGAATTGAAGAAGTTTGCTGTGCAAACCCAATCTTGTTTCCCTCTTAATAAGAGGCAGTTATACTCATTAAGAGAAAAAATTAAAAAGCATGGCAACTAAGTAAAATCTTCACTGAAAGAACCCCAGTCACAAATCTATGAAGACAGCTGGAGATAAGCAGTTACTTAATCTCCTTAGAGGTCATAAATCCCCAGCAGAATTTAAGCAAAAAACACCACAGGGCCTCTAAACAGCAACTATTTCAAAATACCTGTTTTCCAGAATCTGTGTCCAAAGAAACAAATGAAGAGACCGAGCAGCGCAAAAAGGGTGAAGAACACTTTGGTTGACACTCTTCCTAAAAGTAACAAAAATTTAGTGTATAACAGATCCAGTGTAATACTGGTATTTAATTACTAGAACAAAGCTTCACAAAAAAAGCAAAGTGAACTGACAATAATTTATTTCACACATGTATATTATAAACTTACTTTAAAAATACCCTTGCCAGCCCTAACAATTATTTTATGTGGGCAAAGGTCAATGCTACTGATATAACCAAAAGAGGAAGCAGACAATATATGCTTCCTGACAAGGTATGCAGCTCTACTTGTGACATATTCATGGGCCTGTGTGTGTGTGTGTGTGTGTGTGTACACATAAAACAAATAGTTCTGTTTCTTCACAAACTGCAAGAAAAAAGGACAGCAATAGGAGGGTAAACTAGGGATAAAAAAGAGATTTAAAAGACATATCAAAGGGCACCTATGTGGCTCAGTCGGTTAAGCATCCAACTTTGGCTCAGTCATGATCTTGGACTTTGTGAGTTCAAGCCACGTGTCGAGCTCTGTGCTGACAGCTGAGCCTGGAGCCTGCTTCAGATTCTGTGTCTCTCTCTCTGCCCTTTCCAGCTCGCACTCTGTCCCTCTCTCAAAAATAAACATTAAAAAAAAAAATTTTTTAAGACACATCAACTAAATATGATATACAGGTCTCATCTGAAACCTGATTCAAATTTTAAAAAACCCTGAAAAACAATTGGGATGATTGGGAAAATGCAAATACTGGGTGTCAATTTGATGCTATTAAAAAATTATCTTCAATATTTTTCACTGAAACTTGTGTTGGTGATACTGTGGCTATTACATCTTTTTTAAAAACAGTGCTTATCTTTAAGACACACACACACACAGAAATTTGTGAGGAAAATGATGGCCAGGAATTTGCTATTAAGAGAAAATCCAGGGGCGCTTGGGTGGCTTAACTGGTTAAGCGTCCGACTTTTGCTTAGGTCATGATCTTGCGGTTCGTGGGTTCGAGACCCGCGTCGGGCTCTGTGCTGACTGCCAGCTCAGAGCCTGGAGCCTATTTCAGAGTCTGTGTCTCCCTCTCTCTCTGACCCTCCCCTGCTCACGCTGTCTCTCTCTCTCCTAGAAATAAAAATATTAAAAGAAAAAGAAAAAGAAAAAGAAAAAGAAAAAGAAAAAGAAAATCCAGTAATAAAGGAGGGCCAGGGGCACCTGGGTAGCTCAGTCGATTGAACATCTGACTTCAGCTCAGGTCATGATCAAGGGGTTAGAGACTTCAAGTCCCATATCGAGTTCTGTATTGTCAGCACACAGCCCACTTAGGATCCTCTATCCCCCTCTCGCTGCCCCTCCCCCACTTCCACTCTCTCAAAAAATAAAAACATTTGAAAGTAATAATAAAAATTTAAAATAAAAAATAAAACCTTAAATAATAATAATAGTAAAGGAGGGCTGGGAGACAGAGACCCAGGTGGGCATACAGTTGAAACAAAATAATAGCCATGAAACAAAACTGTTAAGTCTGAAAAATTTGTATATAAAAGGTTCTTTGCAGCTCATCATAACAAAAAAATTTTAAGATTTTTTTTAATGTTTTATTTATTTCTGGGAGAGAGAGAGACAGTGTGAGCAGGGCAGGGTCAGAGAGAGATGGAGACATAGAATCTGAAGCAGGCTCCAGGCTCCGAGCTAGCTGTCAGCACAGAGCCCGATGTGGGGCTCGAACCCACGAACCATGAGATCATGACCTGAGCCGAAGTTGGACGCTTAACTGACTGAGCCACCCAGGCGCCCCATCATAACAAAAAATTTTAACCAAAACTCACATTAAAAGAACATGTATTACACTATACGTCACACATGAACAAATTACTGCCCATCTTCATTACACATACTGCTTTTGAAAAAAATTGTAGCATTCTAACTAAAACTAAAACACAATATGCTTCATGATGCCAAAGAATCCCAAATCTCGTGGTCCTTAATAGGCACCAACTATAAATAACATGAACTGAAAGACACAGCTTACTAAACAGAAAAATGCACTTACTAAATTCACCATCATGACTCCTTTTGAGATAAACACAAGAAAATAAGCCCTGAACTAAAAATAAAAAAACGTGTATAATTTCACGTGAAAAATGTTATAAACCTGCCACAGATGAAAACACATAAAACACATAAGAATGCTCAGATGCAAATACTATGAAAACCTACATTTAAGTAAGACACAAGCCAGAATGTGCAGGGTATGATAAACAGCCACACAGCAGCGTTTCTGAGAACAAAGCACCCCAAAGAAAGATGAAAAAAGATAAAATAAAATGCCACATTCTGCTTATTTCAGACCTGTGGTTTAATGCTGTTCTATGATTTAATCTTTATACCACAAACATGGAGATCTCTGGGATGATTCGTTTTTAAATAACAATGTAGTGGCAGTTTCCAGTAAGTACAATCATCAAGGTTAGAAAGATCTTCTAACACAATAAAACCTGACACCCACAGTTAGATATTCCTCCATGATATTAGACAGCAGAGAGAAACTAAACAGAATGCCCTATCACACAGTACCAGGAAAGGACAGAAAAAAACATCCAGGTAAAACAAGAGAGCAAAAAGTTTCATAAGAAGCAGACCCTAGAGACAACACGAGGGGCGAAATGGGCACTTTTGGGGAGTAATGTAGACAAAGGGGTGAATGGATAAGGAGAATGGAAAACAGTCCAAGTTCAGCAGGTCTTCAATCATGACAGTATCACTGTAGGTTATGATACACAGGCCAAGGTCTTAATTCAAAGGCAAAGTGGGGGCACCCGGGTATCTCGCGGTTGAGCATCTCACTTGGACTCAAGTCATGATCTCATGGTTTGCAAGTTTGAGCCCTACATCGAGCTCTCTGCCATCAGTTAAGAACCTGCTTCGGATTCTATGTCTCCCTCTCTGCCCTTCCTCCACTTGCACTCTCTCTCAAAAATAAATATTAAAAAAAAAAAAAAGGTAATGTGGATACCTCCTCCCTATCCAAGCTCAGGAAGGACGTCCTCATATACATCAAGCTTGAAAATGGAGCAACAACCTGACCAACATTACCAGGAGGGGGTCAACCCTAGGTTGGGGGAATAGGAACAGAGCTCTCCTTCTTGGGCTAACACGTAGAGACAGACCCAGAGGAGAGGGCCTTTCTGAGTAGGAGGGCCTCTGGTGTAGAAGGGCTCAAGGCAAGGGGAGTAAAGGAACCCAGATGAGACGAAGTCTATCAGTGAAAATACAGAACTTAATCTGCCTGGGTCGCCTACACTGTATCTCTCCAGGATCCTGAGCATGGTGGTGGAAGACTGGGTGGGATGTGACACAGCCCTAATCCCCAGACACAGTCAATAGACTTCATTCTCTAGAGCAAAACTCTTTGATAGTGCTCTTTGGACTCCTCTCCAATTTCCTTCCTCCTATTAATTCTTGAACATACTCTGGTAAGACTTACCCCAGCGCTCCACTGAAACAGCTCTGACCAACAGCCTCCACATTGCTAAATCCAGCGGTCATTTTTCAGTTCCTAATTTCCTCCAAACACCAGACTGCCCAGCGTCCTTAGACCCCATACCTTTTCTACATTCTCACTCCATAGGTAATGCCATGTAGTCCATGGCCTTAAATGCCATCTATTTAATCTGATGACTTCCAAGATAACCTCCAGCCCGAACCTCTCCCCCGAATTCCAGCATACATATAACTGTCAGCCCCATGTGTCCATCTCAATGCTTCCTAAGGTTCTCAAACTGAACGTGTCCAAAACAGAACTCTTGACACATCCTCCCAACCCGGCTCCTCCAACATTCTTTCCTGCCTCAATGAATGGCAGTTGCTCGGGCTAAAATGGTAGTCATCCTTTTCACCTCTCCCAGCTGCCTTATCCAACCCACCAGCAACTACCCCTAACCCACTATTTCAAAATACATGCAATCACTCACTGGTCAAATCTGGGATGATATGAACATATATTTATGTGTATAAATGAATACATCAAATAGGGGAGAAGAGAAAGCTTTTCCTTACAACCGAATTCCAAATAATAACTGAAAAAATGATGAAATTAGAAAATTACCATTTGGCAACCACCTAGTAATGAATGTTCCAGGCAAAGATCACGGGATGCTACCCCCAGCAAGGGAGAGCTGAAGAAAAGGGTTATCTAGCTACATTCTCCCGCCCAAAAATACCTAAAGGGAAAATAGTTACTCTACAAAGAAGAAACCTGGTAGACACGACTAACCGAATGTGCAAAGTTATCACCACCAGTAATGGGACAAATAGATATGAAGTGCCTCCTGAGTAGGGCACAACATCACTTTTTTGTATTTTTGCCAAAAATGCAAATTGTGGATTTTTGTTTGTTTGTTTCTTCATTTTTGAGACAGAGAGAGACAGAGCATAAGTGGGGGAGGGGCAGAGAGAGAGGGAGACACAGAATCTGAAACAGGCTCCAGGCTCTGAGCTGTCAGCACAGAGCCTGACGCGGGGCTCAAACTCATAGACTATGAGATCATGACCTGAGCCAAAGTCAGACGCTTAACCAACTGAGCCACTCAGGCGCCCCTGCAAATTGTGGATTAAAAAATTTTTTTTTTTATGTTTTATTTATTTCTAGGAGAGAGAGAGAGAGACAGTATGAGCAGGGGAGGGTCAGAGAGAGAGGGAGTCACAGACTGAAACAAGCTCCAGGCTCTGAGCTGGCAGTCAGCACAGAGCCCGACGCGGGGCTCGACCCCACGAACCGCGAGATCATGACCTCAGCGAAAGTCGGGCGCTTAACCGACTAAGCCACCCAGGCGCCCCAAAAAGGATATACTTTAAAGGAATCATCTAAACACACATTAAGAAATCAGCAAAAGAAAAACAAACTAAATACAAATTTAGCAAATTGGAAGTAATTAAAAGTAAGAGTGTATGTAAACAAAATAGAGAATTTAAAAACAATAGAGGGAGTGACATCAATGAGATAACTCAATATGAAGTCNGCTGGCAGTCAGCACAGAGCCCGACGCGGGGCCCGAACCCACGAACCGAGAGATCATGACCTAAGCGAAAGTCGGACGCTTAACCGACTAAGCCACCCAGGCGCCCCAAATTGTGGATTTAATCATGAGGAAACATCATCCCAACTGAGGACCTTCTAAACAATAGCATCTACTCCTCAAAAAAGGTCAAGGTCTTTTTTTTAACGGTTATTTATTTTGAGAGAGAGAGAGAGGGAGAGAACAAGCTGGGGTGGAGCAAAGAGATAGAAGGAGAGGGAGAATCTCAAGCAGGCTCCATACTGTCAGTGCAAAGCCTGATGTGGGGCTTGAACTCATGAACTGCAAGATCATGCAGGTCAAGGTCTTAAAAGACAAAATGAGACTAAATAATTGTTCCAGATTGCAGAAGACTAAAGAGGCATATCAGTTAAATGCAACATGTGATCACATTTTTTAAAATAAAGGCCATTAGTGGAATGACTAAATTTGATAACATCTGTTATGCTAAAAACAGTAATGCATTAAAGTGAATTTTGTGAATTTGACCTTTTTACTAGGCTTACATAATAAGAAATATGTAAGGGGAAAAGGTCTTCATGTCCGCAACTTCTTCTCAAATGGCTCAAAGGAAAAAGTAACGTGTGTGTACATACACATGGAGAGCGAGTGCATGGGAGCGCACTATAGGGAGATATAGAGCAAACAGCACGATACGTTAACATTCCGAGCAATCTGGGTGAAGACTATGCAGAAATTCTTACTTTTTCTGCATCTTTTCTGTGAAGCTACTTCAGAATAAAATGTTAAGGACGCACACAGCACGATCTTGCAACCCCTCACTGCCACCATTCTATCTAAACCACTGTCCCCCTCTCTCACCCATACTACTACCATGGCCTGCTAATCATCTCCATTTCTGATCTTGCCCTGACTGTTCTCAAAAAGGCAGCCAAAGTGATCCCGTCAAAATATGAGTCGGATCACGGCACTCCCTGCTCAAACCCTCCAAAGCCTGTCCATTTCGCTCTGAATAGCAGCCCACGCCCACACTGTGACCTACAGGCTGCACCTCTCACCCTCCCCAGCCTCCTCCAGCCACTGTTCTCACAAGAAGGCTCCCATCTGAGGGCCTCTGTCCCCTCTGCCCGGCAGTATCGCCCAGACGCACGTGAGGCTCCCTGCCTCGCCTTAGGTCTCCACTCAATGGTTAGCTCCCCAGCATGGGCTTCCCTGGCCATCTCTCTCAAACCGCCCTCCCTCACTGCCTCTTGTTATCTACCTTCCCTACTTAATTTCCAGTTCTTCACACTCGTCGGTTTCTCACATGACGTATATTTTACAAATTTATCTTGTCTGGCTCACCTCCCCTCTAGCACACGAGCTCTGCGAGAGCAGGCGTCTTGTCTGTTTTGTTCACTGCTGGATACCTGTGCCTAGAAACAGATGGAATCATGTAGGGGCTCAAAAGGCATCTGCTGAATGAAGGCTGGACAAAAGCATTTTCTGATATTCTTCTGTTCTGTATTAGCTGACACAGATCTCTAAAGCTGAAGAAGAAATTTCAGTTTAAATCCATACACTCACCAAGGGAAGAACAATTGCCCTCCACGGCCTCAAAGCTGCAAGCATATGTGTGGGCAGGAACATAAGCAGCAGATGTATTTAGAAATGGGTCCCGAACAACGACATTATAAATGACACCTTGTCCTTGCAGGGAGGAGAAGGAAACAGTTGTCTTATCGTTAGCTGTGAGGGTAACCACCTGAAGCCAAAAATAATCTGTGATTAGTGTTCAGATTTTTAAAGCTGTTCTATTATAATCCCACCAACATGTGATATTACGTTGTAATAGTAAGTTACCATTCTTGTTTAAAATACACACCAACCCATTTAGCTCTGTCAAAAGATTGCTCTACACAGTTTATACATGCTAATATAAGGAAGTTCTTACATAAAATGCTTCTAAAGTTTCTGTATAGCATCAAATGTTAACAATGTAAGTAAAATATGATATAAAGTATAAACACTAGGACAAAACTGAAAAAACTTTTTCTCATCTGCTGGATTGTAAACAACACAACAGCAAGAACTATATTCTGCTCACTAGTCCTTCTTTCCTTATACTTTACATAATGCTTGGCACAGAGTAAGTGTCCAACAAATGGTAGCTATTACCACTAGCTATGGAACTGTCACAGACAAGTGTGTACTCACATCTCATAGAGAAGATACATTTATTTCTGTCTAGCAGACTCTGCAGTAAGAAAACGTCCCATACGGTTGTGTTATGCAATATTCTTTCACTTCAAAAACTCCCCTTTAAAGCTTATTTTTTAGGGGCACCTGGGTGGCTCAGTCGGTTAAGTGTCTGACTTTGGCTCAGATCACGATCTCAGGGTATGTGAGTTCAAGCCTCGTGTCGGGCTCTGTGCTGACAGCTTGGAGCCTGGAGTCTGCTTCGGATCCTGTCTCCCTCTCTCTATGCCCTTCCCCCATTCAAACTCTGTCTCTCTCTCAAAACTAAACAAACATTAAAGAAATTTTTTAAAAAATAACGCATGTTTTTTAGATAGTAATACATGTAAGAGAAGAAACAAAGGCCCTATACAGCCACAATACACAAATATGTTCCTACTAATAAACATTTAATAAAACATTTAATTTAAACATTTAATATTAGAGTTTCAGGAATAATTACAAGCCTCTTAGAAAACTTCTGTTTAAAAATATTGCTTAGCCTTCAAAAACATGTTTCTGGCAAAGAATTGGTCAAGTTCAGCAAAATGTTAACAGTACCTCTTACTCCCCCCAAATTATTTATGAATCACTCAACCTTACAGAAATGCTGAAAGAATAATAAAATGAATAAACTATATATACCACCACTTACATTTAACAATTGTTAATATTTTATATTTCTTTTTTTATTCCTCCCTCCTTCTTCCTATTCTTCCTGCTGAGCCATTTAATAGTAAGTTACAGATATCATGACATTTCACTTCTAAATACTTCAGTGTACACACCCTAAAACAGAGTTTTTCAAACCTGATGTGCCTATAAATCACTGAAAGAACTTGTTATAACTCAGATTCTGATGCTGTTGGTCAGAGGAGGCACCTGAGAGAGAGTCCACTTTTCTAGCACTCTCTCAGGTGATGCCAATGCTACCCATTCATCTACACTTTGAGTAGCAAAACACTAAGTGCAAGGGTATTGTCCTATAAATCCCTAATGTCTTCGTTAACCTAAGAAAGTCAATAATCTCTTATAATCTAATACACAGTCCATATTCAGGTTTTCCCATATGTCTTTTAAAGCTGTTCTGCTCCTTCACTATAATCCAACCATTTCATGCATGGTGTTTATCTCCAATCTCTGTAATCTAGTGTCATACTTCTCTTCACTCTCTCCCACCCATCCAATGGCTTTGAAGGAGATTAAGAGCAGTTTTCTTACAGGGGCATCTGGCTGGCTCAGTTGGTAAAGCATGTGACTTTTTTTAAAATGTTTATTTATCCATTTTGAGATTGGGGCGGGAAGCAGACAGAGAAAGAGAGAGAGAGAATCCCAAGCAGGCCCCACGTTGTCAGCGCAGAGCCCAATGCAGGGCTTGAACTCACAAACTGTGAGATCATGACCTGAGCAGAAACCAAGAGTCAGATGCTCAATGGACTGAGCCGCTGAGGAGCCCCAGCATTCAAAGCAACTTTTGATCTCAGTGCTGTAAGTTCAAGCCCCACACTGGGTGTAGAGATTACTTAAAAATAAAATCTAAAAAAAACAAAAACAAAAAAGAAGAGCAGTTGTCTTATTCCACAATCCGGATTTATCAGATTGTGTTCAAGGTGTCCAACTTGTTCTTTTATACCATGTATTTCCTGTAAACAGGAATTCCAGTGGACTGAATTCAGTTTGACATGTTTTGCTAGGATACTTCATAGATGATGAGGATGATGCCAGAGTGTGCCATATGTGCACATAACGGAAGCCAACCTGCTATCAGTGAAGCTGACTGACCGCGTGGATAAGATAGAGACCCTCAGATCATTCCACTCCAAAAGCAGTTTTCCCTTTGCAATGAGAGTTAATCTGAGTGTGCTACTTAGGCATCCTGGGACTATCCTGTTCCCCAACAATCTTTCACCTGATGACCCTTGCCTTAATTGGTCTCCTGGGGTTCAGAGAAAGGTGATTTTCTCATACTAATACTCCTTCTACATCTATTGGCCAGCATTATTCAGTAAAGAGCTTTCTCTCATCGACGAGGATGAATTACAGTTCCTCTTTCACAAAAGGGGGTGTAAGTTCCTTTCCTGTATCAATTTCCAGAGTAATCTGGTAGAAGAAATCTCCAATGATAGCAACTGATGAGTTTTCTTTTTCTTTCCTTTTTTTTCTTTCCTAATATCAGTATGGACTTGTTTTTATTCAAAACTTATAAGCAATCATTACTCTTTTTGATGACTAAATTGTCCCCAAAGTCAGCCAATATAAATCTCTTCAAAATCTCCAGTCTTTCGGACACGCCCTCATTAGTCACGGAGGGTTTCCTTGAACCCTGAGAATTCTAACAGTATTCTAACTCTTAACTAAAAGTTAAAAAGTAACCTGAAAAGCTCCTGTTATATGAATCCCTGTATTCTTCATGAGAATACAAATGATCTTCAAAATTTTCTATGTAAAAAGGCAACTGGTAAACTTATCCAAAGAGCTTCCAAATTGTGAATAAGCACAGTGAGTTTTCTTGTATAAGGCTCCTTCTAAGCATATGACTGTGACATCCTAGGTGACACGGCAACAAAATGAGATCTCGCTCTGCAACAGACTGAGACCGTGGGCTAATCACGTATGCCCTGTTTCACTCACTGCTTCCTACCTAATGAGTAACCTATCAACCCTCTGAGAAGAATCAGCAGTCTATAAATACTCTACCCATTAACCATTAGACTGAAGATGAACTTGTGTACTACACTGCTATCATGTACCTTTTAAGACATAAATCCTGCCCTCTACAAAAATGATCTATACGGTACATCTCAAATTTTAATATGCATAAGAATCACCTCAGGATCTCAAAATGCAAGTTTTGATTCAGCTGGTCCTGGGGGGAGCTAAGGAGTCTGCAATTCTAACACGCTCCCAGGCGAGGCCAGTGCTGCTGGTCCGTACCCCACACTTGGGATACCAAGAACTTACAGGGGTTCAAAAGGTCAGAGAAAACTTTTGCTCAAAGTCAGACACTTAGAGTTTGGGTTTAAATATTAATGACAACCTGTAGGCGCCTGGGTGGCTCAGTCGATTAAGTGACCAACCCTTGGTTTTAGCTCAGGTCATGATCTCAGTCTGTGGGTTTGAGCCCCAAGTCAGGCTCTGTGATGACAGCACAGAGCCTACTTAGAATTCTCTCTGCACCCCCCCCACTCATGCTTTCACGCTCTCTCTCAAAATAAATAAACCTTTAAAAAATATATTAATGACAATACATACACCCTTAAACAGTTTCTCATTGTTTTTTCTCAAAACACTGTAACTTTGACACTTGCCAAAAGTTTTTATCTCATGGGTTATGGGCATACATAGAAAATCAATACCCACTTCTATCCATAGCTCAAGATTACCAGGTCACATAGGTGGCAGCAACTAAACTGTAATATAATTTAAAGCACCTCCTCAAAAGTCAGCATTACTCTGGGACATCACTAACCAGATGATAATGAAATAAAGGAGAATAAAGTGAGAATCCCAGAAAGACCAAGGACACAGTAAAGAAAGACGCTCCCAGTCGCTTTGCCCCTTCTCAGCTCTTACAAAGGTGCCACAATGTGGCCACACAAGTTGCTAAGAACCAGATTTACCAAAAAAAAAAAAAAAAGAACCAGATTTACCTTGACAGCATTGGCCTCCACCTGAGGCACCTCGGCCATTCTCTGCAGATGCTTCAGCAACCCGTCTTCGGTGAGGTCATTCTCAGGCAGAAAATACTGATAGACATCATACAGCAACCTCCACCTAGACTCCCGTCCCGTCCCAATGTCACAGGGCGGAGGATCTGCGCCTCTAAAGTCAACCAACAAAACTGAACATCAATCTCTTGTGGTGCATGTCCCATCTACAAAAGGAACCAAAAGCTCAAATTTCAAACTTCTGCATCGATTCCAACTGTGGCATTGTGAAAGAAAGTAGCACTGAGAGGCAGCATGGCTAAACAACCAGATGCTGATGTCGGTCAGGCCTTTAGTGAAACGCCAGCCTCGCCACTGTTAGCTAGGTGTGTGCAGGCGTGTCACTGCATCTCAATAACCCTTAGGAAACCACCCCACCTCTTCCTAATAAAACTGCTTGGATTAAATGGCCAAGAACACAGAGCACTCAGCACTCCGGATGATGCACAAACAGCACTCAAATGTTACTCAACGTTAGCTATCATTACTATTAAAGTAGAAACTAAGGCAGAGTTTTAATTAAAACAATAAAATCTTTATGGAAGTATAAGGGTGTTTCACGGCTTCAGAATGCTTTCCATATTCAAAACCGTTTACAGAAACTAAATGTACTTCTAAGCTCACAACAGACACTCAACATCTGTTGTTCCTAAGAGTAGAAGGGCCACTGTTAATTGTAACAGCTTGAAGTATTACTTCCAATGCTTAAATTACCTCCATTCCAAAAAAAAAAAAGTGAACAATTCAAGTTTACTAAAGAGAACCATGGATTTTGAAAGAGTTCACTGAATCTACGTAACAGCTGGTCATGCATGTCCTAAAAGCAGTTTTAGGAGACAGGAAATAGACATACCTTGCATAGCCAAGGTTTGCTGGGGCAAATTTAATAGTTGTCTCAAAGAAATTATACTCCAAGTAAATGTTGGGATCAATATCTAAATCAAACTCCAAATTACAGCCTCCAGGGAGAGGATCTGGATGAAAAAAGTTAAGTTACTCAACATAGAATTCTTATATATTCAAATTGTACTCAGAAAAACAGACCTCTACTCTGATGAGAACTTCCCATAGGAAGCTAAATAAATATAATAGAGCTTCTGGTTGTATACCACCATACGAACTGAGATTAAAGAAGGAGAAGTTAATTGAGGTTTAGGGCACTGGAAAAGAGGTCAGCAAACATTTTCTGTAAAGGGTGTGATAGTGAGTATTTCAGGTTTCACATGCGTGGCGGTCTCTGTGGCAACTACTGAGCCCTGCCCTCACGGCACGAAAGCAGCCACAGGCAATACGTAAGCAAACAAACTCATCCAATCAATCACTCCCACAGTTGGGTCCTAGTTTCCATAAACTGTGGAATTCTGGTGGTTGACTTGCCCTGGCCAGATCTGAAATGGAGAAACCCAATGTGTGCCTATGTTTCAACGTTGCTCTTCTTTCATACTCTCCTTTTCCTGCATTTACAAATCTTTACCACGCCCAAGAAAAGGATACGGATTGGAACTGAAGCTGTACTGTTCGTGATTTTTCTTTGTACACTGTCCTCAATAAAAAGTCAAAGTCTCTGGTTTTCCTTTTCTAAATAAAGTATCGTTCGCTACATATAACACTAAGTAAGAGTGGTCTAAACTTCTTCACCTCACCTACACCCCTCAACCGCTGTAACCTAGTGTTCACCCCCACTGTGCCACTACAATGAACGTCACTGAAGGCCACTGCTGACTCTTCACTGCACTGACTCTTCACTGGACACTTTTAGTCACTTCCTTGACTTCTCTGCAATGTACTACTTATCACTCCTTACTTAAAGCAGAACCTCTAGGCTCTTCTCTTACTTTCTTGACTCTTCCTTAGTCTTATGCTTCTTCCTCAGTAGTTAGCATCCCTGAAACATTGCCTAACATGTGGTAGGCACCTGAAAGTATCTGCTATTATTTTTTCCAGCTAAGTCTCTAAGTACGTGCCTGGACAACCTTACTCCCTTCTCTGGCTTTTACTAAGAACATTTTAGTTGGACATCTAACCTCAGCACTCCACTCCACACCCTTAAACTCCCTACTGTGCCTTTCCATCCCGATGTCCTATAAACATTTCGGATTCATTGTGTCCCAAAGTGAAGTCACCTAAACCAATCCAGCAACACAACTCTATCTCAACTTTGCCTATTTTGCATCACTGTCTCCTAGCTGTCCAAATAGGAAGCCTATGTTCCTCCTTTTTATACTCCATAATCACTGGTCATTGTGTCTTATCAGTGCTATTTTCAAACACCTTCTTACTTTGAGTGCTCAAAGATATGCTGGGTCTTGATTCGGCTATGCCCTCTCCAAACCACTCCTCACACAGCTTCTAGAGTTAACCTTTTGACAGCTAAAATACAGATCATTCCTGGGCTTAAAAGCCCAATGCTCCTTCAGAATAGAAGGTAAACCTTAAATTGTACATAAAGCCCTTCACACTCTGGCTCCAGCCACACCAAGTATTGTGCCGTTCTCCAGATACTCTCCATCTTCTTCCATGCCTCCCTCTGCCTGGAATAATCAGGTAAAGTGGTAAGGACTGTGCCTTGCCTTTCGGTTAATGCTTCTTCAAGGGTTCCTTAAATCTTTTTTCAATTAATGACCCCATTCTACTATGCCCCTACCTGGGCTTTCAATCATCAAGCAATTATCTGATTTCTTTGCTGTTAAAATCTTTGATTCAATATACTGTACTTGCAATAAACCCTTTTAAAAGGATTATAGTTTTCCCTGAATTCTCATGAAAAAGTTCCATAATCTGGAGAGTAAATAGAAGTCAAAGACAGGAAGGTTACCTCTTTCTGAGTAGGAGAGTGGAATGGCCATGTTTTGGACAGGCTTAGCATCTAAAGTCTGCAAATACAAAGTGCACATACTCTGCTCTGGTCTAAGAATGAAAACCAGTCCTTTGTCAGTGCCTGTTCCTGAGGTACTGGGCAGGAGAGTCTGCAATAAGGAAGAAAACAGCCATCGTGAATAAGGAGTTGAGCTAAATAATTAAATTCCAGACTTGATCTAGTATACATGTCCTATTTCATACTTTCTCAAAACAAGAAGGAACAAACACAGACCTTCCTTATATAATTAAAGAATTCTTTTCACGCCCCACACGTACACATGGAAGAACTATTTAAATATATGACGTTTGGTAGGAATAGCAGATGCACTTGAGTGAAATTCACTTGAATGAATTTCTCAAGTTTTTCAGTTCCCCAGATTAAGATTTCCTATGTCAGGTACTATGACTACTGTCAAATGAAAAAAGCAAACAGTGCAGTAAAGAATTTGGTGTCCTTTATTCAAGGAAAGACAACCGACAGAGAGCAGTGTCTCACAGGCAGTAAGCTCCTGCTTGCAGTTCCTGAGGGACTGGGGGCAAAGTGAGCTTTATAGCGTTAGAAGCAGCAGAGCAGAATCAGGGCATGATCGGCTAGGACGCCAGGGATTTCCCTCCAAGGCTAGCAGGTCCCATTTCCTAAGGTAAGCGAGCTAAAACAGAGCTGGAGCACTGTGACCAGCACGTTAGGCTTCCCGGACAGGGGGAGTACAAGCAGACTCAGGTTTAGATTTGTGACATGAACCAGGCCACTGAGGCGGCCTCCACTTTGTAGGTCCAATATACAAATTAACTTTGTCACTACAAAGGCAAAAACCCCTACAATGGAAAGGTGTTTTTTTAATAAGTTGAGTATAATTGATAAATTATAACCTACACATAAAGAATACTATAGGAGTCCTGGGTGGCTCAGTTAGTTAAGCATCCGACTCTTAGTTTCAGCTGAGATCATGATCTCACGGTCTCATGAGATCTCCATGGTCCTTGGGGGTTCAAGCCCCTTCAGGCTCTGCACTGACAGGGCAGAGCCCATCTGGGACTCTGTCTCCCTCTATCTCTGCCCCTCCCCTACTCACACTGTCTCTCTCTCAAAATAAATAAACAAACTTAAAAAAAAAAAATACTATGTAAGTATTGATACACACAGGCACTTGCGAAACCATCACCACAGTCAGGATTGTGAACCCATCCTCTTTATGCTCTTTCTAATCTTCCTTCTCACCCTTCCACTCAACCAGCCCCTAACTCCATCCCCTAGCCCCAACGATCTGGAAAGCTTTCTGAATAACAAAATACTAAGAGGTAGAAGACTCAGAGTGTTTTCTTAAAGCTAAGGAAAAGGGAAGAAAAAGCGCCAGACGTGTTTCAACTTGACAAGCCTAAGGAAAAATGACTCAAATATTAATTGACGAACTGCCTTGTAAACAGTTTCAAAGAACCACCTGCTCAGATGAGACCTAAAACGATCCAAAGTGCCACACTTCCTCTGGAAGGGCACTGGAAACAGGCACTATTCTCTTCACATGGAACACCCATCTCTAGAGCTCTGTGCAGCTCTGGTCATCATCTTCTCAGTAGTACAAACACAGTGACAACTATGGGGAGCCCAAGAAAGAAACATGATTATAATTCTGGATAACTAAAATCTGCTCTGCCTGAAAACAGAGGCCCAACATGCTGTTTGTTCATTCAGGCCACTTCAGTCACAGTTATGTGGACATGCCTTTGTCCAAGCTCTCTTTCCTCAAATGTAAAAACACACATTATAACTACTCTGTTGAGCTGCTGTGACAATTAATTACATGGAAATTACATGGAAACCAAACACAGGGGTTCCTAACTAGGCGCCACAGGGGCTCAATGAATTTCCAGAGGTCCGCATGAAATTATACAAACGTATCCATATGTTTTGCTGGGTAGAGTCCAGAGATTTTGGCAGATCCAAAGTCTACAGCCCCAGGAGAGCTTAAGAACCCCTTGTAAGCATGCAAAACAAAAAACAAAAAAACAAAAAAAACAAATGCCTTTTTTCTCAATCCTTTCTCTTCTTTCAAATATTGTCTTTGCTGTGATGTTATTAAGATGGAAATCATCTGTGTAGCATTTTACTAAGTCTCCTATGAAAGGGCCTGAGTAGGAAGTTTCCTTTGGAATTTAGTGCCAGAAAAAAAGCTTAGCTTCTCTGAGGAACTGGCATAATGTTTCCTTCAAGAAAGTTATGATGTTTAACAAGCTTTGATCTCTGCTCTGGCTCCAAAGAACTCAGGCAAAATCTGAGTGGGGGTCATAAACACCATTAATTCTTGCAATTTACATAATTTATTCCTTCCTTTTCTCCTTGATCAAACTCTTCCATTTCTAGCCTATTAAACTACCAAATTCACAATTTCAAAACCTTCATGCCAGGGACAAAAAGAAAAGAATGCAAATATACCAAATATTTAGTATGAACGGTAGTCTGACCAATGCCCATAGAATACATATGAATTGAACTAAGACCACTTAGTTTAGCAAATTCCAGAATATTAAAAGATAGGCTTATAACAACAGATAGGTTTAAGATGAATAAAAAACAGCATGACTTCATACACAATAAAATTCATTTATTAGAAGGGGATCATATAGGCTGAATATAAATAGATTTATAAAAGATTAATGTAAATGGCAGATCTTTAATGAGTGAAGCTAATCCAGGGCATCTGAAAAACTCCACAGAGCACTAGGCTAGATGACCTGATTGAGTGCTGGGCTTCTTTTGTTCCTGTAAGACTTCAAAGAATGAAGTTGACCCTACAAGGGTCTTAGTAAACGTAGTAAACACTAAATGGCTGAACAATGATAAAAACCCATTAAAATGTATTCAGAGGTAAAAATCATTGAAGACCCAAGAGAGTAAGAAAAGGAAAAGGTGAGAAATCACATGCAGATAGGAGACATCTGGCAGAGGCCATCCTCCCCCCAAACTCAGCACTTACCCACCCCCTCTTTAAGTCAGAGGTCACCACACTCAAGAAAGAGACACAGACACATGCCTCTTAGCCAGTCTAAATCACTAACTTGGCCAGACCCGATCTTGATTTTTTTCTCTTTTAAGGGCATAAGGTTAAACATAAAGAGGCATCCAATTCTAATGTTTATACTAAATACAAGACCCTCAAATATGGAGATTATAGAAATTACTTTCTGTGCTTACCTTAGAAAAAGAAATTGTTGTATTCTGATACTGTGAGTGTACTTGGAAAATAAGAAAAGACACATTGCTGGAAATATGACGCAAAATGGCATCCTCTGGAAAGGGCCTGTTGAGCTCGAAGTATCTAAACTTCCCTACAGAAAATTCAAGAAGACCTACAATGGGAGAAATATTCCATTATAACATCTGTACCTGTAATATCAATTTGTAGAAATCACATATGTAAGCATACATGCATTGCTTATTTAATCCTCAAAAAACCTGAAGAGAGAAATACTATTACTAACCCTATTTTACTGATGAGGACAAATTGGCTTAAAGAAGGGAAGCAGCTAGGGGCGCCTGGGTGGCTTAGTTGGTTAAGCATCCGACTTTCACTTAGGTCATGATCTCACGGTTTGTGGCTTCGGGCCCCGCGTCGGGCTCTGTGCTGACTGCCAGCTCAGAGCCTGGAGCCTGTTTCAGTCTGTGACTCCCTGTCTCTCTGACCCTCTCCTGCTCACGCTGTCTCTCTCTCTCTCTCCTAGAAATAAACATTTAAAAAAAAAAAAAAAAAAGAAGGGAAGCAGCTAGTAAATGGTGGAACTGAGAAAATGGGAGGTGTTTCAAAAGATGTAAACAATACTTAAGAGTGCTGAGGATGCCCAAGAATGCCCAAGCTGTCCAGCTCCCAGAGCCCAGAAAAATCTCCCACTGCAGCAGCAATAATAAGTATTCAAAATAGAGCTCCGGGGTGTGCCTCGCTGGCTCAGTCAGTAGGGCATGAGATGTGATTGTCGTGATTTCAAGGCCTTGTGTGGCAAAGAGTTTACTTTAAAAACATTCAAAAAACTAAAAAGAAATTAAAAGACAAGAGCCCCTGAATTTAAGGATTTAACCTTAAGGAGGTACTAACAACTATGAATACACTGATATTAAAACCAGCACTAGGAAGTGCCTGGGTGGCTCAGTGGGTCAAGCGTCCAGCTCTTGATTTCGACTCAGATCATGATCCCCGGGTCCTGGGATGGAGCCCACGTTGGGCTCTGAGCTGAGCATGGACCCTGCTTGTGATTCTACCTCTCCCTCTGTCTTTCCCCCAACTTGTGCGCACGCGCTCTCTCTTGCTCTCACTCAAAAAAAAAAAAAAAAAACTTAAAGGACAAAGTAGAAAAAAAATTTTTAATTTAACAAAGATGAAACAGAGTTGGCGAGACAGGTTGTAGGTCACTAGCGTTCCATAGTAGAACTGTTTTATTATAGAAGGAAATTAAAGTCAGTGGGTGGTAAAAGAGAAAACTAGACATTAAATAACTTCAAACTTATTCTTATGCACCATTTCCCAAACAGGCTAATTTTCCACACTTTTTTTTTTTTTTTTAATACAAGCACTTCATCTGGATTAAAAAAAAAAAGACTATCAACAATGGCTAACAACAAAAAAAACAAAACATACAAATAACCCTATGATGAGAGCAAACGTTACTCTCCAAAAATTTCCCAAATTGCACTGATGCCATTAGATTACCTTCATACTTTTATAAATGATAGAAAAGAATTTATTTGTAGTTATGATTTAGTTTCTAAAACTCTAAAGAAAATTTTAATACTGGTAACAATGACAAATAAAGATGGCATATTTCCTCCTATTTATGTTACTCGAAACACATTTTACCTTTTATGTAGGAAACTCCAGTCAGAATACAGGTAAAAATATTAGGATGTATTTAACAGTACCTGGGTAGCAAAGTCTAGAAAATGTGAGAGGTTTTCTTCTCCCTTTTATAAGGGGAAAAAGAAAAACATTTTTACATTTTCTAGGCCTTCCCATCATCATGATTATTTTATCAGGATATCAAATTATACATAAAATTAAGCAGATCTCAGTAAGTGGCACTAAAAATATTGCATGTAATGTATTTTGGTCCCATCTATTCTCTGTTTTCCAAGTCTTAAAAAGTCCACAAATTCTTGTCTGTCAACTAAAGTGGTATGTTTTTTGTCCTAGGAATTAATTGGATTTCCACCCTTTAACTCCCTGTCCAATGCACTTAACTCATTTTTTATCTTGCATTTTTTTTAAACTCCAGTGTCGTTAACATACAGCATCAGGTGTAGCATTTAGCTCATTTACCATCCTGCCTCTTCTAGTTGTATTTCCAGTCTTTGTTATTTTTGTTTGTTTTGCTTTTAGTTTTTCCCTTTTCTTCCCCATTTTCTCTATTTGACAAATACTTAGGAAGTACTTATGGACTACTTGCTCTGCCTACTGGGTACTGTGACCAAAACTGGTACAAGTAAATTTGTAAAGGTTCCTCAAGATTTCTGTAATTCTCACTAAATTTGCCTCTAACTATATCTTAGAAACTGTTCTGATAATCTGTAGGGTGTCTCTCTCCCATTAAACAGGCTTTGAATTAATACTCTAGCAGAACCTTTAACAGCCTTGGAAGAGATTAAAGTTATCAACTAGTGAAGTCTTAGTGTCAAGCTTTTCTTAGCCTTCCCTTAACCTATCACACAAGGGTGAAAATTAATCACAACTCAGAAAGACTTGGAGAACCGAAGTTTCCAGTGCTTTAAAAGACAGTAAGGAAAGACAAGACCACAGAAATTAAAATATATAACTAAACAGCTGGTAACTTAAAGTAAATAGGGATATTGAAACTAGGTATCCCTGTGAGTATAGGAGTATATTTTAAGTGATTTTTCTTTTCTTCACACATCTCACTGTTTATCAAATTTCTGTAGTGACAGTGAGAGGTTCTTATCAGAAAGAAACTGGACAATTTGAAAAAACTTACATTCTTTTTTTTTTTTTAAATACTTCCATTCTTGATGGCACTCGAAACACAGACTGTATCTCTTCATCTCAAACTTATAAAACTGGAACACACCCCAGACAAAAATGATGACACTCTCTCAACACTTTTGTCACTTGTTTCGTTTTTACCTTAAATTGGTAATATTTGTCCAGATAATACATAACCCCTAATACAGAAAGGTAAGAAATGTAGAGAAAATCAGTATCTCCAGCCAAGTATACTGTGCAGAAATAATCACTATTAACACACTGATATATATCTTTTAGGACTTGGGCAGATATCAGATAATGAGTATTTTTTTTTTTTTTAAATATTTTTATTTATTTCTAGGAGACAGAGAGAGAGACAGCGTGAGCAGGGGAGGGTCAGAGAGAGAGGGAGTCGCAGACTGAAACAGGCTCCAGGCTCTGAGCTGGCAGTCAGCACAGAGCCCGATGCGGGGCTTGAACCCACGAACCGCGAGATCATGACCTAAGCGAAAGTCGGACGCTTAACCAACTAAGCCACCCAGGCGCCCCAGATAATGAGTATTTCTATCTACATACATGGAAAAAGAAATATAAGTATGTTTGATACAGCCCATTTAATAGGACACGGTTATCTCTGCACATCAACATAGATAATTCTAGCTTTACCATTTTAAAAGTTATTTCAAAATTTTAAAAATTAAAAAAAAAAAAAACAGGGGGGTTCCTGGGTGGCTCAGTTGGTTGAGCGTCCGACTTCGACTCAAGTCATGATCTCGCAGTTTGTGGGTTCGAGCCCCTCGTTGGGCTCTGTGCTGACAGCTAGCTCAGAACCTGAAGCCTATTTCAGATTCCGTATCTCCCTCTCTCTCTGACCCTCCCCTACTCACGCTGTCTCTCTCTCTCTCTCAGAAATAAATAAAAACATTAAAAAAATCTTTTTAATAAAGTTATATAATATTCCATTCTGTACGTAACCATTAACTCTTCAACAAATCCTCTACCAATGAACATATAGGCTGTTATCATTCCAGCATAAACAGAAAAATAGTTGTTTCTGTGAGAGTCTTCTAGAAAGCATATATACATATCAGGCAGTAAAACCCATTTGAGGTTTTTGCTGTGACAGTGTTAACAGATCACCTTTGATCCTAAATGGATAAACCACCTAAGAAGTCTTGTTTTCATTAAGAAAATCAGAAATGGGGGCGCCTGGGTGGCTCAGTCGGTTAAGCGTACAACTTCGGGTCAGGTCATGATCGCATGGTTCGTGGGTTTGGGCCCCGTGTTGGGCTCTGTGCAACAGCTAGCTCAGAGCCTGGAACCTGCTTCAGATTCTGTGTCTCCCTCTCTCTCTGACCCTCCCCTGCTCACACTGTCTCTCTCTCTCTCTCTCAGAAATCAATAAAACATTAAAAAAAACTTTTTTTAAAAAAGAAAATCAGAAATGAAAACGGCCATGTGAAAATATATAATGACCAGGACCATAACATTAAGTTACAGTCTCTGCTTCTGACTTCAAGGAAAAACACCTGGTTACAACTTTTTAATTTAATTTAATTTTAAAACGCCACTTTTATTGTGAACTAGATATCCAGACACTGAACCTTTTTCTAGACTCTCTGTATAGTTTATCTGAAAAGTTTTTGTGCATGAAATAAAATATGCTTAAATTACCAGAGCTTTAGGAGGCAGTTTTGATATACAGTAGGACCCATTACCCTTCATTGTTCTTTTTCAAAAGTTTCTTGGGCTCTCCTTACAAATCTACCCTGACAGATCAACTTTAGAATCAATCCAACTCCATACAATATGCAATCTAGTTGTGGGGAATAAGCTTAGGAATCCCCCGGGGTTATACCAACAGGTTAACACGGCCATAGGATGCTCACACATGAGTTTGGGTAAACATGATCGGCACACCAAGAATAGATAGTGCAAAGGCACCCCAAGAATAGGTAGGTGATGAACCCCCAAAATAGAGAGGGGTGGGCAAAGGCCCAAAATAGCAACAGGCGCAAAGGTTCCCTATACAAAGGTATATGAGGTAAGCAAGATTAGACAGGGCAAAAGAGCCCCCCAATTTTGTACTATAGCAGAGAAGCTGCTCTCACAGGAGAATAGGGCCAGGTTAGGCAAAACAAGTAAACTCGACTACAGACCACTGTGCTGCCGGCGAAGCAGCCCAAGGCCGAGATGGTTAACAAAAGAAAAGATGTCTTGTTAACCCGGCTATTCCCCCAGCTGTCTTCTCCCCTAGGCTAGCTAAGGTAAAACAGACAGGGCGCCTCCTATCTGCCGTTAACAACCTCTGCCCATCTGCCCCGCCAACTTTCATCTATTACTTCCTGGATTTCCAAAGGCTACAGAAAGATGACGTCTCACTCACCCTCTTTCCCTAATCAAATGCCTGTAGCAAGAACCAGGCAGATGCCAGATAATAAAGGAGACACTGTACTCATGATTTAAATAACTGCTCACTTGACTAAATAAGTAGGGGTATTAAAAGGAGGCGCCTCGGGAGGGGGGGGATGGGCATAGAGGAGGACACTTGTGGGGATGAGCACTGAGTGTTATGTGGAAACTAATTTGACAATAAACGATTTGTAAAAAAATAAATAAATAAAAAAATAAAAGGAGGCGCCTCTGAGGGTGTATTGTAAATGATTTTTTCTTTGCACATGTCCTTGTTTTTCAAATTTTCTATAGCGCTCCTGAGGTGTCCTTATTAGAAGGAAATTCTCATACAGTGGTTACCCACCCTGGCTGTGTATTACAATCATCTGGAGGTGCTTTTTACAATTTTTTTTCTAATGTTTCTTATTTATTTCTGAGAGAGAGAGAGAGACAGTGTGAGCAGGGGAGGGTCAGAGAGAGAGGGAGACATAGAATCTGAAACAGGCTCCAGGCTCTGAGCTAGCTGTCAGCACAGAGCCCGACGCAGGGCTCGAACCCACGGACTGTGAGATCATGACCTGAGCCGAAGTCGAACGCTTAACTGGCTAAGCCACCAAGCACCCCTGGAGGTGCTTTATAAATCTATGGCTGCCTAAGGCCCTATCCAGACCAGTTAAACAAAAATCCAAGGGGTTGGGGTCCAAGTGTCATTTTAAAGATTTATTCTAATAATATACATACAGGGGCACCTGGGTGGCTCACTTAAATGTCCAACTCTTGATACTGGCTCAGGTCATGATCTCAGGGATCAGCTCCTGGGTTCGAGCCCCCTATTTGGGCTCTGTGCTGACAGTGCAGACAGAACCTGCTTGGGATTCTCTCTCCCTCTCTCTCTGCCTCTCCCCTGCAGGCGCGCTCTCTCTCAAAATAATAAACATTAACGAAAAAGGAAATAATATCCATAAAGAGAAGTGAACAAAGTTTACACTGTCAGGTGAAGAAACAGTATTCTACCATCTTAGAGGTCTTCTGGCCCATTTCAATCACTAAGCCTTCCCTCCTGCCCAGAGGTACTATGAGCCTAACTTCAAACAAATTGATGGGCTTTATCTGTTGTTGAAATTTAATTAAGTGGAATCATACAGGGTGAATTCTTTTGTTTCTAGCTTTTTAAAATCAATACCATCTGTGAAATTCATCTAATCTACTACAAGTAACCACGATTTATTCCTTTTCATTGTTGTACACTTCATAAAAGGAATATACCACAATTTACTTATCTACTCTTCTATAATCAACATTTGGATTATTTCTAGTTTGAAGTTATTCTGAATTATAGTACGAACGCCAAACATTTTTTGTATGTCTCTTTTGGTACACATATGTACACATTTCTATTGGGTAGAACATAAGAGTAGAATCATCAGATAACACAGTATACTTAGGCTCTGCTTTCGCAGATACTGCCTAACAGTTATATCACATGGTTTTGCCATTTCACATGCCATCAACTTGTGCAAGAGTATTCTGGCTGCCCAATAGTCCCAACACTTGGTACCATCTGTGTCTCTGCTGGGTGCACACTGGTATCTCACTGTGGCTTCAATTTGCATTTTCCTATTAAAGATATTAATAACATTTTGGTTTGTTTATTGGCTACTTGGATATTCTCTTTATAAAAGGGTCTGTGTTCAAGACTTTTGTCCATCTTATTTATTTTAATATTTTAATGTTTTATTTATTTTTGAGACAGAGAGACAGAGTGCAAACAGGGGAGGAGAGAAAGAGAGAGTGACAGACAGACAGACAAATGCAGAATCCGAAGCAGGCTCCAGGCTCTGAGCTGTCAGCACAGAGCCTGAAGTGGGACTCAGACCCACAAACCGTGAGATCATGACCTGAGCCGAAGTTGGAGGCTCAACCAACTGAGCCACCCAGGCGCCCCAAGACTTGTGTCCATTTTAAAAATGAAACTGTCCTGACTGAATTTTAGTTCTTTATACATCACTGATATGAGCATTTTGTCAGTAAATCTCCCATTCCTGTAGCTCGTTTCCTTTACATTAACAGGAGTTTTCATTTTAATGTAGGCCAATTTCTTGGGTTTTTCTCTTATGCTTAGTCCTTTTTGTAGCATTCTAACCCAATCTTTGCCAACCTATTCTAAGACTGTGAAGATACATTCCCCATGTTAACTTCTAGACCTTTGGTTTACCTTTGATATTTTAGTCTAAAATCAATCTAAAATTTAAAAAATAGTAAAATAAAATCAACCTAAAACTGATTCTTATATATGGTATGAGGCAGGGGGTTAACAGGTTCATGTTTCCATGTGTATACCCAGTTGACACCACAACCTTTATTGAACCAGCATTTCCTTACAAGTCTGCAATCTGACTTTTCACATGAGTCACCACATGTGTCGGTGTGTTTCTGGACTCTGACTTGTATTCCAGCGGTCTATTTGTCTCTCCTAACACCACCAACATTACCTTGTCTTCACTTCTACCCCAGATTTCTTTTCTCTTCAAGATTATCTTGACTATTTTGGGCCATTTTTCATTTCCATATAAATTTCAGAAAGCAGTTTGTCAATTTACACACACACACACGCACACACACACGCACACACACAAACACGTTGCTGGGAATTTGACTGCAATGGTGATGAAAGTATTAACTTAGGGAAAAATAATATCTTTATAACACAAAATTTTCTACTTATCCCTCTACTTATTTAGCTTCTCAATTTATCTCAAGAATGTTGTATGGTTTTTTTCTGTAGAGGTCTTAATATTCCATTATAATTATCCCATAATATCCCATATTTCTTACTGCTACTGAAAATTCATTTTTTTCTTTTAAATTTTAATTTCTAGTTGTCTCTTCACCAATCTGCCTTTTAAAAAAGTTCTCCAGGGGCGGCTGGGTGGCTTAGTCAGTTAAGCGTCCGGCTTTCGCTTAGGTCATGATCTCGCGGTTCTTGGGTTCGAGCCCCGCGTCGGGCTCTGTGCTGACTGCCAGCTCAGAGCCTGGAGCCTGTTTCAGAGTCTGTCACTCCCTCTCTCTCTGACCCTCCCCTGCTCACGCTGTCTCTCTCTCTCTCTCTCTCCTAGAAATAAATAAAAACATTAAAAAAAATAAATAAAATAAAAAAAATAAAAAAGTTTTCCAAATGATTCTAATGTTCACTCAGGTCTGAGAACGCCAACACAATGTTTGATGAATTAGGAAAGGATAAATACATTTTTTTCCTATTCTTAGTTATCTTTAATCTAACGTCTGTGTGAAAATCCTTTGGCAGTCTAATAGCCATTTCACAATTTTTACAGAAGATTGCATATTCACCAAACTATTTGTGGTTAGACACTTGGCTATGCAGGCCTTTGTTTTATTTGACATTCTGGTGCCTAGTACAGTACCAGTCACATATGTGGCACACAATAAATGTTTGGTAAATGAGTTATGTCCTCAGGCAAGTAATTTACTTCCCCTGGGCCTCAGTTTCCCCATGGTGAAATGGAGATCATGTACTGCATAGATCATTTGGCTGCTAAAAGGATATAACAAACAGGGGAAAAAATTTTAAGCTGTCCAATGCTACACAATATTGTTATTAACTTCCATTAGCTTTCTAGTATTTCAGAAACTCATGTCCTTATTAAAAAAAAAAATTAAAGAAGTCAGACATTCAATGTGGCCCTACCAATAAACTATACATGCCCAAGATGTCCACCATAAGCATCAAAATGAGAAAGAGACTTCCACAGAGTGACAAGGAAAAATACTGAAAATCAAGACTTTAATAACCATACAGTTTGGCAGAAATTGCATTTAACTTCTACTCAAAAACAGACATGTATCCAAAATATATCCTGAAGAAGTTAACAGGAACTTAACTTCTCCTCTAACCCATCTGGAAAAGGATTCACCAGCAACATTTTATGAGGCATAATTAGATCTTATGACTTTGGGCGTGGGAAGGAAAAAGTCAGCACATCAAACGATATTACAGACAAATGGCTAACATGGAGACAGAGCACTCAGGCCGTGGCTCTCCTCTAAAAAACAATGGCTCTGCTTTTTCTGCCAAAGATACTGTCTGCCATCTAACCCACAGCCAGGCACTCTTCTCTGTTTTTCATATCCCCCCTCCATTCTTATCCAGGGTAATTCTTCTTTCTAATAATTTCTTTCTAAAAATAGCTGCCCAATCCTAATCTTCTCCTTTCTTTTCCCACTCTGATCCTAAACTCAAACCTTAAAGTTATCCAACTCTTTTTTTTTTTAAATAAAATTTACGTCTCTGTGCTTTGACACAATCAAATTCTAAATCTGTAAAAGCTTAGTCTTCATAATTCTCTTCAGATGAACTATTAAAAACAGAAACAGTTCAGATACTTAAGTTGGTTGGCATTCAACTGCGCCTCCCCATTTCTCATTTATATCTTATGCACTGTCATTAGCTCCAAAAGCTGAAACACAGAAATGTACATACTACCTTTCACATCTTTTAAAAGAGATCATTTGCAACTAAGTATGCAAATGGCCCTCTACCTTATATTTAGCACTATGGATTACACAAATGCTAGGTAGGTATTAAATACAAAAGTACAGAACTAGAAAAGATGTGGATCATAGCCCTCCTCACTCAGGATCCTTGATCAACTACAAATTCAATCTCTCAAATTCCTCACCTGTTAAAATGGAGATAGCATCTCCATTACCTGCCTCATAAGGTGACTCTGAGGAATGAGAATTCACAGAATTAAGTGTAAAGCACCATACTAAGTAAAAAAATATTCTTACCGGAGCGCAGCTGTGTTGAAGTGGAAGGGCCATGCAAATTAAAACTGCACCAAGACACACTTGGGTTCAAACATCCCCTGTCCCCCTAGTAATTGTTCACCTGTGGATTAAGCATCATCTAGGGCCTCGGCTTCATCCTCTGCCAAGCATGGAGGATAATTACCTCCTAGGTTGTGAGGATTAAATTACAATGCTATGGAAAGCACCCGGCACAGACAGCACGTGGTTAATGTTAGTGCCCTATTATCAACAAGGCTATTTTTTCTGCAAAAACAAAACTGTCCTTTTCAGGTTTGGCCTTGAGTCCTATGCAACGATTCTGCGATTCAGTTTGCACAAGAGCTTTGCAAACATGAGCAATCAGGAACACAACCACACTATTCAGAAAATACACTGGTTCAGAACTGCAACTCGTCTCAAGTAAGAATGTGATTAACCTCACGGAAGAGCACATGATTACCATCAGCCTAGCACAATTAGTGCCTTTTTACGGTTTATATTAACAAACCACGAGCTATTCAGCAAGTACATGACCCAGCATCCAAAGTTTCATTCTGGGTTTACTTTTCCTTTCAAACTCGGAGAGGATAATCAATTTGAGAGCATATAGATTTTGGAGTGTAAAAAACCGCTGCAGCTTGGAGGAGCATCATTCATAAAGCCCTTGGTTCTGCACCAAACCTCGCTGTCCAAGGGCTCAGATACACTACTGGAGAGCAAAGCGGTGTTTTAATGTGTTAAATTAAACGTGCAAACACGGCTTCTTCCTAAGGGAGAGAAAAACGTGTCTGAACAGGAGAGTTATTTCTCTCTCCCCATTTGCCCAGCCTAAATTACGAAGCTGACTGACGGTGAGGCCTCCTTAGCACCGGGAGTCTCCTTCTGCAGGAAAGGGCGCAGATCCGTTCCTACCTGTTCGGAACTCCCCAACTGCCCTGCTAGACGGACAGACCCCGAGGTGGACCGCGACCTTGCAAGAAACGCAAAGCCAACTCTGGGCTGCAGAAGTGAGGCGCCCCTGCCCTTACCCTCGCTGGAGTTCGCGACGGTCTCGGCTCCACCGGCCACGCCGGGTTTGGACGCCAGCACCGCCAGAACCAGCAGCCGAAGGAGGCCCATGGCCGCCCGGGCCAGGCCCCGCAGCCTCACCGGCGCTACCCCGGGGCGCTCGCGCCGGGTTCCATCACCTTCCAGGCGCACACGCCGCACACCTGCCAGTCCCGCACTGCCTGCTGGCGACGCAGCCGCCCGCCTCCACCCCACGGAGAGGTTTCCTGTTCCGGCAAACACCCCGCAGCCCCACACCGCGCCTCTCCCCGCCCCCCCACTACGTCACCGCCGCGGGTACCCTCCGCCGCCCGCGGCGACCGAGGGGCGTTTCCTGCCGGCGCGCGCCCCCTGCCGGCGCCTCGCGGCTCCGCTGAGCGCCGCGCTGCCCGCGAGCCCCGGCGGCCTCGCGCGCGGGTCGGGGTAGAGGAAACCCCGGGAAGCTCTGTGGTGTAACCTGCACTTGGCACTTCTGTATCTTTCCTACTTAAGAAAACCGCCGTTAGAGTGAAAAATAACTTTCTGTTGCGGCCTAACGTCTCCAGGCTCCTGTTCCGTGTTTAACTGCCCTTTGGAGAAAGGAGAAAACGGGAAGGAATCTGGTGCCCTAAACGCACCAACAATGGGTTTCCCTTAGTTATTCCGGCGACGTTAGCATGAAAATGCAGGGGGAATTGAATTTCTGCACTGATTACTTACGTTAGTGATGTGGTATTTATTTATTTTTTATTTATTTCTAGGAGAGAGAGACAGTTTGAGCAGGGGAGGGTCAGAGAGAGAGGGAGTCATATTCTGAAATAGGCTCCAGGCTCTGAGCTGGCAGTCAGCACAGAGCCCGACGCGGGGCTCGAACCCACGAACCGCGAGATCATGACCTAAGCGAAAGTCAGACGCCTAACCGACTAAGCCACCCAGGCACCCCAGTGATGTGGTATTTAAAAATAAAGTTTCATTTTCTCTAAGCGAAATATCCTCGAAATAACCCAACTTTCTCTCCCAAATTCTGAGCAATGTTTAAAGGACAGTAGTCCGTGTGATAGATGGCTTGTGAGTTGATGGTGGAATTAGATTTATAGACTCTGTTATTTGGGGGGAAGATTGCTCTGTTTTCTTTTGCCTGCTCTTCAGACTTCTCATTTAGATTTTTTAATGGGCAACTGTCTTGAAAAATACATATTCAGTTATTCCACTACTAAATACCTATAGCAATCCCCATAATCCAAACAGGCACAACACTTTGCCTGTTTTCCCTCTGCGTGGTCCAAATGTTAATACCCTTGTTAGTACTGTCTATCCCTAAGGTGTTTATTCACTGTCCCAAATGCTTTCAGTCCTGTAACTCTGAATAGTTGAAATCCCAGGGTGTAAGAGCAATTATATAAGGGTAGCATTTGAATCAAAGGATGGATTTAATAAACTGATAACTGATTAACTCCCTATTGGGGAGGCAGGATTAGAACTCTATCTACCTCACCCTATCAAAATGAAATCCCAAAGTATGAAATAAAACCATAAGGGAGTTAGAAGAAATACATGATTCAAAAAACAAACAAACATGCTCCTGGGTGGCTCAGTCGGTTCAGCGCCCGTCTTCGGCTCAGGTCATGATCTCACGGTTGGTGGGTTCCAGCCCCACGTCGGGCTCTGTGCTGACAGCTGGCTCAGAGCCTGGAGTCTGCTTCGGATTCTGTGTCTCCCTCTCTCTCTGACCCTCCCCTGTTCTCTCTCTCTCTCTCGCAAATAAATAAAACATTAAAAACGAACAAAACTTGATCTCAGAATGGAAGAAACTTTTTTTCCCCAAAAGAGTTTATTTAAGCAAGAATCTATTTGTATCTGGAAGCACCAAGTAGAAGTGGTTAGAAGCATTCAGGGGAGGAATTTTTTTTTAAGCTTAGTTTATTTATTTTGAGAGAGAGAGAGAGAGAACAGGCGTGTGCACAAGTGAGGGGATGGGCAGAGAGGAGAGAATCCCAAGCAGGCTCAGCACTGTCAATGCAAAGCCCGACTTGAACTCACAAACCCGTGAGATCTTAACCTGAGCCAAAATCAAGAGTCTGATGCTTAATGGACTAAGCTACCACCCAGGTGCCTCCTCAGGGGAGGAACTTTCTAAACAAGGGGGGAAAAAGAGCGAAGAAGGAAACAATAAAGGAGAAGATTGGTAGATTTGGCTACTTAAAAATTTAAATTGGAGGTGGAGAGGCACCTAGGTGGCTCATTCAGTTAAGCCTCTGACTTTGGCTCAGGTCATGATCTCACAGTTTGTGAGTTCAAACCCTGCCTCTGGCCCTGTGAAGATGGCTAAAAGTCTGTGGACTGCTTTGGAGTCCGTGTCTCCCTCTCTCTCTGCCCCTCTCCCCCTTGTGGTCTGTCTCTCAAAAATAAATGAAGATTTTTAAAAATTTTAACTGGAGGCTCCTGGGTGACTCAGTCAGTTGAGCGTCTGTCTCTTGATTTTGGCCCAGGTCATGATCACACTGTTGTGAGATCGAGCCTCACCTCAGGCTCCCACTGTGCTTGGAGCCTGCTTGCGATTCTCTCTCCCTCTGCCCCTCTCCCACATGAAAGCATGTATTCGCTCTCAAAAGAAACTTTTTTTTCAAAACTCATATGTTTTAGAGAACAACTGATTGTGATTTATGAAAATGCAAGTTACAAGGCAATATATATATATATGTAGTATGAGCTTTATCATGTTTTCTTTTTATTCATGTTTATATGCACATAAATAAATGTTTATTAAAACATCTAAATGTTTATTATTTTTAAGGCTTATTTATTTTGAGAGAGAGAGAGAACACAAACGAGCAGGGAGAAGCAGAGAGAGAGAGAATCCCAAGCAGGCTCCATACTGTCAGCCCAGAGCTGGATGCAGGGTTTGAACCCGTAAACTGTGAGACCATGACTGGAGCCTAACTCACGTGTCAGACACATAACTGTGAGCCACCCAGGCATCCCAACACACCTAAATGTTTAAAATAGTTATCTCTGAGTGATTGGATTAAGAATAATTTATTCCACATTTCTGTACTTTGTAAAAAATTCAACACTGAACATGTATTACTTTGAATAAAAAATTTTAATTTTTAAACGATGTGTATAATTTTAAAGATTTTCTTATAAAAGTCTTCGGGATAACAGTCCAACTTCCTGGGTATGACACAGTGGTTTTCATGATGTAGTTCCTGTCCACCTCTCCAGGTTCGTGCTGTAATTAAATTTAATTCCTCTCTTAGCCACACTGAATTAATTTCAGTCTCCTGAACTAACCCCATCATTGTCTCCCCTCCATACCGTTGCATAGCAGTTCCCTTTGCCTGCAGAGGATATAGCTGATGACAGATGTGTCAGCAATCAGAACAGGGCTTTATTACCTTGGCTCTGAAATGCTGTGACAGCTTGGGAAAAATATTGGCTGAGCTTCCTTGCTCATGTCAGAATTCCACTGGAAACCTATGAATCAAATTGGCTCAGGAGCTTTGCAGGTGAGTTTGTCATGCCTACGAATTGAAAGGAAATGCAAAAATGAAGACTCCCAAACCCTAGATACAGATAACTAGAGCTTTAACGTGTGGTTAAAATTTAGAAAAGGAAGGAAGACAAGCAACCTATCAGAAATAGGTTTTAGGAAATGGGTTTTAGAAAACCCAAGACATTGGATAGAAATGGGAACAGGGCTCCAGCAGAAAGGCAGAAAAGACATTCTGTGAAACGTGCCCAACTCTTTTAACAACTCTTTTGTTTCTATGAGTCACAGTGTTTTGACACTGCTTATTAAATAAAATCCAATAAATGTTTACTTAGTAACTATTACATGGAAATCATTATGCTGGAAAATTCATTCATTTAGTCCGCAAATATGCATTGATTGGCTTCTATGTGCCATGCTAAATGCCGAAAATTAAAATGCTTTCTGCTCACAAGGAGCTCATGGTAGTGAGTGAGTTAGTCATGTATGAATAATCACACCTCGGGGCACCTGGGTGGCTCAGTTGGTTAAGTGTCTGACTCTTGGTTTTGGCTCAGGTCATGATCTCATGGTAAGGGAGTTCGAGGCCCAAACTGGGCTCTGCTATGATAATACGGAGCTTGCTTGGGATTCTCTCTCTCCTCTCTTTCTCCCCCTCGTCCGCTCACACATGCATGTGCATACACACACATCTCTCTCTCTCTCTCTAAATAAATGAACTTTTAAAAAAATGAATAATTACACCTCAATATGCCAAGTGCAATAACAAATGTATAAGGAACAATTGTGGTGAAGATTTGGGAACAATTAACATAGTGTAGGGTTTCAGAAAAGGTTTTCTAAACAAACAAACAAAAAAAAGAAATGTTTAAAATAAGGTGAGTGGGTGGTCAACAAGGGAACAAAGGGAGTCTAGTATACTAAATGCTTACTTACAGTATTTCAGCCCACTGCTTGGAATGTTTTAGATGTTTAATAAATCGTGACTGAGTAGGTAATAAAGGTAGTTAAAAGTCTAGAATATTAAGTTAAAGAGTTGTTAAAGATTTTTTTCTGAAAAAATAGGGAGTCACTACAGATTAAAGAAAATCGAAATACTTACCACAAAACTGGCTTTGAGTTGATAATTGAAGCTGGGTGATGAGTACGTTAGTGTCCACCTTGCTATCCTATTTTTGTATAGGTTTGAAACTTTTAATAATATGAAGTTTAAGAGTGCCTCACTAAGTCAGAAGAGCATGGACTCTTACTGTTGGGGTTGTGAGTTTGGGCCCCATATTGGGTGTATAGATTACTAAAAAAATAAATAAATAAACTTAATATGGAATACTGGGCTTCTGCTCTTCAAGCCATATAATCCAGTTGGGGATGCAAGAAAAACAAATGAAAAAGCATGTGAAAAGGTGTAAAAGTCGTCAAATAGAAAAAAGTAGAGATCCATGTGAACTCCAGTAATTCTTAAAATGTACGTGAAAAGGGTAAAACTTTAAAAGATAGAGTACAAATTAAATAGTGGCAAAGAAATTGTTTTGATAAAGGTAAAGAATGAGGAAAGAGGTAGACCAGTGGGTCTCAACTGGAGGAAATTTTGCCCTGCAGGATACATTTGGGTATATCTGGAGATATTTCGTATTGTCATAATTGGAAGGGGAGTTTGCTATTGGCACTTCATGGGTAGAGGACAGTGATGATGCTAAACATTCTACAATGGCCAGGACAGCATTCCAGAAAAAATAATTCAACCTAAAATGTCAATAGTGCTGCTCTTGAGAAATTGTGAGCAAGACACAAAAGACTGCTTTTGGAAGGTGGGTTTTTTCCCTGAAGTCCACAGCTTCAAGGGATTCATAAACCCCTTTAAAATGTATGAAAAATTTTGAGCCTCGTCTGAGGAAAGGGTCCATAGCTTTCATCTGATTCTTAAAGGTGTCCATGGCCGGAAAAGCTTAAGAAGCCCAGGAAAGCCAAGGGTTCAAGGACTGTGGATGAATAACCTGATTATTTCACACAGAATATTATTGGGAGAGGAGGCTGGATTTGTTTGCTAAAGACAGATTACAGTGAACCTTGAAAACCAACCCAAGATGGCTGTACATCAATCTGAGGTCTCTGTGGAGCTTCTGAACAATCTATAAGGAAGATAATAACAGGACAATAACTGTGTCATAACATGAGTTGTCTTGAAGTGGTTCCTCTGTCCTGGGTGCCCAGGTTTTCTTCAATCAGGCCACAAAACAGTACACTCCTTTATGGGCTTTATTATTCATCCCTACATCTATCCAGGCACAAACCCATGTTAATATTTCCTTCAAAACGAGTCTTTCTTCTTCTCTCATCAGTTAGTAGCCTAGTCTAGGCCCAACCCATTTTATTCTTATAACTTCAAAGCCCTCCTCCCAATGAGCCCCTGGTTTATTCAAACCCAGCACCTAACATGGCAAGCCTTCATTAAGGTATACTCTCAACTGAGGGTGAGAAGAAAAGGTCCCAAGATTACTCCATATTACAGTTAAAACAAGAGTTAGCTCTTGTAATCCCACTATGGGGGGAAGTGCCTCACCTGGAGAGGTTCCTAATTAGGTCCCAGCAGATATGTAGATTGGGGATTGAGGAGAAGTAGTGCTGAAGCAGAAGTAGAGCGTCCCAGCTAGAGTTGGGGTAAATCCAACAGAGTTCCCAATAATCTCCCCCACCCTCTCCCAACTTCAGTAGGGTGATCAGAAATAATCAGCCCAAGAAGGAAGGTGCAGGAATTTGTGTCAAGCCCACAAACCAGTCATTTGTCCAGGCTCATTTCTTGCCAGACCGTCTTCAGGCTAGAAGTGTTCTTAGATACCAAGTTTCTCTCTTTCTTTTTAAAGTAATCTCTACACCCAACATGGAGTTCAAACTCAGAACCCGGATATTAAGAGTCACACTTGGCCAGCCATGCTTCCCAGATACCAAGTTTCTACTAGCTTCCTTCACACTTAAACCCTCAATAGGTCTAGAGGCTAAGTCTAAATTGTATACCTTATCTGTTTAAAAATTGCCCCTACTGAAGGGGCCTGGGTGGCTCAGTCGGTTAAGCGTCCGACTTCTGCTCAGGTCATGATCTCACGGTTCGTGGGTTCGAGTCCCGCGTGGAGCTCTGTGCAAATGACTAGCTCAGGGCCTGGAGCTTGTTTCAGATTCTGTCTCCCTCTCTCTTTGACCCTCCCCTGTTCATGCTATCTGTCTGTCTCTCTCTCTCTTTCTCACAGAAATAAATAAAAAACATCAAAAATTTTTTTTAAAAATTGCCCCTGCTCTACCAACACATAAAGCTTATTTTCCAGGAACCTCCACTCTGCTCTCCACTAACCTGTTCTTTACACGGAGTTCCTCGCTGTCACACAAACCGAGTTGCTTATTAGTTACCTACAGTCAAACCTTTACCTGTTAGCTCCAAAAGCTCTTCTTCCGCCCCACCTTTGCCCCCGGAAATCTTTCTTTTCCATCCATACTTCTTCTAACACAGTCAATACAGCTCGATTTGGTATTGAACTGTTTCGGACGCTTTCCGGCCAACGTGTGTCAGCTTCCCCAGCACACCCACACTCAGAATTAAAGCACGCACCCAGTCTCTAACTTGGGCAGCGCCCCACCCCCCGCCCCGGCATCCAAAAGCAACAGACAAGGCACCCTAACGCTACCAAGATTGCCTGGTGATCTTAATTCGCGATTACAATCTGGATTTGCTGAAGTTAAAATTGGTGTCGCGACCCCCAAATACTCTTGCTCGCTGTGTGTATGTATTGTGGTCCACGTGTAAAAGCAAAGCAACTTACGCAAGTATTCAAGGCAAAGCTTAAACATGAATACAAGGGAAGGTAAGGGAAATTACGTTTAAAATCGCAGAGTCTAACAATCTCCGTCAAGTCTTTAACACCCA
This sequence comes from Hyaena hyaena, assembly GCF_003009895.1. NCBI lineage: Eukaryota > Metazoa > Chordata > Mammalia > Carnivora > Hyaenidae > Hyaena > Hyaena hyaena. The sequence continues at coordinate 1,284,369 of NW_024080814.1, read as the reverse complement.
AAAGCGAACGCACTCGGAACGACCCCCCCAAAACGCACAAACCCTCGCAGCAGATATCTCCGCGGCGGGCGCTCGTCTAAGTAAAGCCTCGGGAAAGTCCCACCCACCGTCTTCGCCGCGCGTGGAGCTCCGCTTGACTCCACCCCTCGCAAGAACGCTGTCCCGTGATTGGCCACGACGCGTCCTGAAGCTGCCCAATCGTGGACGAGCAGCTGCCTTAGCCTCCTCAGCTTGTGGGAGGAACATGGCGGATCGCCTCACACAGCTGCAGGACGCGGTGAACTCGGTGAGCAGTTTCGGTCTCTTAGTCTCTGTCTCCCCCTTTCCGATGGTAAAGCAAGAGAGCAAAAGGGGCCCGAGAAACGACCCCGCAGGTGGGGAGCGGACTGAGGCAGCGCCTCAGCGGAGAGCGCTGGCGGCGGCGCGAGGCGGCGCGGCGTCCTGGGAGGTTTGAGGCCGGCTGCCGGCGCTGCGGAGAGCTGAGGGAGGAAGCGAGCAGCCTCTTTTCCCCCCGAAAAGTAGAGGATCTCTCTGCCGGGACACTTAGGCGTCACGGCCCTGCCCTGTTCTCTGGGAAAGGTTTATTGTACTGTCAGGAGTGCTTAGGAGATCACTTGTCTTTCGGGGAAAAGGGGAGAAGCCGCAGAAGCTGCTGCTTTTCTCCTCTCAGCTTTGAGGCGCGGAGGAAAACCAGTGCTCTTGATTATTGGCTCTTTTTCGTTAAATGTCAGCCAAGAGTATTCCTTCGCGAGGACTTTCGGGGGGGGGGGGCAGTGATGGTGACGTGAGAAGTTTTGTTTTATCTTAGTTGGTTCCTATAGACAAAGAGTCTGATTCCATCTCTTGGCGACTCCCTAGCGTAAATTAGTTTGGGAAAAACTAACATCTTTTTGAAAGTGAATCTTCTAATCCTTGTATACGTTGCGATTTAAGTCGTCTTTAATGTGTCTCAAAAAGCCTAGATCCTGGTAAGGGCCAAATCATCCCCCTTACTTTGATCCTTCTGATTATTTTTCCCATTGTGCCTAACTGGAAAGTACTGTGTGTGCAAGGGTACACAGTATTCATATACCCATTGCCGTTGAGTTAAACAATTTCTCAGTAGTAGCTATATTTTCATTGTCATTCTATTTGTAATCTGATGGCCCAGGTAAATTGTCTATATAGATACGATATGCTGACTGGAAAATCGAATTATCTGATCTCTTGCCAGTTTTTTTCACACTGGAAGCCAAGAAGTTGGGAATATTCGTATGACGTCAATCTTTGTACACTTCAGGGGTGTGAATCTACTTGTGAGAAACAGGTCTACTAGTGAATAAAATAAGACCTTTTGGATCTTAGGACCTAAAAATACGACCTTTCAGGACCCAGAGGGCCAGACCCTGAGTGTTGATAAATTCACCTAGATAAATGCTACTTTATGGTGACTTGCCTGGGCTGCCCGCCAGTGTCCCTCTGGGAGATATTCCTTTGAAGCTTTTCAAGATCAAATTGTAATGATGCTGCTGGGTAGGGATGTTATTTAGGAGAAATGTTGCATATCCATGCATGTCTTATAACCAGAAAGACAACAGGACAAAGCGAATATGGCCTTAACTCCAGGGTAGGCATGCCGATAATTGGATTCTGGGGAGAAACCTCTAGGTTAACTAGTATGAATGCCTACTATGTATGTAAGCACTGTCATGTTTACAGAGAAATATACTCCTTGAAGAGTTCACAGTCTAATTAGAAAGATGTCATATACTCACGAGACATTTAGATAATGCAAAAGTAGTATGTGGCTAGGTACTTATTATGAATCAAGTGTCTTAAGCTGAAGGTGCTGAGGTAAATTAGAATAGAGTGATATGAGCTAAAATAGAGGAAATCTTAGCATTGATCTGAATCGTAATTATTGTTAAATTATTAAAATAACTTATGTTTTACACTCTGAGAACTCTGTGAGGGCCAAAACTATGTCTCTGGTTCACTGTATCACTGTAATGTTTATATAAGAGTTGATTCTCAAGAAATATTTGTTGGATCAGTGGATCTTGAGAGCTTTTGAAGGACAGAAGAGATAGCCATCGCGGTGAATAATTTTGTGTGTGTGCATTTTCTTGATTACTCAAAACAATGTTGTAATGTGAGAATGTCCCTAATTTAAAAATGAAAAATAAACCTGATTCAGGTTGCTAGAACCAGAATTAGAATCCACGTTTGTACAGTTTCTGAGCACTTACTACGGCTCCATTACAAGTAGCAAAATGTGAGAAAACATAGGAGTAAATTTATCACTAGTGTATATATATATACACACATATATATACACATATATACACTATTGTATATACACAATATACAATATATACAATATACACTATATATACATATATATACACCATATATATACACTATTGTATATACACAATATAAAATATGTACAATATACACTATTGTATATATATGTATATATACGTGTGTGTGTATATATATATATATATATATATGAGGGAGTAGTTGAAAACGAATAAGCAGAGTTGACTTAGATTGTTGAAAGCTTTGAAACAGCCTGAAGAATTGGAGATTAATCTTAAAGGCCATGCCGGGATGAGCTCAAAATGTTTGAGCAGGGTAAAATAACATAGTGAACCAGAAAACAATGAGATTTTTGTAACAATTTTGATGTGAGATAATTGACTGAACTAACACAGCAGCAATGATGACAGAAGGAAAAGGGAAATGTAACAAGGATTTGAAGATGAAGGGAACCTAAGAGCCTGAAGGGAACCTAAGAGCCTGAAATTAGACTGGCTAAGTTGGAGATTCGCAATACAAATTAGATATTAAAGGAAACCGTTGATTTGGAGCTCTGACATTTATTTGTTTATTTTTTAAAACACTTTCTCCTCCTCCTCCTCCTCCTCCTCCTCCTCCTTCTTCTTCTTCTTCTTCTTTTAATGTTTGTTTTTGAGAGAGCACAAGCTGGGAAGGGCAGAAAGAAAGGGAGACCAAGGATCCGAAGTGGGCTCTGTACTGACCTTAGTGAGCCCAAAGCGGGGTGAGCCCAAACTCATGAACTAGGAGATCATGACCTGAGCCAAAGTCAGGCACTCAACCAACTGAGCCACCCAAGCACCCCAACTTCTGCCATTTAAATAATGGTAGAGAAACTTAGTGGAAATGGTCATTCACTGATTGCAAATAAGGAATTGAGGTTCAGGTGGTGCCTGGATGGCTCAGTCTGTTGAGCTCAGGTCATGACCTCAGGGTTGGTGAGTTACAGCCCCCCATCAGCTCCCTGCTGTCAGCACAGGGGCGGCTTTGGATCCTCTGTTCTCTCTCTGTTTGCCCCTCCTCCACTTATGCTCCCTCTTAAAAACAAATAAACATTAACAACAACAAAAGGAATTGAGGTTCAAAAGCTCAGCGCTATTGAGGGAAGTTGGTGGGGAAGACAGGACACTTACGTTTGGAGATAGTAAGGAATTGGCATTCTCCGACTTCAAAACTGCTTAAAGAATACTTTTAGCTCACTGGGAGCTTACATCTTGAGTCTTGGAGAAAAACATTTCTGAATACTTAAGGGACAGTCTTTTTTTGTTTTTTAAATTGAGGTATAATTGACATATAACATTAGTTTCAGGTGTACAAAATAATAGTTGCATGTATTGCGAAATGATCACAATTAGTTTAGTTAACATGTCACCAAATGTAGTCACAGAGTTAAATTTTTCTTGTGATGAGAACTTCTAAGAGTAGTAACTTTCAAATATGCAGTACAATATTAACAGTAGTCACCATACTGTACTTCATAACTGAAAGTTCTTACCTTTTAATCCCCCTCCCTCATTTTGCTCACCTTTCACCCCCACCTCTCCTCTGATAACCACCAATCTGTCCTCTGTGTTTGAGCTCAGTTTTTGCTTTGTTTAGATTCCACATATAAGTAAGATTATGTAGTATTTGTTTTTTTCCTCTGGCTTATTTCACTTAACATCATGCCCTCAAGGTCCATTCATGTTGCAAAGGGCAAGATTTCACTTTTTTTTTTTTTTTATGGGCAAATAGTTTTCCTGTTTGTGTATATACCACAATTTCTTTATCCATTCATACATCAATGACCTTAAGACTTCTTAAGGCGGAGTCTTTTTCCTGCTATTTCTTTATACGTATTCCTACTTTTGTCTCAAAAAGGGATCATATACTTCATATATGAATCACACATTAAAAATTTATCCTAGGAGCACATGTACCCCAATGTTCATAGCAGCACTCTCAACAATAGCTAAAACATGGAAAGAGCCTAAGTGTCCATCAACAGATGAACGGATCAAGAAGATGTGGTTTATCTATACCATGGAATACTACATGGCAATGAGAAACAATGAAATCTGGCCATGTGTAGCAACATGGATGGACCTTGAGGGTGTTATACTGAGCGAAATAAGTCAGGCAGAGAAGGACAAATATCATATGTTTGCACGTATAGGAGGATTAGGAGGAACTTGACGGAGGAACAAGGGGGAGAAGAAGGGGGGAAATGGTGGGGGGAAGGGAGAGAGGCAAACCATGAGAGACTCTTGAATGCTGACAAAAACTGAGGACTGATGGATGTGGGGGGGAGGAGGATTGGGCATGGAGGAGGGCACTTGTGGGGATGAGCACTGAGTGTTATGTGGAAACTAATTTGACAATAAACTATTTGTAAAAAAAAAAAAAAAAAATTTATCCTAGGGCCATACTTAGATATTTGCCAAATTTGCTGTTTCCCACCACTGCCCCCAAAAAGTCCTTACTTAGCTTGTAATATTGGCATATATTTCTCTTATTCTATTACCTTGGGAAGAAAAGAAATATTATTTTGTGTTTCTTTTATCTGTTTCAGCTACATTGACACCAAACCTAGTTTCTTTGAGTGATTAAAACATTTAATCATTTTAAATAACTGGCTAATTTTATCCAAAATTGCTCCTGTTTTATTTCAGAGATTGTTATTATAGACACTTATTTTTGTTACTGTTACCAGTCACAATCTTTGTAACTGATAAATCCTTTCTGACTCTGATACATTTTCTTTGGCTTCAAGCTTGCAGATCAGTTTTGTAATGCCATTGGAGTGTTGCAGCAGTGTGGGCCTCCTGCCTCTTTTAGTAATATTCAGACAGCAATTAACAAAGATCAGCCAGCTAATCCTACAGAAGGTAAATGGATTATAGATTTTCTTGGCTTCTCTTGTTTAACCCTCATATCTTTGTAATCCTTTAAAATTAAACTTACTGAGAAATGTAGCTTACTTAAGGCTTTCTTAAAACCTGGTTGTTTGAGAATATTACTGCCAGTTTTGTTATAAAAGAAATGAATTTGTCACAGTCATTTTACATAACATCTCATATTCTGTTCATGTCAAATAACAGATTGACACTCCTTTAGAAATGAATTTGTATGAATTTAGCTAAATTTCACTTGAGGGACCTTAATAAAGAAGGCATCCCATTTACAGATCCCTTTATTCAAGTGACTGGCATATTGTCCCCAAAATGAAATGATTATGTTTAATTCTCAATTTGAGTTAATAGTAAAGCTAGTTCTCAAATATGTAATAGGATTGGTGTGTTAAAAATTATATTTTAATCGTTCAAAGCCTAGTACAGTAAACGTTTGAAATTTCCTGGTCTTATTAGCCTTGAATTTAGTTTCTGTTTCTGAAAACTTGAGATTTCCTAATACTCTAAATTAGTAATATCTTTCTTTAGAATATGCCCAGCTTTTTGCAGCACTGATTGCACGAACAGCAAAAGACATTGATGTTTTGATAGATTCATTACCCAGTGAAGAATCTACAGCTGCTTTACAGGTAAAAATCTCTTTTCCTTTCAGAAATTTCCTAGTAGAGAATTTTGATTAACGGTGATAGATTTTTTTTTTTAAGATTTCTTTTTTTCAAGTAATCTCTATAGCCAGTGTGGGGCTTGAACTCGTGACCCCAAGATCAAGTCACATGCTGCTCTGATTGAGCCAACCAGGCACCCCAAAGGAGATTTAATACTTTTTGTTATAATATTCAAAGTTTCCTTAAGATTAATTAATTACTTTATTTAAAAAATTGTTTTCACTGTTTTATTTCTGAGAGAGAGAGAGAGAGAGAGAGAGTGTGTGTGTGTGTGTGTGTGTGTGTGAGAGAGAGAGAGAGAGAGAGAGAGCAGGGGAGGGAGACACAGAATCTGAAGCAGGCTCCAGGCTCCGAGCTAGCTGTCAGCACAGAGTCCGACGTGGGGCTCGAACCCACAAACCATGAGATCATGACCTGAGCCGAAGTCGGACGCTTAACTGACTGAGCCACCCAGACACCCCTAATTTTTATATTTTGTATTTTATTGTTTTTTTAATGTTTATTTTTGAGAGAGGGAGAGAGAGAGAACATGAGCAGGGGAGGGGCAGAGAGAGAGAGGGAGACAGACTATCTGAAGCAGGCACTGTGCTGACAGAGCAGAGAGCCTGATGCAGGGCTTGAACCCACAAACCGTGAAATCATGACCTGAGCCAAAGTCAGACGCTCAACCGACTGAGCCACCCAGGCGCCCCAAGATTCAACTTTAAAATGGAAGTTTTGTTAATTGTGAAGTATTGTAGTCTGTTGAAGACCTTGGTGAATATATCTAGTTGTCCAATTTTGAGTTATAAGGAAACTTCCTGTTTTCCCTAATTTGGCTCTTTTCCTACCAGAGAATGAGAGGAGAGTGACATTCCAGGTGTGGAGTAGAATAAGAGTGTCCCAAAGCAGTGTGGAAGAGAATCACATGTAGACATCTGGAGATTTTGAAAATTTCATTCTTTTAAATAATTCAGACAGGAAAAACTCTTAAAAGTCAACTGGTTTTAGAATTTTTGCCACCAAAAAAACCTATCATAATGGTTGCAGAGTCATCCAGATTTAAATGTAAATACCTCTACAGGTTTTTTTTTTTTTTTTTTACCTTCTTAGCTTTTACTAATATCCAAGTTTTCATTTCTCAAAAGATTTTAAAATTTGTGTCTTACAAAGGCTGCTAGCTTGTATAAGCTGGAAGAAGAAAACCACGAAGCTGCTACATGTCTGGAGGATGTTGTTTATCGAGGGGACATGCTTCTGGAAAAGATACAAAGTGCACTTGCTGATATTGCACAGTCACAGCTGAAGACACGAAGTGGTACCCATAGCCAGTCTCTTCCAGACTCATAGTACCAGTATGTACCCTGTGGCTGAGAAAAGAACTATTTCAGTGCCATTAAGAATTCTGCATCAAATTTAGATGTAAGCCTTACCAACAGTTACAGAAACATTAAGCACTATGACACGTTAACTTTTTAGCTATTTTTTAATAGTCTTCTATTTTCACTCTTGATAAATAAGCCTCTAAAATTGGAATTGAACCAGCTTTAAACCATCATTATACTATCATTTTTTATTATCAGAATGAAATTATTGAGGCTGATAATGCATTAATGATTATAATATAATTAAACAGATGTACTTTAAAATTCTGTTGTGACATTTCTATCTTTATTCTTATCAAATTTCTACAGTCTTTTTACAAATTAAAACGTCCCTCAAGCAGAGGAGAAGTGGTAAGAGCAGAGATCTGGGACATTTCAATTTAGGCGGATAACCTCTGCCTCTTCAGAGGTGACATATAAATTTGGCGCTTCGGCCAGGAAAGTTTCTGAAGCCATGTTGCTTTTAAGAAGAATGTGGCTGGATGAGAGGTTCGATCACTTTTATGGAAACATTCCTCATTTTCAAGAACCTCATACCCATTCTAGTTCATCTCCACATGTGTTTCTTCTAAGAAATTGTCTTCTCTGTAGAATTCCATGCTATTATGACATTTTTCTTCATCCTGAGCTATCCTTTCTCATATCGTTTGACCTGCTTTTTTCCTTCTTAATTTGCATAGTGAAGTATGTTCCCTGAGTCATCAGTTCCTTCTCATCCTTTTTCTGTATCTGAAGGTCCTGGTTCTGATCTTGTTAACCTGTCAACCTTTATTCCTGTGTTCTAATCTGACAAGAACATAATTCCACTACCTTAGTTACTTTAATATCGTTTTCTGCATCCCCTCTTGTGTTTGTTATTGCTAACATTTGTGTCAGTGTTATCAAGTGTGATTATGCATCCAACTCTTGGTTCTCCTTGAACCCACCGATTGTTTCTACTAGAAAGCTGGAGTTGAAATGTAGTCTATGTTGTAACTGGTTTTGTCTCCTGAGGCTACATTTGTCAGAATATTTGAGCTCCATTTTTGCAGTCTGTTACTATCCTTAGTTTAAGAAAGTGCAAGAAAAGTAGTCTGAGATTGTGCTTGTTATTCCCATCATAATCAAGCTCTTCCACAGCTCTTGAAAAATACTGCTTAGAGGCACATTTTAACTCCAAAGTACAATTTGTAGAGTCATTAATTTTTAAAGTTACGTTACATGTCCTCCCTACTAATAAATATTTAAAATGTTAGGTTTATTCTCTCTGGCATCACTTAAAATGAATTTTATTTTTAAACACTAGCATGAGATAGAAGATAAGGAACTCACAAAAGAAAGTAGTATTCAAAGTACTGAATCCTATTCAATACAATTAACCCAGAGAGAGAATTATGAAAAGTTCTAGTCTTCAGCTGGTAGACTACTATTTATCCTCATGTGAGAGAAACTTTGTATATTTGAAATCACCTGTATTTTACCACTTAATAAGGTGTTACAGAAAAATGACAATACACATTCTGAACTATTCATAAAGACTGTATACAGCAGCTTCTCTTGGCCATCATTTTGTGGACATGGCTGCTGGATGAAGAAGTTCTCAAAACTGAAGTGGATGTATGGGCAGGGATGATTTTGCTGCCTAGTACATGGCGTGGGAGGACAGAAAACAACGGATGTCCGTGTCTTTCGTCTCCTGGTTCCTGCCTACCTTTCCCTTCTACCCAGATCTAAGTTGGTTTAAGGAGAAAAATTCTTAAAGATGAGGCCATGGTCTCTCTCTTCCAGAAGGACCCTAGACCGTCTGTCCCTGTTGGAATTTTCTGGAGAACTAAGGGAAAGGAGGAACACACTTTCATGGCTTTGTTGGATGTGGGTGCCCAAGTTACTATCATACCTGGTCTGGTGGGGAGCAGGGACACGCAAGTTCAACCTTGGGTTTAGGCAAAGTAACCAGGGAGGAAGTGAAATATAACTTTATGGCTAAATATAACTTTGAGGCTGATCTGATAACACTGTGGTCATGGCTTCTACGATGAATGTATTATTGCAGTAGACACCCTGTACACTTCTCGTTCCCCACACCAGTGCCAGAGAAGATACTCCCATTCAGGATGTGCTAAAGGTAGAGAGGTAGTTGTGTGACATGTAAAACAGTGCCCAACCCATTCCCTGTCTTTTGCCTGTGGATGACCTGGCTACTGACAATTTAACTGAACGCTGTGCTTCTGGAAAGCAGTTAACACTTAAGTTCCTCCATCCTATTGTATTCCAGACAAGTGCCTACTACAAAGAACACCTTTTCCCATATGACTTTGTTCACCAGTGACAAAGCTGGACCCAGACCTCCTAATTCCCATTCTTGGTCTCATAAATGGTTAGTTGAACTCTTTGTCCCCACAGACCAATCTGGACATAATGCCCTCTAATGACTTGATCACACTTTAGGCTTCTCCCCGCATAAGTCCCTGAGTTTTAATCCACCCTCAGCTTGAGCCTGCACTGGATTGCAGGGCAGTCTCTCCTGAGTGACACCTCGCAAAAAGTAACTGACCACTAAAAAAGACTTTCCCTGATCAACTGTCCCATTATGTCACCTGCTCATCTTCTTCACACTCAGATTTTTCATTCATTGTTTATATGCTCCATTCTATTAAAAAGCTCTTTTCTACCTGGTCTTTGAGACAATTGCAGACCTTATGGTCAGAGCATTGTCCTAATTGACACAGTTTTTTTCCAATAAAGTCTTTCTGTACCTAAGTCTGGATTTGTTTTTACTTAACACCACTCACTTGTGCAGGAAAAAAACTTCATGTATTCTCATAACATAGTCCTGGAGGCTAAGGCTGAGGCAAAGGGGTCAGAGGCACTCATTCATTGTGAAGTAGTAAGAAATCTATCAGAACACCTATGTGTACTGTTAAGATAAGGAAAATATAACGAAAATAAATATTAAAAACCCAACCTTGTGAGATGTAAATAACTCAGACGAAAGAGGAAATTATAGTGGAGGTTAGGACATAATTCAGAACTTAATGAAAATATTACATAAAGAAGCCTGTGTGGAGCAGAGCAGGCACGCAGGGAAGGTGACCTCATGACAGGTCATAAAATCATCATTAGATGTTCTTTAGCATCTGAGCCTCCCGGCTTTAAAACGGAACCACCCAAAGAGAAAGACTTTCAAAACCCAGGGCCCAGGGGTCTGCACAACAACTTTATGAGCTGTGAATCCAGAGCTCTGCATAAACCTAACAAACCTATAATGGCTTTGGGGTTGATAACTCTTTTGCTTTGGGCAGTTTGTACTGGTTATCTACCTGCGGCACTAGAGAATACAAAGAAACTATAGGAAGTTAATGATAAGGACACAGTTACTCGAGGAAGAAAACATCTAAATGGGATTAATAGTGCTGGATACTGATGGAGCTTTGTTAAGGGCTCTCAAACCTTTGAAAGAAAGACTGCACAGCATCATGCTTTTGATTCTAGAATATGTCAATGAGGAAAGAAGGTAGCAGTTGTAACCAGGCCACTAGAGTACATTTCTTTTTTTTTTTTTTTAATTTATTTCTAGGAGAGAGAGAGAGAGACAGCGTGAACAGGGGAGGGTCAGAGAGAGAGGGAGACACAGACTCTGAAATAGGCTCCAGACTCTTAGCTGGCAGTCAGCACAGAGCCCGACGGACGCGGGGCACGAACCCATGAACTGTGAGATCATGACCCAAGTGAAAGTCGGACGCTTAACCGACTAAGCCACCCAGGCGCCCCTAGAGTACATTTCGTCCCTTCAGAGCTGCAGCATCATTCTTACTTATGGAAGTCATTTTTTGTTAATTATTAAGTTCTATGTAAAAAAAAGTATTCAGTGCTGTTAATGAAAGGAAAAAAAAGAAAGAAAAACTTGTGGCATTCTTCTAAGCATTTAGGAGAAAGTGCAACTATTACGTTCCTTATATTAGGAAAGAAAAGGCTGAAAATTCACGAGCTAAGTTGCTAGCTGAAAGAAGGAAATAATAAAGGCAACAAGAAATTAAGAACCATACCATGAGAAAATACGGAAAGCCCAAAGTTGGGCTTCAAAAAGAGTAATAAAATTGAGGCACCTGGGTGGCTCAGTCAGTTAAGTGACCTATTCTTGGTTTCACCTCAGGTCATGATCTCACAGTTCATGAGATCAGGCCTCACATCGGGTTCTGTGTTGACAGCATGGTGCCTGCTTGGGATTCTCTCCCTCTCTTTCTGCCTCTCCTATGCTCGTTCTGTCTCAGAATAATAAATATTAAAAAAAACTAATAAAATTGACAACTTAGTCAAGTTTGAGTAGAAAAAAGATGGTGTAAATAAGCAATATGAACTGTTAAAGAAAAAGTCCTCCACATCGATTTTAAAATATTGAGAAATTTTGAGTAATGTTATGCCACTGAATTTGAAGTTTTGATAAAAGGACTTATTCCTAGAAAAAAATAGTGTAGCAAATAGGCTCAAGGAGATAAATCATACTGACATAACCTTTAAAAAAATTAGTAGTCAGAACTCTTCCCCACAAATAAAGCACCAAGCCCAGAGAGGTTTTTTTTAAATAATTTTTTTTTAAATGTTTTATTTATTTCTGAGAGAGAGAGAGACAATGTGAGCAGGGGAGGATCAGAGAGAGAGGGAGGTACAGAATCCGAAACAGGCTCCAGGATCTGAGCTAGCTGTCAGCACAGAGCCTGACGCGGGGCTCGAACCCACAAACTGCGAGATCATGACCTGAGCCGAAGTCGGACGCCTAACCAACTGAGCTACCCAGGTGCCCCTAAATAATTTTTTTAAATGTTTTGTTTATTTCTGAAAGAGAGAGAGACAGGGAGATACAGAATCTGTAAAAGGCTCCAGGCTCTGAGCTAGCTGGCAGCACAGAGCCCAACGCGGGGCTCAAACCCACAAACCGTGAGATCATGACCTGAGCCGAAGTCGGACACTTAACCGTCTGAGGCACCCAGGCACCCCAAGCCCAGAGAGTTTTAATAGTTTTGTTAAACGTTCAGCGAGAAAAATTCCAATTTCACACAAAAGAAAACTACCAAAATCTCATGGAAAATACGAAAGTAAAAATTAAAACCAATCTCTCATGAACTTGCAAAAATATTAGCAAATTAAAAGCCATTAGATATTAAAAAATTGAATACATCACACATCTATGTTGTAGAACATGGCAGTTGTATCTTTATAAATTACTTTGTATTTTTGTGAATTCTAAGATGCCCACCATTTTGTTTCCTAATTGTATCTTAAATTGAAATATTCAATGGGTAGCTGTTTTTTCCTTCCTTATTGGAACATACAATGGTTATGTTTTTCTATTGGTGGAATCTTTGATTTGATCAAAAATTGTAATTTGTCACACTAGATTAAAATCAGAATTGTATGATCATGTAATTTGACACGGGAAAAACATTTGATAAAATCCAACATCTGTTTATGAAAAAACTTTTGGCAAAGGAGAAGCTAAGGAATATTTATTTATTTATTTATTTAAAGTTACATCCAAGGTAGCATGTAGTGCAACAATGATTTCAGGAGTAGATTCCAGTGATTCACCCCCTGACCCAGTGCTCATCCCAGTATGTGTCTTCCTTTTGCCAATTACCCAGTTAGCCCATCCCCCATCCCACAAGCCCTCCAGCAACTCTGTTTGTTCTCTATATTTTAACGGTCTCTTGTGTTTTGTCCCCCTCCCTATTTTTGGTTCCCTTCCCTTATGTTCATCTGTTTTGTATCTTAAATTCCTCATATGATTGTAGTCATATGGTATTTGTCTTTCTCTGACTAATTTTGCTTAGCATAACACCCTCTAGTTCCTTCCACGTAGTTGCCAATGGCAAGATTTCATTCTTTTTGGTTGTTGAGTAACACTCCATTGTATATATGTACCACATCTTCTTTATCCATTCATCCGTCGATGGACATTGGGCTCTTTCCATACCTTGGCTATTGTGGATAGTGCTGCTATAAACATTGGGGTGCATGTGTCTCTTTGAAGCAGCACACCTGTATCCCTTGGGTAAATTCCCAGTAGTGCTATTTCTGGGTCATAGGGGAGTTCTATTTTTAATTTTTTGAGGAGCCTCCATACTGTTTCCTGGAGTGGCTGCACTAGTTTGCATTCCCACCAGCAGTGCAGAAGAGATCCTCACAAAAGAATTTTTAAAATACGAAGTGTACAAAATACAGTGAACATCATATTGAAAGGTCAGATGCATTCTGTTTAAGTTTGAGAACAACACAAGGATGACTGCTATAAACAACTACTCCCTTTTGTGCTGATTGTCCTAACCATTGCATCTGAGTGTGCGAAGGAAATAAAAATTGTAAGATGGGGAAAAAAAGGAAACAAACTCTTTTTTTTTTAATTTTTTTAATGTTTTATTTATTTCTAGGAGAGAGAGAGAGAGAGAGACAGCATGAGCAGGGGAGGGTCAGAGAGAGGGAGTCACAGACTCCGAAACAGGCTCCAGGCTCTGAGCTGGCAGTCAGCACAGAGCACGACGCGGGGCTCGAACCCACGAACCGCGAGATCATGACCTAAGTGAAAGTCGGACGCTTAACCGAATAAGCCACCCAGGCGCCCCAGGAAACAAAACTCTTATTATTTAAAGATAAAATAATGACCTGCAGAAAAAATCAAGAAGATTCCATAGATGTATTTTGGAAGGGTTTTGGATATGAAAGCAATGTGCAACACACCAACAACAAAAGGTAGGAAAAAATATCTTCTCAAATCATTTTCCGGCCTGTCTGGGTGGCTCAGTTGGTTAAGCATCCAAGTCTTGATTTTGGCTCAGGTATGATTCACAGTTCATGAGTTTGAGCCCTGTGTCACGCTGTGTGCTGATAGCACAGAGCCTGCTCGGGATTCTCTCTCTCTCTCTCTCTCTCTCTCTCTCTCAAAAATAAATAAACATAATTTTTTTTCGTAGCATGAAAATGATGTTTCAAAGACTAAAATACAACTAAAATGTAAGATATTTAGGGAGAAATAGAGCAAAAATTAAGGAAAAATTATAAAATTTAATTTTAAAGCATTTTTTAAAAACCTAAAGAAATAGAGTAATACCAATTTATGTAACAGAAGAGTCAATATTGTAAATATGTCAGTTTTCCTCAAAAGGTTCATAGATTTAATAGAATTTTAACTAGATTTTCAACTGACATTTCTGCAGAAATTGACAAGTTACTTCTAAAATTTATGTCGAACTACAAAATGTTAGTAGAAACCAAGATACTTATGAGAAAAGATAACAATGACAGAGCTTGCTTTAATAGTGATTAAGACAGCATATGTTAGTACAGAGATAGACAAAGAGACCAATGGAAGAGAACAGAGAGATCTAACAGAAATCCACACAGATAGGAAAATCTGATTTGTGACAGAGGTAATGCTACAAATCACTGGGGGGAAAGAATAGAACTGGTGTGGAACATTGGTTATATATATACACCATATATTGAAGTCAATGCCTATGGGGTTTCTTTTTAAGGGTGATGAAAATGTTCTAAAGTTAGATAGTCATGACAGCTTTGTGAATATGCTGAAAACACTGAACTGTGTATTGTAAAAAGACTAATTCTATAGTATGTGAATTTTATGTTAATAAGACCGTTATTTTAAAAAAATCCATGCCAGGTGGATTAAACACATATAGGAAGGACAAATACCTAAAATGTTTTTGTGGGTTTTTTGTTGTTGTTGTTGTTGTTTTTTGTTTACATTAAGTTTTATTTATTTCTGGGAGAGAGAGGGAGAGACAGTGTGAGCAGGGGAGGGTCAGAGAGAGAGGGAGTCACAGACTGAAACAGGCTTCAGGCTCTGAGCTGGAGTCAGCACAGAGCCCGACGCGGGGCTCGAACTCACGATCCGCGAGATCATGGCCTAAGCGAAAGCCGGACGCTTAACCGACTAAGCCACCCAGGCGCCCCCCCTAAAATGTTTTTGAAGAAGACATTATAAGGAAAACATTTTTGTGATGTCAGGATGGGAAAGAATTTTTTTAAATAGATAGGAAAAGTTCACATCATAAAGGAAAATAACACAAAAATTATCATATAAACAATATGTGTCAGACACTGTTCCAATCGTACAAATATTAACTTCTTTAGGTAAGATCAAATTCAACTGCATTTAAATTTAGACCTTCTGTTCGTTGGAAGACTCCATAAAGAGAAGATGCAAGCACAACTTGGAAGCAGTTATTTGCCAAACCTGTAACCGCACAAAGGGTTAATACCTAGCCTCTGTAAAATCCTCCAATGAATTAATAAGACTCAGTTGGGAAAAGATGAATAATCTATTAGAAAAACTGCAAAACAGTCATATCATAGTAGAGAAATAAATGGCCAATAAAGATGCAAAAAATGCTCCACCTCATTGGTAATCAGAGAATTTGAATCTGGCTTTCTGGGTCTTTAGGAAGGTTCACTTTTCAAGTCAGGAAGACAAAACATACATATTTTTTAAAAATGTAATGCTATGTTAGCTTGATTTATAAATGTTATACCTTTGGACATGTGGTCCATAGGTTTCCATGTATTCTTGACCAGGGCTACATATGTTCAGGGCAAGCCTATAAATGTATGTCTATATAACTTAAAAGAAAATGAGATTCCAAAGACAAAATTTGGGACAGTGATTACTTTCTGGTGGGAAAGGAATGCCATTAGGGAACCACACAGAGGAACTCTTAAGGTAATGGTTTTTTGGCCTGCGAGGTATGTATTTAATAAAACAATGCAAACTATATTTAAAGGTCGTGTTTTCAATAACAAGGTATAAAGCAGCCCAGTTTTAAGTAGAATGGTATATTGTTTCATCTGTGAATTTAGGCGAAACTGGTTTGCTCTTAGCTATTCTAGGTACTGCTGGAAGAGACTGTTCAATCTTCCTCCACATGGAAGGCCCCACCTTCTGTCCCCATACTCCTCAAAAGTTCAACAGTAGGTAGACTTTAGAGAGAAGAACTTCCTGTTACTATGTGTCTGCTTCTCATCCTGTCTCTGCCTATTTGGGGTTTTCACTTTTTTTTTTTTTTTTTTTTCCCCTTCTGGTTGCCCAGGAAAGGCCTCAGGTGGTAGGAAAACTCCATTGAGGCTCTGATGTTGCCGGTTGGAGCTTCTGAGACCAAACAGATAGCAATCTTTCACCACAAGAGGGCAGTTTGACCCTGACTTTTGGTTCTATTCATGAAGTAGTTGGATGGGATGCTTTGTGACCCAGAGGGATATATGGGGATCAGCTAGTTAGGTAACAGTAGCCACAAATTAGGATTCCCCTGGAATCCACTCAAAGCTAGTGTTCTGATTTTTATTTGATACAGTGTCCCCCTGGTGTCAGGAACTTGAATGTGATGACCAAACGTCGTTTTCACCTGAGAACAAAACGGCAGGGACACAACTTCATGGCTCATCATTGAGAGATTAAGTACTAGCATTAACCACAAAGGAAGGTATCTGAGCACTTGTTCTGCATGGTAAATTATCTGGGGTGTGTGTGTGTGTGTGTGTGTGTGTGTGTGTGTGTTAGACAGGCCACACATCAGAAATCTTTTACATCCTACCTGAAGGGCAACCCTATATGGAAAAGCAATGTAAAAACTGCTTAAGCACAGCCACTTATTGGTTGTGTGACCTTAGGCAAGTTACCTGTGTCTCAGCACAGCTGTAATACAGGGATAATCCCACAGGGGATTGTTATCAAGAGTAAATGAGTTTATATATGTGCCGTAGTCCTCTACGGCATTTATGGAGTTTATAGGAGCCAGACTAGTAAAATATACAGGGATATAATCGAGATCACAGTCCCTGTATCTTTTATGTCTTTAAGGGTGGTTTGAATTTCTGCCACTGTTCTAGGCAATACTGTATTTTATTTACAATATTTATAGTGACATTTTATAATATTTTTTCAAATTTTTACAATATGTGCTTTTATTCGTAATATTGCATTTTAAAAAATTTATTATCTTGGCCAACGTGGAGTGGGAGGGACAGTTTCAGAGCTTCCACTAGGCTTTTTCCACTTCCATAGCTCTTATGCTATGGGCTAAAAGACTAATGTGGGCGGGGGGGGGGGCGCCTGGGTGGCTTAGTCGGTTAAGCGTCCGACTTTCCCTTGGGTCATGATCTCGTGGTTCGTGGGTTCGAGCCCCGCGTCGGGCTCTGTGCTGACTGCCAGCTCAGAGCCTGGATCCTATTTCAGAGTCTGTATCTCCCTCTCTCTCTGACCCTCCCCTGCTCACGCTCTCTCTCGCACTCTCTCTCTTAGAAATAAATAAAAATTAAAATTAAAAAATTAAAAAAAAAGACTAATGTGGGGGACACCTGAGTGGCTCAGTCGGTTGCGTGTTGGACTTTGGTTCAGGTCATGATATTGCAGTTCATTAGTTCGAGTCCCATGTTGGGCTCACTGCTGTCAGCCTGTCAGTGAAGAGCCCACTTCAGGTCCTCTGCTCCCTTCTCTCTGTCTCTCCCCCACTTGTGCTCTCCCAAGAATAAATAAATATTTTTAGAAAAGAAACTAATGTGGGAGTTCTGATAACTATAAAGTTTAGTGACCAAGAAAATGATCAGTGGATGAGTCATGGAACCAAAGGGCCTACTATGTGTGAGATCTTGGCCAGGACACCATTTATTACTTATTATTAACTACTCCAGGAGGGGAACCATTATAATGCTTTGAATTCTCTGGTATTAATGTCAAATTAGATCCTAGAGCCAACGTTCCTCAAAATGCCTTGGTATTTCTCTTTTCCTTGTATACAGTGACCTGAGGAAATGCCCCCGGCTCCCTTTGGGTAAGTCTGGGAGAATTATTATAAACATTTGCTTGGTGTTGTATGGTTTTCTTGTGGGAGTGGCACATGAGATCAATGGGTTCTGAACCTGAAGAGGGGCTCAGGTTTGGAAAATAGGAAAGAGACTATGACTTTCTATTGAGGCAGATGCTTTCAGGAGTTTCATCATCCATCCTTGGTCTCTTTTGATTGTATTGATTGAGCAATGCTGACCATTTCTCTTGCCCTTAAAGACCTGTGCTCTCCTAACAATCTCCATAGCTCTGTGCGTCAGGGTCTCCATTGCGAGCTACCCTGACTTTGCAGCTCATTATGATAATTGAGCCCATCTTGCTTCTGATAGTGAAGCACTGCCACATGGCCCCTACTTTTTAGAGATTGTTTCATTCCTGTTTTAACAGGTAGCCCAGTTTTGTGCTACTGTCTCCTATCATCATCCTTTGCCACTGGTGTGCTAGCCCTGGTGTGCTTGCTCTTATCAGCTCTTATAAGAAATAACTGTTATATCTTTAGGAATTTTATGAGACAGTTGTTAAACAAATGTTAAATGTTATAGGACAAGAGAATGATCCTATATTGATAAATCATTTCCTGTCTAACTTTATGTTCTCTTCTTTTTTTAATTTTATTCATTTATTTTGACAGAGAGAGTGTAAGGGAAGGAGGGGAGAGAGAGAGAGAGAGGGAGACAAAGAGAGAGAGGAAGAGAGAGAGAGAGAGAGAGAGAGAGAAAAGGAGAACCCCAAACAGGCTATGCACTGTAAGCACATATCCTGACACAGGGCTTGAACTCACAAACTGTGAGATCATGACCTGAGGTGAAATCAAGAGTCAGATGCTTAACTGACTGAGTCACCCAGGCACCCATATGCTTATCTTCTTGATTCTGTACCCTCCTGTTATGTCGCAGTCCCATACAAGTTTTCTTGGCTCCCACCAATACACCTTAGTTAGGTCCTACAGCACGTTTTCCTTCACAGAAGGCCTAGCACCTCCTAAGCTGTGTTAGATTGTTATTGACTCCAGTTTATTATATGGTAACTGGGATATGAGGTGCAGGTACATACTGGACAGATGTGGATGGGGACGGCATGTGTCTTGCAAAGCAAAGATTCTGCATCGTTTCCCAGGGAGGAGGCAGAGCTGGCTTTCAATAGGGAGGAGTAGGTCACGTGTGCAGATGCAGAAGAATCTGAGGATTTAAGATTTTCGAGTGCTTTAACCACAAAGTCCCCATTCCAGATCTTAGGGTCACTTCTTCCCCATCAATGCCCTGACCTTGATAACCCTGACTTGCCTGAGTTGAGAATCAAATATTTCTGGAGCTTCGCTTATCTTATAATTAAAGGCCAAATCTGATTCTTACCTTTTTCTGCCTTTAGAATATAAGAGCTGACTGTCCACTGCCAAGGAAGCCTTCTGGCTTTCATGCTTTGCCTTATGTTGGTGATTAATGCTTTTAGCCCTTCATTCTCCCCGCCCCTCGCCAATGCATTGATCGATAGCACTTAGCTATCATATAGTACTTTTTTTAAAAAATATTTTTATTTATTTCTAGGAGAGAGAGAGAGAGAGAAAGAGAGAGACGGCGTGAGCAGGGGAGGGTCAGAGAGAGAGGGAGATACAGACTCTGAAATAGGCTCCAGGCTCTGAGCGGCTGTCAGCACAGAGCCCGACGCGGGGCTCGAACCCACTAACCGCGAGATCATGACCTAAGCGAAAGTCAGACGCTTAACCGACTAAGCCACCCAGACGCCCCTCCTTTTTTTTTTTTTTTTTTTTACAAATTTATTCAGGCACAATTGATGATAATAAACTGTACTTGGGGAAGGATAATAAGCTTTCACATACATATACACTTATAAAACCATTGTCAAAGTCAAGATAAGATTTCCATCAACCCCAGAAATTTCCTCCTGCATCTTTTCAATCTATCCCTCCTTCCACCACTATCCTCAGGTAACTTTTGATCTGTTTTTGGTCACTATAAATTAGTTTGTATTTTCTAGAATTTGATATAAATGGAATAATACAGCACATACTCTTTTTTCTCTGGTTTCTCTCATTAGGTATAATGAGTTTGAGATTGCACAGGTTGTTGGGTTTATCAGAAATCTATTCTTTTTTACTGTTGAATAGTATTGCATTTAATGGATATACCAAATGTATTTATTTTCTCATCTGCTGATGAATATTTGGGCTGTTTCTTGGTTTGGGTTTTTTTGAGTACAGCTGCTATATACAAATCTTTGTAAGGATATGTTTTATTTATTTATTTAAATTTATTTTTAATATTTATTTTTGAGAGACAAAGAGAGAGATAGACAGACCATGAGTGGTGGAGTGGGAGAGAGAGAGGGAGACATAGAATCCAAAGCAAGCCCCAAGCTCTGAGCTGTCAGAGCCGGCCATGGGGCTCAAATTCATGAACTGCAAGGTCATGACTTGAGCCGAGGTAGGATGCTTAACCAACTGAGCCACCCAGGGGACCTTGTATGACATGTTTAATTTTTCTTGAATTAATATCTAGGAATGCAATGGCTGGAATATTTGTTAGGTATATATCTAACTTCTTAAGAAGCTACCAAACTATTTCTCAAGGCAATGTGTGAGAGTTCATTTATTCTATACCTTCATCAACACTTAGTAAAGTCTTTTAACTTTAGTTATTCTAGTAGCTGTGTAGTCGTAACTCCCAAAAGTTTCCTTATGCCCCTTCAAAGGTCCTTCCTTCATCCCCTGCCTGTTACTGTTTCCTGTGCCCAGGCAACCACTAATCTGTTTTTTGTCACTATAGATTAGTTTGCATCTTCTAGAATTTTATCCAAATGGAATCAAACAGTCTGGATTTTGTATGGTTTCTTTCACTTAGCATGATTATTTTGAGATACATCCATGTTGCAGCATGTATCAACAGTTCATTACTTTTTACTGCTGCATCTTATTCTATTGTATGGATATATCACAGTTTACCAATTCTTCGGCTGATGGACATTTAGTTTCTTTCTAATTTTTGTCCAACACAGGTAGTGCTATGAATATTTATGTACAAGTGGTTGTATGGACATATGCTTTCATTTCTTCTGAGTAAATGCCTAGGATTAGAATGGCTGGATCATAGAATAGGGGCATATTAAACTTTTTAAAACAATCTGCAAAACTGCTTTCAAAGTGGTTGTGTGGAAATAAGGATGAGAAACAAAATAAACGCACAGAAAACCACATTTAATCTGTCATTTCAAGGGAAAGGTAACATTTAACGATGAATGACAATATGTATCTTCATTTTGAAAGAAACTCCTCTGTATAAGACATTTGTATGCATTGTACAAACATGTAACACATTTTGATACAGATGCTTAAAAATATTTTCATCACTATAGGATTCTTTTTTTTGCCAAAAATGATTTATGTCATCTGTAAAATATTACTATCTAAACACTTAAAATATCTTTAAGATGAAACCATTTAATCTATTTTTAAATCTTCCAAGAGGTTCCTTTTGGGCCCATTTGTTTAAAATATGACAATGCAAACACTTAGTGTTTGCAAGAACAACTTATTGATATCAAGGAAGATAGATCTACTACATAAATATAAAAAATATTTTTATAATAGGTGGATGGACTGATTTAGTAAATGTAGCTAACCCTTCAATTTGACTCATAATTCTTTGAAAGATCCTTTTTAGTTGCAAAAGCCATTAACACGAAATATTGAAATACACTAAATTTGTAACAAGAACTTCATATCACCTTATGCCATGGTACCAAACCAAATTTTACAGAAATAAAGCTATTCAGTTACATTTCTCTTACTAAAATCTCTTTGGTGAAGGCAAAGAAGTGTTTTATTTATAATAAAATAAAACATTTAAGAATAGTGTTTAATTTCTGTCTCATCCTTTTAAAATATCTATCTTTGGAGTTGTGACTTATAATGTATACATATATTACTATGGTACTACCTGTGTACTTTATAAAGAAATAAATATGCTTATATCAGGGATATCAGCTCAATATTGCTTGGATAGGGTATCAAATTAAAAAGTTTTGGGATCATAGGCCTATGTGATGATGAAACAACCCATATACTTACATAAATATCAGGTCATCTCAATGGCAACATTTAGTAAAATTATTTTTCTAGGGCAGTCCTCCTCTCAAGAAAAAAAAAAAAACCCTAGAAAGTGGTATTTTTAATCCAGGAGTTAATCTATTATGTGATTATTAGAGAACAGTTTTTAAAGTGTGGGCCACGGACCCCTCGGTCTGAAAAGTCACAACTATTTTCATAATAATGCTGACATTACTTGCCTTTTTCAGCCTATTGGCATTTGTACTGATGGGGCAAAAGAAATGGCGGCTAAAACTGCCGGAGTCTTAACATGAATCAAACTAGTCATGTTCTTTACTGTCATACATGCACAGGAACAAAAATAAGCCTATTTCACATAAGAATGCCCTCTATGAAGCAGTAAAAATAGATTTTATTAAACATCGACCCTCAATTAAATATCTTTTTATTATTCTGTAGGACAAAAAGTCTGAAGCATACATACAGCACTTCTGCGGCATACCCAAGTATTACGGTTGTATCAAACAAAAAGAACCTGTGTGATTTTTTTGACTTGTGAGCTCTACTAGCTGCTTTTTCCAGGGAACATCATTTACTGATGACTGAAAGACAAACGATGGTTATTCAGACTTATGTAACCTGAGAGAGAATGTCTCAAAAATGAATCAAGTGATCCTGTCACTTCAAGGAACACAATTGACAGTATTTGTTACCAATGATATGATTTGAGTTTTCCAATGAAAATAAGAATTCTGGAAAGCTTGTGTTCTATGCATGAGCTTGACAGTCTCCCAATACTTAAATATTTTCTGATGTCTTTCTGATGAGATCAGTGGTGATTTAACAAGTGTGACTTTTAAAAGATTATTTAATGAAATGTGTTAATATATGGGAGATTTGAGTAGCTCAGCAAACCAAGTTTCCCCCTAATGGCCAAAATCTGATATTATAAAATAATCTGTGGGTAAAATATCATTTCAAATGCAATGGATTTTAAAAAGTAAAGCAGTGAACAAAGTTCATTGATAATGATTTTGGATTCCACATGGAAACTCACTTTTAATAGAAACTGCCACTTATTCTTAGTGCAGTAGTAAGGAAGAATATCCATAATTATCTGAAAATGCAATTAAAATACTCTTCCCTGTTCAAATTGCATATCCAGATTTCCTTCACATATTTCAACCAAAACAACAGACCAGAATAGTTTGAATGCAGAAACACATATAACAATCCAGAATTTGCACAATCTTTCTGTTCTCAGAAATTTCCATAAAATCTCTATTATTCATATTTGCATACAGTGAGTTTATTATTTTTATTGCAAAATAAATCCATACTTTACCAATTTCTCACTTTTAATGGATATAATCCACATAACCAAGTGTTCTTTGGGATCCTCAATAATACTTTTTAAAAATTCTTTTTAATGTTGATTTACATTTAGAGAGAGAGAGAGAGAGCATGAGTCAGGGAGGTGCAGAGAGAGAGGGAGACACAGAATCCAAAGCAGGCTCCATGCTCTGAGCTGTCTGCACAGAGCCCAATGCGGAGCTTGAACCTACAAACTGTAAGAGCATGGCCTGAGCCAAAGTTGGATGCTTAACCAACTGAGCCAGCCAAACACCCCTGGAATCCCCAATAATTTTAAAGAGCATAAAGGAGTCTTGTGACCCGAGAGTCTGAGAAGTGCTGTCTCTAAAGAAAGATAAGACAATGGGGCGCCTGGGTGGCTTAGTCGGTTAAGCGTCCGACTTTCGCTTAGGTCATGATCTCGCAGTTCGTGGGTTCGAGCCCTGCATCAGGCTCTGTGCTGACTGCCAGCTCAGAGCCTGGAGCCTATTTCGGAGTCTGTGTCTCCCTCTCTGTTTGACCCTCCCCTGCTCACGCTGTCTCTCTCTCTCTCATAGAAATAGATAAAATTTAAAAAAAAAAAATATATATATATATATATAAAAGAAAGATAAGACAGAATGCTTTCCTGTCCTTTGCTACAATTGGTTAAGTGTAGAGGTAAAAGGAGAAGATGCTCAGATCAGATAGTGATGGGATAGATAACAACAATTAGTGGTTATATTTTTCTTTTTACCCTCTTCTCTTGTAGTTGAGGTCTGTTACAGCTTGTTATTTTCTGACAATATGGGTAAACATCCTAAGTCACATAACCCTGCTGTGGGTGAAAATGAAGCATTTCCTTGTCACTTATACAGACTATTTACATTCATCATGTTTATGTTTCAGACCCAGAACTGGCTAAAATTGGAAAATTCTCCTTACATTACAATTTTCTTTTTCCATAGCTAAAAATTTAAGAAAATACCTAGGCACCATGGTCATATTTATGGTCTTGCAATTATTGTTCTCAATCCACAGTGAAGAAATTGCTTATTGAAAACAAGTCCTTTCAAAGAAAAGATCCAGTAAGAGACTGAATATGTACTTTAATTTGAGTAGTGAGTGAAGCTGCACCCTGACATAGTGTGCCCTTTCAGACGATGGCTTATTCTCAATGCTTCAGCAAATAATGCAGAACAGTACAGTAAATTTCTAACCTTCCTCTGAGCCCTGCCGGGAGAGATTTCTCCCTAACCCCAGCTGAGTCTCTCTATGTTTATTAGAGGGATTAAATTTAATTCCCTTGATTTGTACTTATTCTTTCTAACAATGGTTGATACATAGGAATTCAGAAAGTGTTTTTCAGATTTGAGATGCAAGTTCAATGTCAGCCGTTTCTTTTCAGTTTGGCTAAATCAAAACAAAGGAATAGTTGCCAGCTAACACATACCATGCAGAATGCAGGACTTATATGGTGAATGCGCATTGAATTTTACTCCCACAATTTTGCTGGAAATTAGATGCAGCCACTGAAAATATCAGAGGCATGGGCTTTAGGTTCAATCGGCATAAACTGAGCTCAGGAAAGGTAGAATCTTATAGGTAGTCTCCTGATTAGTGCTGCACGAACTTCTTGGTTGAAAGACCTTTGAAAAACTTTTTACTATTTGGAAGACACAAGACATAATGATTTAGGCCTAAGCTCTAGCCTAGACAGAATCCCTAGCCTAGGGATTTTGCACTCTGGCTGTATCACTTACCAGCCATGTGACCTTGGTTAAGTTACATTACTACTCTGTGTCTCAGATACTATCTCTATAGAATAGAAATAATTACCTACCTTACAGAATTATGTGGTTGATATGAATAATAAATGTAACATTTATATTGAAAATTAAAATTCTAATGAGGTTTTTTTTTGTTTGTTTAAGAAAAACACAAGCTTTGGATCACCAATTACATTAGTCATTTTTATTTACCTTCTAGAAAAAAGGATAGGAGCGGCTGAGGTACAGCAAAGTTCTTTGAAGGGAAAACTGGTTTCAGCTTGTTGATTCTCATTACAGTGCTGAAATGTGTGTAGTCTTTCATCAGCGGATATCTGAGAACCAAAACTTTTACACTTAGGAGCATTGGTTCATTGATGAAATGTTAGTTTCTCTTAGTGAACTTCATCAAGGACATGGAATTCAGTTATCCTTATTTATAAATCTGATCTTTAAGATCCATGCTCAAAAAAATATAAAATCTTATGACCCAGCCATTCTACTACTAGGTATTTACCTGAAGGATACAACAATGCTGATTTGAAGAGGCACGTGCACCCCGATGTTTATAGCAGCACTATCAACAATAGCCAAATAATGGAAAGAGTCCAAATTTCCATTGACTGATGAATGGATCCAGAAGATGTGGCATATATGTACAATGGAATATTACTTGGCCATCAAAAATAATGAAATCTTGCCATTTGCAATAATGTAGATGGAAGTAGGGGGTATTAATGCTAAGTGAAACTAGTCAGTCAGAGAAACAAATATCATATGATTTCACTCGTATGTGGAATTTAAAAAACAAAACAGATGAACGTAAGGGAAGGGAAGGAAGAATAAAATAAGATAAAAACATAGAGGGAGGCAAACCATGGGAGGCTCTTAAATACAGAGAACAAACTGAGGTTGCTGGAGGGAAGTGAGTTGGGGAATGGGCTAGATGGGTGATGGGCATTAAAGAGGGCACCTGTTAGGATAAGCACTGGGTGTTATATATAAGTGATGAATTACTGGGTTCTGTTCCTGAAACCAATACTACACTGTATGTTAGCTAACTTGAATTTAAATAAATTTAAAAATATATATTAAATTTTACTCTATCCTCATTTGTAATTTCTTCCCATTTTCTCCTCACGTAATGTTATTCACAACTTCTCCCCTTTCCTTCTTAGTTTCTTACATACGTATACAAACACACATACTTAAACACATACTCACCCTCAGTTAATACCACATTGATACCCATTGAGTGCATGTTCCCAAACATTAATATGAAATGTCCAAAATAGGCAAATCTAGAGAGACAGAAAGTAGATTAGTGGTCGCCTAGGCCAGGAAGATATGGGGATTGAAATGTGATGGCTGATGGCTATGGGATTTCTTTTTGAGGTAATGAAAATGTTGTAAGATTGATTGTAGTGATAGATGCACATATTTTTTTAATTTTTTTAATTTACTTCTAGGAGAGAGAGAGAGAGAGACAGCGTGAGTACGGGAGGGTCAGAGAGAGAGGGAGACACAGACTCTGAAACAGGCTTGAGCTGGCAGTCAGCACAGAGCCCGATGCGGGGCTTGAACCCACGAACCGCGAGATCATGACCTAAGCGAAAGTCGGACGCTTAACCGACTAAGCCACCCAGGCGCCCCAAGATGCACATATTTTTAAAGATATTAACAGCCACTGAATTGTATACTTTCAGTAGGTGAATTACATAGTATATAAATTGTTATCTCAATGAAGCTGTTTTTTAAAAAGCTAACAGAAGGGGGAAGACAGAATGATAATAGTATGATACAAGACAAAGCGAGAAAGGAGAAATAAAGCAAAAAAACCAATGAACAAATAAAAAACCAGCGGAAACATGGTACAGTTAAACCCAAGCATTTCAATAATTACGTTAATTTGGACTGGAGACTCTCTCTGAAAAAATACATATGGAAATGCAATGGGCCAAGAATGAAGAAGTCAATCATGGAGATGAAAGACTGGAACTTTAAACTATCATATATCAAGAACAACTTTGGGGCACCTGGGTGACTCAGTCACTTGAGCATCTGACTTTGGCTCAGGTCATGATCTCCTGGTTCATGGGTTCTGGCTCTGCATCGGGCTCTGTGCTGACAGCTAGCTCAGAGCCTGGAGCCTGCTTCAGATTCTGTGCCTCCCTCTCTCTCTTCCCCTCTCCCTCTCACACTCTGTCTCTCTCTCTCTCTCTCAAAAATAAACAAACATTAAAAAAAAAAAAGAATAACTTTAGAGCTACAATAAGACAGTGTAATATTGCAGTAAGTAGGCAAATTGCAGAATTTAGAATAAATCTATGTATACATAGGCACATGGTTTACAATCAAGAACCCATTGCAGTTCATTCAGCAAGGAAAGGATGATCATTTCAAAAAATGCTGCCAGATCTACTGGATATCTATATGGAAAAAAATTAAGCCTCACCTCTACCTAAAAAATTACTTTGAAATGTTCAAAGACCTGAATGTGTCCCAAATAAAGCTTTTCAAGAAAACATAAGAAAATAGCCTCACAATTTTGGTGTAGACAAAAATCTCTTAAACAGGACAGAACAGAAAAATACTGTCCATAACTGAAAAGATTAACAAGGTATATTTCATTAAAGTTAGGAATTTCTATTTATCAAAAGACAGAATAGAGTGGAAATATAAACCATAGACTGGGATATTTTCAATACATGTATCTGACAAAGGGATTCATCCTACATTATATAAAAACTCCCACAATGATTTAAAAAAACCCAACCCAATATTTAAATATTAGCAGAAATGTATACTTCACAGAAAGAAGGTAGCCACATAGCCAGTAAGCATAAAGGGTACTCATCATGCTTAAATATCAAGAAAGCAAATATAAACCAAAGATGAAATACCAGAATGTCAACACCAAGGTTTGGTGAGAATGTGAAGCAAATGGAACTCTCATACACTGCCAAATGGAATGCAAATTTGTACAACCACTTTGAAAATTCTTTTGGCAGTATTTACTAAAGTGAAACATTATGATCCAGCAGTTTCACTTTTGAGTGCGACCCCAACAGACAAGAGTGCTTATAACCATCAAAAGATGCATATAATAAGAATGCTCATAGCACCATTATTTGTAATAGCTCCAACCTGGTAAGAACTCAGATGTCCATTGTGAGTTGGATGGATGAATAAATTGTGAATGAATGGTAAAGTGGTACAATAATAATAATGTGCCAATAAAAATGAGCAAACTATTACATCCATTAAATGGATGAAACTCACATATAAAATACTGAAGGAAGCCAGACATAAAGGAATATATACTATATAATATCATTTATATGAAATCCAAAACAAGCAGAACTAATCTGTGATAGAGTTCAGAATGCTCATTATCTTTTTTTTTTTATTTTTTGATGTTTATGTATTATTGAGACAGAGAGAAACAGAGTATGAATAGGGGAGGGGCAGATAGAGAGGGAGACAAAGAATCCAAAGCACGCTCCAGGCTCCAAGCTGTCAGCACAGAGCCTGACACGGTGCTCGAACCCACAAACTGTGAGATCATGATGTAAGCTGAAGTTGGCTGCCTAGCCGACTGAGCCACCCAGGCGCCCCCATAATGCTCATTATCTTTAACAGAGTATTGACAGAGTGGCATGAGGAAGCCTTCTGGGATGCTGGAAATGTTCTAAATCTTAAGTTGATACTTATACAATGGGTTGTATGTATATATATGCATGTGTATGTACATATACATATTTATGTAAACATCAGCTATAAATTTAAGATTATATTTATTAATATATTAATAATATATTATATTAATCTTATATAAGATTAAACATAAACTTAACTGTATGTAAGTTATCTCAAAAGTAAATGAAAAAGTTGGTTGAGACTTGTCTCTTTGATTCAGTAGACAGAATGATGGTGAACAAAATAAACTTCACATTGAATCTTATAGGCATCAATAAGAATCCTGTGGTGAATTAAGTAATACTCGGGTCAGAACTCAGAAGTGGACCCAAAAGTATACAGCCAACTGATCTTTGACAAAGCAGGAAAGAATCTCCAATGGAAAAAAGACAGCCTCTTTAACAGATGGTGTTGGGAGAACTGGACAGCAACATGCAGAAGAATGAAACTAGATCATTTTCTCACACCATGCACAAAAATAAACTCAAAATGGATAAAGGACCTGAACGTGAGACAGGAAACTATCAACACCCTAGAGGAGAAAGCAGGAAGCAACCTCGTTGACCTCCACCGCAGCAACTTCTTACTTGACACATCCCCAAAAGCAAGGGAATCAAGAGCAAAAATAAACGATTGGGACCTCATCAAGATTAAAAGCTTCTGCACAGCAAAGGAAACAACCCAGAAAACTAATAGGCAACCAACGGAATGGGAAAAGATAGCTGCAAATGACATATCAGATAAAGGGTTAATATCCAGAATCTATAAGGAACTCACCAAACTACACGCCCGAAAAACAAACAACCCAGTGAAGAAATGGGCAGAAGATATGAACAGACACTTCTCCAAAGAGGACATCCAGATGGCCAACAGACACATGAAACGATGCTCAGCATCGCTCCTCATCAGGGAAATACAAATCAAAACCACACTGAGATACCACCTCACGCCAGAGTGGCTAAAATGAGCAAATCAGAGAACTCTAGATGCTGGCGAGGATGTGGAGAAACGGGCACCCTCCTACACTGTTGGTGGGAATGTAAACTGGTACAGCCCCTCTGGAAAACAGTGTGGAGGGTCCTCAGGAAACTAACACTAGAACTCCCCTATGACCCAGCAATAGCACTGCTAGGAATTGACCCAAGGGATACAGAAATGCTGATGCATAGGAGCACATGTACCCCAATGTTCATAGCAGCACTCTCCACAATAGCTAAAACATGGAAAGAGCCTAAGGGTCCATCAACAGATGAATGGATCAAGAAGATGTGGTTTATCTATACCATGGAATACTACATGGCAATGAGAATGAATGAAGTCTGGCCATGTGTAGCAACGTGGATGGGCCTTGAGGGTGTTATGCTGAGCTAAATAAGTCAGGCAGAGAAGGACAAATATCATATGTTTGCACGTATAGGAGGATTAGGAGGAACTTGATGGAGGAAGAAGGGGGAGAAGAAGGGGGGAAATGGTGGGGGAAAGGGAGAGAGGCAAACCATGAGAGACTCTTGAATGCTGACAAAAACTGAGTACTGATGGATGTTGGGGTGAGGGGGTATGGGCATGGAGGAGGTCACTTGTGGGGATGAGCACTGGGTGTTATGTGGAAACTAATTTGACAATAAACTATTTGTAAAAAAAATAATAATAATAAAATAAAATTAATTATCTCTTCTGTGTTAAAAGGGGAAAAAAAAGTAATACTTGGGTCAGAAATACATAATAAAACAAGGTATAACAGCATCAAGAGAGTAGTACGTCTTTACAGAAAAAAAGCAACAACTAGAAAATAGGAGAAAGGTAGAGAGGATTTGGGCTGTGTGCATTTCCTAAACTATGTCAGGCAGAACACTATAGTCATCAAAGTTGTTATGCTTTCTGGGAGGAAAATCCCACGTTTGTATCTTTCTGTGTCTGGTCAGAACAATAGAAACAACTCTAGATGTTTCCAACCTTTAGCCTTGAACACAGAGAATTGTTCGTGCAAGTGTTACAGGGGCTGAAGGGGCAGAGGGGAAAGGATGCTACCCGGATCATAAGAACCACGGGAAGCTGTGAATCCCTAAGGTCACTGGAGCGAAAGGGAAAGAGGTGCCGCCCAGCTCCCCCGAGTGCTGTGCTGCCCAGGCTCCCGGAGCCCGGCTGTGGCCCCCGTGGTGCTGGAATCACTGAAGCCAGGAGTCCCACTGGTGGCTCAGGATCCTGGAAGCCACGGTCCCGCCTGTTCTGATAGACTCGCTGCTGCTGGTGCTGAGCTGGCAATTGTCTTCTGCCGCTGTTGCCACACTGAGCCACCATTACTGTGATCTGCACTTGGCTGGAACGGCTTGCCCCTACGGCTGCCCCCGCC
Source organism: Hyaena hyaena (assembly GCF_003009895.1). Lineage (NCBI taxonomy): Eukaryota > Metazoa > Chordata > Mammalia > Carnivora > Hyaenidae > Hyaena > Hyaena hyaena. Next base: position 1,253,086 of record NW_024080814.1, on the reverse strand, counting down.
AGGACAGAAAGGAAAATAAGGGTTCCTCTCCTCTTCCTGCTTTCTAAGCTCCGGCCAGGGCCTCCAGTGCCAGCCCCTAATCAGAAACCAGCTGGTGAGAGGGTCTGGGCAACGTGGTGTCCAGGCTCCCAGGCCCTGAGATACAGAAAGGAGGATGGCATGGAGTTGAGCCAACAAACAATGACAACAATACTCTGATAGCCATGCTCGAAGCTGACTTGTAATTAAATCCATTTCTTTATTTCAGAATTTCCCCCAAAGCTTTAATATGTTACTGTGCTTTGACATTTTTCCAAAGGGAATTATAGTTCGTAGTGCTTCTCAATTTCACATGACTAAAGACCTGTCTTCCCCCGACAGAGCACATTTTTCACATCGCAAACTAGGACCTCAGACAAGGATAAAAAACAGGGACAGTCAAAAACGCTATTGTTGTTGGAGGGTAACGAGGACATAGGAAGGTAGATGACATAAAAGATGCTTTCCTAATATAAACTATAAACACCGCAGAGGGACAAATTAGAGTGGTAAGTAACACTACAAATATACCAACATTCTGGGGCGCCTGGGTGGCTCAGTTGGTTAAGCATCCGACTCTTGATACTGGTTCAGGTCATGATCTCACTGATCTTGGGTTTGAGCCCCATGTCCAGCTCTGTGCTGACAGCAGGTAGCCTGCTTGGGATTCTCTCTCTCTCTCTCTCTCTCTCTCTCTCTTTCTCTGCTTTTCCCCTGCGCTTTCTCTCTCAAAAATAAATAAACATTAGAAAAATATACCAATGTTCTGAAAATTAATTGTGCTCAAGGAATAGCACTGACAAATCCTTACATTTTTTGGACATTTTTCTATAGTTTATTTATTGTTTTGGTCCCCCAGTCCATGAACATCTTTTTTCATGGGGAGAATCACAAGGAAGATGTAAGGAATGGAAGGCTCTGATTCATAACATGGAAACTGAAAGGGAATGATAGTCTTTCTGGTTAATAGTTAATTCTGGTAACATCAGCATAGTCACTTTATTTACAGAGGTGCCGTGAGTGGGGCGAGGAGGGTAAGTGTCCAGAGGTGGCAGGTGACAGCAGCGCAGCTGTGACTCCAGCAGGGTCAGTGCTGGAAGAACATTCTACACAGATGACTCTTTTTGCAGGATCTTGTCTGGGCTTTGTCCACCTCCATTCCTGCCCAAGTCGGTCTTTCCAGCCTTCTTGCCTGCTGTGTGACCTTTAACCCTTCCAAGAATGTTTTTCCTCCTTAACTGGATTAGATTTATTTTCTTTGTTTGCAGCCGAGAACTCTGAAATATACATTGAAAGTCGAGAAAATCAAAGGGAAAACTAATATTCTAACTTGTTTCTAATCAATGAGAAAAGAAAGATTGGTTATGTGGGAGAAAGTTATATGAAATAACTGCATTCTATCAGAATGGATACGTTTAGAAAAGCAGGTTTACAAAGATTCAGAGAAACACCGTATGTAAGAGAGGGGAAAAAAAGAAAAATCAAAAATAATATTGCATAAATGTAATTTAAAAAAAGTAGGAGAGACATATAAAGGGATGGCTGGGATGAGATGCTCCCTCATGTAGAAGAACAAGAAGAATAAAAGAAGGGACTCTGTCCCAATATAAATGAACCTGTAAGAAGAATATAGGTATTGCGGCACCTGGGTGACTCAGTAGGTTAAGCATCATTGGCTCAGGTCATGATTTCACAGTTCGTGAATTTGAGCCCTGTATCAGGCTCTTTGCTGTCAGCACGGAGCCCGTTTGGATCCTCTGTCCCCTTCTCTCACTGCCCCTTCCCCCCATTAAAGAATTTAAAAAGAAAGAATGTAGGTATTATGTTCCCCACCAGGACCCCATCTTCAGGTCCAATGTGCTCCTTTCCAAGCAGCTGGGAATACTGGCTGTCTGGGCTCACAGGTGCATCCCTCATTTGAAATTGCCCTTGGTTGCAGGGGACTGACCTAACCCAAGTTTACAGCCCTCCCAGGTGTGGCTGATGCAGGAATAATAATAATAAACCACCTTGCCCCAATTTGGAATAATTCTAAGAACCACTCCAGCTCCAGAGCGCCTGCAGAATCTTGAGGCTTCAGTTGTGACCACTTCTCTCACTGCCCAATCCTGCTTTCCTTACTTCCTTACGGGTGTAGCTCCCGAGATCACTGTTAAGCAACTTCCTGTACAAAACTCCGCAGAAACTATTTCCAGGGAACCCAATCCACGGCAGAGATTAAAGTCCAGAATAAGAATTAGTTTGTGAATATTCTTAATAAAAATAGACTTTTACGTCATGATCTGAACAAGAACAAGTGAAAGGCCCGATCCTGGGAAGGACAATATAATGTTGGATGAAGGCAGAACTTGTGGATGACATTATCATCATGGTCCCTACCATATTTAGAGCTTTATGATGATCAGTTTACCCAATTTCTACTTTCTCCCAGCTTCTCTAGCAAGAAGGATTGTTTTTGATCTGTAAATTGAAAAACAATCAGCCTACAAAGAAAGCTCAATCCAATTAAGACAAGTAAGATATGGAGAGCCTGGGTGGGTCAGTTGGTTAAGCATCCGACTTCGGCTCAGCTCATGATCTCATGGTTTGTGGGTTTCAGTCCATGTCAGGCTCTCTGCTGACAGCTCGGAGCCTGGAACCTGCTTCAGATTCTGTGTCCCCTTCTCTCTGCCCCTTCTCCACTCGCACTCTGTCTCCCCCTCTCTCAAAAATAAATAAAAAACATTTTTAAAAATTAAAAAAAAGACAAGATAACAAGAGCACCCTGTCACATTTTTAAATGAAATCATTAATTTAAAAAAATATACATGCTCATTGTAAGAAAGTGAGCCGGAGCTGTCACCAGCTCTGTCATGTGAAAAAAATCCTTCCTGGAGTAGGAAAGAATGAAGCCAAGAAGCTGAAAACATTAGAGACAGGGACTAAGAGAGAGTCCTGGCGACTCAAGTTCATTAGATTTCAGCTCCATCCCTGCCCTTTTCACTTACATGAACAAATAAGACCGCTGTTTTTGCTTAATTGAGTTCCAGTCGGGTTTTTATTCCTTTTAGTAAAAAGGACTGAAAAATAATAAATTCATAGATGAGGATTCTGGTGCTCACTCTCACTTAAGCTGTAAGAAGCAAGCAGCAGATTCAGGCATCTCAGCCACACACCTGTTTCTTTCCATTTCCCTCTGTTCATCAGTAGTTCTCGATCTATTGTCTGCCAAAAGGCACCAGGGGTCTGTAGGAGAATCACCTACGTAGATTTTATTATTGTTCCTAGTCATTTGTTTCTCTCCCACTAAGAACATACATCTTTGTAATGATTCACTGTGAGAGAATGTGCATTTCTGTCCACAAAGCACACCATGGGGTATTCTCAGGTTCAACTCAGCACTTAGGTACACAAAATTGCCATCAGCCACTCTGGCATCTGATTCACTCAGAAAAAAAACATAGGACAGGAACTGTAGTTTGCCAGGAGGGCAGCATCAGATGTCCCTCTTCCGTGGTCATCAAATCACACAGCTGCTCAGGACCAGCTCTCGTGCTGATGCTATCCATCTGGGGCAGGAGTCACTCTGACTTAGAGTCTTACTCCGCCACGGGAGTCGATCTCTTGTAACAACTTCAGAAACAGAGCTTCCAAGTCACCACAAGGTCACGCCCAGTTAAACAGTCACCACACTCAGGGAAGCTGGAAGCCACCCAGCGCCAGCAGGTCTCTGTATGGCACTTACAGTTCCCCCCAGCGCAGATGCAACTTCCACTCAGAGATGCTTTTTATCACGAGCCATGTTGCTGAGGAATAGTGTTAATACAGTGGTCTAATCTGGGGTTCCAGGGGAACAGAGCGAAGGAGTTCAATAAAGGTCAGGTTCTTAAGCAGCAGGGAAAACATTTTGTTGACCGGTTAGCCAAATGACCACACCCGACAGCGGGTTTGATCCTATGCCTTGCTCCGACGAGTGAGTGGGATGACTTCCGCCCTTTCCAAGCAGAAGCCTTACCAGCCATTGCGTGGTCCCACTTTTACCCTCTTCTTCCCTCTGCCAAGAGAGGAGGATAGGGGTGACACCTTTGGCTCACGTCCCCCAATGAAGAAGACATTTGCAGCACAGCCATGGAACAGAGCTGCAGCTGCCAGAAAACCTCCAAGATAGGCAAGGATTTATTGTTGTAAGCCATTGCTAATTGAAGAGCTGTTTGTTACTGCAGAATACCTTATGTGTGATGAATATATCCCCTTTATTTTTAAAATTGTAATTCCAGCATAGTTAACACATTGTTATATTAGCTTTAGGTGCACATTATAGAGCTTTAACAATGTTATATATTACTCCGTGCTCATAGCATAAGTGTACTCTTATCTCCTTCACATATTTCACCCCTCCCCCCTCCCCCCTGGTGACCATCTGTTCTCTATCTTTTGTTGTCATTGTTCTCTAAAGTTAAGAGTGTGTTTTTTGGTTTGTCTCCCTCCCTTTGTTTGTTTTCTTTCTTAAATTTCACATATGAATGAATCATATGGTAGTTGTCTTTCTCTGTCTTATTTCACTTAGCATCACACTCTCTAGATCCAATCATATTGTTGCAAATGGCAGATTTCATTCTTTAAGGCTGAATAATATCCCAACACACACACACACACACACACACACACACACACACACACCACTTCTTTATCCATCCATTTTTGATGGACACTTGGGCTGCTTCCATAATTCCGCTCTTGTAAATTTACAACATTTCAATAAACATAGGGGTGCATATATCTTTTCAAATTAGTGTTTTCATATTCTTTGGGTAAATACCCCATAGAAATATTCCCTTTAAAAAGATGTAGGCTGGGTTTTATTACTCTCCAACCAGGAGTCCCTGAGAAGGGCCTGTCAACTAAGCCAGCTAGTTCTTTGTTATGTTATAGCTTTAATTAAGATAATAATTCCCAATTTAAGAGGCTGATGGAAAGTTTCCCCCTTTTCTGTGTACTTTGGCTGTTAGGACAGTTCATATTATGCCGGAAGAACACCATATTATAGCTTGTGACGGTTTATTACTCTAATTCATCTTCCTCTTTGTACCAGACAGGGTCCAGTCAAGAGACAGAAACTACACAAAGTTATTTGATAGAAAGAATTTAATAGAAAGTACTGACAACTAGGTATAAAATTGTCAACTCGGTTACCATAAAGGTAAAAAGAAATCTACTGTATCACCGTGGTAGAAACTGCAATAAACTGTTAATTACCTCAGGTTGAGGGAACAAGGTCAAGAGGTGGCAATTCCTAAAACGTAGACGCTTGGAGGAGAGGCCCTGTGGAGCAGAAGCTCAGCCCTGTGAGGAGCAGGTGCTGCTGAGGTGGCCAGTTTGGAAGAGGTGCCCCATGGGAATGGGACCCACCTCTGACTTACGGTCTGGTGCCCGGAATCCCTGAGAGGGCACGAATCAACCAGCTCTGCTAATGTTGGGAAAACCACAAACTAGATCTAACTTCCTCTCCGTGAGGAAGTGTTCACAGAACAAGAACAACAGCACACCGGAAGCGCCCATCAAGAACAAGCCTCTTCCTCCTCCAGCCCTTCAGTCTCTCTCCAGCGCCCCCTGTTGCCGGAGCCTAGCAAAGGCTGAAATGGGGTTTGGAGAGCCCTAGCAAACCACGCGGGGAGAGTGCACAGGGACACACCTGGCTAACAGACGGAGTGTGAGTCCAACCTGTGCTCTCCTTGCCAAGCGCTAAGCCCCTGCGTGGGTCCGTGTCACCCTGGGGGTACAGTTATCTTTTCGAATTTGCACACAGGTGTCGTGGAAGCTAGTGCACACACCGATTCAGCAAGACGTTAGCTACCGGTCTTCTAACTTCTAACGGCCCTGAAAAGAATGTATTTTTATTGTCGTGTTCCAGGCAACGTTTCACAGTCCTACATAGCCCTCCCTCGAATACTGTCAAAGATTTGTGCAGATCTGTTTGAAGTCGGTTCCCTATTCTTCCACCTTTTCTCACCGTGTGTATGTACCGCTTTTGATATGCGACGTAGCTTGTAGCTTCGGTTCCCTCTGGTCCCTTATGCTGGACTCCAGCTGTGCATCCAGAAAGAGGCTTTTCCGCATTCACAGTTTCCTTATATTTTTTCTCCTGTTGTCTTTTCACTGGAGTGGGGATGGGGGAGGGTGGGATGGTGGGGAGCCACTTTGCTCTTGTTCTTTCTCTTTTAGCCAGGCTTCCCATACCCTATCAATGGTTTGATATTTTTATTAACGATTTAAGTGAAGGCTCAGATGAAATTATTTTCAAATTCATTGATGACACTAAAGTAGGGGAGGTTAGCTAAAATGACTGATTATAAAATCAGGATCTAATCTAGCGATTTCTGTAGCTTGAAATCTGTGTCGACAGCAAAAAGATGAAATTTATGAGTCAGAGGAAAATCCTGGTAGAATTTAAAGTAAGGGTAAGAGAAAAATTGAGTAAATTAATTGAAATGAAGACAAACCTCTCTTTTTTATTAACCTGGTGCCATTACTACTTCTTTGGCAGCTTTAGAAAGGAATCATACCATTTCTGTAACAGACACACAGTAGCTACTCCATAAATGTTTATACAATTTATATTTGACAAATTTTCTGTCATTTTCCTTAACCACTTTATGAAAATTCTGAGGAAATATGGTGAATTGTATATAAATAGAGGTAGACATATAGAAAAATATTAATAGAAATTATCTCTGGCTCGGTGCTGGTCAATTTTCATTTTATTTTACTACTGAAAAACTACTTTGTAATAAGAGTGAACTGAAAAAAGCAACAGATAAAAACAATCAAATGAAAATATATTTGGAGTTTTAGAAAAATTTTTTAAAAGTGTATTTATTTATTTTGAAGAGTGAGGGGAGGGACAGAGAGAGAAGGAGAGAGAGAATCTTGATTTCAGCTCAAGTTCATGAGTTCAAGCCTTAGGCGCTGTCAGAATCTTAAGCAGGCTCTGCACCGACAGCGCCTAAGGCTTGAACTCATGAACTTGAGCTGAAATCAAGAGTCGGGTGTTCAAATGACTGAGTCATCCAGGCACCCAAGGAAAGTTTTTATATAAGACATATCTTCTTTACAATGATTCAAAATAAATAATAAAGCAACATGGAAATAAAAATTATCTAACATGCTCCATTAAATGAAACATAAGTGAGGAGTAGGTTGATCTAGACTTACAGATTTCTGAAAGGGAGCTAAAAAGAATAAATTGGGACTCTATAAAAGCAATATTTATGGAAGAGATTGCAAATAAGATTCCATGAAACATCTTTGTTTATATGGACAATATTTCAAAAGAGTAATGCACATGACAGAAGAGCAAAGTGGTGGGAAAATGCTGGGTTCTTTTTCCACTCTTTTTCCTCACTTAGATAATCTATGGAAATACCCGGAGGCGGGAACAGACCTCTAAAATATTTAATGTTAGATGAGCAAGGATAAGTATTTCCTGTCAGATGAGAAGGAATACTTTTGGTGGGGAAAGGGTCAAGATGAAATTTTGTTCTACTCACCTTAGAATTAGTAAATAGGCTGTTTGTGTGGCTTACCACAATGTTATTATGAAAAGAGATTAAATCTTGGGTTATAGGTCCAGCCAATTTTGGTTCCCGATGTGTTGTTTGTTTCCTCAGAAGCTTTACCTGTTCCTCCAGTCTAGGTGAGGATCCTTTTGTTTGCACGGTCTAGGATTGTGTTCATTTTCCCCCCTCCTCAGAACATGAACCTCAATTCATAATTTATACCTCCGTTAGTGTGATTAGCTGACTAATCTCTGAATGCCCCATTTGAGCATCAACTCCATCAGAACAGAGGCTGTGTCTACTTGTGTTCACTGAGGCATCTGAGAACTGAATTGACTAAAACACAGTAAACACTCAAATATTTACTGAATAAATAAATGAATGAATGAACAATCTTTCACATAAGTAGTTAGAATGGATTCCTGGGAGTGGCAAGCAGGAAGAGGAAGGAGGAAAAATTGGAGCTAACTTTTTAGGCACTATAAAAAATAATTTCAAGATGTTTCTTGTAGACTTAGCAGCAGGAGCCAAAGAGCCAATAAATTTAAGGATAACAGCATATCAGAACGAATATGAAAAGCTCTCAGCTTTCCGGAAAAATCTGATAAATTCTTATATAGATTGAAGAAGTTTAATACAGTCTATTTTGAGCTTTAGTTAACTGTTTTTCTAAAATAGTGTTCTTTTTTCATATGACGTACAAAAGGCTGTTTTCTTGAGTAAAATATTTTCCTAACTTAGTATCACTGGTTACCAAACTGTCTTTATACTATAAGCTTTGAGATAGAAAGGCTCATTGAAACTTTTCAGTAAGTAGAGAAATTAGATAATAAGAGAAAGAGGCTTTGCCTTAATTTTTTAAAATTTATTTTTATTTATGTTTTGAGAGAGTGAGCACATACACAGATAGGGAAAGGGCAAAGGGAGGAGGAGAGAGAGATCTTAAGCAGGCTCCACACTCAGCGTGGAGCCCCTTGCGAGGCTTTATTTCAGGACCCACGGTGAGATCACGACCTGAGCTGCCATCAAAAGTTGGACGCTTACACGACTGAGCCTTAATTTTTTAAAAGCTTCTTTGTAGTTTTCTGTGCTTTCTTTATTGATTCTTGATAGATTTTTTTAAATTTTATTTTTAAGTAATCTCTACACCCAACATGCAGCTTGGGTGCAAGATCAAGAGTTGCATGCTCCACTGACTGGACTACCCTTGGTAGATCTTCTAAGTAAGATTTGTGACATTTTTAATATTTTATTCAATACTTCTAAATAAAAAAATACTCCTAGTCCCACCATCTTATAGCTTTGGGGGAAAATACTATAAGATTTCCGCTGCGGGTGAAAATTTTTATTTGCTCTGGAAAACTGGGTCATTTTCTTTTCAGAACTTTTTTTTCTTCCTAAATCTGAGAACATATTCGAGGAAAGAAGTAAGGTGGAAAGTTTTCAACAGTCCAGTGGGGAATTCCCCAGAGGGACAAAAGAAGTAAGACAGCTAGAGAAGGTAGTTGCAGAGTTAGCAAGGTTGAAATAACTTTCTAGTGTTTTTTTTTTTTAAGTGCTTTATTTATTTTTGAGAGAGAGATAGAGACAGCATGAGCAGGGGTCAGAGAGAGAGGGGGACCAGAATCTGAAACAGGCTCCAGGCTCTGAGCTGTCAGCACAGAGCCCGAAGTGGGGCTCAAACCCATGGACTGTGATATCATGACTTGAGCCTAAGTCAGACACTTAACTGACTGAGCCACCCAGGAGCCCCAACTTTCTAGTGTTTTAAAAAGGTGTATGAATTAGGGGTGCCTGTGTGGCTCTGTTGGCTTAGCATCTGACTTCTGATTTTGGCTCAGGTCATGATCTCGTGGTTCATGAGTTTGGGCCCTGCATCAGGTTCTGCGCTGACCTCTGGAGCCTGTGTGGTATTCTGTCTCTCTCTCCATCCTTGCTCTCTTGCACGCTCTCTCTCCCTCAAAATAAATAAATGCATTTTAAAAAAATGTGTGTGAAATAGTGGGTTGATTCAGTGAGACACACATTGGTTTCAGAGTTTTGTCAGAGAACAAAAATCAACTCCTCTTCCTCAAGTCTGACTTTCCTCAAATTAAAATATATTGATTTATGAGTTCCCCAAGGTACTGATTTACTGTGGCTTTTAGGTTTTAGGTTCTCTGTAGAGACAGAAAGACAATCCCTATGTGGGTAAAGACAAACAAACAAACAGTAGCAGTTGGTATTTTCACAAGGATTTGACTTAAGAATCTGTTGAACACCTTAGAAAGGAGATTGGAGGGCGAACCACAAGGAGCACAGATGAGTCTGGAAAAAAACAACTGAGCTTGAGGAGAAACAAAGTCACACCTGAAGAATGGCAAATCAGAAGTGATTTAGTAAAATCCCCCTAATGATAGTACTGGTTAGGTGGTATGTTTAACTTTTCTCTCTGGCTCTTGGAAAATGTATCCAATTAAGTAGTCATCGATCTTGCCTCATAAATAATGCCTTAAAACTTTTCATTTCTGTTATCTGCTAGATTGTAGAAACTTAAGTAAAATTATATTATTCATAGAATTTCTACTTCAGTCCTCAAAGTTAGCATAATGAGTTGTTTTAAAGGTTTGGTTATACTAAATAAACCAATATGAAACTAGTTTATAACCAATGAAGATAAAAGTGAGAACAAATGATTAAAATACCCAAGCTAATAAATGCAAAGTTGTTTAAAATACCTTTCATTGCCTTAAGGTATCTAAGGCAATGAGATAAAAACAAATCTCCTTACTAAATTTGAGGTTTATGGAAATTGTCATTATATTGAATTAGAGGAATTTAATAGGTTTCTTAATTTTTCTTAGAGACTCTCACATGGAAAAAATAAATTTCCACAACCATAAAACTATATTTTTAAATCAATTTTTAGTTTCTCTTTGTTCATAAGTAATGAATATTCTTGGAGATAACTTAGAAGACACAGATTTTGAAAAAGAAGAAAAAAGACATCATTTCATCACCCAAAGATAACAACTCTAAACATTTTGGTGTCTATCTGTTCAGACTTTTTTTGTTGTTGCATTCTTCTATAATATTTATTGTTTTGATTAAAAAATGGAGTCATAATACATATTATTTTTACATAATAATAATTTTTAAAGTAATTTATTTCTTTATTTACATCTAAGTTAGTTAGCATTTAGTGCAACAATGATTTCAGGAGTAGATTCCTTAATGCCCCTTACCCATTTAGCTCATCTCCCCCTCCCACAACCCCTTCAGTAACCCTCTGTTTGTTCTCCATATTTAAGAGTCTCTTATGTTTTGTCCCCCTCCCTGTTTTTATATTATTTTTGCTTCCCTTCCCTTGTGTTCATCTGTTTTGTATCTCAAAGACCTCATATAAGCTAAGTCATATGATATTTGTCTTTCTGACTAATGTCACTTAGCATGATACCCTCTAGTTCCATCCATGTAGTTGCAAATGACAAGATTTCATTCCTTTTGATTGCTGAGTAATACTCCATTGTATATATATACCACATCTTCTTTATCCATTACATCCATTAAGGGACATTTGGGCTTTCTCCATACTTTGACAATTGTTGACAGTGCTCCGATGAACATTGGGGTGCATGTGCTCCTATGCATTAGCATTTCTGTATCCCTTGGGTAAATTCCTAACAGTGCTACTGCTGGGTCATAGGGGAGTTTTATTGTTAATTTTTTGAGGAACCTCCACACTGTTTTCCAGAGGGGCTGCACCAGTTTACCGTCCCACCAACAGTGTAGGAGGGTAGCAACCCTCTGTTTATTCTCCATATCTAAGAGTCTCTTATGTTTTGTTCCCCTCCTTGTTTTAATATTATTTTTGTTCCCTTCCCTTGTGTTCATCTGTTTTGTATCTCAAAGACCTCATATAAGCTAAGTCATATGATATTTGTCTTTCTGACTAATGTCACTTAGCATGATACCCTCTAGTTCCATCCATGTAGTTGCAAATGACAAGATTTCATTCCTTTTGATTGCTGAGTAATACTCCATTGTATATATATACCACATCTTCTTTATCCATTACATCCATTAAGGGACATTTGGGCTTTCTCCATACTTTGACAATTGTTGACAGTGCTCCGATGAACATTGGGGTGCATATACCCTTTAGAAAGAGCATCCCTGTATCCCTTGGATAAATATCTAGTAGTGCAAATGTTGGGTAGTAGGGTAGCTCTATTTTTCATTTTTTGAGGCGCCTCCATACTGTTTTCCAGAGTGGCTGCACCAGTTTGCATTCCCACCAGCCGTGCGGAAGAGATCCTCTTTCTCCGCATCCTCACCAACATCTGTTGTTGCCTGAGTTAATGTTAGCCATTCTGACTGGTGTGAGGTGGTATCTCATTGTGGTTTTGATTTTATGTCCCTGATGATGAGTGGTAGTGAGCATTTTTTCATTTATGTAACCATTCTTTTTATACTTCAGCATATATTGAAAATAAATTTGTATTTCATTAAAAATTAAATATTAATTTGATATTTTAGCTATTTGCTCATTGTTAGACATCTAGTTTGTTTACAATCTGTGCTGCAGATACTTACTAGATATGTTATATATATGTGTTTCATATAAAAGGCATTAAAAATTACTAACAATTTCTTCCACTGGATTTATGGATAAAAATACTTCTGATTTTAGAGAGAAAATTAAGTCTGGGTTAGACTTTGTTAGATAACATTTTATGTAGTAACACGCATATAGTACTACAGGTACTATTCTAAACATTTTAGGAAGATGATCTCACTTAATCCCTCTAATAACTTTATGTGGGTATTACCATCCCCGTTTTACATGTGGGAAAATGAGGCCCAGAGATCTTACACAGATTTTCCAGTGTTACACAGGTAGTAAGTGATAGAGCTAGTCTGGCATTAGGGTCCATGCTGTTAACCGTCCCCTTGCAAGGCCTCCGTCTGTTGCTGTTTTAATGGGTTATCTGAGAAATGGAGTTTAAAAGGTTAATTAGCATGATGATATCCCAGAAAGAATTTGGTGGGCATTGGGAAGGATCTGAGAGTGGGCTGAATCTTGCTCAATATTTTTGAAATTGAAGGAAACTAGAACTTCTTATATCAGGACCAGAATGACAGACCTCACTTGTTAGGACCAAAGGTGGAAAAGCTTATCTGAAGAAAACTTGTATCACCCTTCCTTAAAATCTTTCATGGTTTTACAATGCAGCTTTCCAAAATTATGCAGAATGTAACTTTTTTCTTCTTCCGTTCACCATTTTGCTGTGAAGTAAACTGAGTTAATATAATTTAATGAGAAAAGATTTTTAAATTGCATTTATAGGGATGTGCTCTTTTTTTAAAAAAATTTTAAACATTTTTATTTATTATTGAGAGACAGAGTATGAGCATGGGCAGGGCAGAGAGAGAAGGAGACACCGAATCTGAAGAAGGCTCCAGGCTCTGAACTGTCAGCATGGAGTCCGACATGGGGCTTGAACTCAGAACTGAGAGATCATGACCTGGGCCACAGTCTCTTAACTGACTAAGCCACCCAGTTGCCCCAGAGATGTGCTCTTTTAAATGCCCCCAAAGTTTACCATTTTTGGCTTTAATATAGTTAATTCTAAGAAACCCTGTCATCATAGAGAAATGACAACATCATACTGCTTGTTTTCCATCAAAGTTACTGAATATAAAGATTAACTTGAAAGTCGTCTAACCTGGGGATGCCTGGGGGGCTTAGTCAGCTAAGCGTTTGATTTCAGCTCAGGTCATGGTCTCGCGGTTCATGAGTTTGAGCCCTGTGTCAGGCTCTCTGCTGACACCTCAGAGCCCGGAGCCTGCTTCAGATTCTGTGTCTCCCTCTCTTTACCCCTCTCCTGCTCTCACTCTGTCTCTCTCTCTCAAAAATAAATAAACATTAAATATTTAATTAAAAATAGTCTATCCTAAAAGCACCTCAAAACAGGCAACTAAAATCAGTAGCAGGCTTGGCCCACTGTGGCAGTGAAACATGTTAGAAGCAGCTGAAGAAATGCTCAAAGAACAGAGTTTTTCATGTCTCTCGGATTGCATGCAAGGCAAATTTAGCACGAGGGATTAGTTGTTCTCGGAAGAACAAAGACTCCTTCTGATCTTCACCGAGACTGCCCTTCTATGGGGATGTTTGTGGCAGCTCCTTTTTGCTATCATAGTTACAGGGCCTAAAGTTCTCAATGATGTTTACAACTGTCAGCACATTGTGCAAAATTTAATTCTGACAAGTTAATAAGCCTAGCCAGTGGTGAAGTAGAAGAGAGGAATTCAACCAGGCTGTGGAACGGTGGAGGGAGCATAAACAGAATAAATCACATCATATCATACATTTAAAAAAATTTTTTTAAGTTAATTTATGTTTGAGAGAGAACAAGCTGGGGAGGGGCAGAGAGAGAGGGAGACACAGAATTGGAAGCGGGTTCCAGGCTCTGAGCTGTCAGTGCAGAGCCCAACGTGGGACTCAAACTCATGAAGCGTGCGATGATGACCTGAGCCGAAGCTGGCGCTTAACCTACTGAGCCACCCACCAGGCGTCCCCTTCTCATATTTTAGAGCTAGTTCAGATCACTTGCACTAAATCAGAGTCACCTCCAGGAAAAGTACACTTGATGACCTGAAAACATTATTTTGCTGGATTCTATGGAAAATTTTGTTTAGGGGAAGACTTGGTTTCCATAATATCTCACTGCATCTCCTCTTTACCACCCAAGAGGACTGTTCTGGAGCCTCCTGTGCTGCTAACAGTGCCACACTGTTTTCCTTTGTGGAGCCAAGAAGGGAGAGGAGTCTGACTAGGAGCAGAAGATGGTTCTTACCTAAGAGAAACACTTCTACAGGCAATTTCTCCCTATTCTCGCAGTTGCCTTCACCAACCAAACAGTTCAGCAAGCTTCAGAGAAAGTGAAGTGACAGCAAGAGCCAGCTAGAAAACTCTAAATGAACAGATTTAAGCTTGATCAACGCAACATAAATGAGTGATTTCGTTACACTTCCACCCGGCCAGAAGACAGATTGATCACACGGTAAACAGGACAAAGAGATGAGCTGAGAGAATTTGTCGGGCTGTCATTTGCTTGGTTTGTCACTACTTCAGGACTCTCTAAATCTGAGACAGTTGAAGTGGCATACTCTGAATATCAACGTAGATTTATTCTGCACATGCCTCAAAGCTTGTAAAAAAAACACAGTCTTCTGTCAGGTGCTAGAAACATCTAGAACATCTAGGGGTGAGTAGAATAGGTTCCAGCCCTGGTGGCTTTTAGGGTCTTTGGGAGGAGAGGGCTCCTGGGATGCTCAGTTGGCTGAGCGTCCAACTTCGGCTCAGGTCATGATCCTGTGAGTTTGAGTCCTGCTTCAGGCTCTCTGCTGTCAGTGTGGCGCCTGCTCTGGCTCCTCCGTCTCCCTCTCTCTCTGCCCCTTCACCTCTTGTGCTCTCTCTCAAAAATAAATAAAAATTTTAAAAAGGACAAAAAAAAAAGACTCCTCCCATAGACTCTTCTATGGGAGAAGGCAAGTTTTGTCAGAGATGCGCCCTTTCTTTTGCGACCATCTTTATCATGCAGGGATTAGGTTCTGACTTCTATTTTTAGTTTAGGCTTTCAGTAACCAATGGACTTGGAAACAACAGAATACAATAGCAGGGATCATTGATTACTACGTACTAGGTGTTTTGCATATGTTATCTCGTTTAAATCCTGACAACAGGCAGGAATGAGGTAGCCTGGTGGGGTGGGGGGCAATGTGAAAATTAGAAATAGGTACCTGGGCATGGTGGCCTGAACCCAAGTGGCACGTCAGCCCCTTGCCACCTCTTCCCTAGGTACTTCTGTGCAGTTCACAGGCTGCACAACAGTACTTGGCAGAAATGTAGTTAAAACCTAGTTAAAGTATCAGCAACCTTGTTTCACAAAAAAAGAAGCTGAGGTTCAGAGAGATTAAATAACCTGCCCCGAATCATTCGTTTAGTAATTGACAGAGCCTTGACTCAAAGCCGTGTTTCTCTGGTTTTAAAATCCCGTTATCCTTCTGCTATTTCAATTTGCCTCCTTGTTCTTTTGCTAAGGTTTACCAAACCTCCCACTGCTGATGCAATAATAATAGAATTCTCAAACAGCCAATTACTTCCTATGCGGCTTCTCCATATGGTCTTGGAAATCTTCCCCTTCTCTCTTATTAACTATGTTCACATAGGTATCCCTTGCTTTCGGAAAGTTCGCATTACATCACTTCACTTTTGCAAAATACCTACATCGGTACCTGTTTTTGCTTACTGAAAGAAAGCCGAAGATGATTTTTGCTTTTATGAAAAAAGGCGAAAAGCAAAAATCATGTTTGGCATTTGTTTTGCAGCCGGCCGTTTGAAAGGCAGCGAGGGGCGCACCACCAGGCTCCTTCCTGAAACGACACTCAGCATCTCAGCATCAAGCTGCCGAAGCTTTGAAAGGTGTCTGGGAGCAGGAGCTTTTATCTTGATTTGCCTTGTGTGACTGTTAGCAAGATGTGTAGCAAGGTATCAGAAAAGCGTAAGGGAGGTTATTTTGGGGGTCTGAGAATGCTCAAAAAATTTTCCATAGAAGTTAATGGTAACTGCTTCTTTGCTTTATGCCTTTGCGGCTCATGAAAGTTATCCCAGGAATGCTCTACTTTTGAGGAGTAGGTGCGACCTGTAACAACAGCTAAATACTGAATTTTTATGACTGATGATGCAGTTTAAATCCAGGTAATTGAAAACAAACAAGTGTTAATTTTATGCCCTATATACATCTTGTGGGTAGAAGTGATACACATTTATGCGTTAATACGTGAATGTGCACTAAGACAATTTATTATTATTTTTTTTAAGTGGTCTGCCCATTTGGAGGGTTTGCCTTCACTGCTGTCTTTCAAGGCCACCCCTGAATGCAAACGTGGGCAGCCGTCGGTTGTCAACCTGTACCCACCTCACCAAGCGGATCCACCTGTGAACCAAGTTTGGGTTTTTGTTCCTTTGTTAGGCGGTCTTGGGGAAACCACCCCGAGGAAGAGATGTCAGTCAGTCCACAGCACGGGGCTCCTGGGGTCTGGGGTCATCTTTCATGCAGCTTATCTGTGCTTTCTGTACTTCCGCAAGCACAGGCTCCAGCTCCCTTACATGTATTGTCACCAGGCCCACCTCCCCTCATAACCTGGGGGTTTGAGACCATCCAGCTTTGGATGGGCACTTCTGGCCACACGGTCACTTGATGACCTGTAGTGAGGTACTTGCACTACCTCAGGGCCGGGTAGCCTTCTAGCAAGCAGCTGCCCCTTCAGTGATGCATATTTGTTTGCAGCAAATGGCCCAGCACTGCTCTGAGAGCCCTAGATGTCTGTACCATAGTCCTCCCCCCCCTCCCCCCCTCCCCCCGCCCCAGGACTTCCCAGACAGCTCCCGTGACCTCCCTTCCTCCACAGGTCTCCCCGCCACCACAGGACCCGCTGGCTCCTATGACCCAAGCAGCAAGGCTGCTTCTCTTCAAAACTGGGCCCACTGCAGGGCCCTCTCTGTTCTGGGCTCTACTCTAAAACTAAAACCTTCCAGGCCACCATATAGTTGGCTTGAAGCCGAGTGCCTCAGCGTGGAATATTCCGCAAGCAGAGCCTCAAGAGGCCTAGAAAGGGGAATGCTTCATTTGTTTTTGCTTGTTTGTTTCTATATTTATTTTGAGAAAGAGAGAAAGCATGAGCAGCGGAGGGGCAGAGAGAGGCAGAGAGCGAGAATCCCAAGCAGCCTCTCCACTGTTAGTGCAGAGCCTGACACAGGACTTGAACTCACAAACCATGACAAAATCATGACTAGCGCCAAAGTCGGATGCTTAACTGACTCAGCCACCCAGGTGCCCCGATGTGCTTCTTTCTTTTTCATTCTTTAAAAAGTTTTAAATGTTTATTTATTTCTGAGAGAGAGAGAGAGAGAGAGCGAGCGAGCCAGGGAGCAGGGGAGGAGCAAAGACAGAGGGAGACACAGAATCTGAAGCAGGCTCCAGGCTCTGAGCTATTGGCACAGAGCCCAACATGGAGCTGGAACAAACCTTGAGCTCATGACCTGAGCCTAAGTCAGACGCTTAATTGACTGAGCCACCCAGGGGCCCGTCTATGTGCCTCTTTCTTATTGGTAGTAAGTGAATGAGGCAGTAACCTACCCTTTACTTTGGCAAGAGTATCCCTGCGTGTCCTGCACTAGTCTGTCAGGCTTTTAGATCTGGGGTTCGTTTCTGACCCTCTGGATTATATATGTCTTATTAAGGCATCTAGTGTGCAGGTCCCATTTGTTCATGAATGTGTATCCGCAAAATAGCAGACCCGTGTAAATTTTTGTAGAATGTACATCCAGTACAGGTCTCTATGACAGAAAATGGAAAAACTAACAGGGTCTTGGGGCAAGCCTGTGAATATATACTGTTATGTAGACTGCATTTCATCCTTCTTTTTGATTGATATGGAAGGGAATGTATGTCCCAGATCAATAACCGCATACTGCGTACTTGAGGCCGCGTTAATCTGCTCTAGCGAAGGCATAACATCCAGCCTCGTAGCTATGATTGGGACTTCTCCTTCATCAAAGTCAAGTTATACAAGGTCATCCACAATCTGGCTTTTGTAGATTCCAGGATGGTGTTTAATGGGAACCACACCCCTGCATCCTTTGAATCTTTGAGGATGGTTTTGATCTCTGCCAGGCCCCTCTGAGGTGTGACATGGTTTCTTATTTACGAAGCTGACTGGACGGGGACATGGATAGTTTCAGGGTCTTCCACTTAGCCTTTTCTAACTCCACTAGGTCTTATTCTGAAAGAAAAATAATATAAAACTTGGATCTCACCAATTCTTATTTCTTAAATACTTATTTTTTTTAAGAGAGAAAGAGAGAGAGAGAGAGAGAGAAAGAGAGAGAGAGAGAGAGGGAGGGAGGGAGGGGCAGAGAGAGAGGAGACAGAGGATCCAAACCAGGTTTGGGCTCAGTGCTGAGAGCAGCGAGCCTGATGCCTGGCTGAAACTCATGAACTATGAGCTCATGACCTGAACCAAAGTTGGACGCTTAACTGACTGAGCCACCCAGGCGCTCCGGGTTTTACCACATTCTAAGGAGATTCATGACATGAAGCTGGTATTTCAATCTCTAAACTTTATACAAAGCTATAAGGTCCCCGTCTTTTTTACTCCACTGCTCATCATATCAATTCACCTTTTTCCACTTCGATTTCCTTCTAGCACCTCACCCAGCTGTTGGGCTTAGCACCGACTTTCTGCCCCAGGCTCCTCTGCTGTGGCAGGTGGGATGCCTTCTGGCAAATGTGTAGATGGGGAGATAGGAGGGACTCCATGCACTTGACCAACTGGTAAGGGAGCTGTGGCTAAATCCTCCTGCCTTACGTCCCTCTGGCAGACAATGGTGAGGTCTATTGTACCTGGCTCTGTGGAGAGATTTCTAGAGAAAACACTATAGTTTCCTTCCATCCCATTTCACTCTTCCACATCCCAACTCCTGTTCCCTGGGGTCACTTACTATGTCACATAGTCACATAGATGTAATCAGGATCTACTGTATGAGCTCAGGGTGGTACTTTTAATGTTAGGATTTATCATGGTGTTGAAAACCATAAAATACATGTAGGCACTTAGAAAAACTCATTTAAGATCTACTACCCAGATCTACTACTAAGCTTTCTAGACTTTTGTCTATGCATATACTTTTAAAAAAAATAGCACAGTGGTACATGGGTGGCTTACTCAGTTAGTGTCCAACTCCTGATTTTGGCTCAGGTCATGTTCTCACGATTTATGGATTTGAGCCCTGTGACGGGCTCCACACTGACAGAGTGGAGCCTCCTTGGGATTCTCTGACTCCCTCTCTCTATGCCCCTCCCCCACTCACACATGTGTGCATGCACACGCACTCTCTCTCTCAAAATAAACATTAAAAAAAATAGAACAATATTTTATATTAATTGTTTTTAATGTGTTATTTATTTCTGAGAGAGAGACAGCATGAGCAGAAGAGGGTCAGAGAGAGAGGGAGACACAGAATCTGAAACAGGCTCCAGGCTCTGAGCTGGCTTTTGGCACAAAGCCCGATGCAGGGCTCAAACCCACAAACTCTGAGATCACGACCTGAGCCAATTGGACGCTTAACTGACTGAGCCACCCAGGTGCCCTATAGGACAAGATTTTAAAATGTATTCTTATTTTATATGTTGCAGACAGTTTTCCTCTTTGAGATTTAAAAAAATGGCTGTAGAAGGATGGCATTCTATCACAGAGTGCTACTACAATTGACTCAATACCTTCTCACATTTGGACATTAGATTTGTTTCCCTGTTTTGTTATTCTAAAGCAGTACTATACTTTACTTCCTTAAAGCTATTTAAAGTAGCAATAGGTATGGTATCACTTACATGTGGACTCTAAAGTAAAAAACAGATTTCACAGGAACAGGTTGCCAGGAGTTGGGGGAAGGGGAAAATGAGGAGATGTAGGTCAGAGGGTACAAACTTTCAGTTACAAGAAGATGAAGTTCTAAGGGTCTGGTGGACAGCATGGTGACTACAGTTAATAACATGGTACTGAACACAGATGGTCCCCAACTTAGTATGGTTCGACCTATGATATTTCAACTTTATGGTGGTGTGAGGGCCATACACAGTCAGTAGAAGCCACACTTCAGAGTTTGAATTTGGATCTTTTCCCTTTTCCTGGGCTAGTGATACGCAGTATGACCCTCTCTTATGATGCTGGGCAGCAGCAGCTGGTACACTGACAATCAGCATCCATACATCTGTTCTGTTCTTCACTTTCACTACAGTATTCAATGCATTACATGAGATACTCAACACTTTGTTATAAAATAGGTTTTGTGTTAGATGATTAGCCCAACTGTAGGCTAGTGTTCTGAGCACATTTAAGGTGTGCTGGGCTAAGTTGTGATGTTCCATAGGTTAGGTGTATTAAATGCAGTTTTTTTTAATTAAAAAATTTTTTAAATGTTTTATTTATTTTTGAGAGAAAGAAAGAGAGACAGCGTGAACAGGGGAGGGTCTGAGAGAGAGGGAGACACAAAATCCAAAGACAGGCTCCAGGCTCTGAGATGTCAACACAGAGCATGACGCACGGCTCGAACCCACGACCTGTGAGATCATCATCTGAGCTGAAGCTGGACGCTCAACCAACTGAGCCACCCAGGTGCCCCTTAAATGCAGTTTTGAGTTGTGTGATATTTTCAACTTACAGTAAGCTTACCAGGACATAACCCCATTATAAGTTGACGGTGCTCTGTATTTGAAAGTTGCTGACAGTAGATCTTAAGCATTCTCACCATTAAAAAACAATCTGTTAGCTGTGTGAGGTGATAGAAGTGTTAATTATCTCAATCTTAGCAATCATTCTATGATGTGTGTATATATATATATATATATGTCAAATCATCACGTTGTACACTTTAAATATGTGCAACTACATATGTCAGTTATTCCTCAATAAAGTTGGAAATAAAGATTGCTAGAAAGAGACATACATTTGGAAATTAAGAAATATGTAGGTCAAAGAAGAAATAAAGGGGAAATTAAAAAAAAATAAATAAGTAGGGGCACCTGGGTGGCTCAGTTGGTTGAGCATCTGACTTTGGCTCAGGTCATGATCTCGTGGTTTGCGGGTTCGAGCCTGGCATTGGGCTCTGTGCTGGCAGCTCAGAGTCTGGAGCCTGCTTCAGATTCTGTTTCTCCCTCTCTCTCTGCCCCTTCCCTGCTCACATTCTGTCTCTCTCTCTCTCAATCTCTTTCTCTCTCACAAAAATAAATAAACGTTAAAAAAAAAAGTAGCAGTGTATCATAATGTTTGAAAGCACAGGCCTTGGAGTCAAGCTGATGGGTTTAAATCCTGGATCCTCTAACTATTAGTTATATAAGTTTTAGCAAGTTGTTCAACTTCTCCCAGCCTCAGTCTCTTTGTATAAAAGTCTAGTAATAATAATAGGTCATACATCATAGGATTACTATGAACATTCTCAGTCCATTTATGCAGAGTACTTAGAATAGTGCCTGCTGCATAACTGTTCAATAAAACTTAGCCATTGTTAATTTTTATTACATTAGTATTCATTCATAGAAGTAGAATTGTTTGGCCTAACAGTACATATTTTTGAGGTTTTGATATAAATGGCCGAATGTAAGCTTAGCATTAATATTCACAAATTGATATACATATCATCATTGCAAACAGTGATATTTCCACGGGTAAAAATATGTGTATTATATTTAATACAAGAGGGTAAATGTAACTGTTTTTAAAAATCATGTATTTTTGATTTGGAAATAATGCCAGGAGCCATCGGATTCCATCTTGTGTCAGTAAGGATAGACTAAGTTTATGCTATGGCAAAAAAAATCCCACAATCTTGGTAATTTAAAGTAACAAAAGCTATTTCTCACTCAAGCTACATGTCCAAAGTCAGTGCAATGGTGGTAGAAGAAAGGGTGTTATTCCCTACACATTATGGACTCTGGCTGACAGTGGCTCTGTCTTGGTAGCTGCCTCCATGATTTATGAGGTGGGAGAAAGGGAAATACATACACTGGCTCTTAAAGCTTCTACTTGAGTGTGACACGCATTACCTGTGCTCATATTCCATTCTTCAAATCCGGCCTGTAGCCACACCCACCTCAGCAGGGTTAGGGAACTATAGTCCTATCTGGTGCTCAGGACATAGAAGAATCAAGTGATTTGTGACCTGCCTTAATGACTAACAGACTTACTTGTTTTTTGGTTTATTTTCATTTTTAACAAAAATGGTATTTCTTTTTCAAAATAGGTAATATATTCGCATGGCTCAAAATTCAAAAGCTACAAGTGTTATGGAGTGAAAAGCCTATGTGCTTCTTTATTTCTCCTTCACTGAAGCCAACCCATATTAACAATTTAATTGTGTTTCTTCCAGAAATATACTATACATATAACTTATTAGCAAATGTGTATGTGTGTGTGTGTGTGTGTGTGTGTGTGTCCATTCTGTTTGCCCTCAGATCCATCATGTAACCCTTATGGATCTGCTCTGAGCCCTGTAGAATTGACCCCTATGAGTCTATCAGCCATGTTCCCTAACTCTCTGACTCACAGTTGAGTTTGGCCAATGTGATCTACCAGTAGGACACTGAAGGACAGGCGAGTGAAAAGTTGGGCTATTCTCCACACTCCCCAGTTTCCTCTGTTTTTGAGCTATAGTTGAGGTGGTGGCTGAGTCCCTCTATAACTATAGCTCTTGCTGGAAGCCCTTCCGCTGGATCCTTATCTCTCACAGGGCTCTGGTAAAACTACCCCCTTCTCTTCCCCATAAGGCATAGGGATGGTAATGGCTTCCTGCCCCCTCTAGTCCCTGGGAGCCTCAGCATTTCTCTCTTTTTTCAAAACAGCTTGATTGAGATATACTTTATATACGATTCATTCCACCCACTTGAAGTGTAAAATTCAACATCTTTTGGTATATTCACAGATCTACCAGCATCTTTTTGTGTTTCCTTGACCTTGCTCATACCATTTAAAAGGTCTCTACATTGCACTTCCTTTAGATTTTCATCCAAATGCATTTTTTGCTTCCTGGTGGGATGGCCTAATTGTATACAGTTATACACATAATTGTTATAGTGCCATCTCATAAGTGAATGAGACCCAATTGTTACACTTTTTCGGGAATTTTGTGAGCTGGTTACTAAACAGAGAATAGAGCCACTACTGAAAAAAAATCAGTACACTTGCAATTAAGTAATATAGAAGGTAACAAATGCTAAAAATCACTTCCTAATTATTTTATTACATTTCAGTATTACATGTATGTCACAAGATTACTTGCATCTACTGTATCTATGTGGCAGAAATGCTATATAATGACGTTCATATAGTCATGTTCATCTCTTCCCACTGTGTATTCAGTGAGTCACATTGCTAGCTTGAAGTTGGCCACTGGGGGAGCGTCTCCCGCCTAGAAATCAGCAACTGATACAAATCAGGACTTAATTTTTTATTTCACTGATTGTCTAGAATTAAGAAAATGATGGCAAAATGTTAATACAAATTAAACCTAAAAGTTGGTTCTTGTGAATATAACAAAAGATTGAGGAAGTAGCCTTCCAGTATTTGAAGGTATCTTCTGATTTGAAAAAGAAGTCACTGACTTCATTGATAAACCAGCGAAGCTTCAGAATTCATCTTCATTTTTTGACTTTCATTTTCCTTGTCAACCCACATTCATGGAACCACACCTGGGGAACTGGTGGTTGAACATCTACCCGCGCACCACAGCGCATGCGCATGCACACACACACTCACACATGTAGTTTAGATACCATTCCATATCACCGGTAGAGCTTTCTCGATGTTTGAAAAGTTTGCATTGTATGTACCTTATTGATAGATAGTTACACAGCAATCCTTTGGTCTTGCAAAATGATACTGCAGCGAATCACCTATGAATCATCTGTAAATGCATTTGTAATTTCAATAGATATTGCCAGATTGCTGTCTGTGAAAAGTTTCGATTGCTACCTCTACCAGCAACATAAGAGAATGTCTGTTTTCCCACACCCTCAGCATATAGTATGTGTTTTGTGTTTTGCCACATCATCATTGTTAATGATTCATCTAAGATTTTTTAAAATTCCATTTTAGCTAACACAATGCATTAATTATTGATTTAATAATTATTAAATTCTATTTTAACTGATGGCCTCAACCTGATTTGTTTGAGAGAAGAACACTTATTCTTGGAGATACAATGTTGGAAGCCATCTCTTTCAGGAACAAACAGATCGTGCCAGGAACATAAGACCCTGGCAATTTAAAACGAACATTTGCAGGTGGCCTATCTTGGAGGTAGAAGGGCACAGCACTGTTTTTAAGAATTCTGCTAAAAATGGAGTAAGTTAAATAAATATTAATATTTTGGCTCTTCTACTTCAATGGCAATATTGGAGCATTTTTCCAGTAGACACTGGAAAAAGTGAAAGAGAAAAGTCAATTTACAAAAGAAATGTCCACATGAATGAAGTGATGGCATGGCATTATGCAATCACTTGCACAGTGGAATCCCCTGGGCTCCACACTATAAAAGCCCCTTTGGGAGGTGGAGGAAAGATCCAGGCAAAGGCAGAATCCACTGAGGTGCAGTTAGACCCACTGTAAAGGGCCTAAGGGATTTGAGCACGGCCTCCCCTTATTTGCACATACTCACAAGCTGCGGTTTGACTGGGAACCCGTGCATTCAGATAATTTAACTCCCCCAGTTTCTCTACCTTGCCTACTCTCTTCTGTTACTTCAAAAAGATGTAAGGTCTTCTGTTCATATAAGCGCTAGAGGTCAGTCCTTGAGATTGGGCTGGAAGAAAGTACATAAGGGTTAAGACCAGACTTGCCACATTTCCTTATCTACATCGCTAATGGGATGTCATCATTTCCTTCATAAGCAGGTGCTAGTAACTGACATCAAGAATACCTGTATGTCCTCTAAATTCATGGGAGTCAGCCTCAGGCTTTGTCTCCCAGCTCACTGCCCATTAGCTCTGTGACCCATAAGGAAGTTACTTGACTTTTTGACCCTCAGTTTCCTCACCTATAAAATGGAGATAATAATAGTTTCAACCTCATAGGGTTATTTTGAGGAAATGAGACAATCCATATAAGATACAGAGGCTGTACTTGACATGTACATGCTATTGCTCATTATTATTGATTTTTATGGAAATACATATGGTAAAATTGTATGTGCCCTTAAACAGTGGAGATTTAGTCACTCACAAGAGATTTTTCTATTGCTCTTACGAAATCCTGAGCTGAAGAGCTCCACTAGATATATCTCCCTATACAGAGATAATTGTTGAAGTAGATCTTTTTTTAAATTTTTAAAAAATTTTGTTTATTCTTGAGAGATAGAGAGAGAAAGAGCATGAGCAGGGGAGGGGCAGAGAGAGAGGGGGACACAGAATCCAAAGCAGGCTCCAGGCTCTGAGCTGTCAGCAGCACAGAGCCTGATGCAGGGCTTGAACTCACAAACTGCAAGATCATGACCTGAGCCGAGTCGGATGCCCAGCTGACTGAGCCAGCCAGGTGCCTCTCTCTCTCTCTCTCTCTCTCTCTCTCTCTCTCTCCTTTTAAAGTAGGCTCCATGCCCACATGGGGCTTGAATTCATGACCCTGAGGTCAAGAGTTGCATGCTCTACTGCCTGAGCCAGTGAGGTGGTCCAAAGAAGGTCTGATTTCTTTTTTTTTTTTAACTTAAAAAAATGTTTTATTTATTCTTCAGAGAGACAAAGTATGAGCGAGGGAGACACAGAATCTGAAGAAGGGTCGAGCCTCTGAGCTGTCAGCACAGAGCCCAACACGGGGCTCGAACCCACAGACAGTGAGATCATGACCTGAGCCAAAGTCAGACACTTACCTGACTGAGCCACCCAGGTGCCCCTGATTTCTTTCTTTTTTTTTTTTTTTTAAGTAGACCTCGTGCCCAATGTAGGGCCTGATGCAGGGCTTGCCCTCAAGACCTTGAGCTGAAGACCTGAGCTA
The DNA here is from genome assembly GCF_003009895.1 of Hyaena hyaena. Classification (NCBI taxonomy): domain Eukaryota; kingdom Metazoa; phylum Chordata; class Mammalia; order Carnivora; family Hyaenidae; genus Hyaena; species Hyaena hyaena. Next base: position 1,226,948 of record NW_024080814.1, on the reverse strand, counting down.
AGATCAAGAGTTGGACACCCAACTGACTGAGCCACTCAGGCACCACTGAAGTAGATCTTGATTGAACAGAGCAGGTGAAAGTAGGAAAATGGTTTTCTTTACAATCACTGTCATGAGCTTTATTTCTGTCTGGGTTGGCTATGTGATATATTTGAGTTGACCCAGGCTTAGTTTTAACTAACCATTTATTTTGCTGAACAAAATTAGAGTTTATGTGCATCTGTTATAACACACATCCAGGCCCTATTTAATCTCCTCAGGGAAGTAATGTACTAAATGATACCCTGGTATCTTAGAAGAGTTTACGCAGTTGAGTAGGCTGTTTATTCACAAAGGAGAGGTTAGACATTCTGGTTCTTTCTGGAGATTATGCACTGGAATCTAGCTGACCTGGAAGTTGGTTGTGATTAAGAAACATGGAACACCTTTCTTTTGCCCACAGTTTAATTATATAGATTGAAAAATGTTTTGCAATGAAAGCCTAAAAAAGCCTAAAATACATTTAATTCATAGCAGAGATATTCTCTCTCTCCCTTTCCCTCTCTCTTCCCTCTCTCTCTCTCTCTTTCTCTTTCAATCCTCCCCCCCCCCCCGTCTCTCTTTCTCCCTCCCTTCCTCCCATTTTAAGTAGCAAAGTAACTGGACCTGATTAGAAGACTGATCTTTGAAAAATAAGTTCAGTTGAAATTGAGAAATATGTATTGAAGATGTAGTTATCAGCAAGGCCCTGTGCTGGTGGTGTGAGTAATAATAAGACAGAGAAGGTGATGTCACTGCTCTCAAGAAGTCACCATCTAAGGGGACAGACAAATAAATGCAGAACCGAAAGGAATAAAATGTGATAAGTGCCACACTAGCAGTATGCAAAACATGTCACGGGAACTGTGAGGAAGCCTCTCATTCCACCAGGGTGGTAAGGAGGAAGGGGTTAGGGAAGACTTCAGAGAAGCGATATTTGAATTGGATCTCACAGGGTCCTGGAGGTGGAGAGTAGGAAGATAAAGAAATAGCCTGAGCAGGTGCAGGGAAGCTCAGTGGGAGGAGGCTAAGCGCCGAAGATTTGGTAAGAACGGGTTACGAACGGCTTGATGGTCTCCCTAGAGTGTGTGGGCTTTATCTTGAAGGCAACGGTGAAGACTCTCAGTTGGGGCAGTGACCTGAACAGGTTTGGTTTGGGGACGGTCATTGCAGAAGCAGTGACAGAGAGTGGACAAGTGGGGAGACAGGTGGCCAGGGGCACGTTGTGGGCAGAGAGGAGCCCAGAGTGCTCACTCCGGGGAGCATCTAAGGGGAGATATGGAAGAGAGACAAGTGAAGCAGGCTTGTCAGAAGTGATTTTTCAGGATGAGGAGAATCCCAAGGAAGCACAAGGAAGCAAAGAAAGAGTAGGGCAAGGAAGAGGAGGTGATCCGCAGCGTACCCCCCTGTACACAGTTCCAGAGGGAAGGAAACAACAAAGAGTCTGGTGGATTGGGCATCCAGCCTATTTTTAGTGGCCTGTTTGAGACCAGTTTCAACAGAACGAGAAGAGGGGAAACCAGATACCATGTCAGACATAGAAAAATATTTATAACATACAGGAAATTTAAAGATAGGCGGGTGCCGATGTTGCCTCCCTTAAGGAGGCTGTTATTTAAGGGCAACTGATGGAAATCATGAGAAATAGGGGCCCAAGAGGTCTAATGCCAAAAACCAGACAGACGAAAAACATTTGCAGAATGATGTCATCCTGCCTCCTTGGATGATATCACTTTGTTCCTCAGATGTTTCACCCAGACTGTGTGAGTCAACATCTATATTTGGGCAGAAGGAGAACTACCTTTTGTGCTATGTGCCAATTCAGAAGTCTGTTTGTGCTAGTCTGGTTTAGCTCTGCCAAATTATTTTAGGCTTATGACCTCACCAGCAGCCCATGGTAGTTAGTCTGTTTAATATCCCACAGCTTGAATTCCAGAACACTGGCTTTTGTGGCATGAAATCTGAATTGGGTATTTTTCCTCTTTGCATTTGGAAGACACTAGGTTAACATTTACGAATGTATTCATAGCTGATATCAAAAAGGTAAAGTTGGAAATGTCAGAAGCAACCATACTTGGATCCAAGAGATTATGGAGACGACTGGCATGACTAGAATAACTAATAGCTTCAATGAATTAATGCCAGACAATTTTCATAGATTGTCCTTACTCTTGCTGTAGCCCCCAAATATAGCTGTGGTTTCCAGCTGAAAAAAAAAATTAAGTAAATTGCTTAGATTTGCGCAGGCAGCAAATGGATGAGTAAGGACTCAACACCAGACCTGGTCCCAAAGCTCATGTATTCTCGCCACATTACGCTCTTTCCTCTAAAATATCATGGTGTCCGTAACCGCGAAAGAAAAGTAAACCAAGTCTTATCAGGTATGCTCATGAGCGATGGCCAAGATATTCATTTCTAAAAGCTCTTATAACATAGATGTAACTTACTTATCTAGCTTTAATGTGAAGGTAAATATTACAAATTACATGTGTTGACCAAATTTCATAGTGAGTGATTATCTTCGGTGGGAGATCAGAGAAGACAAGAGAGGAGAGAAGACAGAAATAGGTCTGCAGGGAAATTCAAAATTAAAGAAAACCTGGAGACGGTTTCTTATCAAATCTTGAAGAGGCATAAACTTTTCTGAACTATAGTGATTCGTTAGCTAAATATGAGATCACTTTTCAGAATTTTATTTCTTTTATATAAAACCCATTCAGATGTTCTGCAAGCCAGTGTACAATACTTATTTAGAAAAGAAAAGGAAACTAGCATTTAGTGTCTATCCCACCGTACATAGTAGTTCCTCTGTAAATGTGAATGAATGAATGAATGTCTACATTTTCCAACACACTGTGCTATGCATCTTTTTTTAAATTATTTTATTTTTTAAATATAATTTATTATCCAGGTAGCTAACATACAGTGTATACAATGTGCTCTTGGCTTTGGGAGTAGATTCCTATGTGTTTCTGTGCAATAGTATAGGGTTTTAAATAGGAGTTAAAGAGAGGGACATTGGGGCACTAATCTGCGATTTTTCAGGTTGGAGTACTCATATGTGATGCTATTATGGGGCTATTTCCCAATGAAGCACACCAAGCAAAGAAATTATTTTAGGCAGGTTATAGGGGCATCAGTGTCTTAGAGATTTGTTGTGTCTAATGATTCCATGGAGCCATGAATGGGAAACTACCAGAGGGAAGCAAGAAAGATACTGCTTTGAATGCCAATACTTGGCAAAGAGGCTGGCATGTGGGAGGCAGTCAACAGATATTTGTTCTCCTATCAATCACTTCATAATCCGTGCAAGTCATGTGTCCTCAACTCAGATGTATGGGGTCACATTTTCCTTTATATCCAAACAATACTTTCAAATTCTCATCATCCTTGATGATGATGAAATTCTTAAGAGCAGAGGCCAACCTCCTTTCGCTCAGCATTTTATTGCTGATACTAACAAGGTACTTGGCATGTGGCAGCTGACTGATGAATCTGGTTGGGTGAGTGAATGAAAGCTGCATCATTAAAGGTTCTGTCTCCAAGTATTTCTGGGGGCACACAGCTGGTCCTGGTTTTCATTGTCATCCTAGGTGGGGGTCGCTGATCAATCTTGGCTGCATAGCGATTGCTTCTCTGGGCTGCTGTGATTCCATCATATGCTTTGCTTAATCAGGGATCCAACTGCACTCTGCATTTCCTGAAGCACTTCCTAGGAGGCTTTAGTGGCCTAGTAGGCTTAGTAAATTTAACTTATCTTTTAAAGCGAACATGAAGGATTGATAACATTGGAAAGAAACCTAAAATTGTGTGGCACATGATATTGCTCCTAGACTCCACAGGCTTTCTTCTTTAGTCCCATCAAGTTGTTGGGTGTATTTCTTCCCGCTAGTGAGAGTTCTAGTTGATTCTGCCTCTTGTGGGTCGAATAGTGTCCCTCTGCCCCATTCATGTCTACCCAGAACCTGTGAATGTGACATTATTTGGAATGGGGTTTTACAGATATATCAAGTTACGATGAAGTCATATGAGATTAAGGTAGGTCCTAAATCCAATGACTAGTGTCTTTATACAAAGAGCGAAATTTGGACACAGAGATACAGAGGAGATACAGGAACGAAAACCCTGTGAAGACAGAGATTAAAATTATGCTGTCACAAATCGGGGAACACCAAAGATTGCTGGCAAACCACCAGAACGTGTGGAAGGGCAAAGAAAAGTAAAGAAGTAACCTTTCCTGGAGCCTTTAGAGGGAACATGGCCCTGCCAGCAACTCCATCTTGGACTCCGAGCCTTCAGAACTGTGACAGAACACATTTCTGTTGTTTCAAGCCATCCAGTTTACAGAATTTGTTATAACAGCCTTAGGAAACACATATACTGTGCCTGCTACCTGAAACCAGGACTCGGACATTCTCCAACCGGAAGAAATGGGAAGAAAAGAAAAAGAAAACCAATGCACATCAAAAGAGTCCCCCTAAGGGGCACGTGGGTGGCTCAGCCCACTAAGTGTGTGGCGCAGGTCATGATCTCAGTATTTGTGAGTTCAAGCCCTACATTGGGCTCCGTGCTGACAGTATGGAGCCCGCTTGGGATTCTCTCTTTCCCTTTCTCTCTGTCCCTCCTTCACTCACTCCATCTCTCTCTCATAAATAAATAAACTTAAAAACATTTTTTTTTAAAAAAAAAGGACCCCCCCCCGATTATTTCCTATTCCTATGCCACTGAAGAAGGCTTTAGCACACTACATAGCTTGTCAGTGAGAGCGTGGCTCACCCCTGCCAGCCCCCTACTGAGAGAGGCTTTTGTTGGTGTCGGATCTGAGGTAGCTCCCCAGCCACTCTCTACAACATGCCTGAGTTATATATCCTTCATGGCAATACCTGGAATATCGCTCATTCATTTTTTATTGACGAAATCGCCCCCCACCCCTAAAATTCAAGGTCTGTGAGAGTAAACCTTATCTCCTTGGTTCACAGATAAATCTAAAGTTCAAGAACAATGCCTGAAACTTAGCACATCTTCAACAAAATGTTTGACTGACATTACTGACTGACTAACATTGCCAAATGCATAACTTAGAGTGGAGATGTTCACTCAAGAGAGAGGCTCTACATCTCTCCTAGAAGGAGGAAATAATAATGGGGGCGGGGGTATTTGTATTCATAGGCTATAAAAGGAGGACTAAGAAAGATTGCTTACCTCAGGTGTATGAATAGAGCTGATTGTAAAGACTCTCCTTCCTCCTAAAAGTGAAGAGTAGACCTACAGACATCTGAACTTATCTCGGCTTTAGACAAAAGGATGCTTAATTCGAAGCTTATTTTTCTCTAAAATAGCAGGAATGGAAAGTTGTCAAATGATGTGCTCAGTATATGAACATAATTAAAATGAATTATTGACATTGAGACCTGATGCGATACTGAATTTACTAACTTTTGTCCAGGATTCTTCTTCTTCTTCTTCTTCTTCTTCTTCTTCTTCTTCTTCTTCTTCTTCTTCTTCTTCTTCTTCCTCTTCTTCCTCTTCTTCCTCTTCTTCTGCAGGTCAGAATTTTTAAAGCAATTCTGGGGGTGCCTAGGTGGCTCAGTGGGTTGAGCATCTCTTGATTTCAGCTCAGGTCGTGATCCCAGGCGTATGGGATCAAGCCCTGCATCAGACTCTGTCTGCGCATGGAGCCTACTTGGAATTCTCTCTCTTTGTCCCGTTGCTCCTCTCACCTGCTCATGCGCTTTCTCTCTCTCTCTCTCTCTCTGTGTCTCTCTCTCTCAAATAAAAAGAAAAAAACCCTGCAATTCTGAATAGAAGGAAGTTTTATCCTACTAGGGTCTCACAGCATGGAATATAGTATCTGCTCTTAGAGTTCTGTACGCTGGAGTGCTTCAAAAAGACGGAGGTAGGATGGTTGGCACTCCCAGTTGACGTGGCTGGCAAATTGTCTTTCGTAAAGTCCATTCGCTCAGAAAACAGTCCATCCCCACCTGTCCTGAATAAGATACATTGGTCAGAGGCATACAAGCTCTCACATGCCCTTATATTTCTCTTCAACAAATTCCTGCTTAGTGAACCAAAATGCAACCTAATATGTTCTGGGACAAGTCTCTGAAACAGTATACTGTCTAATGAAAAATGATGATTGTATTGCTAAAAAGTGGGAAACCACATATATCAAATACATGTATTTTTCCACAGCATTTGATAACGTTGAGAAATCATTCTAACTAATCATCCAGGTGCATGATCGAAAATTGAACAAGGGAAAAATCAAAGTATAAAGAAGTCAGGTGAAAGAAAGCAATGTGACTGCCAACAAAGGAAATGCCACACAGACTCTGGTTATCGTCAGTAGAACCACACCATTTGTTACCCAATGGTGAATAACAAACCATCGTTAAACTCCATGGCTTATGGCAATTACCCTCATGTATTTATGATTTTGAGATTTGGTCAGAACTCGGTTGACACAGACTATCTCCGTTCCATTTGATGTCATCTGGGTGGCTCAACTGCTCCTGGAAGATGGAGGGTCCACTTTCCAGATAGTTCATTCACATGGCTGGTGAGTTGGAACTGATTGTCAGCCATAGCCAGATGGCGTGTGTGTGTGTGTGTGTGTGTGTGTGTGTGTGTGTGTGTGTGGTGGGGTGGTGGGGCACAAAGTTAGATTATTGTACTAGAGCACTAGGCAGCTAATGGAGCATGGATTTGAAGGGAAGATACTGGAGGCAGGGAGGAAAGCTGGGGGCTGGTGGAGTGGTCCAGATGAGAGCTAGCGAGAGTCTGAGTCTGGACAAAGGATCATTCTTTGTAGAGGAAAGGACTGATTAAAGAGATATTGAGGACAGGTATTGTTATATATAGAGTGGTTATGTGAAGTACACAAAAAGAAAGGTGGAAACATACTAGATTATAAATTAATTATCTTCCCCCTCTAGCCTTCTTCTCGGGTCAGACCTAGGACGTTTATGTGTGTAGAATCCAGGTAAGGGACAAAGCAGAAAGAAGGCCAAGACAGTCAGAACAGTGAGGTTATTCTGCACAGCCCTGAAAAATTAGAAACAGAGAGAAGGGGAGAATGAGATTCCAAGGACAAATGGTGTCAGGGAAGTTTGGGCGACTTTGGAGAGAGGGTTGGAGTGGACAGCAGCTGTCAGGCATCCGGCCCCATCTGTTATGTGAGTCCATAAAGACAACCTGGGAAAACAAGAAGTTGGACTAGGCATTGATTCTCCTAAACTGGTGTTCTTTGAGGGAACCCTAAACGGAATTGAGCTTCTCCATTATTTTGCCTTGTCAAACTAATATTTCTTGGGCTATGACTGTATGTTTGAACTCATCTGTGGGCAGCTTGACATTTTGCAGCTTATTATTCAATGAGGGATGTGCAAGGGAAGTCAAGGAAGTATCTGCGGTCTGCAGTTTAGACCCTTAAGTAAGTGTCACCAAGAGAGAACGGTGGAGGAGAAGCACATAGTGGGGAAAGCTGGGATGCATTGACTTGCAGTGTCTATGGTGATAGATTCCAATGGATACGTTGAACAGACAGATTTATGAGTCGGAGGCCTTAGATGAGGTCGACATTTGGGAGACTTAGCGTTCAGGTAGCTGCTACAACTGTGAAAGTATGTAAGACCTGCTGAGTAGGTGGGACACATAGAACAAAAAGAGAAGAAAGCTAGTGGGAAAATGCGAGAACAATAAGAGTTAAAGAGTGGGCAGTGGAAGAGTTGCTTAGGAAGGTGGCCAAGAAGAAGGAGTTAGAAAGGTTTAAGGAGCATCAGGAAAGTATGTTCTCACCAAAGCCAAGGGTTAAGAATTTCAAGAAAGAAGTACTTCACAACATTACATTCAGCAGAAAGATTCACTAAAATAAGGACACTAATCCTTAATAGAAGGTCACTGACCACTCTGGCAAACCATGTTTTAGGGGAATGGTTGGGACACAGCTATGCTGCATGAACCGAGTGGGAGGTACAGAAGTGAAGGCTTCCCAGCAGGTGTGGATTACCTTCAGATGTCTGGATGGGCAGAGGGGGCCAGAGATGATAGCAGAGATAGGGAAGGTGTTGGGTCAAAGGAAGGTTTTGGAGGGGTTTAACACATTTTTAAAAATATTTATTTTTGAAAGAGAGAGGGAGAGAGCAAGCATGAGCAGGGGAGAGGTAGAGAGAGAGGAGAGATAGAATCCCAAGCAGGCTCCATACTCTCATTGCATAGTCCAACACGGGGTTCGATCCCACGACTGAGAGGAAATCCCGACCTGAGCCGAAATCAAGATTCAGATTTGGACTGAGCCACCCAGATGCCCCAACACATTGTTAATAGAAAAATATTGTTTTCTCCTTGATTTTGAGCAGAGAAGCTCAAGCAGTACTACCCAAGACTGTCCCTTAGACCACTCTGGTGCACTGTTTTCTTTTTCTTAAAAATCTTTTTGCTGAACTAAATAAACCAAAACAAACATACAAAATAGAGTCTTTTATTGGATCCCATTGGACGTGTAAAAAAAGGCAAATATTCTGACTGTGTTCTATTACATTTTGAAAGATAAGTATAGATAGGAGTACTAATTCAGCCAGATTTTATCTGTAGAACTATTGAGCTAAAGACATATCCTCATGTTTCTGAGAATTTGTTTTCCTGATTATAAGTTATAGATGGTCATTGGAAACACACACACACACCAGAAAAGAAGTAAGAAGAAAAAAATTGCCCTTTTGGGGGAAATAGCTTGCTTTTTAAGAACTGTCTGTATAAATGCAAAATGCTACCAGAAAGTCCATGGCAGAAATTCCAGTTGTCCATTCAGGAAAGGTAGATTATTTATGGTCTGATGTGTATATGTGTATAACCGTTGGAATCTTTCTCTTTGTTACTGAGTCTTAGGTTTTAACTGAAACAAGATAATACTCAGAATGGGTATAAGTTTGATGGGAATGTAAATGGTTACAACCTTTCTGTATTAGAATCTTTATTTATTTATTTATTTTTAAGTAAACTCTACCCCCAACCTGGAGCTCAAACTCATGCCCCTGAGATCAAGAGTCACATGGTCCACCAGCTGAGCTGTTCAGGCACCCACGTATCAGAACCTTTAGTATTACTATCTTCTAACCCAGTAATTCCAATTCTATGAATTTGGTGAAATAATTATAAGTTTTCACAGACATTTAAGTGCAAGACTCTTTATTGAATCTCAGAAAAACAATGTTAATATCCAATAGTGTAAAATCTTTAATAAGTATGGTAAATCCAGATGATACAGCCAGTAAATTCAGATTTCTCAAGAGTATTTAAAGCTTGGGAGAATGTTTGTGATATAAAGAAAATTCAGAATGATCTGAATTTTCTAATAAACCATAACGTGTGCGGGTTTAAATTGTCTGGAAATAAAATATGTTTTTTAAAAGTTTATTTATTTATTTTGAGAGAGAGAGAGAGAGCAAGGAAGCATAAGTTGGGGAGAGGCAGAGAGAGAGAGAGTGAGAGAGAATCCCAAGCAGGCTCCGCACCACCAGTGCAGAGCCCGATGGGCTCATACTCACAAACCTCAAGATTATGACCTGATCTGAAGTCAGACCCTTAACCGACTGAGCTACCCAGGCACCCCTGGAAATAAAATACATTTAAAAAGGCAGTAAGATGCTGATAGTTCTCTATACAGGTAGTTTTATTATGGGTAATTTATATTTTCTTATTTACTTTTCCACATTGCTAAATTTTCTAAGATAACATGCACTATTTTTCAGAAAAGCAATAAAAATGACATTGTATCTGGTGTTTGATTTGTAAATTCTGATGACGATAGGCCAAAATGCATTAAGTTCTGACTCAATGTCACTCAAACCCTCAAAAGGGTATTCTAAGCTCTCTAAAAACCCTCAGAGCTCTGATGAGACATAATGTCATTCCATGAAAAATGCTTTCCTTGGGAGGAGATCAAGCAATATTCCCTTTACAAGGGACGACTTTAGGAAATTTAGATTGTCCTGTTTAAAAATGGTAAGATATTGGTATTTCAATTAGTTATGCAGTAGTTGATTAAAATTAAATTAGTATGGCGTATGTCTGCTCTTGCCCCAGAGCCGGTGATAAATCAGGTAGAGCGATAACTTGTAGATGCTGATGTTTTTGTTTTGGTGGGTGAATTGCTCATGAATCTGTGTATCTGTGAAAGATGGCGTGACTTTCCTTAGAATCAGAGCCACTCCCGATGTCTGATTACTTTCTTTAATCCTCTAAGTTTGGGTAGAAATTTTTTTTCCAGTGCTTTACTTCATTTAGAAATCTAGAGTTCTGAGATCTGTATATATATATGTGGGTGGACATGTAAATGTTTCTTATTTCTAGGTCACACCAGCCAGGAAGATATATGAGACAAAGTTTATTGGAGCCCCGTTATGTATAAGGCACTGTGCTAGGTGCTAAGCCAAGGTCCCATTCCTTGACCCTCAAGGTGCCTAGAACCCAGTCTCCTCTGGTGTCCACGTGGCAGTCTTCATCCCTTGAAGAAAGCCTGATCAGAGCAGCAGAAGTTGCTTTGATTCAACATTTTTAATAGTCGGGGTTCAGGTCCTGACCTCCGGGCATCACCGCCTTCTGTGAACTGTGTTAAAAATGAAAGCCATCCTCAGCTTGTGGCCACTTCTCAGCTTTTTCTCACAGGCGATTCTATCCTTGAGGATGTCCAGGGCTCTCACCACCTCACCGACTCTAGAAGTCCCTTGGGTCCTTGTCCAGAAGTGGCCATGCCTGTCACACCACCCTGATTGCATTCATTGTCTATTGCTGCTGTAACAAATCACCACAAATGTGACAGCTTAAAAATGAGACAGATTTGTTGTCGTATCGTTCTGGAGGTGAGAAATTCCAAAATTGCCTTTACTGGGCGAAGTCAACATGTCTGTAGGGGCTGCTTTCTTCTGAAGGCTGTAGGGAGAATCTGTTTCCTTGCTTTTTCTAGCTTCTAACACTGTGTTTCTTGCATTTCTTCACTCATGGGCCTTTCCTTAGTTTCCAAAGCCAGCAGCATACTGCCGTCAAATCTTCATCCCTCTCTACCTCCATCTCCGTATCACTTTCTGTCTTAGCAGAACCCTAGTGATTGCCTTGGGTCCACCTGGATAATCCAGAGCAATCTTTCCATCTCCAGACACCCAACTTCTGCATAACCCTTTTGCCATATAACGTAACAGTCACAGGTTCAGAGATGAGGTCACGGACGTCCTAATGTCCATGGGGAGAGGGGAGCTGGAGGGCAGGGGACGGCATTCAGCCTACCATGCCATTTGATGCTGGCCAGACGCTACTATCAACAGGAGCCCTGAACGCAACACACCAGTGCTTCTCAAGGGTGCTTTGTAGGGGCCTGGGTGGCGCAGTCGGTTAAAGCGTTCAACTCTTGGTTTTGGCTCGGGTCATGATCTCATGGTTTGTGAGTTCGAGTCCCATATCAGGATCCATACTGACACTGCAGAGCCTGTTTGGGATTCTCTCTCTCTCTCTCTCTCTCCTGCTCTCTCTGACCCTCCCCTGTTTGCACTCTCTCAAAATAAATAAATAAACTTTAAAAAGAGTGCTTTATAATATTTTAAAGCACATACGAGGTAGCATTTTTTCCCCACAGTTACAGGGCATGAGAGCTGGAAGTAGAACAATTTAGTAGGCTCTAGGGTCATACTGTCTGGATTTAATCCTGGTCCCTGTCCCTTAACCACTTACAAGCTGTGTGGCCACGAGAAAGTTACTTGACCTCTCTAGATCTCAGTTTCCTCACCTGTACTGTGACATCTGCCTCCCAGAGTTATTGTGAAGGTTCAATGGGACAGTGCTTGCAAAGTGCTTAGTATGGTGCTGGGCATACAGAAAAACACTAGTCTATCCTCCTTACTTTACAGATAAAAGGAGGCTTAGAAATATTCAGTGGCTGATCTTTGCCTCACCCTCTTGACCTCAGAATCTACAGACAAGGGAAACACAAGTGAGATGCTGGTGGTATTTGGGTCCAGTTGAGAAACCCCCTTCTCCTACCTGCTTATGTGCTACCTTTGCCCCCTTGCTAGTGCCATCCCCCACCCCATTCCAGAACATTCCACACATTGTGAGCCACAGTGCCACCATTTTTCCTTCAGTGCTTCACCTCTGGCTCCCATTCTTCTGTCCTGCTTCTCTCCCTGTGCAGGCCCTCAAACCTGTTTTGGTAATGCTTGCTGCGGTTTTGAGTACTGTTCTATAAATCTCATTGCTACTGTCTGCTGGATTTGGGTGTCTGGTTTGTATTTTAAAATTAACATGTCCAAGCAGCGCCTGGGTGGCTCAGTCGATTGAGTGTCCAACTTCGGTTCAGGTCATGATCTCACGGTACGTGGGTTCCAGCCCCACATCGGGCTCTGTGCTGACAGCTCAGAGCCTGGAGCCTGTTTTGGATTCTGTGTCTCCCTCTCTCTCTGCCCCTCCCACCCCCACTCTCTGTCTTTCAAAAACTAAATAAACATTAAAATAAATTAACATGTCCAAGACCAAACATGTGAATACCCCTCACTCCAATGGCATCTCTCAATGAATGGTGACAGTCTTCCTTATAAGCTGCTCAGAACCAACGCTTCAATGATTCCATGCTCTCTCTCACCTTGTGTCCACTCTGACACCAAGACTTTGAACTTATAACTTCTTTGTTCCAACCTGACTTCTCCTTGCTACCTCTACTACACCAGCAGGTCCAAGGTGCTGTCTTCTTGTACCGGAAGCATTGCCATCGAACAAACCTCCCTGTTCCCTTTCTTACACTCACAATCCTACAACATAAGTCAGATAATGTCACTTTATGGTTCAACCTTCCTCAATGGCTTACCACTATTCTTAAACAAAACCCAAAGTTTTTGTCATCGCCTGTGGGGTCCTGTGTGATCTGCCTACTTTTCTGATCTCATTTCCCCTTTTCCCTTAACACCTCTTGAGCTACACTGGCCTTCTTTATGTCTTGGGAATACTCCAAGCATGTTTCTACCTCAGGACCTTTGTATGTACCATTTCTTTTTGTTTAGAATACCCTTTGCTCCTAGGTAGCCTCATGAGTTGTAGCCTTACTCCATTCAGATCTTGGTCAAATATCACGCACCCTATGTGAAAGAGCACTTTCAGAACTTTATTTTCTTTAGAGTACTTGGTATTATATGGCATTGCTTTTTATACTGTGTTGTGTATTGGTTTATTATCTGCCACACCCACTAGAATAGAAGCTCCAAGTTCACCATTGTGTTTTCAGCACCTAAATCAACATATGATTTATAGCTGGCACTTGATGCATGCTTTTTAATAAAATGTATTTTATTTTATTTTTTAATAAAAATTTTAAAAGGTTTTTATTTACTTAAAAATTTTTTTTAAATGTTTTATTTATTTCTGAGAGAGAGAGAGAGAGAGAGAGAGCGTGAGCACGGGAGGGTCAGAGAGAGAGGGAGACACAGAATCCAAAACAGGCCCCAGGCTCTGAGCTAGCTGTCAGCACAGAGCCCGACGCGGGGCTTGAACCCACGAATGGCTTGAGATCATGACCTGAGCCAAAGTTGGACCACTTAACCGACTGAGCCACCCAGGTGCCCCAAAAAGTTTTTATTTACTTTTGAGAGACAAAGTGCAAGTAGTGGAGAGGCAGAGAAAGCGAGACACAGAATCCGAAGCAGGCTCCTGTCTCTGAGCTATCTGTGCAGAGCCCAATGCAGGGCTCAAGCCCTCGAACCATGAGGTCATCACCCGAGCTTATGTCAGATGCTTAACCAACTGAGCCCCCCAGGTACCCCTAATAAAATTGTTTTAAATGCTTCCTTTGTGTTAGACAGCCTTCTGCATGCTTTATATGTATTGACTATCTTAATCCTCCTAATAGCTTTATGAGACAGGTACTGTTATTTTTCCTTTAGAGTCAAGGGACAGCTCTCCTTCATAACAACTTGATCTGGGAGCTTCCATGATGACACAGTTACCCTTTTCTGTAAGTATGCAGAGCATTGTGCAGCAGTTCCTCTTGCGACTAGGTCTGTCTATTCTCAGCCTAAGTATGCTTTCCTGGGGGAAGAGAACTCGAGATTGTATGAACTCTGCTCTCTGCTACTTCTATGCTTGTAAGGTTCCCCCAGTGAACTGTATTTTGCATTTGTACTGTTTAGCACTATGAGGAGTGTGTTCCTACCCCCTTGGCACAGTAGTTAGATATTTCTGTTTTGGGTTACCTTTGTCATTCAAAAAGACAGCATGGCCCTAAACCAATAAAATATGCCATGAAGGCAATTGCCATCTTTACGAGATTCTTAAAATGTATTTTACCCCATTGGTACCTTGCCTGTCCTGTCCTGTTCCTAAGCCTCAACCTAGCATTCTACTTCCTGGAAGAGTCGCCTGGTAACAGATCCTTGGGCTTGACTCCAGGACCCCCTGTATCTCTGAGCAGAACCTGCCAGAAGCTCTGCTTTCTTCCCATTTGGCCTCCAGTGAACACTACCATAACTGGGAATAGTCGTTACGAGGAAAAGCCAAAATCCCTTTCTTTCTCTGTTTGAATGATATACTGCTTTATGAATTTTTTTGAGTAATCCTTGCATCCAAAGTGGGGCTCCAACCAGCCCAAGATCAAGAGCTGCACGCTCTACCAATGGAGCCAGCCAGGCACCCCTGAATGACATAATGATAGTTTTGGCCTTTGCCGTGTATTCTAGATCCTCTCTTTTTGGAAATTACTTCTAGTTACAAACCATTTGGGTTTTGTTTGGGTTTGTTCCCTCCACCCCCGCTATCTTAGAATTATGCTTGAAACCCTTCATTCCTATTTGCTGTACAAATATGGGGCAAAGAACCACCCATTCCAGGTACATTCCCATCATCTGTTTGCCTCATGGGCCAGCTTATTTTTCTTCAGACACCAAGTCCTTTTGGAGCCGATGATATCATCTATTGGCTTCCCCGCAAACACTTTACATTCTTTGGCGTTCTTTAGAGCCATTTACAGCTTCCTATTGGATAGGATTTTGTCCTTTTGGAATTATATTTACGGCATTTTTCATATTCATTTAGAAATGAGCACATACACACAGGGAGTCTGTCTGTCTGGCCACCATCTGTCTTTTCAGCTAGTAGCTCTGGCCTCAGAGGTACCGTCAAGTGTAAGAGCATCCAGCCCCGTGCCACCGGTTGGGATGATCATGTTACAAGGAAAACAGCCCTGAGAGGTAAGCAACCATGACAGAGCTGAACTTGAATGTGCATGGTACGGCCGTGAAGGTCAGAACAGAGTAGCTGCCGTGCTGGCGTGCGGTGGGCAGGGCTCCCTCCGTCGCTGGAATGGCTCTCAAGAGGCCATGGTTTGCTGCAGTGCTGTGGGAGAGTGGAGGTCAGGAGAGGGCAGGATGGGAGCAGCGACTACACAATGGAGCAGTTAGCCACCCAGATCCAGGCCTGGTGCAAGTTGTAATGGGATGTTCTACTTTCCTTCCTTTCCGTTCTCTCTTTCCTGTCTCTTCCTCATCTTTCCTCTCCTTGAGCCTCATACTGTCTCACTAGCTCTCTTCTTCAATGTGGAAGAGAACACAGGCATGAAAATACACTATTCAAATAGTAACGTGTACGTGCCACAGAAAATCTGGGGCTGCTCGGGAAAAAGGTGGCCGCGTGGTGGAGCCACCATGCTGAGCTGTGCTTTGCAAGGTGGGTCATGACTCTGGTCTTCCTCTCCTCAGTGCCAGCCCCAGCTGATGCAAGGAAATAAGAGGCAGATTGGGGGGTGGGTGAGTGTGTGGTTACTTTTGGGGTATAAGTCTGGTCAGTTGCAGAATCCATCTCAGCTTTCCTAAGCCTCTTTCATAGGGAGGCCCTGGTTCTTCCTTTTATTCATAGTATGTGCCTACCAAATGCCAAGTATTGGTGCCAGGGATAAAGTGATCATCAACATGACAACAATCTCTAATACCAGCAATGAACAAAGTCTTGAAGCCATTGCAAGCTTGATGAGTGTTATCCAGAAGCATCTTAAGGATGCCAGGGGAGCACGTGGTGAGGGAGCTGCTCTGATTCCCTTGCTGGTTCAATCTCACCTATGAGCCTTTGCCCGTCAGTTGGCGAACTCTTAGCATTAGTCTTGCCTGATGACCTAGAAAGGTGGAGTGGATGCTTTGGGCATCAATGCAGATCTACCAGTTTACAGCCTTCCCCAGCCATCTGCCGTGTCAGTCCTGTAAGCCTAGGCTTTGATCTCAAGTCCACTGTTCTGTCCTTTAGTTCTTTGACCCTATCACCCTGCTTAGGTCTTGCCAGGCCCCTCCCCTATACGACCAAATCTTTCTCAGCCTCAGCCGTAGTTCAGCCTCTGACTGGGCTTTGCTGGGATCAGATTGCTCTCTATCCACCTGACTTTGAATCTAATCTGTCACTTGGACCCTCACTGCCATGTCCCCCACCTCTAGACTAGGCCAGTCAACCAACCCAACCCAAACCCAAACTGGCCCTGGACCATGGATAGTGTCCACAGCTGGTTTGCTTGTCCCCTCTGTCCTTAGTCTTCTGACTCCTGGTTTCTCCCTCCCCTATGTTTCATTTTGCTGTGATCCAATAGGCTTTGTGGCTGAGTTGTAACATTGTTACCCAAAGTGCCCTAGGTTTGCTGGCAATTTAATAACTATTGATTTGTTGATTTATTCTATCTCCCTTGTGCAAGCACAGTATAAAAATGGACTATTCATCAAAAATTTGCTTTTTTTCTTTTGGCTTAAACAACAGAATTTTATTTTTGCCCAATCTTTGAGTCTGGAAGTCCAAGATCAAAATGTTTTACCTTTTTTTCTTTTCTCAAATTAGCTAACATAAAGTGTGGTCTTGGTTTGCGAAGTAGAGCCCAATGATTCATCACTTACATGTAACACCCAGTGCTCATCCCAGCAAGTGCCCTCCTTAATGCCCATCACCCATATTTCCCACTCCCATCAATCTTCAGTTTTCTGCATTTAAGAGACTCTTATGGTTTGCCTCCCTCTCTGTGTTTTTATCTTACTTTTCCTTCCCTTTCTCTACGTTCATCTGTCAAGTTTCTCAAATTCCACACATGAGTGAAAACATACGGTATCTGTCTTTCTCCGACTGGCTTATTTCACTTAGCATAATACCCTCCAGTGCCATCCCCATTGTTGCAGATGGCAAGATTTCATTTGTTTTCATCTCTGAGTAGTATTCCATTGTACATATATTATACCACATCTTCTTAATCCATCCATGGATTAATAGTGATGGACATTTGGGTTCTTTCCATACTTTGGCTATTGTTGATAGCACTGCTATAGATGTTGGGGTGCATGTGGGCCTTTGAATCAGGATTTTTTTATCCTTTGGATCAATTCCTAGTAGTGCAATTGCTGGGTCATATGGTAATTCTATTTTTAATTTTTTGAGGAATGTCCACAGTGTTTTTCAGAGTGGCTGCACCAGTTTGCATTCTCACCAATAGTGCAATAGGGTTCCCCTTTCTCCACATCCTTGCCAACGTCTGTTGTTTCCTGAGTTGTTAATTTTAGCCACTCGGGCTGGTGTCAGGTGGTATCTCATTGTGGTTTTGATTCATCAAAAATTTTCTGAGAGCCACCATGTGCCAGGCATTATTCTAAACACTGAGGAAATGCCAGTGAACAAAACAAAGATCCCTGTCTTTTTAATCACGTCCATTCTGTGTGTGCTCTCTGTAATGTAGATCTTTAATATCAAACACACTCCGATGTGAGATCAGCTGTATCCTCTAGACAATGTACAAGATACGCAGCACTTCCAACCCCCCAATTTCCCCAAATGAGGAGCCCAGATATTGCCTCTTCCACACCTCTCCTCTCAGTTCCACCACTGAGCATGAATCCCCATCTGGACCATTTCCAAACCAAGCTGCTGGAAGCATGACGTCAGCTCACAAATTGCGGCACTAAGTTTATAAACTTCAACTGATAAATGAGTTTAAAGCTTGGGAATCAAATAATTGCCCCTCGAGACTTGCAGACTAGACAACACAAATTGCTCATTGCTGACACAAAGATTCCAAGCTAGGGTTTCCTTTTGGAGACTTTAACCATGCTATTTAAGGGAACATAGATTTTACTTTTGCTCTGATCTATTGTAATAACATGGGTCATTGTTGGATAAGAGCTCCTTTATTTCTCCTACTAAGAGGAATAGTAATGTGGCAATAAACACACACACACACACACACACACACACACACACACAATATGTGGGTCATGTATCCATGAGTGCACATGTAATTGTGCAATTTACCTATTTTCTTCCATGCCTCACTTTTCTTCCCAGCATCAGAGTTCTCCTCTTGGTTATCATAATTACTGAGCAAACAGAAACCTTCCCTATCTATCAGGAGCAATCCCAATTAAGCAGAATTGTGAACTCGCGTCCTGGGATTTACCACTTTCCTTGAGCCTTGTGACAAATGTTGCCCCACCCATTAGCCAAGTAGCAGACAAGCTGAGGTCAGGGCTGTCTCCCTGTTTTTTCCAGCAAGCACAGGGGCGTGCCCATGATGTGAGGCAGAGCAGGGCAGGCACCAGATAGGTGGAATGGGTAACTGGCCATGTGGTGTGATGTGAGAGATTCCTAAAAAAGGTACTGGACTGAGGAAGCCCTTCCCCTCCGCTACAGAAAGTGGCTGTGATGACTAGAATTACTGTGAGGCAAGCCTCGCCTCTCTGATTCTTCTTGCATTTGCCAACATCTCATTCCACACGAGGTAAATCCAGGAAGGAGGCCTTCGTCCTTTGATCCCTGGCCATTGGTGTGACCTGACCTGGATCCGAGGTTGATGACCCTGGCTTCCATGGGTGGAATCCCCTTCTTTTCATCCTTGCTTTCATAAACATTTAACAATGACTTCTAACAGCTAGGCACCATGTGAAATTCTGAGAACTCAAAACCAAATAACACATATGTCCCTTCTGATGAGAATAAAAACTGAGCAAAGAAATATATAAAAAGAGATGCAGTTGAGGGAGCTCTTTGTGGCGATGGAATAGTCTGTATCTTGACTGCAGTGGTGGGTCTGCAAACCTACACCGGTGATAAATGGGCACAGAAGTCCACATATTGCTGTAGTGCCAGCTTCCTGGTTTGAATGTTGTACTACACTTCCAGAAATGCAACCCCTGGGGGACAGTGGGTGAAGGTACCAGGGACCTCTCTGTCCGTCTTTGCAACTTACTCTGAATCCATAACTATTTCAAAATTTAAAACATTTTAAAAGATGTAAGAGGTAGTCATCTCATTTCCACTTTACACCCAGGAACAAAGGTTAAGGGAAGTTTAAGGATTTGGCCAAAGTGACAGAATTGAGTATGTGCATTAGGCAAATGTGTACTTAGGTCTGGAGCCCAGCAGAGAAATCTGAGCTATTCTGTGGACACGGGAGACCTTTACCTTCGCATGGTAATTACAGGAGTTGACGTGGATGAGGCTACTGGTGGAGAATGTTGCGAGCTGAGAACAGCATCACATAGGAAATGGCGGTGCCTGGGTGGCTCCGTCAGTGAAGCACCTGACTCGATTTTGGCTCAGGTCATGATCCCAGGCTTGTGGGATGGAGCCCTATGTTGGGCTCCATGCTAGGTGTGGAGCCTGCTTGGGATTCTTTCTCTCCCACTCTTCCCATCCCCTGCTCACCTGCTCTTTTTTTCTCTCTCTCTCAAAGAGACACCTCGATGGCATTGGCCAGAGAGGAAGGAGGAAGCTAAGAGTTTGATGTCATGAAAGCCAAGGGGAGACACTATCCTGCAGCATCAAATTCTCCTGAGCAGGCAAGAGAGAGGACTGCTGTCCTTTGATTTTTGCCATAAGGAAGTTATTTGTGACCATGGTGAGAGCAGTTATTGTTGAGCACTAAGAAGTGAATGGGTAGAGAGGGACTGGAGGCCATGTGCATAAGATGCTCTTTTAATAAATCTGGTGTGAAGAGGAGGAGCAGGGAGGTGAGTGCCATGGAAGCTTGCTTGTCTGTTTTAAGACGGGAGAGAGAAGGCGAGGGAGACAGAGAAGTTGAAGGTGCAGGAGAGAGAGGATGCAATCAAAGAGGACTGTCACCAGAAAGACAGAAGGGACGAGGTCAAGAGCAGGGAGAGATGCTGGCCCGAGATAGGGGGAGGGAAGCGCTTCTACCAAAGGAGGGAGAAGGGAGAGGCGATGGGTGTAGATGGAGATGGAATGCTCGAATTGTTGGTGGAGGCTGGATGCGTTCCTTTCCGAGAACTTCACTGTTTCTCCGTGAACTAGGAGGCGAAGTCATCTGCTGAGAGTGAGGGCACAGCAAAGAGCATCAGGGTGGCTTTGAAATGGTTGTGGGGAGGAGGGAGGAGGGTGATGAGGGTAACACGATAAGGATGCTGGGCCACACTGAGGCGTGTGCTGCAGGTGGCTCGCCAGTGTCCCTAGAGCACTGGCAGTTCCGGTGCAAACCTGCCCTTGGCTTTCTGGCGGAAGCCTGAGGCTATTAGCTGCATAGGAGCTTGGGTGACCTGTGCATGAGGCAGCTTGGAATGAAGGGGAGTTAATGTCCCTGAGAGCAGTCCTCAGTCACCGCCAGAGACGAATGGGGTGGGACGATTCAGAGGTGGGCTTTACACAGTCTTTCTGCGGTCCCAGTGGAACTGAGCTCCAGTTACCCACGGTGGCAATCTGCTCATCAACATACCCTGCGTTGTTGGGTCCTCTCCCCTACCCTGTTTCTCTCTCCCTTTCCTCCCTCTTCTCTCTACCCCCTTCATTCCTCTACTGGGAGTTTTCCCCAGACAAACCATTTGTATTCAATCTCTGACTCAGGCTCTGCCTTTGTGGGAACTGAACCCAAGATAAGGGTGGAGGTGAAATTAGCGATTATTAACTTCTGGTGGTAGGTACCTGCCAGGATATGATACTCTAGCATTGTTTGGTAGCCAGGGTATGGAAAAAGAATGCAGAGAATCCAAATAAACCATGAGGGGTGGGAGATTTTGCAACAGGTGCCATGAAGATAATGAGGCAAAAGAGTTTAAAATATTGGCAAGAGACTGTGTGAAATGGTCAACCATTAAGTCTGAGATGAATGGCGGGATGGATAGAGAACCTGAAGCGAAAGGAGAAACTAGGAGAGTTGAACAGGCTGGTTGAGAGGATAAGAGAACGTGGCCAGAGAGAGAGCAGCGTCTGCATTAGTGAACTTAGGGATGGGGCAGTTGGCACCTGCTGCAGCTGGGAACGTGGATGACACTGGAGTGTCAGATACTGTATTGTATCGTAGATGAGGAATTTGAGAATTCCTAAGTCTGGAAATGGGATGCTTTGTCCACACGGACGTTTAAGGATGCACAGTGGGTGATCCAAAGGACTGGTGAGGCCTCAAAGGATCAATAGCTGAAGCCATCTTTCTGCACCGATATAGATTTCTAGCCTTCCTTTTTTTAAGGCTGTATAGTATTCCACGGATGTTGTCTCATAATTACTTAGCCAGGCCCTCCTGAGGGACACCAAGTTTGTTTCCTGTTTTTTAAAACTATAAACAAAGTGTGAATACATCTTTTCAAATCTGTGTCATTCTCTCCGTGGAGTAAAATGCTGCATGTGGATTGATACCAAAGAGTATATACGTCCTCTGTGTTACTATTTCTTGTCAGATTGCCCTCTGCAGACATTTTACATGTCCACAGAGAAAGAACAAAGTCCACCCTCCACCCAACCTTGTCAATGCGTGAGTTTGAGAAATTTAAAAAAAATCTTTGCCAAGCCGATAGGTGAACATTATCTCAAAATTGTTTTAGTTTGCCTCCTTGAATATTAGTAAAGCTGAACTTTTTTCCGTAAGCGTATTGACCATTTGCATTTTAATAAGCTATTTATCACTTTTGCCCATTTCTTAAAAAAATTTATTAATGTTTTATTTTTGAGAGAGAGAGATATATATAGTTTTTGTTTTGGGTGTGGTTTAGAGAGAGAGAGAGAGAGAGAGAGAGAGACAGAATCCAAAGCAGGCTTCAGGCTCCAAGCTGTCAGCACAGAGCCGGACGTGGGGCTTGAACCCACAAACTGTGAGATCATGACCTGAACCAAAATCTGACGCTTAGCCGACTGAGCCACCCAGGCACCCCTGCCCATTTTTTTTCTCCTGGAGTTTTAATTTTTCTTAATTTGTGCCAGTTCTTTTAATATTATGGATATTAACCCCTTGCCTCACATTATAGTTATTTTCCTCAGTCTGTCTTTTGTTTTTCAACCTTATATATGATTTTTTTTTGGCCACACAAGATGTTTCCAGTTGTTTGTATTCCACATTATTTATTTGTCTTATTTCCTCCCTATTTTCTATTACTTTTATGTTTAAAAATGTTTACATGTAAACCTTTGGCTTGTCTATAATTTTTTAAGATGCAGTGAGGTAATACTCTAATATTTCCCCCCTAATTACTGGTCAATTTCCCCAACATTTTTGAATAATCCCTTATTTTTTTTTTTGGTTACTCAAAGGTCGATTCTTGTCACACACTTAACAAGCACCCAGTTCTTTCCCATTTCCCTGCCCCCTGCAACCTGGGGCTCCATCGGATTGTCAGAGGATGAGTCCCGGCCCAGCCCCCAGCTCATGCACAGCCAGGGGCATTGGGGAGCGCTGCCCAGACCAAGTCCAGGAAGGAGGCGGGGAAGGAAGAATGGAGGCCACGTTGCAGCAGTTCTTGAGGAACAAGACTCTGACTCATGCAGTGACTGGAACATTCATGGGCGGCTCCTTCGAAGCACAAAAATAAACGGGGACCTAACAGCACAGTGGCTGACTACCTGGGCCTTATTCCCTGGACTGTGGCCCTGGGATGTGGCCTCTCCATTCTGGCCATTGCTTTAGGTGCCGGCATGATGCCCACTGGCAATAAAACTGTGCCCGGATCACCAGGGTTCAGGGGGACTAAGGATGGCTTCCTTAAGTCCTTACCCTTCAAAAGGGAGTTATTTTTAGTGTTTCAGAGGTAAAAGGAAAGGAGACAGAAAAGTTTCATCTCTATCAAGGCATGCTGCTTAACATATATTCTCGATTTCAAAAAGCCCCAACGACCCTTCTTTAACTGGGAGAGACAAGCACGCAGGGACCCTCATCACTGTCGTGTCTTGAAGCCTTCCGGGAACACCTCAGAAGCTACTGCTGCTTCTGCTGTTGCTCCGTCAGGGCTGGCGTCTCTACTCCCAGAGATGTCGCTACCGCTCTGGTGCCCAGATGTGGGTTGTCCCTCCCTGATGTCCTTTGAATCCAATCCTTGTCATTCCCGCTGCTGTCTTCTACCCCCAAGCCCAAGCTACCGCCTGGGCCTCACTTTTGCTGATGTTGGATGGCTCTGCTTTGAGAAGGGATAGCCTGCCCAGCGTACCTCCCTCTGGGCAGGCAAGGGCTGCGGGACGCACTTTATCTGGACGCTGTGCAATGATGCCTGCAGTGGAGGCTAAAATGCAGCGCGCAGCACAGCAGTCCTGGCGCGGTGCTAGGGAGGCGGGCAGGTGCTCGGTGTGCCTCAAGGCAGGTGCGCCTTTCAGACGCGTACAAAGGCGCTGTATGGGGGGCGGGGCGTGGAGAAACTACAAGGTCGCCTCGAGCTATAGCCTTTTGCATTAAGAAAATAGACCAGTCCACCTCCAGTATTTGCTGGGAAGGTCTAGGTCAGGTGCTACACATTTTAGGTGCTTCTTGTCAATTTCTCTCCTTGCCCTCTGGCGGGAAGTCGGCTGTCACTGACTATACTTCTATATTTTGAGTAATTGTGTGACCACATCACCTCTCCTTGCCTTTAGCTGAAGGAAACCTGGGTTGCCATGATGCAAGTGTTCTCTGAGATCGAGTATCCAGTGTATGCTTCTTTAAAAAAATTTTTAAATTATTTTATTTATTTCTGAGAGAGAGAGAGAGACAATGTGAGCAGGGGAGGGTCAGAGAGAGAGGGAGTCACAGACTGAAACAGGCTCCAGGCTCTGAGCTGGCTGTCAGCACAGAGCCCGACGGGGGGCTCAAACCCACGAACCGCGAGATCATGACCTGTGCCAAAGTTGGACGCCTAACTGACTGAGCCACCCAGGCGCCCCCAGTGTACGCTTCTTTATTGCCCCTCTTTTGTGACTTTCCAGAGGCTTAGAGATTTATAAATAAGACAGCCTGTGCCATGTAAAGGGGCAAAGAACATCTATGGAATTGCCAACCCCATACCCTTCTCTTAGGAACTGTCTCTCCTTCACCCCCCATCACCTCCTCCCCTCTTAGCCCCACGTCTAAGTCAGGGGTGTCATTTCCATCTGTTAGGTTTTCCCTGGGGCTTTTCAATTAAAATTGAGAGGGACTGGGGCACCTGGTGGCTCAGTCGGTTAGGCTTCTGACTTTGGCTCAGGTCAGGATCTCACGGCTTGTGAGTTCAAGCCCTGCGTCTGTCAGCTCAGAGCCTGGAGCCTGCTTTGGATTCGGAGTCTCCCTCTCTCTCTGCTCCTCCCCAACTCATGCTCTGTCTCTCTCTGTCTCTTAAAAAATGAATAAGGGGCGCCTGGGTGGCTTAGTCGGTTAAGCGTCCGACTTTCGCTTGGGTCATGATCTCGCGGTTCGTGGGTTCGAGCCCCGCGTCGGGCTCTGTGCTGACTGCCAGCTCAGAGCCTGGAGCCTGTTTCAGCCTGTGACTCCCTCTCTCTCTGACCCTCCCCTGCTCACGCTGTCTGTCTCTCTCTCTCTCCTAAAAAAAAAAAAAATAAATAAATAAATAAACATTAAAAAAAATGAATAAATGTTAAAAAAAATTGAGAGGAACTGTTCATCTCTAGGAGTAAAGCTATAAGATTTTTAAAAGAAAAGGAAAAGAGTTGTGTATGGTTGGCTTTCCTCCTTGTGGAGATAGTTGATCTACATGGAGAACGACGGTAGCCTGTGGAGAGAAGCAGAGATTCCAAACACAGAAGGAGAGAGTTCTGGAAGCCTTCCAGTCTCTGGCTCCCATTGTTCCAGGGGGTCAGCTGCCTCCCAATTTTCCCCACCATTTGGTTACTCACCTCCTTCTAGGACTTGGTGAACCAGTAAGCCTGCTCTCCATTCCCTTTGCTTAGGCTAATTCAGGTTGTGTTTCTATCACTTTACAACCAAGAGCTTTACTTATACAAAGGCAAATAAAGTACCCTAGGGATTGTTTTTCTAGACTCCATTGGGCCTGGACTATAAACATTACTTCGCACACATGAAAACCAGAGGTCTATTGGATCATCTGTCATTTGGATTGCCAAAGAGGATTCATTACTGGGCTGAAGTTTAACAGTGAAGTGAATAGTGAAGGAAATAAAGTCCAGAGGGTTTTCCGGTTCACAATAATGCTGATTTCCTGAGAAAACTGCGTGACCCCAGACAAGGCATTTTACTTTTTCAAGAGAATTGTTTTGTCTTTTTCTTTTTTTTTTTTTTAAACAACAGAGTGCCATTGTATAGTGGCATTCTTGAGATGATTTGCTTTCTATACACATATAGGAGAAAACCAAACAGGGATAGGAGCACATTAGACAGGATTGTACATGCATATGTGTGAAGTACAGTGTGAAGAATCCCTGCTGAAATTTTGCTCATGGTTTCATAAGGTCAATGTTATTGTAAAGCTAGTTTTCTTTTCTTTCTGTTTTTTTTAAATTTTCTTTAATGTTTTATTTATTTCTAGGAGAGAGAGAGAGACAGCGTGAGCAGGGGAGGGTCAGAGAGAGAGGGAGTCACAGACTGAAACAGGCTCCAGGCTCTGAGCTGGCAGTCAGCACAGAGCCCGTCGCGGGGCTCGAACCCACGAACCGCGAGATCGTGACCGAAGCGAAAGTCGGACGCCCAACCGACTAAGCCACCCAGGCGCCCCTGTAAAGCTATTTTTCATGTTTGTGTTAGTGACACTCACGCAATCACCATTTATCTTGACAGGGGCTACAGGGTTGGACAAAACCGTTCCTTCCCACAGAATGTTCATAACCTTAGTTTGTAAGTATATTCCTGGAAAGAAATTAATGCAAGGACAATTGAAATAGATACTGTGACAAGGAGAATGAAGTGTTCTGGAAGCGCTGAGGGAAGAGAGAATAATTCCAGCTGAGTGAAACACCAATGGCCGATTTATATTCCCCAGCTCAGAGAAAACGATCTATAAATCTAAAATGTCAGTTTATTATTTTTCAATGATAACTATGTCTGACAACTTTCTAGAAGCTTCTTTGGTTGTACATGTGCTTACTACAGGGCCCTTAACTAACTCCTGACACTTCCTTAACTGAGACTCTATTATATGGTGAATATTCCTCAAAATACTTCACAATTGTAATGCTTGCAGATTTTATAAGGTGAGGGGGAAGGAAGGCAGTGAGTGGTTTGATGGATTAAGTCCAAAGGGCAAATCTCTTTTCTTACTAAAAATGAGCAAGGGTTGGCAAGTTTTGTTTTGTTTTGTTTTCTAAGGGTCAGATAATAAGTATTTTCAGCTTTGCAGACTGTGAGAATTCAGTGAGAACTAAAGTAGCTACAGGCAATACATAAATTATGAACCTGGCTGTGTCCCAGTAAAACTTCATTTACAAAAGCAGGTAGAGGGCTGGATTTAGCCTGCAGGCTGTAGTTTGCTGACACCTGAACGAAGAGAAAAGGGAAAGGAGAAAGGTTATGAGCATTTAACAAAAAGAACCTACTGGTACTGTGCTGTACATTGTGGGGAAGTATCAGGCTGTAGACTCCACGGTCCAAAGTCCAGTATGGTGGAGGAAGTCTGTAAACAAATTAGCAACACGTGACACGAGATGGGGTGACTGTCAAGTAAGTGAGGACCAAATATTTCTGGTTTAGGAAAGGCAGGAGACAGGGTCTGCTCACCTGGAGAATGAGCAAGGGACTGTAGGCTGGAGGGGACAAGGGGCATTTAGAAGGAGGAAAATCGGGGACATAGTTACGTGCCCACAACTTGTTTTCTGTCTTTGCCTCTCCCAAGGCCTCGTGGCTGGATGCCCACTCCAGGATCGGTGTGGCCCCGAAGACTCATCTCGGCAGCTGTAGGTTCACCATCGTGACTTGAAATCATGTCATGCTTCTGGGGCCCAGACTCTGGTGGCACCAGTGCTGGCCACCCCCACATGTGCCTCCTGAGATTCCTTCACTCTAACAGCTTCCAAGCCTAGTATTTGCTCTTTGTTTTTGGACAGACGTTCAGCTTTGCCTTAGTTTCGCCTCCCGAGTCAACCTGACCTGTACCCAAATGCCCCTTTAGGACCGGGACTTTGGTAGCCAGACGGGCCCCTCCCGACCTGTCCTTCCTGGAGCCCGATCTCGCTCCCAGAAGTCTCTGCTCACAGGTGCAGGTCTGCCGTATCAGGGCAAACAGGCAATTAATTGATCCCTGTCCCCACTGACTTCCAAATTATACTGGCCCGGTTTCTTCCTTCCCCAACTAAAGAAGCCAGATGGCTTCCTCTGTTTACCCGCTGGCTCTCTGTTGTAGGAACTTCATGTGCCCTGTGCCCGAGCCCACCCGAGCTGGTGTCGCAAGCCTCACGCCCACCCAGCCTGAAATGGGCCAGGCTGAAATAAGCTTCCAGGCCATTCTCGGACTCCCTTGTTGCCAGTTGCGGTCAAGATTCCCATTTGCCCAGTTTAAAAAAATAAATAAAAAGCCAGCACTGATAGGATGCAAGCAGCTTTCACCTATAATTATTGTTAGAGGCCATATGGAGCTGTTCTTTTAAATTAATTAATTTATTTTTGAGAAAGAGAGGGAGAGAATAAAAACAAAAGCATGGAGGGTCAGAGAGAGAGGGGGAGACTCAGAATCCGAAGCAGGGTCCAGGCTGAGCTGTCAGCACAGAGCCCCGCCAGGGACCAAACTCACAAACCGTGAGATTGTGACCTGAGCCGAAGTTGGACACTTAACTGACTGAACCACCCAGGGCACCCCCTGCAGCTGTTCTGACAAGGACAGTGGGACCACATCTGGGCTTAACGAGAAGTCACATGAGCAAGTAGCAATGAGCCTGGGTTACCTCTCTGACATACAGCCCCCATCTAAGAACAACCTGGCTACAAACCTCAGAGTTATCAGCCTACCTGCTTGGAGACTTTTGTCACTAGATCTCAAGGAAGGATGGCAACAGGTGTGGATCCTTGAGTAGATGCCCCTGGTGGAAGGGGGAAATCCCTGTCGCTACTAACTTGGATCCTATCCATGGTCACGCTCTTGCCAATCCCAAACTCCCCATCTACCTACTCTGCTAGATATTTGATAGAGGGTGGATGCTTTGGAGCATTCAGAGGCCACATTTGGGCTTTTCAGGAACGGCCACCGTGATGGATTAGCAATGTCCACCATGGGTTGAGAGGAAGGATGGGGAGAATAATGGAGGGCAAGCCACATATTTTCCATCCCTGCCCCAGACAAGAGGGCAGCCTCCTGAGTTACGTGTTTTGGAAAAGGGATGAGGGGCGCCCAGGTGGCTCAATCGGCTGAGTGTCCGACTTCAGCTCAGGTCATGATCTCACAGCTTGTGAGTTCGAGCCCCACATCGGGCTCTGTGCTGACAGGTTGGAGCCTGGATTCTGCTTCGAATTCTGTGTCTCTCTGTCTCTCTGCGCCTCCCCTGTTTGCACTCTGTCTATCTCTGTCTCTCAAAAATAAATAAACATTTAAAAAAAAGGAAAAGGGATGAGATGCTGCCTCATGGCCACAGGGAGCAATAGCAGCATGTTCTGTGTGGTCTCATGACCTTTGTGTGAGTCGTGAGCACCTCAGCCAGTACCACATGAGAACTTCCTTCCTGAGAGCCTGCAGACAGTCACTGGAGTTATCAGCTGAGATCATCTCGAAATACAGTGTAGCAAGATCAGTTCAAATAACGAGACCGATTTTACCCTCTCAGCACTTTTATTCCAACTGGGCCTAAATTCCTTTTGTAGCCTAGCATAACCGAAGAAAAGACCCTCCATTGATATTCTCCCAATATCACCTATATGTCATAAGTATCCTTGCCTCACATAAGTACCCTGAAATGTCAAAAATATTAAAGCAAAGGAGGGCAATGTGAAAAACCTCGTCTTGGGTAGGTAAGGCCTTAGTCCTTAGGACAGCCCAGGGGGTGGTGCAGCTCTGCGTTCCCCAGGCAGGAGGCCCTGGGCTGGGTGCTCAGAGGTTTTACTTCAATAATCTCAGAGGACAGTGTGAACCCAAACTGAGGTCAGTTCTATCTTATAATGTATCATAATCAAAGAAATGTTAGTTAAAACACAAGCGAAATGATTTTAACCTCTGAGATTAGCAGGGTTTAAAATTTTTTTTAATGGTCAGAGTTAGTAAAGTTATAGGAAAGTATACATTCTCATTTCCTGTTGTTGGGAGCATTAATTAAAACAACCTTTCTCTGCATTTTGCAGTGTGTATAAAATTTTAGATGTTCATACCTTTTGGCTCAGCATTTTTGTTTTTAGAAATTTTTTCTAAACAAATAATTGGACAAGTGTATATAAATGAATGTACGGTGATGTTAACTGCAGTGTTTTAAAGCAGGAATAACAGAAATGTCCAGTAATAGACTTATGTAAATAAATTGGGGTACATTCAGATGAGATATATTAATATTTTAAGTAATATTGTGAGAAGTATATAGAAATATAAAAAATATATATAAATAGTTTACAAAGTAGTGTGATAGTATGATTATAATTTTATTATAAAATATGTATTGTATGTACATATTTATCATAAAACGACTGAATATATATGTGTGTATATATATATATATATACAGCACTGAGGGATGAGACAATAAATTGTGGGCCATGCATACAGTGAAGTATTTTATGTGGGTATTAAAAGATGAGGTTGGGGTGCCTGGGTGGCTCAGTTGGCTAAGCATCGACTTCAGCTCAGGTCATGATCTCACGGTTCATGGGTTCGAGCCCCGCATTGGGCTCTGTGCTGACTGCCAGCTCAGAGCCTGAGCCTGTTTCAGTCTGTGAGTCCCTCTCTCTCTGACCTTCCCCTGCTCATGCTCTCTCTCTCTCTCTCAAAAATAAATAAAACATTAAAAATTTTTTTAAAAATAGAAGGACGAGGTTGATTTATATGCTCATGGGCAAAGATGCCCATGAGATATATATAATCTCTCTCTATAGATAGATGATATAGATATAGATAGTTTTAAGTTTTTATTTATTTTTTAAAGTTTATTTATTTTGAGAGAGACATGTGTGCGTACATGGTGTGTGTGTGTGTGTGTGTGTGTGTGTGTGTGCAAGAGTGGGGGAGAGACAGAGAATCCCAAGCCCACTCTGTGTTGTCAGCATCAAGCCCTTCATGGGAGTCGATCCCACAAACTGAGATCATGACATGACCTGAAATCAAGAGTCTGGCACTTAACTGACTGAGCCATCCAGGCGCCCCTTAAGTTGTTATTTAAATTTCAGTTAGTTAACATACAGTGTAATATTAGTTTCTGGTGTACAGCATAGTGATTCAACACTTCTATACAACAACTAGTGCTTATCACAACAAGTGCACTCTTTAATCCCCGTAATATATTGAGTATGAGCTTATTTGTATTTTAAAAAAAAAAAAGTTTGTTAAAAGCTTCACAAAGAAATCTCTAAGGATATACCTTTAACCAGTAACTGCAGTTCTATCCTGGGTAAGAAACGAAGGGGCCGATCTGTTTATCTGGTGCTACGTAACAACTCGCCTTGAAACATCGTGACTTGAAGCACCACATTCATGTGTGAATTCTCCCTGTTTATGTGGACCAGGAATTTGAAAGCTGCAGCTGGTGGCTCTATTATATGCAGAATATAGTCCAACTGTGGCTGGGGTTGGGTGATTTTGAACACTTGTCCATTTATACTTAGGGCGCTTGGACTGGAAAGGCCTGAACAGCTGGGTCTCCTAGAAATCTCTGGGTTTTCCGTGGTCTCTCCAGTGCAGCAGCTTCAAGGTCACTGGGCTTTTTGTATGGCTTCTTGGGGCTCCAAAGGTATACGTGCGGAAGGGTGAGAACCAAGCAGAAGTCTGTTGCCATTTATGACCTAGGCTTGCAAGTCACTTCTGACACAGCCTTCTAGTCAAAGGGTTACAAAGGCCTGTCCAGGTCTCAAGGGAGGAATCTAGACTCCCACCTCTTTTTACTTTCTTTTCTTCCAGTCTTAATAGATATCACTGACATATAACATTTTATTAGTTCAAGATATACGATGTAGTGATTTTATATGTGCATGTATTGCAAAGTGATTACCACAATTAAGGTTAGTGAACACATCCATCACCTAACAGTTACAATTCATGTGTGTGTGGTGAGAACTTTAAAAATCTGCTCTTTTATCAACTTTCAAGTGTACAATACAGTATATTACATCCCAAGAACTTATTCATCTTATAACTAGAAGTTTGTGTATAAATAAATATATATAAATATAAAAAATATATATACAAATATATATAAATATATAAAAAATATATATATATATTTAGTAAGCTTTATACCCACCATAGAGCTTGAACTCACAACTCACAGCCCTGAGATCAAGAGTCACATGTGCTCTATCTACCGAGCCAGCCAGGAGCCGCTGGAAATGTATTCCTTCTAGCCACCTTTACCCATTCCTCCCACCCCCACCTGCTGTCCCAGCCTATCACAAGGGATGATGAAACAGCTCACTTCCTCACTTCAAGTTCCTTCGTGCACTCCATCACCATTTTTGGTATTATACTGGTTACCTTAATATCAACTATTAAAACACAGCCTTAAGGACTATAAAAGCAGTGAGAGAGGAACCATTTTACATAGGGAGATGTGCCCAATTATTTAAGCTATAAAGTTAATGTGACCAATTATATTAGAATTCAGGAGTCTTTAACATCCAATTTAAGCTAAATGCCTCTCTCTCAATTCACCTCTCAAGCGAAACTTCAGATGCACAATGGAGTTTATTGTGTTGCTAAAAATAAAAGCATTTTGACACCATATTAGAAATTGTAGTAGGGGTAACTGGGTGGCTCAGTTGGTTAAGCACTGAATTCTTTGAAAAAAAAATTTTTTAACATTTTATTTTATTTTTTAAGAGACAGAAAGAGACAGAGCATGAGCAGGGGAGGGGCAGCGAGGGAGGGAGACACAGAATCCAAAGCAGGCCCCAGGCTCTGAGCTGTCAGCACAGAGCCTGGGGCAGGGCTCGAACCCAGGAACACAAGATCATGACCTGAGCCAAAGTCAGATGCTCAACCAAGTGAGGCACCCAGGTGCCCCCAGAATCCAATTCTTGATCTCAGCTTAGGTCTTGAACTCAGGGTCCTTAGTTTAAGCCCCACGTTGGGCTCCATGCTGTGTGTAGAGCCTACTTAAAAAAAAAAATTAAGAAAAAAAGTATAGTAGATGAGGAACCCTAGTCAAAACAAAAACTGGCTGGCTGATTTCTAGGAATAGGGAAGGGAAACATAGGTTAAACACTGGAAGACCAAGCAACAGAAGAAAAAGAAGGCTCAGCATGGCAGAGACTGCTCATGGACAGCCCAGCTTCCAATTAGGCTCCCTTGCTGTCGGGTATGGCAATGTATC
Source organism: Hyaena hyaena (assembly GCF_003009895.1). Lineage (NCBI taxonomy): Eukaryota > Metazoa > Chordata > Mammalia > Carnivora > Hyaenidae > Hyaena > Hyaena hyaena. The sequence continues at coordinate 1,194,323 of NW_024080814.1, read as the reverse complement.
CAGTCCAATAAAAGTATTAAGGTACCAGCTTAACAAATAACACAGGGCTCTCAGCTAAATTTGTCCTTGTGTAAGTTTGTCCCATACAACATTTTATCTGGCAGTCCCAAAAAGCGTACTTACCAACCTCCCTCACAGATAGGGGGGCTCAGTGAGATGCCAGGAGAATCCACCACCATGGTCAGGACTACAGACTGAGAAAGGAGGCTGCTGAGCACTGATGACAGCACACAGCAACCGACCATACAGCCTGGATTTATCTTACAAGCTTCTTACTTGTGTACGTTAGTTAAATTTTTTTTTTTAATGTTTTATTTATTTCTAGGAGAGAGAGAGAGACAGCGTGAGCAGGGGCGGGTCAGAGAGAGAGGGAGTCACAGACTGAAACAGGCTCCAGGCTCTGAGCTGGCAGTCAGCACAGAGCCCGACGCGGGGCTCGAACCCACGAACCGCGAGATCATGACCCAAGCGAAAGTCGGACGCTTAACCGACTAAGCCACCCAGGCGCCCCTGTACGTTAGTTATTTCAGTCTTCTGTTTCATGTAATTGGACTCGGTCAGTCCTAACTCGAACACTTTGTGTGCTATTATCAAAAGGTCAGAACCATTGTCAAAGCAATATTCTCTATCCAAGCAGTGTAGAAAAAGGAATCAGCAGAGGATGGGGTTGCAGATAATTAGCAAAGCCCCTTATGGAGAGGTAACTGGCATCAGAGAGGTCTAGAAACAGGGATCAAAGACTAGGTCAAGAAGGCTGGAATTCTAGAGCAAGGAAAGTTAACACTTGTAGAAAACGGGGTGGCAGGTAAAGTCTTCCTTCTAGAGGGATACGATCATGATGTCGGCTCAGTTACTTCTATTGTCCTTACAGGAGACTGGCCTCGCTTCCAGGAGGAGAAAACCCTGTACACTGGTCTTAGCTGCACAGGTCAGAGTGCTAAGTGGCAGCCGATGTTTATATTCGCTAATGAGGGCTTATTCTATGCCAGGCAGGGTTCACAAATGCCTTTTGTGTATTAGCTTCTGTAGTTGCCCTAACACCGCTAGGAGGAAAGCACTACATTCATCCTGATGTCACACATGGGTACAGTAAGGCACAGAGATGGTAGAGCTGGGATTTGAACTCAGGCTACTTGCTTCTAGGGCTTTTGTTTTTAACCATTGCGGTATGCTGCTGCTCAGCCCCTAAGTGCCAGCCCACAAACTTGTGTTGATTTATGATGACATTTGCACTGTGACAACATTTTCACTACTCTACAGTGATGTGAAGCAAAGAATGATAATATGGTGAATTTTAAAAAATAGGGTTATATTCATTTAATGTAAAAGGCCATAATTTATTCTGGGTATATCCATCCTCCTGGAATGATGGCGATAGTAAGAGATTGTTGTTCATCTTTAATGTTTTAAACGTTCTTGGCAAACGAAAGGAGCTAACCCTACGCAGCAGTTGGAAAATTGACACCGTGTGTGTGCTCCAAGTGTGGAGGATGTTAACATAGGGAATTAGAGACTCGCAGATTTTGGAAGGGCCAGCACAGTAAAGGACACTATCGCCAATGATGGCACCATGCAGTTCAAAGTGAATAGTCCTCAAAGGCTCGCCTGACACCTACTTTATTTTTAAAAATTTTTTTTTTATTTTTGAGAGGGAGAGAGAGACAGTGTGAGCACGGAAGGGTCAGAGAGAGGGAGACACAGAATCTGAAGCAGGCTCCAGGCTCTCAACTGTCAGCACAAAGCCTGACATGGGGCTCAAACTCACAGGCTATGAGGTCATGACCTGAGCCAAAGTCGGATGCTTAACTGAGCCACCCAGGCGCCCCTCACTTAAAGCCTACTTTTAACGTCAGGACTGTGTGGGAAACCCTCACAAGCCATCAAGGTGGTGTTGGCAGCCAACTGTTCTGAAGCAGGTCATTCTTGCATCCAGAGACTACTGAGAACTTTAGGTCTACCATCAGCTCACATATCTGCCTACGGTGGCCTCCAGAGAGTGATAACTTTGCCTTCTCTTCCATTGTTCCCATCTCACTGCAGTGCTTCTCACTGACACACCCTGAAACTATGTGGAGAAGGGGATCCTGAGAAATGTAAACCTCGGCTTCTGTTGATTATGAAAGAGCAAGGAAATGATATTGAAAACAGACAATCCTAGGTTTATCTCAAAGCTTTTTTGTTTTATTTTTTAGTATATATTTTAAAATTCTGTTTTATTTTTTAAAATCTGTGTTCCAAAACTGAATCATTCATACACTGCTAGTGGGAATGTAAATGGTGAAGGCACTCTGGAAAACTGTTTGCCAGTTCCTTGAAAATTGAGATATACAACTACCACATGACCCAACAATTGCACTGCTGAGCATTTACCCCAGAGAAACAAAAATTTATATTCACACAAAACCTGCACACAAATATTCAAATAGTAGTTTATTTGTAATAAACTGTGGCATATTCATACCATGGAATGCTACTAAGCCATAAAAAAGAATGAAATATTAAATGGAACGATATTCCATGCTTATGGATTGGAATAACAAATATCGTCAAAATGTCCGTACTACCTAAAGCAATTCAACGTGATCCTATCAAAATAGCAACAGCATTTTTCACAAAGCTAGAGTAAATAATACTAAAATTTCTTTGGAACCACAAAAGACCCTGAATAGGCAAAGCAATCTTGAGAAAGGAAAACAAAGCTGGAGGCATCACAATTCCAGATTTTAAGACATACTACAAAGCATGGTAATCAAAACACTATGGTACTGGCACAAATATAGACACATAGATAAATGTAACAGAATAGAGAGCCCGGAAATAAAACCATGCTTATAAGGTCAATTAATCTATGACAAATGAGGCAAGGATACATAATGGGGAAAAGACAGTCTCTTCAACAAGTGGTTCTGGGAAAACTGGACCACTTTCTAACACCATACACAAAAATAAACTCAGGATGGTTTAAAGACCTAAATGTCAGACCTGAAACCATAGAAATCCTAGAAGAGAACACAAGCAGTAATTCCTCTGACATTGGCTACAGCAACATTTTTCTAGATGTGTCTCCTAAGGAAAGGGGAAAATAACAAAAGTAAATGATTGGGAATACACCAAAATAAAAAGCCATTGCTCAGCAAAGGAAACCATTAACAAAACAAAAAGGCAACTTACAAAAGATATTTGCAAATGACGTATCCAATTTGAGATTAATATCCAAAATATGTAAAGAACCTACACAGTTCAACGCACACACACACAAATAGGTTAAGAAATGGGCAAAGGATCTGAATAGACACTTTTCCAAAAAAGATATACAGATGGCCAACAGACACATGAAAAGATGCTTAATGCTTCTATTTATCAGGGAAATGCAAATCAAAATCACATTAAGATATCACCTTACCTCTGTCAGAATAGCTAGAATCAAAAAGATAAGAAATAACAAGTGTTGGTGAAGATATGTATAAAAGGGGACTCTCATGCACTGTTAGTGGGAATGTAAATTGGTGCAGCCACTGTGGAAAAGAGTATGCAGTTTCCCTAAAAAAACAAAAACTAGAAATACCATACAATCTAATAGTTTCTAACAAAAACACTAATTAGATAAGACACATGCTTATGCATGTTTATTGCAACATTATTTATAATAGCCAAGACATGGAAGCAAACCTAAGTGTCCATTGATAGATGAACAGGTAAGGAAGACGTGTATGTATGTATATATATACATATATACATATATATACATATATATACATATATATATATATGGAACATTACATAGCCATATAAAGAATAAGATCATGCCACTTGAGACAACATGGATGGACTTAGAGGCTATTATTCTAAGTAAGTCAGGCAGAGAAAGACAAATACCATGTGATTTCACTCATCTGTGGAATCTAAAAAAACAAATGAATAAACAAAAAGCAGAATCAGATCTATAAATATAGAGAACAAACTGATGGTTGCCAGAGGGGAGGTGGGTGGAGGGATGGGCAAAATGGGTGAAGGGAAGTGGGAGGTACAGGCTTCCAGTTATGGAATGAATAAGTCACAGGAATAAAAAGCGCAGCACAGAGAATACAGTCAATCACACTGTAATAGCACTGTATGGTGACAGATGGTAGCCACACTTGTGGTGAGCTTAGCATAACATATCAACTTGTCAAATTGCTATGTTGCACACTGGAAACTAATGTAACACTGTGTGCCAACTATACTTAAAACTTTTTAAAAATAAAAAGAATAAAATATCGATACATGCAATAACTTGAATGGATCATCAAAGAATTATGTTGAGTGAAAAAGGCCAGTTTCAAATGTTGCGTGCTGTATGATTCCATTTATATATAACATTATTTAAAAAATAGAATAGATTAGTGGTTGCTAAGGGTTAGGGCAGGATTAAGGAAGAAGATATCTGTGGCTGTAATAGGGAGGCATCGGGGATCCTAGCGGTATGTTACTTTGTATCTTGACAGTGGTAGTGAAGACATAAGTCAATATAGGTGACAAAATTACAAAGGACTAAATACACATAAGCACACAAATGAGTACATGCAAAACTGGTAAAATCTGAATAAGATGGATGGATTGTATAAATACAATTTTCTGGCTGTGACCTTGTGCTGTAATTATACAAATTGGGGGCGACTACAAGAAGAAGATACATAATCTCTCTGTATTATTTCTTATAACTGCAGGTGCGCCTACAATGACCTCAGAATAAAAATTCTAGGTAAGTCTGGGATACGGAACCTTCAGCACAGGATTTGAAGAAAGGATTCCAGCACTGAGCAGAAGGTGGGATTAAATAAAGAAATGTCAAGACTTCTTCGAACTCTTAGGATTCTCTTTTTTCTTTTTTCTTTCCTTCACTCCTCTTCTGTTTTTCTTTCTTCCATTTTGCCATTTCCTTCTGTTTTCTATGTACCAAGCTAAGTGTAAGACTTCCCACAGTGGGATCCATTGCTATTGTTTATTGATGAAATCCAAAAACTCCTCAGTTTGGCTCCAGGACCTTCCATAATTTAGTCTCTCCCAACTTCTCTCCCCTGAACGGTCAACCGGTCTTCTTCACAATCCAGAAAAACCAAACACTGGATTCTCTGCTGCCTTCCTCTTGCCAGTCCCTCCCTCCACCCCCTGCAGTGTTTTCTTTGACTTGCCTTTGCCTTTCTTTGGAAGACTCCATGGTGGTCCTTGATTTCACTTGTTCCACTTTGGGTTGGTTTGTTTGTTTTGTTTTGTTTTGTTTTGTTTTGTTTTGTTTTTGAGACAGAGAGAGTGCAAGCTTGGGAGGAGGAGGAGGTGGAAGAGGAGCAGAGAGAGAGAGAGAGAGAGAGAGAGTCTTAAGCAGACTCCATGCTCAGCACACAGCCTGACACAGAGCTCGATCCCACAACCCTGGGATTATGACCTGAGCCTAAATCAAGAGTCGGATGCGCAACCAACTGAGCCACCCAGGCTCTCCACTTGTTCCCCTTATAACTACCCCACTCTCAGTGTTAATCAGTCAGCTACCCAGGAATAAATTTGTAAGTGGCATAAAACATGCCCCCTCCACCCCAATCTGGAAATTTGGGGCTGGCAAACCTAGGTTTTTATGTGCATCTCCTTATGTAAGTGGAGAAATTGAAATTAGACCAAACTCTAATTTTAGTGCATATAAGAAATCCATTAGTTTGAATTTGAACATGTAAGAGGAAAACTTATTTATTATTAATAATCTTTCACTGACTTCTAAGGAAAATGGATCTCAATTAACTAGAGGATCAGTCTTGGAGCCTTTGGCATCCAGCAAGACGGGAATAAGTAGAAACAAATGGTTGTTGTGGAAGCTTGGTACAAGCTCTGGGCAGTGTAAGTGCTTGGCCTAAGAGAGAATTTAGGACCAAAGAGTGGGGAGCTCCAAGAAGGTAGGGATCATCACCTCCAGGAAGGCTGGCTGCTGCAGGAGGAAGAGGGGTTTTAAAGCCCAATATAGAGATTTGAAAGATGAGGCACAGCTCCCTCCCCTCCTTGCTTTTTCCTTTTTGTTAAAAGCTAATGCATTATTCCCCAGTGGAATTTTCAGAAAACAGTCTATTTGAATCACTTACCTTATTTTCATTTTTATTTGCTTTTTTAGTGGAAAGGTATATTTATTTGCTTTTTTAAAGTGTTTGTTTATTTTTGAGGCAGAGCATAAGTGGGGGAGGGGCAGAGAGAGAGGGAGACACAGTATCTGAAGCAGGCTCCAGGCTCTGAGCCGTCGGCACAGGGCCTGATGCAGGGCTCAAACTCACAAACTGTGAGATCATGACCTGAGCCGAAATCAGGAGTCCAAGTCTTAACTGACTGAGCCACCCGGGTACCCCTACCTTATTTTTAACTGGAGTTTTGTTTTGAGGGAACTTAAAGAAGATGAATATTTTGCTGGCATAAGGGTTAGAGACATGAAGAAAAAAATAAATGTCAATTTGCAGAAAATTAGTTTATTCATGCATACACACACACACACACACACACACACACCCCACAGTTAAGGAAATATCTTTAAGGTATTGGTTTGAAGAGATACCCAGTGAGTAGTTTATCCAGAGTTCACCGTACTTTTTGTGCATTGCCCTGTAAAGTTTACCTTCCATGCACCAAGTATGCTCAAGGGGTAAAGGATTTGCGTGCTGTTAATACCTGTTGGATTAATGGATAACTCTATTATTTCTGTTTAACAGCAGTTTGTATACTTTTTAGAACATTTTAACTGCATCTGGTCCTTATTATTTGATAAATGAGTCATAAACAAAAAAAAATACTAGGGCTAATACTTGTAAAAAGTATAAACTCATTCACTTAAAACAACTGAGAACTGTATCCTCTAGGAAAAAAGAGGATCCATTATAAGAAAATGACAAAATTAAGTCCCTAGAAGTCAACCTGTGCCTAAAGATCAGTCGAGATTGGAGCAGGGGAGGGGCGCCCAGGCAGCTCAGTCAAGCCAAAATCTGACTCTTGATTTTGGCTCTGGTCATGATCTCACAGTTCATGAGATTGAGCATGGTGCTGTTTGGGATTCTCTCTCTCACTCTCTCTCTGCCCTTCCCCCACTCCCTCTCTGTCTTTCAAAATAAGTAAATATTAAAAAAAATATGCTGGTGCAGGAGAATGGAGCACTTTGGGGGAAAAAGGGATATGTTTAAGTGATGCATCTGTCATTTGGAAAAGCTATTGCTGGAAGTACAGCAGATCGATAGAAAAAAATTACGGATTATGAACATTGGAAATTAAGAAAATTTTAATTTTTTTTTAATGTTTTATTTATTTCTAGGAGAGAGAGAGAGACAGCGTGAGCAGGGGAGGGTCAGAGAGAGAGGGAGTCACAGACTGAAACAGGCTCCAGGCTCTGAGCCGGCAGTCAGCACAGGGCCCGACGCGGGGCTCGAACCCACGGACCGCGAGATCATGACCTAAGCGAAAGTCGGACGCTTAACCGACTAAGCCACCCAGGCGCCCCGGAAATTAAGAAAATTTTAAAAATGAGGCAGTTGGAAACATTGGAAACATTGAAAATTAAGAAAATAAAAATAATAAGAAAATTTAAAAAATTTTACATCTTCTCTAAAAAAAGATGTAAAATTAAAAAAAAACACATGACTTATCTCAACAGTAAACAATTACATGGTTATAATAATAATGTTGATTTACCCCCAGATGTGACCTAACTCTGTTGAATGAATGAGAATAGTGAAAGTAAGGTTAGAGCTTTATCCTCCATAAGAAGTGGATAGATTTCTAAAATTAGCAAGTCAAGAAATAGCAGTATAGGAATATTATTTAGAAATATGCCCAAAGGGAATAAAAAAAGAAATATCCCCAAAGAAATAGATAAAAAGTGAAGAGTTGCCTATCATGACACTTATTGGGATTGGTGAATGGTAAAACAGGAACTGCTGTTTTTTATTACAAGCCTTTCTTCACTATTCATTTTTTTATTTATAAATTTTTTAATATTTATTTTTGAGAGAGAGACATGAGCAGGGGAGATGCAAAGAGAGAGACACAGAATCTGAAGCAGGCTCCAGCCTCTGAGCTGTCATCCCAGAGCCTGATGTGGGACTCGAACTCATGAACTATGAGATCATGACGTGAGCCAAAGTCCGATGCTTAACCTACTGAGCCACCCAGGCTCTGAGTACTGTTTTGGTACTGAGTACTTTGGCTTGGTTCTGTGAAAGTGTATATCCTTCCTTGCTTCATCTAAGCTAAGTTTACCATTTCATCTTTCTGGAAACTCTTCTCCTTTCCAAATTTTCTTTCAAATTCAACTCTCTCTCTCTTTCTTTCTTTCTTCCTTCCTTCCTTCCTTCCTTCCTTCCTTCCTTCCTTCCTTCCTTCCTTCCTTCCTTTTTTCCTTCTTTCCTTCCTTCCTTCTTTCTTTCTTCCTTCCTTCCTTCCTTCCTTCCTTCCTTCCTTCCTTCCTTTCTTTTGCATACTTTATTCATTCACCCAACAAGCATTTTTTAAAGCCATTATTCTGGGTCAAATTCTATGCCACAACCCAGAGATATGGAAGAATATATGGTCAGAGGAGATAAAATTTCTTAAGCTACAATTTGGATTTCTTTTAGTAGATAGTGTGCCACTAACCCTCTTCTCTTCCAGGAACATACATGAGAAGATCACTAGGCAAATAAACATGATATGCACCACTCTATCAGTCTAGGCAGTAGCCACAAACCCCGCGTTAATGCAAGCCTGAGATAAACAGTGGTGTTAAGAGACTGCACGTGGAGTCTGGCTGCACTGGGGATTCCTACTCTGCACATTGATTAATAGACCTCTGTGCCCGCATATTCAGGCAAGCAGTTGTGAGGACATAGGCAGGATCTTCAGAACAGACCCCGAGTCCACTTATCCAAACAGTAAACAAAAGGCAAGGACCATAAGCCTCTTTTTAAAAATATGGGCTCCAGGCCCCGCCCACATGTGCTTGCTGCTCGGACAGGAAGTAGAGTCTGTTGGACTTGGACTCAGAAGAGGAGGACAAGGCGACTTCAACACCAGTCCAGCTCGCCAAAGTGTGTCAACGGTTGTCCCCAACTCTGACCAGTCTTTCCAGTCACTCCTATGAGGAAGAACCAAGAAAGGGCAAATGAGAGAGGAGGGAAATGTAGCAGAGTCTCCCTCTTCTTGAGATTAAGGCAAACATGAGAGAAGGGAGGAATGAAAATCTTTGCCTCTTCAACGGTTTTCCTTACTCCTGTGTCTTCTTTCTTCTCTTCTCGAAAATTATTACAGGGCGCCTGGGTGGCTCAGTCGGTTAAGCGTCCGACTTTCGCTTAGGTCATGATCTCGCGGTTCGTGGGTTCGAGCCCCGCGTCGGGCTCTGTGCTGACTGCCAGCTCAGAGCCTGGAGCCTATTTCAGAGTCTGTGTCTCCCTCTCTCTCTGACCCTCCCCTGCTCACGCTGTCTCTCTCTCTCTCTCCTAGAAATAAATAAAAATATTTTTTTAAAAAAAAGAAAATTATTAGAAGCACAAAGATATAGAAGAAGCTCAGTGTTCAACTAGGTCATGATGAAACATATTTCCTGTATTCATTAACATGAAAAAATACTAATAAAGCATGTTTGTTAAACATATGTATAGTAACCCCTAAAATGCATGCATCAGGGAGAATTGACCTCAGGATATTTGGGGGCCCAGTGTTGTGGGCCACATAATCACATCACATGGTATCCTTGAATTGTTGCAAGAACTGAATGAGTTAAAATGTGTGAAGTATGTAGACCAGTGCCTGGAATGCAGGGAACCTTAGTCGCTGTTGTTGCTGTTACTATTATTATTAATTTTTATTTGTGTAGCATATTATAGTAATTATCTCATTTGATTCTCTTAAGTTCCTGTGAAGGAAGTAGAACAGTTACATTGCTGCCTTTACAGATAAAGTTTTGGGGCATACTAAGTGCGCAATTCAGATTTTCTGATTTCTGGTTTGAAACCCCATGCATGAGTAGATACCTGGTTTTCCTAATTCAGAGATTTAAAGGTTAGGTTTCTTGCCTTCTCACTGGGAACTCCCAGATATTGACAAGGTAGAAATTTGAAATTCTTCTATGCTACTGGGAAAAGAAGTGATCAGCCTGAATTGATTTCCTGGGCAAATCAATATGTGTTTTAGATAATTGATAAACACTTGCTTTCTATCGTGCATGAGAAAATATCTCACACGCTGATTCTTTTATTCCTCTTAAGTCAGATCGTTATGGAGAAAGAGAGGGGGTGTGAATGAGATGTCACTCCCAGTCCCCTTCCTGAAGGAGGTTGTTTCATCTATTTGGCAGGACAGGTGGGTATCATCACCCCTTTTTTTTCTTAAACACATCTTTTAGCTTTGTATAGATAAATTATGTGTAATATATATAAAAATGCATATATAAAAGATACACATATGTATGTATATATGCCCACACACATGTGAATAGATAATTGAAAACATGCTCTGCACATTGCTCTTTAGCCTGCTGGGTTTATTTAACAACATGATTAATCCCAAGAACATTTTCCTGTGTCCTATGAATTAGTTCGATTTGCACTCCACTGTAAAACCTGACATATCAAGGGTCAAACAGGTGAGAATGTTATTTGTTGTGCAAAATAAGAAACCTAGAGGTAGGCTGTCCAAAGTAAGTGTGATCTCTTCACAAGATGGGTGCTGGCATTAGCATGCCATTTTAGACCTCGTGCTTGTTACTGCATTCTCACACGATGGCTCCTCCACCCTTCAAATGCATTTATATCCCAAGGAGAAGGAAGAGAAAATGCAGAGAGCAAAAGGTCCATATCAGCTGAGACTGGCTTCTGATTAAAGAGCTTTTCTAGAACCCTACCTAACAACGTCCACTTACATCTCACTGGCCATATGGCCACCCAATGCCACAAGGAAACTGGTGTCGCCTGTTGTGTTCTTTAGGAAGCAGACGCTGGATGGGGTTAGGAATGTAAAAGGTTTCATGGGGAGTAACACTTGTGAAAGAAGCAGGACACCAAATTGCGCAGGAGGGCCATCGTTCCCTAATCCAGACCAGACAAGTCTGCCAGCCCAGTGTGCGGCTCCAGGACAAAGACTGCCTGCCCATTAGGGAAGTCCTGTGTTGGGTACAAATGGCAAGGCCTTTATACTACTGTCTTATTTAGTTATTGGCTGGGAGCTGCCTCCAGGGGAGCGTGATCCCAGCTTCAAATTTGCCACGAGCTAAAAAATGACATTCTCGGCTAACCACACTCCTTGAAGTGGGTGGCAAGTCTTTTCTTTTTTTTTTTTTTTTTTTTTTTTTTTTTTTTTTTTTTTTTTTTTTTTTTTTTTTTTTTTTTTTNTCAGAGAGAGAGGGAGTCACAGACTGAAACAGGCTCCAGGCTCTGAGCTGGCAGTCAGCACAGAGCCCGACGCGGGGCCCGAACCCACGAACCGAGATCATGACCTAAGCGAAAGTCGGACGCTTAACCGACTAAGCCACCCAGGCGCCCCGGTGGCAAGTCTTTTCTTAAAGCGAGGGGATCTGAGCGTCACATCTCTACATTTGCCACAGTGAAAAATGAGTGCTTTAAGCTGGGCATATAGCCATCCCAAAGATACCTGGAGTTCTGTCAATAGGGAAGAATAGAGGATATCAGATAGGTCATTGTTGTATCTGATATACTTCAAGTGTTCTACTCAGGGGATGCAAACAATCTTGTCAGATAGAAGCAGATTGTTGAAAAAAATTCCACGAGTCGTTGTGTGCTATGGTAGAAGAGTGTTCAGAAACAGAAATGTCAGGGGCGCCTGGGTGGCTTAGTCGGTTAAGCGTCCAACTTTCGCTTAGGTCATGATCTCGCGGTTCGTGGGTTCGAGCCCCGCGTCGGGCTCTGTGCTGACTGCCAGCTCGGAGCCTGGAGCCTGTTTCAGTCTGTGACTCCCTCTCTCTCTGGCCCTCCCCTGCTCGTGCTGTCTCTCTCTCTCTCTCTCTTCTAGAAATAAATAAAACATTAAAAAAAAAAAAAGAAAGAAACAGAAATGTCATCTTCATTAGAGAGCCTCTGTAGTCCATCTTCCCCTGGCATCAAACTGCCCCTCCTGATGGGTAATTAAAAAAAAATGGGGCTAGCTTAGAGGCGAAATGATGGGCGTCGGTAATGATACAAATAAATGAGCCTAAGTGTTGCTTTTTGTCTCCGCTACTAATTTTGTACTTTTCTCAAAGTCATTGGCATAATTTTTTTGTTGTTTTCCCTTTAGGCTTTTAAAGATTTGGCTCATTGATATTTTTAATTGGTAAACTGGGGAGAGACCAATTATTCAATACTCTCTTTTGAGGTCGAATAATGCAGAGGCTCTTTGGATGATGCAAAGTCTCGTTCAAATAAGGAATTCTCCAGGGAAAACTGAAACAAGTGAGGTAAGCAATTTAGGAGTTAGAGATTTGTTTGTTGAGGATGTTTATCGCTCTCTGCTTTGCTGAAGTCGCTTCCTCTAATCTGAATATTTCTAATGCTATCAGGAACAATTCCGTGTCCCTTGCAGCAGGGAATATGTTTCACATTCTCCAGATACGTTGAAGAGTAATTATGAAGCTCGGAAAGGATATCCCGAGTCTCTCCCTGTGCAGATATCTGGGCCCGTGCTTAGGCATGGATCTAGCTGTTTGATTAATTCTCAAAGCCTTAGCCATGTGCATACAAATAAAGCCTCAAAATGTGGAAATGTGACATAATAGAGAGTACATCTGGGTCTTAGCTAATCTTGGAAAACTGGCAAATAATTTATTCTCCTAATTAGTTTCCTTGAAGCCGAACCAAAGTTTGCTGTTTACCAGTAATTAGGGTCTCCATTTCAGCACTTTCTTTCACAGAGAGAAACAGCATGATCAGTTTTAAATTGATAGTGAGTAATTAAAAGTTTGTCAATAATGTTTTTAATTTAAAAAATATATTTACTGTAGAAAATAGAGGAAAGTACCAGAATGATTAAAATGACTCCTAATTACACCAGCTAGAAGTAATCAACATTATATATTCTTTCAATCTTTCATAATATTTATACGTTATGTTTTATATAGACAAAATGTGTATATGTGTAAAAATGCATGTGAATTGGGACCGCGCTCTGCATCCTGCTGTGCTTAACAACATACCATGAACATTTTTGTCATGTCATTAAGTTTCTTCTACAACACACTTTCCAAAGGCTGCCTAGTGCTCCACTGAACACATGTAACATAATTTATTCAGCTAATCTGTTATTATTGAACGTTTCAATTCTTTCTGATTTTACATTATTATAAATAGTTTTGTGCTGAATAACCTTGTCAGTCTCTCACACCCTGGTTATTTCCTAAGGGAACGTGCATAGAAGAGGATGAACATTGAATATATTGAACAGCTGCCCCTTGTTTCTGCCTGCCCAGATTCCTTCTTTCCTTTCTTTTCTTGCTTTTTTTTTTTTTTTAAGATGGCAGAGATGACCCCCTGTTCTACTTATCCATTTGCTTCCAGAAATTGCTTCTGCTCCCACCTGGTAGAACTTTGTGTCACATGGTTGGGATTAACCACAGTATCCAGTATCCCGTTTCCTATCACCTCAAACACAGCGACTGGCCCAGGAGTGGGCATATGATCCAAGCAGGGCCAGAATGAGGAAGTTTTCTAAGTCTCCTAGTGATGTTTGGATAAAAACATCTCTTCTCTTCCAGAATCATGGACACCAAGGACCGTTTTAGGCAGGAACTGACAAGGGTCATCTTTGTCACAATGATACCAACATGGGGAAAAGCAGAGCTGCGAGATGGAGAGAGAAGGGAGATTTCTGGTGACATCGTTTCAGTTTCTGGTTCCCCTAGACTTTTCCAATTACTTGACCTCATATATTCCTCTTTTTACTTAAAGTAATTTGAGCTGGCTTTCTGACTTTCGGTAGCCAACTCTTGATAACGCAGATATTCTTAAGATATTAAAACATACTTCTAAATTACTTCCCACAACAATATTGCCAAATAAACTTGTGGAATATGGAATTTTAAACTGAAGTGTAGTTAATATTACTGCAATTGTCAGTGCAGAACTGCCATATAAATCAATCTTATCTCTTCTTTCCATACCCCCATCCCTCCTGACTAAAAAAAGCATCGCAGTCAAATCATCATGCTCAGGTGTAAATAAAGGCAGGCATGTGATGAACATAGATCAAACCAGGGTTATATTATGCCCTTATGTCAGGCTGAGTAAAAGCCCTTGCTGGCAGGGAGGAGGTAAAAATGTTTATGCACTCCTTAGCCAAGCATATAGTGAGTCTCTAACACCTTTACATTCCTCCCATCTTTAGCAATGAAAGTTAACAGAGGTCTTAAGAGGAGGCAGTTCAAGAAAGGAGCCAAATTATTCAGGAGTAAGTTGTCAACTTCAAGTCAGTGAGCCTGACTTGAAGGAAGAGTATTTTAGAAAGAAACTCTCTGACTGAACTGGGTGGGGCCAATATTTTGGAGCCAATTAAAAAGGCAGGCTGGTGGGCAGCTGTGGGAGGTGGTGGATTGGGGGAATATGATTTTAAAAGGCTGCTCAAATAACACTGCCAAAGACAAATCAACTCTAACATTTCACCGGAATGAACTGGAAAGCTGTGCCTTACTCTGGTTCTCCTATCAATGGCTTATACAGTTAAGGAAATGAAAATTGGTTTCAGTCTCAGTGAAGTAGACACTGCCCTCAAAAGGGAATGAAAACAATACTCAATTAACAGCAGTCCACTTAATTTGGATATTTTTGAGATATACATATTTACTAGTGGTCAGCTGAAATTCCTGAATCAATTAATGTGTGGCCTCATGCTGTTTCTTGAGAAACAGCAAGTGGTTTGTTTCACTCCCTCTTTCATACAGCTCCCAAAATGTTTTCTGGTTCATAAAATTACAAATGAACAAAACTGGAGAAAGAAGAGAACTTCAGAAAAACAGGAACTAATTGTTGAATGCTTTTAGAACACTTCCTGTTGGTCAGTAGTAGAAGCGAATTAGCAAGTAAATGCTTTTAAACATACTTTTCATGGACTAAAAAAATACGTTTATCCATATCCTGACCAAATTAATGTTGAACACACATTTGTAGAATATTTGTTTGTAGGGGCCACTGGACTTGATTTAGGTCTTCTGGGAGGTTGGGAATGAAGGATAGGATACACCAGCAAAGGTATCTTTTATTTATTTATTTTAAGTCCCTAGATTGCTCCATTGAAAAGATATCTTTCTGGAGAGCAGCTCGGTAGCCAGTGTTGCAAAAGGACAAACTCAAAGACCAGCTATTTATATATTTTAAGTTTTGGAAGCATTGTACTAGCTCTGAGAATGAGAAGGCATCTCCAGCCATCCATGGCTGTTTGGGTAATGAAAGCTCTGGGGCAGGGGAGGGGGGCGGATAGCCAAAAATCAGGCAAAAGATCTGAAAAATCAGTGAAGTAATTACCTTATTCACCCTCTATCTCATCCTTTCACCATCCTTCCAAATGCTTTGACCTAAACACAAACTCGAGCTGACTTTCAACTCTGCCCAGTTCAGTATGGGGGGTCAGAGGGGAAATTGTATCTGCCCAGAAACTCCTTCCCTCAACTCTGCTGTTCCAGTGGAAGTAACTGCAATAAAACACAGGTATAACAAAACTTAAAAAGAACATAAGTTGCCTATGTAGAAAATCTGAAAGAATAGATGAAAGATACCTGTGGAACTAATAAGCTACCAGAGCAAGGTTGCAGGATACCTGGTTAATATACAAAAGTCACTAGTGGTCAGCTGAAATTCCTGAATTAATGAGTGTGTGGCCTACTGCTGTACCTAATACTTAGGCATAAATATAATAAACTATGTACAAGATCTATAAGAAGAAAACCTCAAAATGCTGATGAAATAAATCAAAGAAGAACTAAATAAATGGAAAGACATTCCATGTTCGTGGATAGGATGGCCTGATATTATCAAGATTCAGTTCTTCCCAACTTGATCTATAGATTCAATTCAATTTCGATCAAAACCCAACAAGTTACACTAACAAAGAAGCAAAGGCAACACAGTGGAGGAAAGATATTTTTTCAGGAAATAGTGCTGAAACAACTTGACATCTGCATGTAAAAAACCAAGTCAGACACAGACACTACACCCTTCACAAAAATTAACTCAAAATGTATCAGACTGAATTATACAATGCAAAACTATAAAACTCCTAGAAGATAACATAGGAGGAAATCTAGATGACCTTGGGTGTGGCAATGATTTCTTTAAAATACAATACCAAATTCATGATCTGTAGAAGATATAATTGATAAGCTAGACTTTGTTAAAATTGAAAACTGCTCTGTGAAAAACATTGTCAAGAGGATGAGAAGACACCAGGTGGGAGAAAACATTTGTGCAAGATATATTGATAGAGGACTGTTACCCAAAATACACAGAGAACTGGAGAAAAGTTCAACAATGAAAGATAATCTGACTAAAAATGAGTAAAAGACTTGAACAGGTACTTCACCAAAGAATATACACAGGTATAATAAGTATATGAAAAGATATTCAGCATCCTATGTACTCAGGGAATTGCAAATCAAAACAACAATGTGATACCACTATCCACCTATTAGAATGTCTAAAATCCAAAATGCTGGTGAGGATGTGGAGCAACAGAAATCCTCATTTATTGCTCAGAGGAATACAAAATGGTACAGCCATCTTGGGAGACAGTTTGGCAGTTTCTTAAAATACTCAACATATTCTCACCATATAATCCAACAATTATATTCCTTGGTACTTACCAAAAGAGTTGAAAAGATATGTCTACGCAGAAACCTACCCACAGATGTCTATAGCACCTTTATTCATGATTACCAAAATTTGGAAGCAACCAAGATGTTCTTCAGTAGATGAGTGGGTAAATAAACTGTGGTACATCCAGGTAATGGAATATTATTCAGTGCTAAAAAGAAATGATCTATCAAGCCAGAAGAGGTATGAAGAACCCCTAAATGCATATCATTAACTAAAGAAGCTCATCTGAGGAAAGGCTACATATTGTATGATTCCTACTATATGATATTTTGGAAATAAAAATGATCAGTGGTTGCCATGGGTTACAGGATAGGGAAGGATGAATAGGCAGAGCACAGAAGATTTTTAGGGCTGTGAAACCATTTTGTATGATACTATGATGGTGGATTACATTTATCATACAGTTTTCAAAACCCATAGAATGTGGGGCGCCTGGGTGGCTTAGTCGGTTAGGCGCCCGACTTTCGCTTAGGTCATGATCTCGTGGTTTGTGGGTTCAAGCCCCGCGTCGGGCTCTGTGCTGACAGCCAGCTCAGAGCCTGGAGCCTGTTTCGGTCTGTGACTCCCTCTCTCTCTGACCCTCTCCTGCTCACGCTGTCTCTCTCTCTCTCCTAGAAATAAATAAAACATTAAAAAAAAAAATCAAAACCCATAGAATGTACAACACCAAGAGTGAAACCTAATGTAAACTATAGACTTAGGGTGATGACGTGTCTATATAAATCCATCAGTTATGACAAATGCGCCACTCCGGAGCTGCATGTTAGTAAGGGAGGCTGCGCTTGTGTGGGGATAGGGAGTATATGGGAATTCGGTACTTTCCACTCCACTTTGCTGTGAACCTGAAACTGCTCTGCAAAATACAGTTCATTAAAAAAGACTGTAAGTGATGAGTTAGTGAGAGGTAAAAACGTTAAGAGCAGGGGCACCTGGGTGGCTCAGTTGGTTGGGCGTCCGACTTTGGCTCAGGTCATGATCTCATGGTTAGTGGGTTTGAGCCCCATGTCGGGCTCTGGGCTGACAGCTAGTTCAGTGCCTGGAGCCTGTTTCAGATTCTGTGTCTCCCTCTCTCTCTGGCCCTCCCCTGCTCACCCTGTCTCTCTCTCTCAGAAATAAATAAAACATTAAAAAAACAACGTTAAGAGCAGAGGCTAGTTTTCACTGATACTGCCCTGAAATAAAGTTTACTTTCTTCCCTGACATTGTGCATTTCCTAGTCCATCCCTACCTCACCTTTTAAAGCATTCAGTCACTTTGTTTTTCTCCATTTGCTCATTTATCAGTTTGATGTCAAACTAGTATTTCCATATTTCAGGGTAGATACGTCTTACAGCTTAGGTTATGGGCAGCCGATGCTGAGATGGTTCCAGAATAATGGCTCATCCCTAGTTGAACATATTCCTATGTGTCTGATTCCTACCCATTGGCTGGCAAACTTTTGCCCTCTCCTATGCTTCCTTTCTGTCTCTAGCTCCCAAGCACTCTGGATTCAGTACCCCTTGGACCCACAGTACAGTGGACATGTGGGGCTGGACTGATCCCAGCCTTCTGAGTTTCTTTTGCATTCCCAAATAATCAGACATCTAACCCTGGCCACATCTAAACCTGAGTGGGAGTGGGCTGCAAGGGAGATATCTACTACTTCTTTATTTCCATTAATTAGATTCAACTTTGGAGGACTTCACCAGCTTGTAAAGAGAGTTGATTTGTAGCGTCTTTCAGTGGGCATCTTACAGGTTACAGGGGTCTGTGAGATATAAGTAGCTTTACGGTTTTGCTGCCTTAAAAAGTCTTAAACCATTTAAGAACTATGAAAATTTTTATAGCATTTGAAATAGTTTTTGCATGTTTGTAGGTAATAATTATATTGTACAAAGAAAATAAAATGTTTTCACCAAGCCTCGTGTAGTCTCTCCCCAGTCCTCTCCAGGTAACAAATAGTGTCTGATGAATTGAATTTCTATTCTGGAAGTCAATACACCTGAGCTTAATCTCAGCCACACTTAGTCTTCATCTCTCAGCTTCCTCATGTATAAAAAGAATTGGGGGTCTAGATGGTATGTCTCTTCCAGCTTTAAGATTTTGTGATCTCTATATTTTGGATGCAAATACAAATGGTGACTGTTGAAGGCAGCAGTTTCCTCCTGTATCACACCTCTCTCAAAGTGAAACCTAAAAGCCAGAAAGGGTTTACTGGAAATGCCACCTTTAGGATTTTATCAACTCCCAAAGCGGAATGCCTATGGATCAGAAACTTTCATCTTGAGGGGCACCTGGGTGGCTCAGTGGGTTAAGCATCCGACTTCAGCTCAGGTCATGATCTTAGGGCTTATGAGTTCGAGCCCCACTTTGGGCCCTGGATGTTTTGTCTCCCCTTTTCTCTGCCCCTCCCCCGCTCAAGCGCTCGGGCTCGCGCTCTCTCTCTCTCTCTCTCTCCCCCCTTCAAAAATAAATAAACATTTTTTTAAAAGTGTTTAAAAAAAGGAATTCTCATCTTGAAAAGGGGCAGGTCCTAACTTGTACAGATGTTCTTTCCACTCATAGGCAGGCACTGTTTTTTTTGTGGAAATAATAGAAGAGTTGCGCCAGCCGGAGGCCCCAGTTGGAGGGGATTGAAAGGTTTCCCAAGGCAACCACTCCCAAAGGCGGGTAGAGTTTCTGTGAGCTGTTTCCTGCCTGAACAAACAGCCCCTCCCGGGCCCTCAAGGCTGACCTGGTTCAGGGACCACCCTTCGGGATCAAGTCCCCTGTAGGGGCCAGTGAGCCTTGGACAAAAATAAATGTGAAGAAAGAGGTCCCTGGGGGGTTGACTCCATGGCAGCCCCAGAAACAACATGGCTTTTTAGTCTGGCAGTAAATAACCTGAGCCTGTGCCAGACCTAGACTCCTTCCTCTGTCCTGCTTTAAACATGTCAAAGTGACACCAACAGAATTGGCCATGGAGAAATAGGAGCCAGGACGCTGTTGGTTGAAGTCCTGTTCTTGGCCAATGTGGGAGGCTGTTTTTCTCGGAGTTCTAGTTAGTTCCCTTTTGAACTATGCTCTCATCTTCCTTTTTGAAGCTGTGGACTCCCCTGGCCAATGGGCCGGCCCGTCTCCCTATCTCAGCTGTCTACCGCGCTGCCTGTGTGCTCAGACAAGGATCATGGTTGGAACGGATTTGGTTAATTCAAACAACTTGGGAGAAAATGAGAGTTTAAGACATCGCCTCCCTCGGAGGAACTCCTATTCCACAGAGGCTCTGAAAGTTTGCGAAGCCTTCAGCAGAATCTCTAGTACTGGAGTCTCACACCCATAGGACAGAGCAACTTGGATGGAGCACTTTTCTAATGCCCTCTAATCATACCATGCTTTGGAAGTCAGAGAAGTATTAATTCAGTCTCAACCATGTGCTAACACTGTTCCATCTACATTACAAATATCAACTCATTTATGCCTATGGCCGTATGAGGTAGGTACTCTTTAGTGTCCCCATTTTACAGGTAAGGAAACTGAAGAACAGAGGGGTTAAATAACTTGCCAAGGTCACACAATTAATAAATGCCAAGGCCAGGATTCAAATTCAGGCAGTCTACTCCTAGAAGTCATGCTCATAACCACAGTGCTCTTCTGCTTGCTCTGTTTAATGCTTACTCCAATCCCATGCTAAAAGTTGAAAGTCATTAAAAATTATTTATATTATTGTGGGGAGTTAGTTTTTCAACGGGAGCTCCGTAATGTGCAACAATTACATTATTTATTGTACCACCTATTTTCCCTAGAGTTGCAAATTACCTTCCATTTTTCTCTTCTATTCTTTGCCTTGATCCTTAATACTTTTCATAATTTCAATCACACCTTCGAGCCCATGAAACCTTTCTTTTCCTGTATCCCTCGATTGTGCTGTGCACTTCATTCTCTTGCTCAAAACCCTCCAATAATTTAAAAAAAAAAATTTTAATGTTTGTTTTTGAGAGATAGAGACAGGGTATGAGTGGGGGAGGGGCAGAGGGAGAGGGAGACACAGAATTGGAAGCAGGCTCTAGGCTCTGAGCTGTCAGCACAGAGCTCGACATGGAGCTTGAACTCATGGACCGGGAGATTGTGACATGAGCTGAAGCTCGATGCTTAACCGACTGAGCCACCCAGGTGCCCCAAAACCCTCCAGTGACTTTACTGTTGCAGCTAACACTGCAGGGTGGCCCTCGTGATGTGGGCCTGCCAGTGTCTCTGACATCATCTCCCACTACTCCCAGTATCTCAGCCTCAGTGGCCTCCTTTCCACTCTTCAAACACGCAAAGCTCATTTCTACCTCTAGGCCCTTGCACTCGCTGTGTCTTCTCTAAATACTCTTCCCACAGAGTTGCATACGGCCAGTTCCTCATTTCATTCAAGCCTCACCTCTAATGTCACTCCTCAGAGAGGATTTCCTCGTCCACCCCACCTGAGCTAGCACGCCTCTCCTCCCCGGCTTTGTTTTCCTTCCGTGCCTTTGTCACTTCCTACAATTAGATGACATACATACTTGTTTACTACTTTTCTATTGCCCTCCTTGGAATGGAAGTATTCTGGTGACTTCCTTGTTCACTGCTGAATCCCCATCCCCTAGGAGAGGGTCTAGCACGTAGTAGGGGCTCAATAAATATTTGCTGGATAAATGAAGGAGTTTCTCTCTTAACCCTGCTTACTTGATGGCATGGTGGTACTTCCCTTCATTGCTCTCCTCAATTAGACTCAGAGAGTTCTGTTTCCATTTTGCTGGAGACCATACTCAAGTAACTTGCTAAGAAAGGATGCATTGGAGGTAAAATTTCCAAGTTCTTACGTATTTGTAAATGTCTGTATTCTGCCTTCAACCTAGTCAATAGGCTGGACATAGACTTCTAGGCTGAAACCAATTTTCTTTCAGAATTTTGACAGCACTACCATGGATGAGAAGTCTGAGGCATGCCTGTCTTTTATTCCTTAAATGATAATGATGGGTGTGTGTGTGTGTGTGTGTGTGTGTGTGTGTAAACTTTTTCTAGAAGCTGCCACTCATCCCGTTCTGCAATTAACGGGCTTGTGCAATATGAAGACAGCCTATTTCTCCACTTAGCTTTTCTATTCTGTTGTTGTTGTTGTTTGTCTGAAATGCATTTTAGCCAGTTTGGACTTTCTGGAATGATCCCTCACTTCTTAACGTTCCCTCTTCTCTTTTACCTTAATGTCTTTTTATTCTATATTTTGCCAAATGTCCTTGTGATATCTTCCAAACTTTCTAATGTTTTGTTTGGGCAGTTGTATTTTCAGATTCCAAGAATGAGGTTTGTTGTCTGACTTCTCCTTTTCCATGGCGTCTTATTCGTGTTTTGGGAATATGATTTCACCTCCATTTCTCTGAGGATCTTATTTCCATTTTCTTTTTTTTTAAAGTTCTATCCTGTTCCCTGCATTAGCTGCTCTGTCCAGGGCCACTTTTCCCATTTATTTATCTTGATCTTTCTCTTTAATGTTGTAGGCTTTCAACAAAGGCCTGGCTATCTATTTATATTTAAGAATACAATGACAGAAAGTTTAACTGTGTATCGGAGTGGGACTGGCTGACTGGCTGACTTCACTTCAGGAGCCCCCCATCACACTGGTGGGCCTCCAGACTGCTGAAGGCAATGGGGGACACCGGGATCCAGTACCCACACTGGCTGCCCTGGTTCTCCCCAGAACTCTCCATTCTGTGGCTGATGATAAGATTGCCAGATGTGGCAAAAACAAAAATCAGGGCTCCCAGTTAAATTTGAGTTTCAGGCAGGTGATGACTTGTTTTCTAGTATAAGTACGTCCCATGAAATCCTTGGGACACAATTATACTAAATAAATAGTGCGTCATGTACCTGAAATTCAAATTTAACTGGGCATCCTGTACGTTACCTGGCAACCCTACCACAGGGGTGATGTGGACGGGAGGTAAACGCCCGGCTAGCTGACTCTTTGCCTAACACATGGGAGAGGAGAGTAAGGGGAGAGTGATGGTTCAATTCACAGGCCTTCAAACTAACTGTGGATTTCCATCTTCCTGGGACCACGGCACGAGGATGATGAAGAGGTCTGGCCAGCTGGTCTACTCTCTCTCAGGTCGCAGCCCCTCTGTCTGTGTCCCAGACTTGCAACTTAGCTTTATTTTCTGGTGCTACACTTTTTCACTTGAATATATACTGTAATGACATCAGAAGCTACCATTTTAATCAGCCATTGCTGCCTAACACGCCATCCCAAAAGTTAGTGGCTTAAAATGCCCACCATTTTTACTCTAACTCATGAGTCCATGGGTTGACTTGTGTGGCTCAGCCGAGTAGTTCTAGGAGTCTCACTTGGAGTCTCTCATGTAGTTGCATTCAGAGAGCAGCTGGATCTGGACAGATGGTGCCTCGATGATTTCTTATCCCCACGGCCTGTCTCCCTTCAGCGGGGTATCCTAGACTTCTTTGCTGATGGCTCCAAGCTCCAAGAGGGAGGGAGTGGAGGCTGCCAGGCCTTCTCTTCTGAGGTCAGACGTCCCAGAAAATTACTTCCTTTGTATTCTATTGGTGAAAGCAGTCTCAGCCTAGCCAGAGTCAGGGAGAAAGATCATAAGCTCTATCTCTTTTTTTTATTTTTATTTTTTAAAGTTTATTTATTTATTTGTTTATTTTGAGAGAGAGATAGGCAGCACACAAGCAGAGGAGGAGAAGAGAGAGAAAGGGAGAGAGAGAGAATCCCAAGCAGGCTCTGCACTGACAGTGGGGTTTGAACTCATGAACGGCAAGATCATGGTCTGAGCCCAAGCCAAAAGTGGAAGACTTAACCAACTGAGCCACCCAAGAGCCCAAGCTCTAGCTCTTGATGCGAGAAGCGGCCTGAATGTACAGGGAATGGTGGAATTATTTGGAACCATCTTCAAGCCTAGTTACCATAGCAACATTCCTAAACCAAACTCATCCCCCTACTTTTTTTTTTTAATATGAAGCTACAATTGTCATTTGCTAATTTATCCAAGCCCCAAAACATAATTCTTCACTTCTTTCCTTGCCCTTGCCCATAGCCAATCTACTATAGAGATTGTTTCTTCAAAATCTCTCCTTCTGTTTTAAGATAGGATCACAAACAAAATACCTCTCTCATCTGTCTTTGCTTTTCTCTTTTCAAGGTCACCCTCCCCCAAAGTTTTTATCTTTTCAACTTGGGCCTCTGCCCTGGCCTTTTAACTGAACTCTGTGTCTCCCTTTCCCTCATTCAACAGAACATCCATTCCCTCCCACCAGGCTAGTCTCCCTAAAGGATTTCTTTGGTTTTGTCACCTTCCAATTTAAATTTTATTACTTTACTTTCAGCTAGAACATGAAGTTAAAACTTCTTACTCCTAGGTATTTACTCAATGAATACAAAAATACTAATTTGAAGGGATCCACGTACCCTGAATTTTATAGCAACATGATTTATAATAGTCAAATTATGGAAAGAGCCCAAAATGCCAAATGTCCATTGATTGGTAAATGGATAAAGATGTGTACAAACACACACACACACACACACACACACACACACAATGAAATATTATTCAGCCATAAAAAGAATGAAATCTTGCCATTTGCAACAACATGGGTGGAGCTATAGAACATTATGCTAAGTGAGATAAATCAGTGAGAGAAAGACAAATAACATACGGTTTCATTCATATGTGAAAGTTAAGAAACAAAACAAATGACTGTAGGGGAAAAAAAGAGAGGCAAACCAAGAAACAGACTCTTAACTATAGAGAATAAACTGATGGTTACTGGAGGAGAGGTGGGTGGGGGATGGGTTAAATAGGTGATGGGGATTAAGGGGTGCACTTGTCTTGAAGAGCACAGGGCGATGTATGGAAGTGTTGAGTCACTAAATTGTACACCTGAAACTAGTATTACCCTATATGTAAACTAACTGGAATTTAAAAACGTTTTTAAAAAGAATATTGAAATTCTTAGAACACACCAAAAAAAAAAAATCTTTTTTTTAATTAAAAAAAAATTTTTTTTAATGTTTTATTTTTTTCTAGGAGAGAGAGAGAGAGAGGCTGGGTGAGCGGGGGAGGGTCAGAGAGAGAGGGAGACACAGACTGAAACAGGCTCCAGGCTCTGAGCTGGCAGTCAGCACAGAGCCCCATGCGGGGCTCGAACTCACAAACCGGGAGATCATGACCTGAGCGAAAGTCAGACGCTTAACCGACTAAGCCCCCAGGCGCGCCCCCCCCCCCCCCAAATCTTACTTCAGTGTTCAAACCCAACCTCCTTTTCTAGGTTTATGTTCTAAATTTACTTCCGTGGAAGTTCTAGTCTAGTCAGTGTTCAGTGAGCACACTGTCCCTGCCTCTGCACCTTTGCCCACATTGTTCTCCCGGTCCCTGAATGTCCAATCCTTTGATTCCTGAGATCCTTCTTCTTTTTTTTTTTAATCTATTTTATTTATTTCTGAGAGAGAGAGAGAGAGAGAGAGGCAGCATGAGCAGGGGAGGGTCAGAGAGAGAGGGAGACACAGAATCCGAAACAGGCTCCAGGCTCTGAGCTCTCAGCACAGAGACTGATGCGGGGCCGAACCCACAAACTGTGAGATCATGACCTGAGGAGCTGGACGCCTAACCGACCGAGCCACCCAGGCCCCCCCTGAGATCCTCCTTTTAAATGTTTATTTATTTGTTTTGGAATTAGAGACAGAGAGAGCACGATGTGTGGGGGAGGGGCAGAGAGAGAGGAGAGAGAGAGAATCCCAAGCAGGCTGCACGCTGTCAGCAAGCACAGAGCCGGATGTGGGGCCGGATCACACGAATCATGAGATCGTGACCTGAGCCGAAACCAAGAGTCAGGCGCTCCACCGACTGAGCCACCCAGGCTCCCCTAATTTCTCAGATCCTTAAAGATTCACCCAAAATATTTTTTTTTATTCACTCATTGTTTTCAATCTTTCCAAAACCACTTCTTTTCGGTCTTCCATCGGCCAGGCATGATGGCAGGCGTTGGGGAAGCGGTGGGAAGTGACATAGAGTTCCTCCTCTTAAGGAGGTTTTTGCCTCATGGCAGAAACAGAGAAGAAAATAGAAATTTCAGTACCTCTACACTGTGCGAGGGAAGCCATAAGAGGCTTTAACCCAGTCTTGGGTCATCAGGAGGATGAATCTAAGCTAGGACTTCACTTATTCTAGCACAGGTCACACTGGTGTCGCTGTATCCTCTGAGATTACTGTCCTTATCACTCATCTGACTTTTACTTATGTGGAACTTTGTACTATTGTACTGAACACAAGGCATTTTTGAACTTTCAGTCATAGCTCCCTGACGTAATTTTAATCCTCTTAGTGACAGAAGGCGTAATCTTACGCCTTTTTTCATCTTACTCCTCCCAACTTAGAAGACTGTCTTGTATATTTCCTTTTTTTTTCAATATTTATTTCTTTTTGAGAGAGACAGAGCATGAGTGGGGGAGGGGCAGAAAGAGAGAGAGAGACAGAGACAGAGACAGAGACAGAGACACAGGATCCAAAACAGGCTCCAGGCTCTGAGCTGTCAGCACAGAATGCATTGCGGGGCTCGACTAGTGACCTGTGAGATGGTAACCTGAGCCAAAGTCAGACGCTTAACCAACTGAGTCACCAGGCACCCCTTGTATATTTTCTAACTAGCTCCTATATGCCTAGAATACCTTATTTTCAGTAGACTGTTCAGTATACTATTCAGTACACTTGCCTGAATCCTTTTTATTCTCTCATTTTTCCTTCAAAAAGTATTTATACCTACTGTACATCAATAGTCACTCTAGGTGCATGGGACGTTGCAAGTGCTATGATAAAATGTGTACAGGAGACAACAGAGTGTAAAGGAAGAAATGACGCCTTCTTTGTGTGCTTCCTCTCTGTTCCAGTTTGATTTTAAAGGAATTATTATACAAATTAAGTAAAGATAGTTTATTACTATACACAATAGCCATACACATGGCTATACACAAAAGCTGTTTCTTTCACTTTAATTACCTTTTAGCCTCATCTCTCTATATAAAGAATGAATAATGTGAAAAGCTGCTCAGTACTACTAGTGGAATGACGGTTGATGATGGGGATGGTTACTGAGCATCATGGGGCCGCGGCTGTGCTGTTGCTGGCGTCCAGATCCAGTGCTCCCACAGGAAGCCATCCATTGCCAGTTTTGCCAACACCTGTTACGCCTCACAACATCTCAGAGTTCTGTTGATGTGTTTTCTGACATTTTAGATTTTTCCTAGTGATCCTTCCTATTATGAAGCTCATAAAAGCTCAAAAAGGCCAGCCCCTTTGGCCTTTAACAACTTCCCTTTCTCAGTGCTGTGAGTTCTAAGATTGGGCTTGCAAGAGTCTAGAAGCAACATGTAATTCTGTTCACATAGTCACTTCTTCAAACAAAAATGACAAGCTGAAATCTTCCGTGGAGAATGCAAAAACCCACATCAAGTGGACCGAAGGCTCACTTTTATTATGGTACACAATGAGCACTTAAGTTCACAGGCCCCCAAGGCCAATCTATGATTTATTAACTAGTCAGGTCTCTGACTTTTATAGTCCATTTTCATTCATTTACCTTGAAAGAGAAACAGAAGGTATAGTTAGAGTGACCTGTTGCTCTGCTTTGCCTGATATGGAGAAAGTTCTTAAGACACAAGATTTTCAGTGCTACAACCAAGAAAACCCCGGACAAACTGGGATGGGTTGGTCATCCCATAGATTTATACCAGAGGCATAAAAATAAGTAAAGGAAGGGGATTAGGCCTATCCTGTAGGCATCGTTTTCTATTAATTTTACATAATAAATATGTACATTACGAATATGTGTTTATAGGCAGAACTATATATGCACATATTGATTTTCATTTAATTTTTCCTTAGTTGAATCATCTTTAAAATGATAATAATGGGGCCCCTGGGTGGCTCAGTTGGTTAAGTGTCCGACCTTAGCTCAGGTCATGATCTCACGGTTCATGGGTTCGAGCCGTGTGTTGGGCTCTGTGCTGACTGCCAGCTCAGAGCCTGGAGGCTGCTTCAGATTCTGTATCTCCCTCTCTCTCTGAGATTCTGAGTCTCTCTTTCTCTCTCTCTCTCTCTCTCTCTCTCTCTCGCTCTGCCCCTCCCCCACCCTCAAAAATAAATAAACATTAAAATAATAAAATGAGAATAACATATAGTGTGTTCACAGACTGTTCATTGTTAAATTAAATACCAATAAATTACTTTGAGATTCTTTAAGGAAAGCATTATGTAACTGTAAAGGTTTATAAAAATGTTATTCTTTTTTTATGCAGTGGGACTCAGCAGGATTCAAAACACCTTACTGATTGAACAAAGAGGATTACTTTACTATTTTTTTAAGTTACTGTAATTCCCATGGAAGTTCACTAACAATATTTATGTAAAATGGAACTAGTTCACAACAAATTGTTTTTATTTATTTATTTATATATATATACATACATACAAATTGTTTAAAAAACATATCAAACAAGGAAGGTAAATGATACAGGGTCTTTGGACCTAAAGAACAAAATAGGGGCACCTGGGTGGCTCAGTCAGTTAAGCGTCCGACTTCGGCTCAGGTCATGATCTCACAGTTCATGGGTTAGAGCCCCGCATCGGGCTATGTGCTGACTACCAGCTCAGAGCCTGGAACCTGTTTTGGATTCTGTATCTCCCTGTCTCTCTGACCCTCCCCTGCTCACGCTGTCTCTCTATCTCTCAGAAATAAATAAAACATTAAAAAGAATTTTAAAAAATAGAACAGAATAGATAAGCAGGAAGGAGGTGGTTGCACAAGTCAGAAATAAATGAAACCACCTGGCTTTTGTAAAGAACAATAAGAAAGGACCCTTTTAGAAAATAGAATCCATTCTCCTTGTACATGCATTCTAGGCAAACACGTTTGTATGAGATGTAATTAGTTCTACTTACTAAAAATATCATGTTCTCCATTGACAAATACTGTGGTCTCTCTGAGGGGAAAACTGGGGATATTTGAGATAAAAACAAATGGTACTGTTTAAATGGAGCATTTTACCCTCTTATGCCTAAATATTGCTGTGCATATTTCTTAGTAACCACAGAACAATGATCAGAATAAAAAAATTTACATTAACGTCTGATTTATTTTTGCGTAGCGCCCCGGTAATGTCTTTAATAGCAAATAATAATAAAATACTGATCAAGGAACACATGGGGGATTAAATGTTGCATTTAGTTGTGTTATTCCTCTAATCTTTTAAAATCTGGAACAATTTCTGAGTCTGTCTGTTTTTGTGACATTTCCAGGCGCCCCATACATTTTGAAGAGTATAGGCCAGTTATTGTATAGTATCTCTCGCTTTTTGTGTGTCTAATGTTGTTCGTGATTAGACTGAGGGTAAAAGGGCAACACAGAAGGGATGCGACCTCAGTCTATCGTATCAGGAGGCAAAGTGGGATGTTTGGGAAGGGCAGGATTTTATTGGTGTGTGCACTATAAGAGCGTAGGCCCAAGAACGAAGTCTTCAGTGGGCTGGTGCGGGAGGCGGCAGAGCGTCACTCAGATCGCGTCACTCAGATCCACAGTTGCTGGGACACTGGCTTCGGAGAGCCTGCAGCGGAGCCCCTCTCCAGCTAGGCCCTCAGCCAGCTCAGCTGCCTCTTCATCCAACAGCTGCTCGAGGTTGGGGTACAAAGGCCCGGCCCCTTGCCTCAATTGTGACGACTCTGAAGGGTCGGTCCAACTCCAGAGCTCCCTGTGGGATAGGCCGAGGCCTCTGCTTCACCTGCCTCTGAGTTCAAGTTCTCCCTTTGCCTAATCCTGTGGCCTTCCTCTCTCTACCTGAGTGGTTCCAGAGATCACTCCCCAATAAACCTCCTGCACACGAATCCAAGAGTTGCAGGGTCTTTTCCCCAGGAAACCTAACCTACAATTAGGTTATTATATACGTGAGTGATAATAATATAATATATAATTTAATAATCATCTAAAGTATTACAACTGGTCTTTTTTGTTTGTTTGTTTGTTTGTTTGTTTATTTCTAGGAGAGAGAGAGAGAGACAGCATGAGCAGGGGAGGGTCAGAGAAAGAGGGAGACACAGACTCTGAAACAGGCTCCAGGCTCTGAGCTGGCTGTCAGCACAGAGCCCGACGCGGGGCTCGAACCCACGAACCGCGAGATCATGACCTAAGCGAAAGTCGGACGCTTAACCGACTACACCACCCAGGCGCCCCTATTTTAAAAATTAGAATGATTAACGTTAGTATGCATACTAATCCTCTTAAAATAATTCTATTCCAGCATGATTCTTTACCATAGGAACTATTGTGATCAGAGACTAACAACCAAATGTGTTAACAAGAGGCTTTCTCTGGATTGCTTAGAACAGATCTTAATCCTATGCTATGCATGTCCAGAAATGTAACTTTTTCAGAGATAATCAAACTCAGAGAAATTAATATATAGTAAGGGCACATGTAACTCAGAAAAGAACTTGTAGCAATTTATAACGAAAAATATAATTACCTAGCAAACCAAAACATTTTGTTGGCTAATTAGCACACCCTTAATCCATAAGAAAATGTCAACTGAAATGAAATCAGAAATTATCTTGATGCATAAGATGACTTTGTCTGATTTTAATTTATCTGATTTATCAAATGTCATCATCTGTCATCTTTGCACCATTCAGCCCTGGTGACACATACCTACAAGTAGACCGGATATTAATTTCTGCTTAACATGGCATTCTTGCCCTAGACCATTTAAAATATACAACTTAGTGCTTATAAATATAAAACTCAGCCTCCTAATGGTCCATTACTATCCACTCTGGTTCTCCATACTATTGTCAGAGTATTTTTAAAATGCGAATTGATTTGTCACTCCTCTGCCTGAAACCCTTCAACGGCTTCCTATTGCTATTAAATGAAGATAATCTCCTTAACCTTTTCCACAAGACTCTGTGTGGCCTAATCAGAAAAAAAGATCAATTTTTTGAAAGCCCTATTTGGGTTACTTCCTCCAGGAAACCAAATCAGCATAAAATGTATGCGGTAAGCCTCTGAAAACAACAACCTGATTCACAGGGTGCTTGGAGAATATAACAGAATGAGAGGCAGATCCAGTAACTTCCCCTCCACAATCCCTATCTCTAGATTTATAGGACTACTCAGCAACAAGATAACTATCAACAGAGCAACAACTGACACTAGTAATGATCTTGTCTGCCCCAGACCCTGCTTGAATTCTGTGTTCAAACAAGCCACAGGATTTGTGACTTACTTCCCTACAGTCTTGACCTCAGCCGCAGCCCCAGAGCTGAAAGGAAGAAGAGGAACTTGGATGGTGTGGCTGTGAAGGAGCTGTCACTTTACATACCTTTTCTAAGTTAGATTTCACAACTCTATCAGATGGAGGAGAGGGTCTTTCTTATCTAGGTATTCTTTCATTCCTCGAATCCCCAGTGGTATAAGACTGTTTGAAGAAGCAAAAGTCATTAAAACATTAAAATAATTACTAGCCAATTGACCGATTACAAAATGAGTCTCCACACAAACTTCCCTTCTGTTTAACACTGGGGTCTATCTTGAATATTATACCAAGGTCTTAGTCTTTCTTGAGCACGATTAAAAATATGGATAAGGCCTAGCATGTGGGGAAGTGGGAATTTGCCTGTACCACTTGCGGGTGATAGTGGAAATTAGTACAATCTCTGGATAGCCATTTGGCAATAAGTGTAAAAGTGTAAAATGTGCAACTCCATTTCAATTGTTTTAACTGCTTTAACATGGTGGAAACTATTGAAACAATGGTTTAAATAGAAAAATATGAACATCACAGGAGGTCAGAAAACATATTTTTTCCAGAGTGACTCCCCCTATATGATTGTGATGTAATGTCCAATGTAGACTGAGGGATGTCAATCCATAATATCATACAAGTGTGTCAGAAAAATGACACTAACAAAATCAACAACTCAGGCAACAACAGATTCTTGGAGGATGCAGAGGAGGAGGATCTCTTTTGCACGGCTGGTGGGAATGCACACGGGTGCAGCCACTCTGGAAAACAGTATGGAGGCTCCTTAAAAAATTGAAAATAGAACTCCCCTATGACCAGCAATTGCACTATTAGGTATTTATCCAAGGGATACAGGTGTGCTGTTTCAAAGGGGCACATGCACCCCAATGTTTAGAGCAGTGCTATCAACAATAGCCAAAGTGTGGGAAGAGCCCAAATGTCCATCGGCAAATGAGTGGATAAAGAAGATGTGGTATATGTATACAATGGAGTGTTAGTCAACAATCAAAAACAATGAAATCTTGCCATTTGCAGCTATGTGGATGGAACTAGAGGTTTTCATGCTAAGTGAAATTAGTCAGAGAAAGACAAATATCATATGACTTCACTCACATGAGGACTTTAAGATACAAAACAGATGAACATAAGGGAAGGGAAGCAAATATAATATAAAAAAAAGGGAAGGGGACAAAACATAAGAGACTCTTAAATATGGAGAACAGAGGGTTGCAGGCGGGGTTGTGGGAGGGGGGATGGGCTAAACGGGTAAGAGGCATTAAAGAATCTACTCCTGAAATCACTGTTGCACTATATGCTAACTAGCTTGGATGTAAATTAAAAAAATTTTTTTAAATAATGAAAAAAAAAAGAAAAATGACATTATTAAAATCCCTAATGTGGTTGAGCCTTTGTTCAGTCTAAGCACTGTATAGCTGTCATTGTAACCTAATTAAAAATTTTTTCTGTTGTGGTAAAGTGCACATAACAACAAAACTTTTTTTCTGTATTTACTGTACAATACTGGCTCTCCTTCCAATACCTTATTTATTTATTTTTTGGAAACAATTATCCTCTGATAATGAGGACCTCCTAAATCTTCTGAATCATCCCTATCATGGATGAGTTAATTGCGGTTTAGAGAGTTGAAGAAATGTGCCCAAGACCACGAGGCGAAGGAATCAGCTTAGTCCAGATGTGGTCTGTGAATGTGGTCCTCCTTCCCATATGCAGGGTGACTCGGTAGAGGCCCTGTGCCCCCCTGGCCTATGTGGTCTGTCCCATTCCCTGCCTCTGAGCATGGACAATTTACCTCAGACCACGGAAAACAGGTCTGCTTGTTGTACCACGTCTGACTTGCCCTCAGGTTCAGCCCACAGTAGGAACGTCTACTAGCGTCCAGGCCACGATGGGGTTTTGAGTTAGAGACATTCTCTATCTGGACTGTTTCTCCAGCCCTAGAAATTTCAACATTAAAAAAATAAAATAAAATAAAGTAGATAATTGAAGGAGTACTACTTGTGCTTAGAGTCACCGAATAGGCTATAAGTAAGGGAAAGAAATCCCTACCCCAAAAGATGGAAGGTATAAAAAACAAAGTCCCACTAAAACTTCTCGGTTTATACATTTTTCTGAGACCCCACACTGTCTTGAAAGAGCTATTGCTAAAATTCAAACAGACTGTGAAGCAGAGTCATAATTACTTTTAAGAAACCAATTTTGTTTTATATAGTCCATATTAAATGGCTAATACAGAGGAAAAACAAAAAAAAGCATAGGGACTAGAGTATACACACATGACTTACAGTTAAAAATAGGATTGGTATCATTAAAATTCTTTTTAAAACTGGAAGTAATCACTTTTTAAAGTACAATAATTTTAAGTACTAGAATCACAGGATATGAAAAGATACTCTACCACAAAGTGACTATAATAATTTTCTAGAATGTATTCACGTTATTTCAGCTTTTCTTGAGCTGCCTGCATTAAGCATTAATGGGTTTTCATAAGTTGAATTCGACTATTATGAAGAAAAACAGTCTGGTGAGGGCTTCTTCTTCTTACTTGAAAAAATAAAATTTTTCAAAATTAGGAGTGGGGAAGACAGCAAGATTTAAGGAAAAAAACCACAACTTTTCTTAAAAAGAAAAAGACTTTAAAATTGAAGTATAATGTTAGTGAATTTCTAATATCAGTGAAGATCATTTTTAGGAAACTGAAGACACCACACAAAAATTTCTTTTTT
This sequence comes from Hyaena hyaena, assembly GCF_003009895.1. NCBI lineage: Eukaryota > Metazoa > Chordata > Mammalia > Carnivora > Hyaenidae > Hyaena > Hyaena hyaena. The sequence continues at coordinate 1,160,466 of NW_024080814.1, read as the reverse complement.
TTCTTTTTAACTTGAGCTTTAAAATCTCTAAACCATATCTAGTATAGTATATATCATTGCAAAATATCATAGTGCCTTGCACTTTTCTTTTGTAAGGAGCTTAACTGTCAGTTTTGTCTTTAAGAGGTGAAGAAAGGGCATCCTATACTAGCATTTAGACAGTGGCTTTCACATATACAATGCAATTTCACATGTACAGTATAGACAATGTGGTAGTCATTAGTACAATTGCCAAATACTTCTGGTTTTCTCTCCTTCCTGGATTATAAAAAGATTCTATCCTGGGGGCACCTGGGTGGCTCAGTCGGTTCAGCATCTGACTTTGGCTCAGGTCACGATCTCATGGTTCGTGGGTTCAAGCCCCGCGTCGGGCTCTGTGCTGACAGCCAGCTCGGAGCCTGGAGCCTGTTTCAGATTCTGTGTCTCCCTCTCTCTCTAACCCTCCCCTGCTTACGCTGTCTCTCTCTCTCTCTCAGAAATAAATAAAACATTAAAAAATATATATGATTTAAAAAAAAAAAGATTCTATCCTGGCTCTCTTTTATATGTATAGAATCATGCAAATACTTCTGGCCGGTGAGTTGTAAGCAGAAGTCTCTCTGTGAGACCCTCCAATCTTCTTTTCCTTCTGGCATGAAGACTAGCCATGTTCAAGATGATGGCTGGGCCACTGCCCTGGAACCCTGAGGGACTCTAATGAGCAAAACCTTACTGTCGACCTACAAAGGACATAAAGCATAAGTGATAAATAAATCCTCACCATTTGAAGCCACTAAAATTCTGTGATGGTCTGTTACTGCATCACTTAGCTTCATCTTACTCTTGCACTGTATTTCCTATTTCACAGATGGAAAATCCATTGTATCTTTATCTCTGTTGGGATCATAAATCAATAGAAAGCAGACAATAATCAAAGCAAGAAAGGTCTGACAGGGACTTTCTCTCTCTTCATGGATGTAAACATCGGCAAAAATGTTCCTTAATTGAAGAGAATTGAAGTCCATTCGACTTGTAGTGACAAGAGAGAAGTGGGTTCCATTCTAAAACATATGTTTTTGTTATATTACTAAATGTTATTTAAATTTTTTTTAAATATTTATTTACTTTTGAGAGGGGAGCAGAGAGAGAGGGAGACACAGAATCTGAAGCAGGTTCCAGTTCTGTGCCATCAGCACAGAGCCTCATGTGGGGCTCGAACCCGCAAACCGCGAGATCATGACCTGAGCCAAAGTGGATGCTCAACTGACTGAGCCACCCAGGCGCCCCTCACTAAATATTATTATTAATGGAAATGATGATAGTTCACTTGAACTGAATGTGGTTATGTTCTGGGTCCTACACTTGGTGCTTAATTTATCTCATTTAATTTCACTTCATCCCCACAGTGACCCTGAGAGGTAGCTATTGATATTGAGATCTTCTATCATCAAACTAGTGTTCTTTCCATTATGGCAATGGGGCTTCATAGTTCTCAAAGTGCCTTTAGCATGCCTAATTATATTTCATCTCTTGAGCAACTATTGTGTTGACATTCTTCATTTTGCAGATGCAGGAATAGGATTTCAGGACACTTTTTTGATCTGTGCTGGGTCATACAGTCCGTAAAAGAACAAGGCTCTTGGAATCCAGTCCCTTTCGGTTCTTTATTACACTTTGCAGAGCAATAAACAATGCACAGAGATGGTTAAACATAATATATTTTTCACTTGTCCTTAATGCTTTTCTTTAGGCATCTGATTTACATAGGTGTTTTCACTTTGGGGGAGACATAGCCGAAATCGTGGAATGTTTTAGACCCTCTATGATAAATAACTTGCCATTTAGTCAAGCAGGTTAAAAATTAAAAGCAGGGATCAATTAAAAGTCATTGTTTCCAGGTTTATAAAGTGCTTTGCAGAAGGCAGTCTGGTGAGAGTTCTGAATGGATTGTCATGTGTGTGATTAAACGGTCCAGGGAAAGATCCCTGAAGCTTACAGAACAGAGCTTTTATTTTCAAAGAAACTCAGTTGCATTTAGCCTGCCTGAACTAGAGCTCCTTTGAAAGTCCTGACAATGACAAGAGGAGCCAGGAATCAAACACTCTTAGGGTCAAACAGGAAAGGCATTATTCCATAAACTTTCCACTTTTTCCATAGTAAAAATTAATAGATTTCCATCAGGACAGCCTTCCAGGAGGACTGGAAAACAGTTATTCTCTCTCTCTCTTTCCTTAAAAAATTTTTTTGGGGCGCCTGGGTGGCTTAGTCGGTTGAGCGTCCGGCTTTCGCTTAGGTCATGATCTCACGGTTCGTGGGTTCGAGCCCCGCGTCGGGCTCTGTGCTGACTGCCGGCTCAGAGCCTGGAGCCTGTTTCAGAGTCTGTGACTCCCTCTCTCTCTGACCCTCCCCTGCTCACGCTGTCTCTCTCTCTCTCTCTCTCCTAGAAATAAAATAAAAATATTAAAAAAAATTTTTTTTAAATATACTGGCATAACATTATACATCATAATTTTTTTCATAATCACATTAAGAGAAAACTTTTATTTTGTGTCTTTCATTTCAGTCTTGAAATATGCATATGCATATTATGAATATATACATATAAATACATATATTATTTTTCAAATAATTTTCATACAAATGACATTCAGGCTTGGCAACGTGCTTCAAAAGAATTCCCAAATCTGACAAAATTGTCCTGAATATCTTCTTCTGTTATTTATCTATATATGATTTCTAACGCATACAGGCTGTTATACTGAATGGATCCTCAATAATTTATTGCACTGGTCCCTACTGTTAGACATCAAGGTTAATTCCAGCTTTTCACAGTTGTGAATAAATAATGCTGGGATAAACATCCTTGAAAGTGGATTTCTGCCCTTAACTCCGGTGTGTTTGAGGTGTTAGTCTTAAATCCATTTAAAGTATGGGGATTATCATCACAGTAACAGCTAACATTCACTGAGCAAGTTGTAAGTAGGCCAGTGACCTAAAACAGGTTTCTCTGTCTCCAGATTTCTTGTTTTTGCTTTTGCTCAGGAGTGCTTTTGTCTACCACTGGAATCTGGGAGGCTGACTTTGTCATTCGCTATCTAATGTGCCCTAAGGTAAGTCACTATAGCCCTTGAGCCTCAGTTTTATCATCTGTAAACTGGGGACAATAATACCTAACTCACAGGTTTATTGTAAGGATTAAATGAGATAGTACAAGCAAAGAGCACAAAGCTTGGCACACAGAAACAGCTCAGTAACTGTTAGTTACTCTTTAGTCTAAATATGGAGCGAATCAGGAATTAACATTACTCTTTTATTCACACAGAGAGGAGTGTTGTCTTAATAACAGTCTCTCTCTCTTTAAAAAAAACCTTTTTTAAAATGTGTACTTATTTTTGAGAGAGAGAGAGACAGAGTGCAAGCAGGGGAGGTGAAGAGGGAGGGAAGACATGGAATCTGAAGCAGGCTCTGGGCTCTGACATGGGCCTTGTACTCACAAACTGCTACATCATGACCTGAGCGGGAGTGGGATGCTCAACTGACTGAGCCACCCAGCCGCCCCCCTCTTCTCTTTTTTCAAGCATATTTTTATGCTTTAAAAATCTTCATACCTGAAGCTACATCTCCATTATCATTCTTACTATTTGTGTCTTTTCTTTTTGTTCCTGAACTAGTCTTGCCAAAGTTTATCCTACTTCCTTGACTTTTCAAAGAATCACCTTTTGGTTGTTATAAGTCAAGTTCAGTCTTTAAAAAAAAAATCTCGGGGCGCCTGGGTGGCTTAGTCGGTTAAGCGTCCGACTTTCGCTTAGGTCATGATCTCACGGTTCGTGGGTTCGAGCCCCGCGTCGGGCTCTGTGCTGACTGCCAGCTCGGAGCCTGGAGCCTGTTTCGGAGTCTGTGACTCCCTCTCTCTCTGACCCTCCCCTGCTCACGCTCTCTCTCTCTCTCTCCTAGAAATAAATAAAACATTAAAAAAAAATCCCTATTGCATTAATATTTTATATTTATATTTATATTCTAGAACTGTATTTGATTTTTAAATGTTTTACTTTATTAAAAAAAATTTTAATGTTTATTTTTAAGAGAGAGAGACAGAGCGTCAGAGGGGGAGGAATGGAGAGAGAGGGAGACACAGAATCCAAAGCAGGCTGCAGGCTCTGAGATGTCAGCATAGAGTCCAATGTGGGATGTGAACCCACAAACTGCAAGATGATGACCTGAACTGAAGTTGGACACTCAACTCACCGACCACCCAGGCATCCCTTATCTTTTTAATTCTAAAAGACAGTATGAGCAGGGGAGGGGCAGAGAGAGAAAGAGTGAATCCCAAGCAGGCTCTGTGGGGCTTGATCTTATGAATCCTGAGATCATGCCCTAAACTGAAATCAAGAGTTGGATGCTTAATCGATTGAGCCACCCAGGTGCCCCAGAAATGTATTTGAATTTGTTAATCATAACAGAATTTACATCTACTTGAAAAATAGAATTATGTGTAGGATTGGTTATGTTTTGATCTATAATACTTGATGCACATAAGGGCCATGGACCCCTGGAAGGGATTCTGCACTAGTCTTTACATCCTTCTACTTTCTTTAGATTTATTTTCTTTTTCAAGTTTCCTGAGCTAAGAGCTTGGTTTATTTGTTTTTATATTTTTGTATATTCTGTTTAATGCATTTAAGTTTTTTTTGTTTTTTTTTTTTTATTTCTGGGAGAGAGAGAGAGAGAGAGAGAGCGTGAGCAGGGGAGGGTCAGAGAGAGAGGGAGATACAGACTCTGAAATAGGCTCCAGGCTCTGGGCTGGCAGTCAGCACAGAGCCCGACGCGGGGCTCGAACTCATGAACTGCAAGATCATGACCTAAGCGAAAGTCGGACACTTAACTGACTAAGCCACCCAGGCGCCCCATATTCTGTTAAATGCATTTAAAGCAATACATTATCCTCCAAACACTGCTTTGGCCATATCCCACAATTGCAAAGCTGCATATATAGAAAAGCGGCTTTATTCACCCAGTGGAAAGGTTGTATTAATTGTTTCCTTCTAGGGATACCTGACTCAGTCGGTTAAGTGTCTGATTCTTGATTTCAGTTCAGATCATGATCTCATGGTCATGAGATCAAGCCCCGCATGGAGCCCTGCATTAGGTTCCATGGAGCCTGCTTAGATTGTCTCTTTCCTTATCCCTCTGCCCTTTCCACCGCCCCCACCCCAAAGTACAGTTTCCTTCTATTATCATTTACTGCAATCATTTGGCATTCATTGGTCACATACTATGAGGTGGGGCTAGGAGAGTAAAAGTACTACTAAAGAGTCACTTTGGTCAAGGAGCTTACATGCTGAAACAAAAATCCGATGAGTTCTGAGAGCTGTAGAGGTTTTCAACCACAATTTTTCTCACTTTCTGGTCTACGATATTAGCCTGTCTATCTACATTTAGCCTAGATTTAGAGAAAAGGGAATAAATGAAAGGGGATAAAAATCCATGTTCAATGGTAAGTTAATAAAGTTAGCAATGGCCATGGTCTCTATTAACTGGGTTTATTACTGGAACTTTCATTCTAATGTCTGAGAGAGTTGATAATTAGAGTTTTGGAAGACCCTACAAATAATCTGTTATTTAGGACATGAGTTCTTAAACTGGGTGTATGAAACTTGATGAAAAAGTAAATCCATTATACATTTACACACACATATATACATACTTATATTTTATACACACACATATATACATACTTATATTTTAGCATATATGTACATTTACATCTTTTTTTCACTAAAGCCTAACTGTAAAGTAGCATTTCTCCCATCATGAAGGTAATCAGCAAACCCCAGTAATATTAGCAACCTGTGACTTTACCCCAAGAGAAATCACACATATTTTCTACCACGTTGAAGTTGTTGCAGATATCTAAACTGTTGTTTAAATAATGTGCATCATTCCTGCAAAATTACTGTAGGTCTTGATCTTGTTATTTAATGCATTAATAAAGACACAGATATATAGCTGTTATCTATGGCTGTGTAATAAATTACTCTCCAAGTTAGTGGCTTAAATAACAAATATTTATGATTTCACTGTCTCTGTGGGCCAAGAATCCGGCCTGGTTTAGTTGCATCTGTGGCTTAGGGTCCTTTCCCAGGCTGCAGTCAAGGTGTCAGCCAGTCAAGGCTGCAGTCATCGCAGGTTGTTGGCAGTTTTTTAATGACTGTTGGACTGAGTGCCTCGATCCTTTGGTGGCTGCTGAGTGGAGACCTGTCTCAGGTCCCTGCCAAGTGAGTCTCTCCATAAGGTAGGTTGCAGTGCGGCAAACTGGTTTCCACCAGAGTGAGCAAGGGAGAGAGCAAGAGGGGATAGCAAGATGGAAGCCAGGTTCTTTTTGTAACTTTACCAAGAGAAGTGACATCGCATCACTTCTGATGTATTTTCTTTTTCAGAACCAAGTCACCAGGTCTACACTCGAGAGGAGGGGTGGCACAAGACAAGAATACCGGAAATGAGGATTACTGACAGGAGTCATCTTGGAAGCTGCCTACCACATAACTGTATCACAAATTCACTTTTTAGTATTTTGATAACTGTATGTTAATAAAATCAATTTCCTTTGTAGCCTTAGGTAGATTATTTTATGCATTTTAAGGACAATATTCTGAAAAAGGTCCATAGATTTCACCAAGCTTCCAGAAGGGCACATGGCTCTAATTTATTTTAATTCAGGCACCTTCAACAACTTCCTGCAGGAATTTGTTTAGAATAGCATCAGTTTAAGAACTGCAGGTTAAAGCTTTAGTCTCCATATTAATACACTAGACTAGTCCATATTACACTAGTGGTGTGAAAAAAATGGCATATTTGAAAGTATAAATTTGCTATAGAACATTCCACAAACTGTTCTCCATTCACTCATTTGACTTAATATATGTATAAGTGGGGTCGAGGGAGAGAGGTCTGTAGGCCTCTGTCAAGCATGTTTGATCCCAATGAAACGTCCTTACACTTGCATGTGGCAATTGTCATTGGAGCCTCAAACGGACCATATGATAGAGGTGGAAACGATTTCCTCAAGAATACACTAATTACCAAAGTAGTGCTTTTTTTGTTACCAAGCAACGTATGAGAAAAGCACAGAGTGTAAAAAGGAGAGAAGTGATGTTGTGAGGCTTCCCTAAGTCTTTTCATCTATCACTTGCTCTTGGTGAAATTAAAGATGATTATATTCAAAGATAACTTCGTCAACAGTAATTGGGAATGATTCTCTTATTTGGTTTGCCCACAAACCTTTCTCCCCAAAGACAAATGCAGCATCTCCACAAAGCCACCTCTTTTGAGTCATGCTTCAGGGGTTTTCCTCCTGATTCTCAGATCCTACATAAAGCAGCCCAGCACTGTCAGTTATTTTAGATTTTCCAAGATAACCTAAGCTGGTTTTCCGTGTATGCCTCCCAGTTTTTTGTGGTTTTCCAAATTTGAATCCCTTTCAAATCTTTGCAGTGAAGTCATTGTGAGATGGAAAAAGGTCAAGGAAACTGGGTGGCTTCTAGATCCCACAGCTGGTGACTAAGCAACTTGGTCAGCCAATCCATCTTTGTCCATTATCACCTTTTCCTAATCTACAAATTGCGTGGATTTGTAGGGGATTATCTCTAAACCCCTTTCCATTTCTAACATTCTTTGCATTACACTGGTAAGTACTGAGTAAAAACCTCTGTCATTTAGGACACGTGACTAACGTGGCAACACACTGGGCACTTTCAGAAGAGGCCTGAAGCAGCTTTGGTAACAGAAGAGGTAAGTGAGGTGAGGTTGGTAAGTGAGGAAGTCGTGACAGCCCAGCCAACTCCACCAGGGCCACCAGGCATTCACCAGGCGTAAGTGGGTGGGGCACAGGAGCCGGCGTTGACGACAGAAGGCTACTTCCGGCTATGGCGCGTATGACGTCAGGACCGAGTCGGGCCGGCCCAGCCAGCGAGAAGCCGAGGAGGGAGGGCTCGCGAGAGTTCAGGAAGGCCGCCCCGAGATTCCGGCGCGGCCGCGGGTTCCACCTCCCGGGGGCGGGGCGAGGGCGGAGCGGGCAAAAGGGAGCGGACGGGTCCCGGGCCGGCTGCGGTCCGTGCGGAGGCTGAGCCGGCCGCGGGCGCGACCGGAGGCAGGTGAGTACGCGGATGCGGCGCGCAGCGGCCGCGGCTGGGGGCCCCCGCTCGCCGCCCCGGCCCCAACTCTGCGAGTAGGGGCAGGAGGAGATCTTCTGTGTCTTTGGGTGTCCAGGGACAGCCGGGCTGATGTCGGGGCTGGCAGTGTCTCCAGTGAAGCTCCAGCGCCGGCCTTGGCCCCCTTGTTCCCCGAGGTGATTCTAGCTCCGTGTGTCCGGAGGGGTGGCCCCGAGCCCGGGTGGGGGGGGGTGGGATCTTTGTGCTTCTCTCCGCTCTTCTCCCCTGCCACTGCTCGGCCCCCGAGCTCCCCGATCCCAGTCCCTGCCTGGGCTTCCTAAACAATAACAAATGTCGCGGAACCTTTTCTGGTACCCCGGCGCGTCCGTCCCGTGCCCTCGAGCCGGTGTCACCGAGAAGAGGGATTCTGGGCATGGCTCAAATTGTGGGGGCTGCTTGTGTACCGTTCCTAAAAACTGATGCGTCAGATCGCTAAACATTTCTCAGATCGACACGGTAAAGCCGCCCAGCTCCCAGCAGCACGGAGTGTTCAACACCGGTCTCAAAATCTGTCCCTACCCCTGGCACCGTAGACCCTTCTTTTCAACATCATTTTTCTCCCACTCCCTTTTTTCCTCTTTACTGTCGAGGGACAAACGAGTGGTTGCTTGGTATGGGAACAGGAAAGGTTGTACCCGACTGAGTGCAGGAGACGTTTCATCTTTAAAAAGTTATCAGGTTGACAGCAAAAGAACAAACTTTATTTTCAAAACCGGTGGCCTCCCGTTTGGTGATGCTGCTTTTGTTTTGTGGCATCACTTTTCGGGTGGCAAGTTTGGAGGAAGGATATAAAAAGAAATGGGGGGAGGGGGGTGGGGAAAGCTGGAGGTGCTGGCAGTGGTGGCTTGTCCAAAAACTGTGATGCTGTTCTCACTTGGTAAAATGCAGAACCGACGCTCTTGTGTGTTCCCCGTAACTTGTGATAAGTTTTGATAGAAGCCAACTGCTGGGAGAAGGCCTGAGTATTAGCTGTCTTACTGCTGAAGTCTGAGGAAACAACCCTACGTGTTTTAAAATTTTTTTAATGTTTTATTTATTTCTAGGAGGGAGAGAGAGACAGCGTGAGCAGGGGCGGGTCAGAGAGAGAGGGAGTCACAGACTGAAACAGGCTCCAGGCTCTGAGCCGGCAGCCAGCACAGAGCCGGACGCGGGGCTCGAACCCACGAACCGCGAGATCATGACCTAAGCGAAAGTCGGACGCTTAACCGACTAAGCCACCCAGGCGCCCCAACCCTACGTGTTTTAATCTGTGCCTCCTGGTTGTAAGGTGGGAGGGAGATGTTGTTTTTCAGGGGGTGGGGATGGAGTGGGGGCTTCAGCTTGTCAGGTCTCCTACTTTAAGACAAGATCTATTATTGTTTAAGTCCAATTTTTCTTACTCCGTGCAGATTTTTGTCTCGGTCACGTAATGTATATAACATACTGGAAACCACTTTGTCTTTGATTGACTGTTCTTTGTATGCCCCAGGATATATAAAACAAGTAAGTTTGCTACACTCTGCCCAGTAGCTGAGAGGTATTATATGTGAATACTGTTCACATAGCCACTATTGTGACTATTTGAGGCAGAGAAATTAGTCCAAAATACCATGTTAAATTGTGATTACATTTGTTCGTTGCATGGGTTCATCAAAGCACTGTTAATGTGAAAAATCTTGATCTCAGAAGTAAACAAAAAAAATTTGGTTTGATCTGGCTTAGCTTTATATTTTTCTCCTGGTTAAGATGGCTGATGACGTTTCCCGTTTGGCTGGGGTGTGTTTAGGATGAGATGTAAATTGTGTGTGGTTTTTGTACTCCTTTAAAAGGACCTGCCGTTGAGGAATGAAAAAAAATTGGACTTAGAAAAGCCACCTTAAGTGGGTGCAAATCTTTTTTAGCCTTCTGGTTTTTACTTTGTTTTAACATGAGTCAAAGAATAGAGACTAGGAATATTTGTGCAAATGAGTAGGTATCCTAGGCAGTTTTTATACTGAAAAATTTGTTTCAAAGGGTAGGACACTATAAAAATGAAGGAAAAATTGTAGCAAATGGCAACGAAGCAGTACACTCAATTCTGGCATTTGTTTTCAGAAAAGTTCTCTTCTCTCAAAGTAAGGACAACGTCATTGTGTAAGCGAAGTTGGATAATACTTTAGAAAGTGCTTTCCAGTGATCTGGAATAAGTTGGAGGCTTGTTTGTGTGTGTGGTGTATGTGTGTGTCACTGTTTTGTTTAGGAGGGAAAAAGAGGGCTAGAAAGATTTGCATCTCAATGCAATGTTAAAATGATTTTATTTTACATAAATAGTGTAGGGTGAATCAAGCAAGCATATTGTCTTCTAGCATCCCCATGATTCCATTAAAATCAGCAGATGGGCAAGTTATGATTAGGTTAGACTTGACATATGCAGAAATTATGCTACTGTATTTTTATATTAAAAGTACCATAGGCTTTTTTGAATGAAATAATGCAAGCAAGCATTTAAGGCATAAGAAGTTTTTTAAAAATACATTCGTTTACAGAGATACTCATAGTCAGCCATTTAAGTGTATTAAATGAGTCCTTCTCCCTTCCTTCCCTCTCCCCGCAAAATTTTATTTAAGTCTCAAGAGAATATCTGGCAAGGTAAGACCAGTACATAAGTGCATTGGTTACATAAAGCTCCTGTCTCCAGGTAAAAGTTTGGTAATTGACAGGGTGTGATTGTTCAGAACTTTTAGAGAGAGGGAAAAGGAGGGCGGCAATGAACAATATTTGCTGTCTGGTGCACTCAGATGAGCGGTAGTCTCTGTCTTCCAAGAGGCATAAGTAATCCAATGGGAGGGAAATTTACCCAAATAACTGTAATACATAATGCATTTTGTGTAGAATCCTAGAAGGGAGGGATTAAATTCTACTAGCTCAATTACGGGAGGTTTTGAGTAGGGAACAGCATTTGTGTAGATGATTTGGATCATTTAGTCATAATAATCATAATAAGTAAACACATTATATAATGCTGATTGCTGCTAAACCCTTAAGTGTACTAATTTACCTGGGTCTAATCCCTGTAACAACCATATGGAGTAGGTATTTTTTATTATTTCCATTTCGCAGACAGGGTAACTGAGTTACCAAGACCAGCTAACCAGAAAATGATAGAACAAAGGTCCCAAGCCAAGAATTCTGGCTTATGCCTGTGTCTCTGTGTTTAATCACTATCCTTATTTTCTCTTCCACTCTTGATGGTCTTTCTCAGGTCTGTTTCAAAAATTGATTTAGGAAAACACATTTCTCTGCCACATAAATTTAGGGCTCAAATTTTCTAGAAAGAGCTTCAAAATAAAGAAAACCCAGGTAAATAAGTTATTTTTGGAAAGTTAGATAAGCCATTTCAAAAAATTACTCTTAGTGCAAATTAAATGTAACCACTGAGTGGAACTTTTGATAAATTTGACTTATTACCTAGCAGCATACCCATAAGGATTTAGAAATGGGAAATTGTAACTATAAAAACTCCTTTTCCTAATGGAATGTTTGAATCATTGTATATTTTGGCTTGTAATTTTAAGAAATCACTTGGCACTGGGTATTTTTGGATAGAATTGTGAAGTTGGAATTTAGTTAATGATTGATAGTCTCAGCCCTTGAGTTTTTATTTCTACCAACAGCTCAGTTTCTTATGCCTGAATCAGGTTGTTTTTTGTTTTTTTGTTTTGTTTTTAAGATATTGCTTTTAGGTGATTTTTATACAAAATAAAGGGCTCAGACTCATAATAACTCTGAGATCAAGAGTTGCATGCTGTACTGACTGAGCAAGCCAGGTGCCCCACAAATCATGGTTTTTGTTGGTTTGTTTTTGTTTTTTAATGCTTTATTTTATTTTTGAGAGAGAGAGAGGGAGAGTGAGAGAGAAAGCAAGGGAGGAGCAGAGAGAGAGGGAGACATAGAATCTGAAGCAGGCTCCAGGCTCTGAGCCATCAGCACAGAGCCCTACGTGGGGCTTGAACTCAACTATGAGATCATGACCTGAGCTGAAGGTGGACACTTAACCAACTGAGCCACCCAGGCGCCCCAAATCATGGCTTTGAATAGAGCGTTGTACATGTAAAAAATGAGAGATGTTCAATCACTGATACTTTATGTTAGGGCAACTTTGAAAGCTCTCTGGGATTGTAAAATAAAAGGTGTCCTAGAAGTGCCTGGTGCCTAGTATAGGCCTACTCAAGAAATGCTTCTTTGTTGAATGAATAATCCAAATGATTTTATTAATGAAGTTTCAAGAATAGTTCACATTTGTTAATTGGTTATCTAAGTATTGGGAGCACAGTAAACTCAATTGGATTTAAAGGTCAGGATAAAAAGTATTTATCTTGACTGTGGTAGGCTACTGTCTACTGAAATGCAGACACTTCAGCTCCTTTGTCTGTGCCCTGATTGACCAAACTCCTAATAGAGTTCTGGAGGCACATTTTCTGTGATTGAGTATCGTAAGTGTTTTCTCCTTGTTTGAGTTGGGTAGATTGTAGAAAACCTCCACAGTGGGATACTTCATGGTTGATGATCTTGAAACCTAATAGGAGAAGTAGCAGAACTAAAGCCAGGATTTAAAGCTCTATACTTATATTATTACAATTAGACAAAAATGGCAAAACAAATTTTTATCTATATATATACATATATATACACACATTTGTGTATATATATATTAAATGTGTGTTTATATATACACACATTTATACACACATGTATACATACATATATACATATACATATATATATATATATATATATATATATACACATACAGCTTAAATCATTAGTGATGGCATGTTATTTCCATTTATCACTGCCTGATTGACAACATTTTTAGGATCTTCAACCCATAATTTCATGTAGGTACTTATAAGACAACTATGCTTTGTTATAGAAAAAACAGTTACAAGTTTCTCTAAGTACAGGTTTGGCTTTGAACGTTTATTCTTAGTGAAAAGGAGTGTGTTAGTCCCTCAAAGGGAGACCAGATTTACTCTCACTTCCTTGCTGGTAGAGTTTTTTGGCCATCTCTCCCCCTAATAGGCTAGTTTTGTCTCCATTGAAAATCCACTGAGACAGGTAGCCTCCCTCTTAGATGATCTGTACAGGCCTCAGGGAAGACCTTAGCAGTGACAGGTCATATAGTGAGCTGCCCATTCACACTGATGTTGTGTAAGTTGAAAAGGGCCTGAAACTTTGGCGGTTTTATGATAGTACTTCTACTAGGCTCAGCTTTCAAATTGTTACACAAACTCCTTTCCTTCTCCTGAATTAACACGAGACCAGTTGACAACCCAAAGTGATGTTCATTCTCTGGCTACATGTGCAGGGTTTCTTGTTTTCCTTGTCTTCTGATTCTCATTGATTCCATGGGTATAGACTTTTCATATATTACAGCCTATATAAGCCTGATCCCATTACAGGGCAGCATCCATTTTTTTCTTAGCTTTTACAATGAGTTGGTTTCTCTATATCTGCTTCCTAATTTTGGAACACTTTCGCTGCTTTTGCAATTACTGAATATGACGGAGTTAAAGGTGTTAAACACCTAAAACCCACCACAAATACAACAACTTCCCCGGAAAAAAGAGCAAGATAACGGAAGCCTAAATGACTGTGCATAGTTGTTAATCCTGTCTAAGTTTGGCCAATAGAGTTGGTGTGTCTTTGCTGTGGAGCCTAGGTTTAATTCTGACTAGGAAAGCTTACAAAAATTGAAGGTTTGGAAGCAGGCTTCTGTACACGTCAGTAAGCACTTTTTTTTTTTTCCTCTGGCAGCAGCGGGGTGGGGGGTGTCCTGCTCTCCCTCCATACAGCACTGCTATTCTGCGTTTATAACTTGGAGATTTGGGCTACAGTTCTCTAGACTCTTCAGCAATCCTGGAGACACAGGACGTAACTTGTGTGTTTAATATGAAAAATGCTTTGTGTAATCCATGTTTCTCAAACTTTGTCTCCCCACAGGAATTTGTAGACCCAGCTCTCTGTCACCTTCCCTTCTGACATATTCTTAGCTCTCTTCTCTTCCTGAATGTCACCAATCAGTATACGGGTCTAAAAATAATTTTATCAACAACAGTAATCACTCACTTATCACTTACTATGTACAAGACATAATGCTAACTATTTTATGTAAATATTATCTCATTTAATCCCTACAGCAACCCTATGAGTTAGTATTTCTGCTTACACATGAGGAAACTGGAGTCTGTGGAGGTGAAATGACCAAGGTCATGTGGGTAGATAGTAAGTGATGGGAGTTAGAGATTGATCCCTAAGTTCCAATTTACTTTGTCCTGTGCTGCTTTATTTTATCTCAAAACCTTCTTCCCTGCCATTTAATTTACTTCCTTCTTCTAGTCCCACCTGAGTTTTCTTTCTTCCCTTCCCTTCCTCCCTTTTTAAGGCGTTATTTACAGTTTTCCATGTCAAACAAGTTCTTTAGGGAAGAGTATACGGAAATACTTCAGCTCTGTTCAGATTTCCTGGCGAGGGGGACTTGCTCTGGGAGAGAGCTTATTGTAAGACTAATGCTTGTCGCACCTTATATTTGTATTGTGCTTTAGAGTTTCTTAAAGCATTCTCTCCCCCCCCCCCCCATTTTCTTAATCCTCCTGACAAACTTTAACTCAGGTCTTTAAAAAGGTGCTGTAGGCAGTTTCCTAAGGACTGTGCACAATTGGATGAGAAGACACAGCTCTTGCCCTCAGCAATTTTAGTGCTGAAATAAATGATATAATCAAATGTTTTGACTTCATTTAAGCAAATGAAGAGCAGATAACTAGCAGTACAGCACGGCATTTTCTTAAAGGGTGTTATAGTTTTGAGATTTGAGCTTCCTTTTTGGTCAACACTGAGAAGTTAGAAGTTTAGTTCTGCATTTTAAATGTTAAAAGTCCTCCATTCTTGTGATTCAGGTGAATGACGGGCAAGTTGCTGCCTACCTCATTCTGCATACAACTGTTGCATTGAACTAAAATAATCATGGTGAAGGAATGAGGTAGAGAGAGGACAGACATCATTTCAAAAGTGAAATTGAAGAAACGGTGATACTAACCAGGGCTTGAGGAGGTATCTTGTAATGTTACCGTTGTAGGAAATTGTATGTAAACTTTAAAGAATGGATAAGCTACATGTATTCAACTTCTTTGAGAGATTAGGGAGCTTATTCAATGATCCAGCTTTGAAATTTTATCTTGTGCCATTATCTAGTTTTATTAAATTTAATTTTGGCTAAACTGTGGATTTTTTTTCTTAGTGAAGCATTTGCCCATTGAGTTGGCCCCAGTACCAAAACACCGCGTCATGCTTGCCCTTCCTAGGTGTTATTTTTGTAATTGTCAGCAGAGGCTGGTGGCCTGGTTTATAGCACTAGGGAATTGCCTTTTGTTGTGTTTTTACAATAGAGATCCATTTCATTTGGACACATCTTTCAAATCTGGTTGAGGATGTTCTCCATATGTCCACTATTTATCTAGCCAAACAGAATACATTTTTTCTATTTTTGTGGCTACAGTAGAAAAATTTCAGTCCCGAATTGCATATGTTTGACCCATCGATGTTCTTAATATTTGCAAATCTAAAGGAATCACGGACTCATAATGTTTTAGTGAGGTTGATCATTGTAATTCAACATTTATCGGCTATTTGCAGTGCCCTGTATTAGGTACCATGGCAAAATAGAGATGAGTAAAAGGTATTGCACTTCCACCTAGAAAGGTTCAATCCAGTAACAGATGTAATGTATGGGTACAAATAACTGTAATTCAAGCAGAAAGTGATGAGTGACTGACAGGGCGCTGTGGGAGCAGAGGAAGGAGGGATTGCTTCTGGCTGGAGAGATTAGGAAGTCTCCCTGTATAAAGTGAAAAATGAATTGGCCAGTTAAGAGTGAAGGACAGGCCAGGTAGAGGGATGAGCAGGAGTTGGATATATCTCTATAACCGCTGATACACTACATGTTAATTATTTACTTCTCTCTCCTATTGGGTTTGAGCCCATGGAGCTTAGAGAACAGGTGTTTTTCAGCTTTTTATTCTCTGCATCATCAACTGCTCAACCTGGTACAGTTAATTAAAGCCGGACTCTGGTAACATTATAATGGCAGTAGTGTATTTGGAATGGATTCAAGGGAAGAGGGACCAGAAATGAGGGGCCAGTGATGAGACTAACCTATTTTTATTTATTTAATTTTTTAAAAATTTGAGTGTAGTTGACACACAATGTCACGTTAGTTTCAGATGTACCACATAGTGATTCAACTTCTCTATATGTTATACTCTCCACAAGTGTAGCTACCATCTGTCACCATACGATGCTGTTGCAAGATCTCTATTCCCCATGCTGTGTGTTTCATTCTCATGACTTATTCATTCCATAACTGGAAGCCTGTACCTTCTACTCCTCTTCACCCATTTTGCCCAACTCCTTCCCCCCTCTCTAGCTACCATCAGTTTCTTCTCTGTATTTATAGGCCCAGTTCTGCTTTTTGTTTATTTGTCTGTTCTGTTTTTTAGATTCCACATATGAATGAAACTTTATAGTATTTCTCTTCTTCAATCTGATTTATTTCGCATAGCATAATGCCCTGTAGGTACATCCATGTCACAAATGGCATGATCTCCTCCTTTTTATGGCTGAGTAATATTCCATTGTATAAATATATGACCTCTTCTTTATCCATTCATCTGTTGATGGACACTTAGGTTGCTTCCATATCTTGGTAATCAAAAATAATACTGCAATAAATGTCGGCATGCATATATCTTTTTGTTTTGAAGAGACCAAACAGTCGAGGAGATTAGATAGTAAAGTCCCGTTTTAAAATTTTATTTATTTATTTTGAGAGAGAGAGAGACAGCTGAGCAGGGGAGGGGCAGAGAGAGAGGGAGAGAGAGAATCCCAAGCAAGCTCTGCACTGTCAGCATAGAGCCCGACGCAGGGCTCACTCCCATGAACGGTCAGATCCTGATCTGAGCTTAAATCAAGAGTTGGACACTTAACCAGCCGCGCCCCCCAGGCACCCGAGAGATAGATAATGAAGTTCTAAACTAGGTGGGATTGGAAAAGGGAGACTTGGATGGATGGGTGTTGCCCCTCCATCTTGAGACATAGGGAGTTCTTTCACTGTATGAATTACCTGTGGGGTACATGTCACATCATGTACCAGGAGATACAGTGGTAGAAAGACATGGTGCCCCCTCGGACAGCAGGCAAGCAGCTGGAGAACTACACTCCCAGCTCTGGAAAGAATTGCAGTAGCACACAGCTGCTGTGATGAAGGAGCAGTGGGAGGAGCATCTAAGGAAAAGGAGCATCTATTTGAGAGAATCAGAGCAGCCTTCCAGGGAGGTGGTGATGTGTGAGCTTAGACTTGAAGGCTGAGTAGGAGTTTTTCAGGCCAGCAAGCAGCAGGAGGACATGCTGGCATAGAGATCTAAGAGACTGTTTAGAGAGCCACAAAAACCTGGGTTATTTTAGGGTTGGGACGCGAGGATGGATAGGATAAATGGACTTGTCTTAATAAAATCGCTTTTTTTATTTGCCATGGTTTTTAAAAATATTTATTTTGCCCAGCTCTAGCACTCTGAGCTTTTGTAAGGAAGGATTTCTGTTGCCTCTCACAGCCTAGGGGAAGCCCGTCTGCTGTTCTTCTCGCTCCCAGCCTGCAGGTGTACTGCCGCTGATACATTGTCTCGCGTTTCCATTTTGTGAAATTAAACAGAAACAATTGATAACAATAGCCAGAGAGATAAAAGGAGGAAGCCATGCACTGAAGACCTTTTCTCTGATGAATGCCTAGAGCCACTGGGGCTGTCATATAAAGAGAACTGCAGCATCAAACCGTAGTGCTTCGAGAGTACTTGACTCGAGGGAGGAGATTGTGATAGGAACCTAATTATTTACCTTTGCCATAAAGTTTTATGGAACCTGAGAAAATTTCCCAGAACTGTAATACCTAGTGCTAAAGTCCTTTTGTTCTGGCTGTAGCTTTGCTTTTTCTTTTCATCTTCTCTACTCTGACCCTTACTATATTTTTGTAACTTAGCAGGACTCTAAACTTCACATGGTGTGAAACATGGAGTCTAGTTTGCCCCTCTTCCACCTTTTCTGGTCATTCAGAAACCTTCACCTGCAAATCACCTTTGCAAACTGTGCCAACATTGTATCAGACAGCTAGGAAGCACTCCTCTCACATACGTTTATTTCCCATAGCCATTTATTCTTTCTGTCTTGGGGATTGGACCACTGAAACAGAATATAGTTAAGTTCTTACAAGGACAACCGAAACGTTCATTAGAATTATATCCAGTGAGGCTCAGTTGGTTAAGTGGCCAACTTCGGCTCGGGTTCTCATGGTTCTCAAGGTTCGTGACTTCAAGCCCCACATCAGGCTCTCTGCTGTCAGCACACAGCCCACTTTGGATCCTCTGTCCCTCTCTCTCTGCCCCTCCCCTGCTTGTGCCCTCTCTTTCTCACTCTCTTTCTCTCTCAAAATAAATACACTTAAAAAAAAAAAGGATTATATTCATTATATTTCCAGGTCAGAGCTGAGCAGCTGTGTTAACTTTAGTGCCATTAGTGGTAATAAAAGTTTATGGGCACTACCAAGAGGAAATGAAAGACAGGAACAGGCAAAGAAAAAGAAGGCTTGCAGAGTGTTGGAGAAGGCATAGGACTGGGGGTGGAGAAAAGGCGCCTTTGGTTAAAAAGGGTTGAATACCTCTAACACCTGTTCCACGTGCCACTTAGTGGGATGGGTTCCATATTTTAAGGTTAAGTTGAACTGCCAATAGTCATGTCTGCAAAAACACTGGGTGTGTTGTTATAACAAAAATGACAGTTTGTTTTAATCAAATATTTCTGGATTGAATAAAAACAAAATTTGTATATATACCTGTGCCTCTGTCTTTCGAATTGAGTAGAAAGGGAAACAGAAACCAGCACATTTTAAATATTAGTGGAAGTTACAGGTACATTTCTGAAATGCAGCAAAGCATTTAAGATTTTTTTTTTTTTTTTTTTTTTAGCATTTAAGATATAAACCCACAGATTAAGTATAGCCTCAGTCAGGCAGAGGTGGCAGGAAGGGGAGGGAAGAGTAAGTAGGAACGTGGGGTTGGGTATAACTGCATTTTCATAAAACAGTCCCCACAGAAGGGAAAATAGGGTAAGAACCTATTTTCTGGAGCCTACGGTCTCCTGTACAGGTAAACCAAGTACGCTTCACTTTCAGAAAACAAAAGGCTTTAATTCTTCAAAACGTTTCCCCATCATTGGCTAGCAAAGCCAAAGAATAAAAACGGGTACAATTTTAGTTTTTCTGTAATGGTGATAAAAAGTAATTTCTCAGATTGTGAGGAATACCGGAAGGAGTGAAAAAAGTCTTTGGCTCTTTTTCAGAGCTGAAAGCTGCTGTCCAGGTCATCTAGTTGGTTTCTCTCTTGTGTGTTCTCTCTAATCTCTGAGAAGTGGATGGTTAGTCTTTGTCTACATATTTTAGTTCCTTGCTAAAGGCAAGGAATTCAACAGCTTACAGGACACCGAAATTTCATTCCCTTCTGGGCTGGCATTCTCCCGCCTTCCGGCCCCTTTCCTTTTCTCCTTCCCCCACACGCTGTGGGATCGGGATGGTCTCATGCGTTGATGTCTTCAGTGACCACTCTGTGATGATCGCTTCCAAATCTGTACATCTTGTTCAGACCTCCTCTGAACTCGGGACTCCATTGTCCATCTCTTTCTACACCCTGATCGCTTTTGATTGCATTTGGGTATTTCTAAATATTTTCAGTCACACATTTACTTGGAATTACTTACGTTGATCACTAATTTCTACCACTGTATTTGATTCATGCTGGTATTACTCTCAGAGGGGTGATTTCATTTTCAAATCCTGAGGGCATTTTGCTTTGTCCCTTTGTGCTATCAGGCATTGATGGCCAAGTCTTGAAAGCTTGTCTGGGTATGAGCTGACCACTACAGGGTACAGTAGGACATTCTGCCTTCCTTGTTCCTGATCTTTTATGTCCCTTAGCTCAGCCTAAGATTGGGATTGCATACATTTTGGGGGTGGCCATTTCACATTTTTTAATTTATGTCAAACTTTGTTCAACAAAGTTTTTTAGTTGTTCTTTATGCCTATAACAGTTTGTCACAATGCTTAGCATTTGATTTTTTAAATATCCAAATATATTTCTTTACATTTTCTCCATTAATTTTCATTTGTTAAAGTTAATCTTCTCTTAAAAATATTTTGGGTTCTGATTCTGCTGTCGCCCTTTTGACTGTTGTCTCCAGATTCCAGTTTGGGATGAGGATTTTGAGAAGGATGCATTTGATAAGGATAGAACTTTATCCAGTTCATTGATAATATAATTGCCTAAGCTCAGCGATCTTGCAGAACTTCTCTTTGAGCACTCTGAGTTTTGTTGCTTAATCGGTTCTAAACATATCCAATACTCAGCCCATTTCTCTTCATCTTTCTCCCTTCCTCCCCCTGAAAAGGATTGGAGAGGGGGGCTTGTTCAGTACTTTCTAAAGTCACAGAGATGATTTGCCCTGTGGATTTGCCAGCAGAAGAAATAAAGTTACTTGGCAAGACTTGTTCCTCCTGATCCATGCTGAATTTGAGTGATCACCCATCTTTGTCTGTTCAGAAGCCATCAGCCTTATTATCTGTTCTAGAATTTTCCTCAGGCTGTATGATAAGCACAACAGTTAGTGTTTTGTAATGTTTTGTAACATCCATGTTCTTTTGTAATGTTCATGTTCTTTCCTCATTTTGAAAGATTGGGCAGTTTGTCTTCTGTCTTTCAGCACAGCTCTCTGGTCTTCCTTTGTGCATCAGAGTACTTAGCGCACTTGGCTGAATTGTCCACGTGTCTGTGATTCGCAAACCAATCAGCTGGCCAAGTCAGAAGATGTGCAGGGCGTGTGGGTGGCTCTCTGATGGCCTTCTATGTCTTGGGCTTCAGCTCCCTCCTTGGGCATCCACTTTTGGCCTTTGTTCCCCACCTTCCGCTGTGAAGAGAAGCAGAGCCTGAGTGGTGGGCGGAGGGTGTGCACCTGCCTGGGAGTTCTCTATAACACGGGTTGTGCCTCCCGAGCAAGGATGTCGTAAAATAGAAAGATGTAAACTGTAAAGTGCTGTGCAAGTGTAATATTTTTAAAAAGCAAAACAGAAGTGGTTTTTCTTTTCTTTTTTCTTTTTTTCCTGTTAACTATACCATTCACCTTAACAAACTTACCCAGGCCTATTGCAGAATTTCCCTTCCAGGCGAAACTCAGAGGCCCCTTTTGTAGCCCCTCGTGGTTTTCTTAAGTTCACTCATTGTGGGCATTTGACTTCCTGATACCATCTTGTGTTTCTTTCATAGGCATCCATGTCATGTATTCCTCCTCCTTGTGTCTTCGAAAACTAAGTTCATCGGAGAGCTCTTTGTGCAGCCAGTGTTTCCCGAATCTCTTCTCTTTGTTGTTCATATCCTTTGCAGTCTGCACATCCTTTGCAGTTTATGACATCCAGAGCTCTGTTTTCTTCTGCCAGATCATTTCAAGTTTTACTTTTTCCTGCACAATTAGGATGAACAGGGGCAATACTGTCTGGTTATACCTTTCTCCCCCACCTTTTTCTGACTCATTCTCTTTCTTCAATTTATTCTCTCTCTCACCCTTCTCTCCTAGATACTTCTAGTGATGTAACTTTGGGAATTACTTACCCTAAAACCTAGGAGTTTCAACCTCGTACTTTATCACGTCCTGAATAGATCTAGAATATTTTTCTCATTCTTTTAAATTCATTTTGAATTTATAATTTACTTTAAGCAGAGTTTAAAACAGATACTGTTTTCAGCGTAATAATCATGATTTCTGCTTCCTTTGTATTTTCCTCACATCACCTAATAAAGCACAGGTATTTCACACAGGCATTCAGTGTAACAGGACCAGTAAGTATGGATTCTAAGAGGTAGAATTCAGGACTAATCCAGAGTCCTTACCATGTCGGCAAGTCCTGTGTGTTGGGGCACATTTTATCTCTCTCAACTCTTTCTTACCACTTCTCCTCAGTTGCTCTGTTCTTGCCATGCTAATCTCCTTCCTGTTTCTTACAGATACACTCTTGCCTCAGGGACTTTGCATTTACTGTTCCCTGTGTGGTACCCTCTTCCCCCAGGTTTTAAAATCACTTTTTTTCCACCTCACTCAAACTTCCTTCTCAGTGGGATCTTTCCTGATGACCTTAATTACAATTTTCATGCCTCTCTCAACTCCTGCACATTCTGTTCCCTCCCCAACTAGAATGTAAGCTTCATAAAGGCAGGGGTTTTATGTCACCTGTGGCCCTACTGCCAAGAACAGCACCTGGCCCCTAGTGGATGCTCAGTAAATATTACTCAGTCAAAGCTGGTTTAACCAGAATTGTGTTCTTGAGAGCTTCCTGAAACATATCATGCATCTTCCCTGTTAGAGTCTCAAAAAAGAACTACTTTTCTGGGAACTTTCTGTAATTTGCATTCTCTAATCTAATCTCTAATCATATGTGTACACACACACACACACACATACTGGAATATTCAGCCATTAAAAAAACGAGGAAACCTACCATTTGCAACAATACAGATGGACCTGAATGGCATTATACTAAGTGAAATAAGTCAGACAGAGACAGATAGATACGACAAATATATATGATCTCACTTATGTGGAATCTAAAACGAAACAAACTCCTAGGAAAAGCGGTCAGACTTGTGGTTACCAGAGCTGGGGGGAGGAGGGAGGACAGGTGGAAGGTGGTCAAAGGGACAAGCTAATTAAGTACCAGGGATGGAATGTACACTGTGATGACCACAGCCGACACTGCTGTGTGCTATACAGGAACGCTGTCGGGAGAGTAAGTCCTGAGTTCTCATCACAAGGAGAAAAACGTTTTTTTCTTTTGCTTTGTCTTTTTATTGTATCTGTAGGAGCTGACAGATGCTAATTAAACTTCTAAGAGTGGTCATTTCACAACATATGTAAGTCACTCCATCACGCTGTACACCTTAAACGTACAGAGTGATGTATGTCAATGGCGTCCCGATTAAATAGGAAAATAATTACCTAATGATGAGAAAAAGCCTTGCGTCTAGCATTTTAACCATGTGGCCTGGAACAAACGAGATTACTTAAGTCTTCTAGACTTGATTTCGTATCTGTGAAATGGGGAGGGTGGGAGCTACAGTAAAGTAATGCCTGCTTCATAATACATCCTCTCCTCAGGCTGAAGTGACATGAAAATGGTGATGATAAGCTTTTATATCCGGTTTACTATTTGACAGACATGGTTTTAAGAGCCTGCATATGTTTTTTATTAATTTTTTAATGTTTATTTATCTTTGAGAGACGGAGTGTGAGTGGGGTAGGGGCAAAGAGAGAGGGAGACACGGGCTCCAGGCTCCCAGCTGTCAGCACAGAGCCCGATGCGGGCCTCGAACTGAGAGATCATGACCTGAGCCAAAGTCGGATGTTTTAACTGACTAAGCCGCCCAGGTGCCCCAAGAGCCTGCATATATTAACATGCGGTATATATGACCTTCAGTGGGTTTAGCATGTGCTCAGAAGCAGTCAGTAAATGCTAGCTTTTGTTAGCAACAGCAGCTGCAATGCTCTGTGTAAAACATATTCATTTCTCAGTCATCAGCCCAGAGTCTGTTACAGAGGCCTGTATGCTAGGGTATGAAGCAGACAGCCATGTACCAGTAGACCATTCTTCAACATTGTCCAGTTGCTAAAAGAAACCACAAGAAGCCTCACCATAATCCCTTCAGAAAACTTATATTTTGGGGTAGGATCCAGACAAATTTAAGCCTTTCTTGAGAACCCAGTCATTACACTTTGAAATTGATACAGATTAGTTCTTTAAACTTAAAGTTTTTAGTCAAATTTTGTAAATAGAAATTTTGTTGAATACTGGTTTTTATAATTCATATTTTATAATTCATATATTTTAATTGATTTAGCACAAAATGAGTAAGGTAAAATACCTCTCTATGAAGAAGAAAGCATTATAGAGATTATGCTAGATGTTGATAGGTTAAGCATTCTGAAACATTACCTTTTCTGAGGAAGAAACCTCATCTTATACAGTCATTGAATAGTTAGGTTATGAAGTAGCTCTTAATTTTACAGTGATACAGGTGTGTGTATTTAAAGTAGACTCAATAAGAATGAAATCTAGCCCTTTGTAGCAACGTGGATGGGACCCGAAGGTATTATGCTAAGTGAAATAAGTCAGGCAGAGAAAAACATACCATGTTTTCATTCACATGTGAAACAGGAGAAACTTAACAGAGAGCCATAGGGGAAGAGAAGGTGGAAAAATAGTTAAGGAGAGGGAGGAAGACAAACCGCAAGAGACTCAAATAGTGAGAAAAAACTGAGGGTTGATGTGGGTTGGGGGAAGGGGAAAATGGATGATGGGCATGGAGGGGGGCACTTGTTGGGATGAACACTGGGTGTTGTATGGAAACCAACTTGACAATAAACTATATGTAAAATTTTTTTGATAAAATAATAAAAAAAATAGACTCAATAAGGCAAAATATTTGTTGTATATGAACTCTATTTTAATGTGACACTTTGTATCCATTTCACCCTGCATTTAAGAAAGGTCAGATAATAAAAGATGATGTAGAAAGCCCTTTGAAGACTCTAAAGAACTTCATAAATATGGGCACTACTACTATGCACATGAAAATACTTGTCAGCTGACAGTTACCGTCTCTTAACCAATAGCATAACACCTGGGATTTGGTGTCTTATGTAATATCATTTTATGAATTAGCAGAAATGTGTTTACAGTTTTTGTTTTATTACACATTTCTCTTTAATAGTCCCTCCAGTCAAAGCACTCTTTCAAAAGACCTTGTACCTGTTCTCAAAGGGATTGGCAGGTGTTTGAGATCCTCATTACTGTCCCCTTGGAAGAGATTTCAGGAACCCCAATTATCATTCCCTAGAACTTTATCTCTTTGTCCCAGTTATGGGGCATGTAGACCCTCTGTCATCACTACCGTGTTACACATAAGGTGGCTCCATAAGACTGTGCTGAAATAGTCTCCTGTTTTATCCCTTACAATGGTCCTTGACCTGCCCGGAGTGCTACAATGTATATAGCAATGCATGTAAGGTATGTAGCAATGTATGTAACCTGTAGTTAAAGAGAAACTGGCTGAAGTTGGTTACTTCAGCCAACAAATATTAGCACTTTTCTTGTGCCATGTATTATGCTAAATACCATGGGGGACAGAATAAGGTATGGCCCTTGTCCTTGAGGATTATGGAATTTAATAGATGACTAACATGTCATGTATTGACAGTAAATCTGCTTACACAGGAGTGGAATTAAGTGCCTAATTGTGAGATTTGTAATAAGTGCTAGAGAAGTTTTGAAAAGTGAAACATAAATGAGGTTGGAGAAATCAGGAACAGCTTTGTAAAAGAGGAAAAATTCATGAGGTTCTTTAAATACAAATAGAGGGGAAAGGAAGTACTATTTTAAGTTCAGATATTCCAAGGTTTGGTGGTAAGGTTGATTACGGTATGTCCTTCGGTTGATGAGAGAGGAGACTGGCGAATAATGGAAAAAAACTTTAGTCAAGGTAGAGCCAAATTATGGGGTTTAATAAAAGCTGAGCAAAGAACTTTATTTAGATTGGGGTGGTAGAAAGCAGAAGGCTTCAGACGTTTTTGATCCAAGGAATGACATCATCCAGGAATGAAGTGATTTAGAGACGACAGAGAGTGGCATCAGGAAGACCCTGCCCGGTGCTGATGCAGTTATGTCACTGACCGTGTGATTGGGTCCTGGACCAATAAGGTGACGGAAATGAGAATGCAGAGTCAGGTGGAATGGGAGAGTGGTTTGGACAGAGTTCATTAATGAACTTGAAAATGGGAAAGGGAGAGTTGAATGAAGGCTGCTTTCCAAGCTTTCTGATTGGGAGAAAGGTTGGTGTCATGGACAGATACAGGGTTGCCAGAAGATTAGCTATGGGGGCAAAATATGCATTTACTTTTGAATGTAATTATATATGAGTTATGTGTAAGGTGTTTGGGTTGAAATGTTCAGCAGACAGCTAGGAATATGAGACAGCAGGTTGGATGAAAAGATAGGGCGTGTTAATCATCCATGGAGAGTATTGCTTAAAGGCAAGGGAAGGGATGAACGCTTTCTGAGAATTCAAAGACAGAGGTTCAAGGACTGGCTTTCATGGATAGCTTCTAATAGATAAATCTGAAGGGATCCTGGGGTTCGTGTTGACTGAAATTACTTTAAGAAGTAATTTTTCTTTTGGTGACAAAAGACATGTCAAGCTATTTTAGGAAATTAGAAAATTCAAAAAGGGATAGAGGGAAAAAGATGACCATTAGTAGTACTTTGGTTGGTTTTCTTTCTGGTCTTTTTCTTATATATATAAAGGGATAGGAAATATATACATAGATGTATGTGTGATACATATACGTATATATGATTGTATATACTATTATGTCCTTTTGTAGCTTGCTTTTGTTATTTAACATCGCATCACAGTAATTTCCTCATGTCATGAATGGCTGCTTAAAAATCCTATTCTTGGGGGCCCTGAGTAGCTCAATTGGTTAAGCATCTGACTTTTGATTTCAGCTCAGATCATGATCTCGCAGTTCATGGGATTGAGGCCTGAGTGGAGCTCTGTGCTGTCACTGTGGAACCTACTTAGGAGTCTCTCTCCCTCTCTCTCTGCTCCTCTCCTGCTCTCTCACTCTCTCTCCCCCTCCCTTCCTCCTTCTCAAAATAAATAATAAATATACTTAAAATACTGTTCTTAAAGAACTGCATTTTTTTTTCATCATTTGGATTTACCGTTAATCACAGTTCTATTGTTAAACATTTAGATTGCTTCCATTTTTTTGTTCTTAATTAATAATAATACAGTAAACTTCTGTGAACTATGTACTCTTGAGCTCAAGTTACTTAGACATGAACTCTCTGAAAGTTAAGGCCTTGATATCCTTGGCACTTAGGAGAGTGCCTGGACACAGTAGTTGTTTAATTTTAAAAATTGTTATTCACAGAATGAAAGAAGACTATTAAATACTCATTTCCTCTTAATTCTAATTCCATTGTATACTCAGGAACTGTCCA
The DNA here is from genome assembly GCF_003009895.1 of Hyaena hyaena. Taxonomy (NCBI): domain Eukaryota; kingdom Metazoa; phylum Chordata; class Mammalia; order Carnivora; family Hyaenidae; genus Hyaena; species Hyaena hyaena. The sequence goes on along the minus strand of NW_024080814.1, from coordinate 1,133,118 downwards.
TATAAGTCTGGCTGTAATGAGAATATTGGCCCTGTATGGCCATAAATAGTCATTTTTACTTCTGTCACAGTTATATTTGCATTCTACATTAATAAATGTATATGCTGGGGCACCTAGGGGGGTCAGTTGGTTAAGCGTCTGACTTTAGCTCAGGTTATGATCTCACAGTTTGAGCCTCACAGTTCTGAGCTGTCAGCACAGAGCCTGGAGCCTGCTTCGGATTCTGTGTCTCCCTCTCTCTCTTCCTCTCCCCTGCTCATGCTCTGTCTCTCTCTCGAAAATAAACAAACATTAAAAAGTTTTTTAAAATTTGTATTCTGATTTTGGTTGGGTCTTATGTTAATTTTTGTTTGCTTCTAAAAGATGAAGCTACCTTATTTGATGCTGATAAAAATCAGAGTTCTGAGCCTGCAAGGCTGCGGCTCGGGCCTGGGTTGTAGTAAATCACTAAGGTAGTCTGTCAAGAGCCCTCTGAATCAGGAGGCAGTCTGATAGCCATGATGGTACCACATTTCCCCATTTGAATCCCTCTGGTCCTCTGAAAAGACAGACATTTGACTCTTTTCAAATATTTTAACATATTCGAGATACAAACACTTTGTGTTCAACAACTTTTCCTTAAAAAGATATTTCATTGTCACCCAGAAGTTAGTTTCCAAGAGTAGTGTATGCAAAAGTTTATATGATAGTCGTCTAATCATAAAGAGTTTTAAAAATAAATGTGCAGTGTTTATATTTTCTTTCCCCCTATGGTAATAAAAGCATATTATGAAGAATTTTCCAGATTCAGTTCATAGATTCACTGTACCTAGGGAAAACATAAGTAGAAAATTGGAGAATTTCTTATCGTATCACAAGACTAATAGAAAAACCTTTTAACTAAGAGATCTGATTTGAGACCTCGATTTTTGTGTTGGAGGCTTCTACTGATCTCTCTACTTATATCAAATAACACCCTCTGCCAGTAGTCTACCGTGGCCCTAAAAGCTGTAGAAGTATTTCTTTAGATTCTATCTAGGTCTTTTCTATTGCACTTTATGCCTACTTCGTGTTTTGCCCCTTACCACAATAAAGCTGTATCCATGTTCATACAACACAGAATAAGCACTTCGTTGCTTATTTGGTTCTATTTGGTTATGGGTTTTTATTTGGACTGTCCAGGTTTTGTCTTGGACAGGTCAGTTACCAGAGACTTGAACATCTAAGTACCTTTTACTAGACTGTTTTTCTCCTGCTCTGACCTCAGTCTCGGGGGTATTATTGTATCCAGTATGACCTCTGTGTTATAAGATGTTTCCCATTGTGTTATATGAAGCACAAGTCCTAAAAGAATCAATTACTATGTAATTCACCACGTTAAAAGATCCCAGATCAAAGAGTTGGGGACATTCTGTTTGTTCTTTAGGAGAGTTCCTTGTTAGCCTATTATTCCACAAATTTATTTCACTCTTAGAAGCCATTTTCCTTTAGACATTTAAGGAGAAATGTTTCGTAGAATACACTTGGACAAAAAGATGCTTTATATCATTACTTTGTTGTTTTTCTGCTTGTGAATGAGTTTCACTCCATTGTAAATTTTCAGGATTTTTTTTCTGTTGCAGATTTTGTTATTTCTTACATTCTTTATCCTAAATGGTTACTTTCTTAGTCTGAAATGTCTACATTGTGTCAATGATGAATGCATTAGGTAGACTTACCCACAACTCTTCTAAAAGGAATATATTAAATTGTTTTTGTTTAAGTTTAAAGTGTGTCATGTAGGATAACATAAGAGAAGATAAGATGTATCTGTGCGGTATAAGGAAAAATAATGAAATAAACACCCAAGTAATTTCTAGGGAGGTTAGGAAATAGAACTTTACCAGTATTCCAGAAACTCCTCTTCCACCTTTCCTTCTCTCACAGGTAAACCACAGTTGTCTTTAATTTTTGGTAAGCGTCCCCTTGCTTTACTTACAGTTTCATCACCTAGAAATATATCCCACTGACTGAATATTATTTTTTAGGTTTGCTTGTTTCTGAACTTAATATAGATGGAAACACATAGTGTATATTCTATGACTTCCTACTTTTTTCCCAGCGTTACGTTTCCGAGATTCACCCATGTAGTGGTACTTTGTTCATTTTTGCTGTTGTGTAGTTTTCATACACATAATGATATGACTGTACCACAGTACTTTGTTGTTGTTGTTCCACTTCTGTTGATAGTCATTGTGTTGTGTGTTTTTTTCCTTGTCTGTAGGAGCAGTGCTCCAGTGACCATCGTTAAGTAATGCCCCCTGTACCACATGTGTATCTTTTTGGCATGTGTCTGGGAGTGCAATTGCTTGGTCATTGGGTATGTTACGCTTTACTGAGTAGTATCAAACTGTTCTTTAAGTCAATTGTTCCTTCATCAGCAGTGGATGAGAGTTCCTATTCTACTTCCTCAGCATCACTAGATACTGACAGCCTTTTAAGTTTTTTGCTGACCTAAGGGCATGAAATGATACCTCATTGGGGTTTTAATTTTCATTTTGTTGTTTGTGGTTTTTTATTGATTTCTAGAAATTCTTCATGTATTTAATATACATGTATATTGATTATACCAGTGCCTAACACATAGTAAGAATGATTTAAGAATAGCTATTAATACTGTATTACCTTTCTTGTATTTAACTCTTTGCTTTTAAGTGTTGCAAATATCTTCTGCTAGTTGGTGGCTTATTTTTCATTCTATGGTGCTAATGTGTTTTTTTTCTACCTTAGTATTATAATATAAATTTTAGTATGTATGAGTTAAGTTGTTTTACAAAATCTTGAATACATATTCATTAGCCATGGCATATTCATGGTGCATGCTATATTTCATAAACTATAACTTTTCAGTCTTTGGTGCCATATTTTTGATTGCTGTTGTTTTTTTCTTAACCCCAGGAAAATTTAACCTATTTAATCCTCTGTTTAAATTACTGTAGTTTTATTTTCTTTATTGTGGCCTAGTTGTAGACCTGTGTCTCCAAGTGTAATGTGTTTATTTTGAATACAAAATATTTTTGGCTTCATAATTTCAGAAGTTTAATACTGTTAACTCAGGGATGGCTTGAAATCTGTAACAGTTGCCCACAAGATATCCGGATGAATCCTAAACTATTATTAGAGTTGAATCCTTATGATGTTAAATCACAGACTTAAGTTCTTTGAAATATATAGCTTGCTCACCAAACTGTCAGTGTATTATTTTCTTTCGCCTAGTGGAACTTCAGAGATCTAATGATCTTTCAATAGATTTTCCGCATGCTGGAGGATGGCAAATGGACATGTTAACAGTGTAACTGTCAAGTTAACTACCATGGTGATAAACATGGAAATAATAGCTCCTTCAAACTGACCACCTACGATGTTAGGTCATAAGAACCCCTTTGATTGATGAGAAAACTAAGACTCAGACAGATGAATTTACTTCTCCAAGATCACACAGCTATCAAGAATGGAATCACGGAATCACTCAGGTGGTCTAGGTGCAGAGTCTTAGAAGTAGATGCATAAGCTATTTAGCAACTGGTATCTGAAGAAGTATTAATTCATTTTTAGTATAAGAGAAGAATTCACCTAAACATTTTTTTAAAAGTTTATTTATTTTGAGAGAGAGTGTGAGCATGGGGGTGGGGGTGGAGAGAGAGAGAGAGGGAGAGAGAGAATTCTAAGCAGGCTCCACGCCGTCAGTACAGAGCCCCACACAATCCCTGTGAGATCATGACCTGAGCTGAAATCAAGAGTCAGATGCTTAACCAACTGAGCCACCAGGTGCCCCCCCCTAAAACTTTTCTTTTTTATTGTGATAGTGAAATAGTGGGAAACAGTTTTTCCATGTAGTAGATGGGTTCAAGTACTTTGAGAATTTCCCCCCTCATAATCTTTATTTTGGATTTAAAACATCCTCATTGGTTCATGAAACAATTTTCTTTAGGTTGCTGTTATTGCTTTGGCTATTTCAGATATAATTTTCATTCAGCTGTGGTTTCTTTGTTCATTTAACTCTAGATTAAGTATTTAGGTAAGCTAAGGTCAGTGCATTTCCTCTAAAAATCATAGCATTGAAACAAGCTACAGGTTCTTGCCCATTCTGTTTTGAGTAGAATTAGCACAGAGTTGGGACAGCCACGTATAGGAAGCAGAATTAGTACTGGGGTGATCCACTGTAGGGTATTATGCTGATGACTCACCCAGGGTGTGTATCTTAATGGAAAAGTTTTAAAACTTTGCTATGGGATTTAAGTATTAAGCTTTTTCCTCTATTGCCTCCCCATCAAGGAAGGACTAAAAAGGTAGCTCTTTTCCCTCCCTTGTATGGTCATAATAGAGGATTGCAAATTAATTAGCCACATTCAAGGCATCACACAGATTGAATTCCATATTTGTCTTGGAGGGAAGTCCAGACTTCTGTTTAGGGTGATTGAATCTGTGCTTTGTGAGACTGGGTGCAACTTCCTTGTATTCAAGGGCAGGATCATCTTGTCAACAGCCAGGTGCCTTACACTATGTAAGTCACTTAGAAGAAGTGAACCCCCCTCCCCCAATTTTTTAGTTTAGTTTTTTAGTTTTTAACATTTCTCCTACCCCCCTCCTTTTTTTTACTATCTCTGCTCCAGATACACATAGTAAATCAGAGAAATATTGCACCTGTTAGCTACTTGGGAGTAGATTCTATGAGGATTAATTATAGGCATTGTTTTCTCTGTGGGTTGGGGTCAGAAACTTGCTCTTTAACCTTTTCCCAAGTCTCTGGTAAGTACTGAAAACTTTGGAAGTTGAATGTGGATTGTAGAAGAAACAAATAAATATTGGGAAAACAAAACACATTAGAAACTTGAAAAATATCTTGTTTTCTAAATTAGCTTCTTTTATGATTTGAGGTAAGGTAGCCTTGATGTGTCGAAAAGAAACTTTGCTGGCTTTTTTTTTTTTTTTTTTAAAGAACCTCATGACCTTTATGCTATATTGACAAAACCATTTTGTGTTTGGTTTGATTTTTTTTTTTTTTTAAACAATGGTGGGGGAGTTTTATACTTTGCTGATTCCCTTGGAGTGGTTATGGTTTCTTTGACGGAACAGGTCCAACATTAGAGGTAGAGTGGGAGAGGCCTTGAACTAGGAGCCTGACTTGCTGGTTCCATTTCTAAATGTGTCGCCTTAGGCAAGTCTTCTCAACTTTCTGAACCTCAGGTTTTTCACTTTTAAATTATGGTAATAATACCTGCCTACCTACCTCATGGTTTGCGAGAGGCGGTCAGTCCTGCAGAGTGGCAAAAAGTTCTAGGCTACTGAGTGTAACAGGCTTGTTTTGATTGTATTACATTGGATAAGACACACATCTTCTCTGAGCCCTATGTTTTTCCAGTGCAAAATGGCAGTAACTTTATGTACCACTTCTTAGAGTTAATGTGAGGCTCAAGGTCAAATGGTATCTATTGAGTGTACATATATATAAAGTATATATAAAATGTTCAGTATATTATCTAGCATATAATTCATGTTCAGTTACTTATGAATTATATATTCTTATTTTTGTCAAGGACATTTAGGATGATATTAACATTTTTAAAAGTTACAGATTCAGAATAGAATAAGATTTATAAGTTTTAATGTTTAGTACCATGGGCTTACTGCTGAGAAAATCTGAAATTGTAGGAAGGTAATAATTAAAGGCCATAATTTTCTAATTTGAGTAATAGTCATTAACAGCAGGACATTGTCTAGATGATCTCCTTTTCTGTGCTTTACTTTTTATTTGTATTCAAATAAAGATAATGGTTTTCAGGAAAAAAAATACTGCTTTCGTTTTGTAAAAATCGAAACAAAAGTTTATATGGTTTGTAGCACCTAGTACTGATGGGTACTTCCAATACTTTTCTTAGAAGTGCCCTTCTTGGTACTTAAAAAATACTATGTAATTTATATGCAAAAAAAACTTCTGTTATAGTCTATACATGGGAGTAGTCTAACTCTTAAGTAAGCACAAATTAACTATCCACTCCGTTATTTTAAGAAATAACAGGATCATTGCTGATATTGTCTGAAAATCTGGCAGATGGATGGAGGGCTATAGAGGGTCATAAAAATCACATGAAGAAGATTTTTCATCTTTCCTTGCTTGTGCTTTTTATCAAATCATTGCCGATATCCAGTGAGCAGAGACTTAACTACTGGTACCATGTGACACTGTCTGTTTCATTAGTTCATTAAAACTTGTCACATTCAACACGTAACCCACATTTATTAAGCACCTACTATGTGCTGGGGACTGTGCCTGAAGCTAGTACCCCACCAGTGATGAATAGATATTATTATTTCATGCTGTAGCTTGTATATTATCTTGAAAGCTGGGGGGTGGGATTATAGCAGACTACCTAAAACCTACATTTCTAAAGCTGTAACAGTATCTCAGTGATGTCCACTAATACTGCCTTGGTTCAAGCCTCATCATGTCCTGCTGACCCGTTGGTAGTTATCTTCTAAAAACTAGGTAAGCGTCCCTTCCCTTCTTTTACTCGCCGCTCTGTTCCCCAAACACCACGAACCGCCACCAAGTCTGTACTCCTGCTCCAGCCGGTCATCTTAAGTGTAGATTGGATTGCATCATTTCCATGCTCACAGTCTTCAACATGGCTTCCTTATCACTTTTCACGATACCATCCAAATTCCTTGGTTTAACATTCATGGTTCTTTTCATTCTGGCCCCTGCTTTCTTAGCCAGCGTCCTCTCCTGCCACTTAACCCTCCCTCTCCTACATATGAGATTATTTACAGTCCCCGCTCTCTCGCACTGTGAAGGCCTTTGGCATTTTCAGCTCCACCATCGCTATCATCTCACTTACATTGTATTGTCATTTGTTTAGACATCTGTCTCACGTTTCAGCTGGATCCTGAAAGCAGGGATTCTGTGCCATTTAACTTTGTATTCTGCCCACATGTAGCACTGCCTGGCACTTCATACACATTCCCTAAATGTTTGTCAAACAAGTAAATAAAGGAGGGGTCAAAGATACTCCCACTTGGCCATAGTATATCATTAGTAACATTTGTAGTTCTTAATTATATCGTACAGGAACTGCACGTCAGTTTTATAAATCCAATAATCACGTTATAGTTAAAAGGGAACTTAATAATATCTCATCCAACCCTAAGATCAGGGCACACAGCTGACTAGTGGTAGCGTCAGGACCAACTCTGGCCTGACTGCCTGGTCCCCTTGCCACGAACGGGTCTAACACATTGAAATGGGGCAGGACTTTTAATACGGTAATAATTAAGTAATTTATTCTAGTTTTTTTCCCCTAAAAACTTTATTATGGAAAAGTCTAAATATACACAAAGGGAGAGTATAATGTCTTCCCACGTAGCATCACCAGCTTAAACAGTTACCAAATCGTGACCAGTCCTGTTTCATCTGCACCCTCACCTAACTCGTATTATTTTGCAGCACATCCTTGATGTGATGTTATTTCATCTGGAAATCATCTAGTATGTATGGGATATGTTTTTAATCCTTTGAATACAGATCTCTCTGGTATTCTGGGAAGTCAGGTACTTCAAACAAAATAACAAAGCCTCGCTGCAGACCTGGGTCCAGAAATCTGGTGGCCCCTCCTGCTGAGTGGTGGCGTTCTGCCGGCTGCTCTCTCTCCCCACCCTCCAGCTGTTCCCAGGGCCGTAAGTTCCCTGCCCCCTGCTCCCTGGCGTCCTCTGTCCCTGGAGGGCTGTGCTTTTGTATTGACACTCTGTCGGATGGGAGTGTAAGGAAGACAGAGACAGTGACGATATTAATAAGGAAAATAGGTAGTGGAAAACAAGATACCCTATGTTGTTATCAATTGTAAACATATGTAGTTATAGAGAAAAGTAAAAGGAACATCCACATGTCTGTAGCACAGATATTAATATTTTGCCAAATTTTCCTTGGATTTTATTTAAGTAACAAAATACTACAGAGCCTGAGATGCCCTTTGCACTCTTCCCTCCCTTCCATCCCAGAAATAACCAGTATCCCGGATAGAGAGTTGTTCTTGTTCTAGTGCACGTGTAAGCAGTTCTAGTGTGGTACCTCGAGTAGTGTCCTGCCTTTTAAAAAACAGTTGTATTGGGGCGCCTGGGTGGCTTAGTCGGTTAAGCGTCCGACTTTCGCTTAGGTCATGATCTCACGGTTCGTGGGTTCGAGCCCCGCGTCGGGCTCTGTGCTGACTGCCAGCTCAGAGCCTGGAGCCTGCTTCAGTCTGTGACTCCCTCTCTCTCTGACCCTCCGCTGCTCACGCTGTTTCTCTCTCTCCTAGAAATAAATAAAAATATTAAAAAAAAAAAAAAAACAGTTGTACCTCTTCCATGTGACCTTCACTACTCCTTTTTAAAATTTGTTTGTATTTTTTATTTTAGAGAGAGAGTGTGCGAGCAGGGGAGAGGTGCAGAGGGAGTGAGAAAGAGAAGGGGAAGGAGAGTGAGAGAGAATCCCAAGCAGGCTTCAGGGTCAGCGCAGCCCAGCCCAGAGCGGGGCTCAACCCCACAACCCTGGGATCATGACCTGAGCCAAAATCAAGAGTCAGACACTCCGCTGACTGAGCCACCCAGGCGCCCCTGACCTTCACGACTCTTAAAGTATGTGGGGAACTCTATTTTACTTCTAAAAATTTACAACTCACCAACCTTCCCAGTTTCACTTAATAAAAGCTATAAGGTGTCAAGTGAAGTAATGTTTTACGACTGGCAGTGTATCTGATTAGAAGCAGAGTTCTGAGGCTTGTGTGTGAAAACTGTCCACACCCTGCTGTGTTCTCGGCTTAATTTAAAGTACTAATAATTACGTTTAAAGAGTATAAACAGCATGAAGGACTGGAAGGAAGGAATCTCAGAGGGTTAAATAGTCTTAAGTTCCTAATTTTAGTGAAACTGCCTTGATAGCAATTGACAGGTAAGTTTTCTACTCGTTTTCAAAGAAAATGCCCTTCCTAAATAGCGCTTGCTGGCATGTGAATGGTCAAGAAATTGCTCAGATGCCTTGCTTTGCATTATCTAATGATTTCAAAGCTAGTTTTCTTTAGGGTTTGCGTATGATTTAAGTTAAAAAAAAAAGTTTCCTTCCACCCTAATTCCTCCCAACTAATATTCCCAGCTTATGTTTAGCAGTGTTGTTTTTTTTTCCCCCTCCTTGGAAGGAGATACGGTGTTCATCCTGTTTATTCAACTAAAAAAAAAAATCTTTTATTTTTTTAAACAAATCTAGTGCCGGTAAAATTTTCTGACTCAATAATTTTGGAAAGAGCTACCTCTTTCCACAAATAGATGAGCCCACATACGAGGTCTTCTGAGTGAACTAGTAAATTTCCATGATGTTGGGAAACTGGGTGGAGGTTTTCATAGAGCAAGTCCCGTGGAGGGGGGACTTTTCAGGTTGCATATGGGGTAGTAGGATAAGGTTCGGTGCCAGGTAGCCCTTGGAGCCACAAAGTATTTGGAGGGATTTCCCATTGCTTTAATCTAGTGCTGGCCAGGGTTTGAGCCTGTCACATGGAATGGCCACAGTAAGAGCAATGGGAGATGCTTGCCTATGGGGTCTCTGCCCTTTTATTGGGGTGCTCTAAGTTTGGAACCAAATTGAGATCATCACTATTTTTCATCACATGGGCTTTTTTTTTTTTAAACAATCTTTTTTTTTTTTTTTCTAGGAGAGAGAGAGAGAGACAGCATGAGCAGGGGAGGGTCAGAGAGAGAGGGAGTCACAGACTCTGAAACAGGCTCCAGGCTCTGAGCTGGCAGTCAGCACAGAGCCCGACAGGGGCTCGAACCCACGAATCACGAGATCATGACCTAAGTGAAAGTCGGACGCTCAACCGACTAAGCCACCCAGGTGCCACTCATCACATGGGCTTTTAAGTAGATGTCATTAAATTTTGATTACTGTGAAGCATTCAGTTCAGCCAGACTGAACTACCCAACTTGCTAGTTTCCGTTGGGCACTGCAGCCTATACTGATCTTTCCGTGTTCTGAAGCACTGTTTATATCAGAAAGGCCCATGCAGGCTTACTTGTCACATGCACTGATTGTTTCTGTGAGTTAGTCTTTTTTCAAAAATATTGTGGGATCTAGGACGCCTGGGTGGCTCAGTTGGTTAAGCACCTGACTCTTCATATTGGCTCAGGTCATGATCTCATGGCGGTGCAATCGAGCCCCGCTTTGGGCTCTGTGCTGACAGCATGGAGTCTGCTTGGGATCCTCTCTCTTCCGCTGTCTGCTCCTCCCTTGCTCACTCGTGCACACGCACCCTCTCTCTCCCTCTCAAAATAACTTAAAAAATATATATTACGGGATCTTAAAATGACCTGAGTCATCGCTCTCCCTGTTTGGGGCTCTTCCTACCTGCAGAGTGTCGTGTGTATAGCAGGTGATAATGATGCCAGGTATTTGATCAGCCTTTACTTAAAACCAGTGGAACTGTTAACTTGGCTGGTTTCTTCTGTTTTTCTATCTCTGGTCATCCTGAGGCCTAACTGTCTTGCAAACACCATTTCCTAGGTTCATTGAATATCTTATTTTGTTTTCTGTAATCAGTAACAGACACTGTAAGTTTGCATGCAGCTTTTTAAAAGCGTCAGTAAAAAACCTTAACCTTCAGTCTGGATACTTGTCCCCCAGGTGGCAGAAAACCAAAATCAAAATGGTAGTTTGAAGCTATAGGCAGATGCTGGGTTAGTTTAAACCATATTTTTTTCCTTTTTTCCAAAAAGAAGATACTCGATCACAATCCCGACAGTGTTTTTCATTGAACTTTAGAGCAGATTCTAAAATTCACATGAAAGAGTGTGTAAAAATTTGGGGGAGGGGAAACAAAGGAAAAAGAAGAGAGGCTTGCCCAAGCAGGCATCAAAACCTGTGTTTTCTTTTTTGTTTGTTTGTTTTCTTTTTTTTTTTCTTTTTTTAATTTTACAGCTTTGAAAATAAAATAGTTTGGTTTAGGTATAAGAATGAACGAATAGATAGATAGATAGTAAAATAGTTTGGTTTAGGTATAAGAATGAATGAATAGATAGATAGATAGATAGATAGATAGATAGATGGATGAATGGAACAGAGAAGAATCTCAAAATGGACTGTTACCAGATGGCTATCTAGTGCAAAAGTTCTGTGAATGGTCATACTTACCCCTAAGCCTTAGTGCATATATTTTTTTTCTTAGTTTTTAAAAAGGTCCACCAGGAGCACCTGGCTGGATCAGTTGGTAGAGCATGACACGCTTGATCTCAGGATTGTGAGTTCAAGCCCCACTTTGGGTGTAGAGACTATGTAAAAATAAAATTAAAAAAAAAATAAAGATGTACAACATGATATTTAAAATATAAACAAACAAACAAATAAATAAATTGCTCTGTATGCTTAACTTTGACTCTCTTTAGTTTTGTGAAAGTGTTTGATGTTATTTTTCCACACATTTTATAATGGAAAAAGGCAAGGAAAGTCCAATTTGTAATAGTGAGCATGGTGCTTTCGGTAACAAAGTACTCTGTAAAGCAGGGCTTACCCATTTGAAAATAAAAGTCAGATGAGAGACGGTCTAGTTAAATGGGTTGTGAGCTTGAGCCCTGATATGAGGCAGACCGGGTTCCACTTAGTAGTTTATGTCTTTGGGGTAGTGACTTAACTAAGTCTCAGTTTCATCATTTGTGAGTCTGGAAACTTCTACCTCACGGAATTGCCATGGAGATGAAAGACTGTCATGCATGGGGAACATACAGCACTGTACCCGACATAGAAGTAGTGGATTAAATTTACCCACAGTTTTACTTTTATCAATTAAACACCTTTAAAAGTACTGTGGAGGGGCGCCTGGGTGGCTTAGTCGGTTAAGCGTCCGACTTTCGCTTAGGTCATGATCTTGCGGTTTGTGGGTTCGAGCCCCGCGTCGGGCTCTGTGCTGACTGCCAGCTCAGAGCCTAGGGTCTGTTTGAGAGTCTGTGACTCCCTCTCTCTCTGACCCTCCCCTGCTCATGCTGTCTCTCTCTCTCTCCTAGAAATAAATAAAACACTAAAAAAAATTTAAAAAAAAAAGTACTGTGGAAAAGCACTAGTGCTAAATGAATACTACTCACGAAGGCTTCACAAGGGCAACGTTATTCTCCAGTTTTGCAGTTGTTTTGAGAGAGACAAGCAGTTTTTCTCTTAGCAAAATGGATTGAAAGTTTAAGTTTGGATTAATGGAATGACAAGAATCAGAAGAAGTCAGTGCTGATTCTAGCTACTTTTTTCTTTTATTTGCTGTGAGAATTGGGGCAAGTTAATTGCTGCAGTTGTGAAGTTCTTAATTTTAATGGAGAACCTGAGAAAAATAGTTGGGTTGGAATTTCAGCAGGAGAGATTTAGGTTAGATGTAAGAAGAACTTTCTAATTGTAAGGCTGCCAAACAGATAAGAGGAACTCCTTTGTCATCCCTCTGGAGACTTTTTTGGCTTCCTGAGGTTATTTCAGGGCTCTTGGGAACCCATCTAGAAGCAGCTTAAACCCGGACTTCACCCCTAATATGGCAACTTTGCTGGGTTTCTGACTGCCCATTTGGTTTTGGTTAGCCTTCCTGCTCACACAGTAAAGGATTCTGGTACTTTCTCCCTATTTAAACAAGTAGATGAGGACAGCACAGGATAGACAATATATATTTTAAATAATCTGTGAAGTACTTGCAAAGGTTCCCCAAAAAGATGATAAAACTCTTTAAACACTTTGTACAGCTTTTTGTGCAAGAGGGCATGTTGAAGTGGGAGGAAGGATAACCTAGCCTTGTGTCTGGTAGCGTGGGCTAGTTGAGCCTTTCAAGTTTCTGTAAAACCAGGAACTCCACAGTGACTTCAGGTTTATCAAGAATAAGTAAGGTGATCATGTGAGAAGTGACCAGTTGTTCTCTTGAGTTATCTTTAGGAGGTTAAAGGATTTATTTTTGGCTTTAGCTTTGTTGAACTAAAGCTAGTTGAGTCTGATCATAAAGGGTAGGAGTGATGTTAGAACAAGAGAACAATAGTCCTGGAGTCAGACAGGGTTCAGATCCCTGCTCTGCCACTTTTTAATTGAGGGGCCTCTGGCAACGAACTTCTTCTTGGAGCCTCAGTTACTCAGTTGTTAAATGGAGAAATAGTACCTGCCTCATACAGTTGTTGTGAAGATTAACTGGGGTAATGCACACAGTATGTCTGGCACAGAGAAGGTAAGGTGCTTAGTGAACGGTAGTCATGATGATGACAGGATTGGGAGTGATGAGGACTTCCGTTAGTTGCTTCCCAGAGAATCATTATCTACACCAGGAAGTTTTTTGCTGAAGACTAAATTGGCATTATTTTTAAAAACAAATTACAGGGGTGCCTGGGTGGCTCAGTTGGTTATGTGTCCAACTTTGGTTCAGGTCATGGTCTCATAGTCCGTGGGTTCGAGCCCCGCCTCGGGCTCTGTGCTGACAGCTCAGAGCCTGGAGCCTGCGTTGGATTCTGTGTCTCCCTCTCTCTCTGCCCCTTCCCTACTCATGTTCTGTCTGTCTTTCTGTCTGTCTGTGTCTCTCTCAAAAATAAACATAAAAAAAAAAAAGAAATTATATATGCTGGTCTAAATAAATAGGATCCAAACAATAGGATCTTAATGTAACATCCCAATAACAGAAATCTTACTTAGTTGGGAAAACTATGTTTCTATTTACATTCTCAACCTTTGAGTTGTCTAACAGCTTTCATTTGATCTTATTGATTTACAGGAAGGTATCCTGCTCCTAATATAATAATAGCTATAGTGCCTGCATGACTTAAAGCATTCTATGACTTATTTCTTAAGTTGTATAAACGGAAATTATGTACATATTGGCATTAAGGTATAATTTAAACTATTTAAAATAGCTCAAAATGACCTGTGATGATTACATTGTTAAATTATAGTCTGACACTGTTAAATTTTCAATACCAAAGTGGGCAAGGGACTTAGGCAGCTTATAAAAGAAGTAATGATTATTTAAAAATATGAAAATATGCTTGACTCATTTACGTCAAATAAATGTATAAACAAAAGCAAGATTTTTTTAAAAACCTATCAGGCTGGCAAAGATTGAAAAGATGGGCAGTGCCCATTGTCAGCTCTCTCATATATCTGTAGATGGTCAGTTGTCACAGTGTCTCTGGAAAGGACTCTTGCAGTGTGTATCAAAATTTAAAATGTGAATCTTCTTTGACTCAGCAATTGCACGTCTGGAAGAATATGATAAGGAAATAAGAGAAAGAACGCACAGTCTGTGATCGACGATGTTCACTGCAGCATTGCTAACAATACCTCCCCAAAATGGAAGCCATCTAAGCGTCTGTCAGTGGACACTGGCTCCAAACCAGGGCACTACAGAAAATGGAGTGTGCTATGCTAAGTTCAGATCCTAGTTTCACCGCAGTTAGCGGTATGATTTGGGGCAAGTTATTTAATACACTTGAGTCTTTTCTTTCCTCTTCTCTATGTAGGAGTAGTAATGGCACATGATTTTTAGGGTTCATATGAGGGTTAAGTGAGATGATACACAAAAAGCACAAGTTTAGCACAAGACAACTCATTGTATGTTGGAAAGTGTTATTACCATGTGCTTAAAAAAGGTGTATCTGTTTATTTACAATAGTAAGGGAGAAAGCAAGTTACAGAACAGTTTATATGAGCCCTTTTGTATTAAAACCATATATCTGTGTGTGTGTGTGTGTGTGTGTGTGTGTATGTGTGTATGCATTAAAATGTGGGAAGATCATAACAGTTGACATTTAATGAGCACCTGACTAAGGCTCAGGCACTGTTCTGTGCTTTAACATATATCATAAATCTATCAACCACTTTATTAAAATTTGTTAGTAGGTTTTAAGTGCTTGGAACAAGACCTACACTTTGTAAAGGATGTAATAAACACTAGTTGTGAATTCTCACTTGCTGTTATTATCTATGTTTTGTAGATAAGGACACTGACACCCTCAGAACTCTCAGAGTTTGTAAGTGGCAGAGCCAGAATTTAAATCCAGGCAGTGTAATGCCAGTCTGTTACCCAGCAGTTAAAACTGGGTGTTATGGGAGGTAGGATGTGAGGTCACTTTCATGTTGCAATTTATATATTTCTGGATATTTTCACATTTTTATAGGAAACATTTTACTTTCATAAATAGAAAAAAGATATTTTCAGTTTTAAAAAAGAAAAGCATATTTTTATATTTTAGAAACCTTATTTCATGTTATAGAATACCTATGGCAGATTCCAGACTTCTGAATATATGTCCACTTAGGTGTGCCCTCAGGTTCAGGTGTCAGGGGCAAGCGTGTCTGTGATTCCATAGGGTATAATAGATTTTGAAGACCTCACTTTGGGGAATGTTTTTACAAGGAAATAATTATAGATAGAGATAGGGTCCAGGCTAAATTTAGATCACTCAATAGTGGCAATAGTGGCTAACTTCTGCCATCGAAATCCTAATCGCTTTCAAGAAGGCCCTAGTCATCATATTTTGGTTTTTAGAAGGTTCACAGTAAAAATGTCATTCTTCAGTCATCCGAAAAGCAGGCCGAAACCAGTGATTTGATCCACAGATCTGTAATCAGAAGATAGTGAGCAGCGATTTAGTGTTGGACACGGACATCAGTGTTAGAGCTAATAGACACCGCCTATTCTGGGACTCGACCCCGGCTGTCAGCGTTCAGACAGCCTGCCACTCCTCAGGGTAATACAGAGTCGTAGAGCCACCGCCACACTGTGGACCCCGACTGCACGAGGGGCTCCACCTGAAGGTCGGGTAACTGGGTCTAGTCCACCAGAGAGCCACGTGATGGGGCTGCACTTGTGTAAAATGAGGGAGACGGATTAGACCCTGTAGCTTCTGTTTTCAGGTTCTGGGATTCTAACAGTCTTACATGTTAGTGAACTAAATTTGCCACTTTAGACCTTTAAGTGAAGTCTAGAAAATGCTGAATAGAATTGAACTCCTAAACTGATTTCTGGGAGGATTTGCCAGTACACTCACTTGAATTACAGGAAATCCTTGATGACAGCTAACTATACAATTTGCTTTTTATTCCATTTTAGGCATTTTCCCCCCTCTCCTATATTTGTTTTCCAAAATAAACCAGAATTGTGTTTAATGATCCCAAGTCAATAAAATGGTCTGACCCTGCTTGATAGGTAGATAATCAGCTGTTCAGGTATTAGTTACTAAATTAATTAATAAAATACAGGTCAGTAGCACTAAAAATGGTTTTTTCTGCCTTAAAGATTTTTGTACTCTGCTGTCTTAAATGGGGTGAATGCCTTCTGGATTTTCTCATGGTTTCACAAGGCAAGTAATCTGTGTGTTTAACACAGTATCTGAATCTTATGAGTCACATGGTAGGTGTCTGCTTTTAGCTAGGAGCCGTTTTCGTCGGTCACTTATGATGGTCAAAAAGCCTCTTGGGAGACTTTAAATGACTCAAAATAACTGAAAGTAACTCAGAGCTACTTATGTCTTAAAATTGTAAGCTCAGTGATACCATGTTTTATTTTTAGTCTAATCCAGTTTTTGCCCTCACAAAGCACCGCCGCTTCTGGCTCTTATGGTGTTGAATTAGTCTGATCTCTTTCAGTGAGCGGTTGTTGTCTGACAAGGAGCAGCACACAAAATAATACAGCGACGACTTTAAAACGAAAGGTGAGGAATATAAAAGAAGCTGGTACAATGGAAGAATCCACGGCCCACCTGAGCCTATTGAGCAGTGGAGCAGCTTTGCATATTTTTGAGTGGATGGGAAAATTAAACTAGGAGTTTATATTTTTTAAAAAATTTTTAAATGTTTTATTCATTTCTGAGAGAGAGAGAGCGTGAGCAAGGGAGGGTCAGAAAGAGAGGGAGATACAGAATCTGAAGCAGGCTCTAGGCTCTGAGCTAGCTGTCAGCACAGAGCCCGACGCGGGGCTCGAACCCACAAACCGCGAGATCATGACCTGAGCCAAAGTCGGATGCTCAACCGACTGAGCCACCCAGGTGCCCCTAGGAGTTTATATTTTTAATTAAAGTCATGTTTGAGAAGTTTGTATTTTATATCCTCACCTACAGTTCAGCCTATTTTCAGGTTTGTTTTTGGGCAGGTGTCAGTCTGTTCCTGTCTCTGTCTCTTGTTCCCATTCTCATTCCTATTGGAAGCTTCCTTTTAAGAAAGTGAAAGGCGGGAGTTCAGAGATCAGCTTCGTACAGTCCGGCCACTGAGTGTTCGGGCTGCTCCCCAAACTTCCTTTACGGTGTGTCACACCGCCTGTGGGCACTCCTCGTTCTCCTGCCTGTCCCTTTGGTTCCCTCAGGACCTGCCAAACCTTCACCTTTTAGTGCAAAATAGGCATTTTTGGTTGTTCTGGTGCATTGAATCAGGCTGTAGGTCCTTTAAAAAAGGAGTTGAGGGCAGTGGGTACCCTTAAAGCCAGAGCATTCGTTTTGTCTCTTCGGATCTTGGGGTCGCTCCCTTGCCTTAAATAAGACTTGAAGCTAACTTAGCTGAGGTTGGTGCTGCTCTGCGTTCATTCTGAGTGATTCTGAGAGGGGCCTTCGGAGTCCCCAGTAGAAAAGCTGCGTGAGAAGAGAGTGACACACACTCTCTTCTTGTTTGTTTGTGTGGAGCCCTTGCGAACACGCACTAGTATGAGCCACTAAAAATCTGTTTTCCTAAAAAGTGTAAGATATGACTAGAAAACTTTTCGGAATTCTCATTAGTCTTGTGGTGTGTGTTTAATTTTATTCCATGACTCACTCTTTTTGCTGTTCTTCATAGTCATCCACTAAACCGGAAGTGAGAATTTGGTTCAGAGGGAAAAACTCCCAGTACATTGGTACCTAGAAAACCACCTTTGTGGGCTGAAAAATTTGGGTTGGTGTCCTTTTACAGCTCCCACGTCTACCCTCACACAATTACTCTTACGTACTTTTTTTTTCTTATTATAAAGATCATTGGTTTTCCTTTATGGAAAAATTGGAATATTTAAAAAATGATAAAGCACAGAATTTAAACTATCCATAAATTTCATGCCATAATTGACTTTCTTTTTCCATATTGTTGAGTTCATATATTACCTCTAGATAGAGCTTTGTACCTTGAATACTTAGTATTGTTTCTCATATTAAATATTTTGGGGGAAATACTCCTCAGTATTTCTGTGGTATTTCATGCTATCATCATTCCATCAATCATTTCACCTAATTAAAAAAATTGTTTTAAGTTTATTTATTTTTGAGAGATAGAGCAAGAGTGAGAGCGAGTGGGAAAGAGGCAGACGGAGAAGAAGAGACAGAATCTGAAGCAGGCTCTAGGCTCTGAGCTGTCTGCATAGGACCCTTTGTGGGACTTGAATCCATGAACCATGAGATCATGACCTGATCTGAAGTTGGATGCTTAACCAACTGAGCCACCCAGACGCCCCTCATTTGTCTAATTTTAAACATTTGTTTTATTTGCTATTTTAAATAATGCTTTGATTTAAAAACAACTCTATAAGTTTTTGCTGACGTTTTTATTATCTTGTTATGATAGATTCCTAAAGGTGAAATTATTATGTCAAAAAATTCTACAAAACTTAAAGATCCTTAATACAAATCGCTATTGTCCCTACCAGAAAGTATTATGTTCCTGCCAAGTAACATAAGCACAAGGAGTGATACCATCAAGTTGGTGCCATAGATTGTCCCCAACTTCAGCCCCCCTCCCAAGAAGACCAACTAGCAACTACTATAGACAATACCGTTATAAAAATCCCAGAACCCAGGGGTGAGGCTGAAGCCACCTCCTGTGTCACAGAGACTGAGAAGAGCCACATGCTCTGACCTCATTGCCCCTCCCCCAGGCCGCACGGTGCTGTACAGCACAGTACCTAGAAGGTCCCCCTGGGCCTATGGTTTTCCCAGTGGGTAAAAGGAGAGCCTACAGTTGACATCCAGTCCCCCTAGCATTGTGAGATACATCTGGGCATGTCCACTTGGGGCTCACCTCACAGGGATCGCTGGGAAAGTCTGCAGGACTCTACCACTAGGGATCAGATAGATAGAGAAGGGGGATGGCATTTCCACCTCCCAGTGCTCAGATGTTGGTGGACCACATTCCTGCTTAGAGTGGTGCCTGAGCAGATAACCCAGCCAGCTGCTCCGCCCATCTGCATTGCCAGGGCAGTGGCCTTTTTTTTTTTTTTAAGGGAACTTGATGGACAGCTCTGTCTTATTTGGGTCCCTAGCCAACCAGCCGTACCAAGTATGGGGCCTGTTCTGTGGCCTCAGCCGTGCAGGGAAGCACATTCACAACCCTGCGCCTTCAGTATAGCCTCCAGGCCCACCTAACCAAGAAACTAGGCCAAAGAATCTGTGTAGCCACAGGGCCTACTCTACAACCCTGCTTGGGCAGGGAGCCATGCCAGAAGCCCTGTTAAGTATAGTGTTAAGTGTAGCCTCTGGCACTGCATAATCAGGGAACCTGAACAGTGAGCCGGGACAGCCTTATAGCCCAGTCTGTGGTGCTACCCAGCTGCTGAGCCCACCCCACAGCCCTGCCCTGCAACAGAGCACAGCCTATGGCCCTGCCTGATTGTTGAACACAGCCTCCCCAGGGAGCCACCTGTCTAACTGGGGAGCATAGCCTCCAGCCCCACCTGATGCGGAAGCCTAGACAGCAACCCTGTCCATCTGCGGAGCACAGTCTCTAGCCCATCTAACTGCAGGACATGGATGGAGATCCCTCCCAACCAGAGAACTCAGCCGGTGACCTTCTCAAACAGTGGAGCATAGCCAAGAGCTTACCTGACTGTGAGGTACAACCTGAGACCTTGCCCAACCTCAGGGCACAGCCTGATGTCTGTTTGATTACAGAGCATAGCCAAAGGCCCTGTCCAACCACAAAGGCCTGTCTGCAGCCAGCCTCAACAAGGAGTCCAGCCAGCAGCCCATCCAATCAGGAAGCACGGCCTGAGACCCCACCCAAACGGCAGTGATTGCAGAGCCCAGACTATAGCCTTACTTAACCTGGGAGTCCAGCCAGTCGCACCACTATGCCAGGGAACACAGCCTGTGACCACACTTGGCCAAAGGTAATTGTAGAATTCAGCCAGTGGCCCCACCTGACTGCAAGCACAACCAGCAGCCCCACCTGATCAGGGAGCTCTCCCATTGGCCTCGCTTGAATATGGAACCCAGCCAGCAGACTCCCACAACCACAGAGCCCAGCTAGTAGCACCCATCCTGATGTCAGAGCATGGGCAGCAGCCTCACCCAACTGGAGATACTGATAGGAAGTCCTGCCTGCCCATGAACACTACCAGCTGATCTGTCCAGTATCCCAAGCTGGGCTGACTGACGAAGGGCTTTCCCTGCTGAGACTATAAAATCTGGCGAAAGAGACCAATTGCCTAAATGGCAGATACCCACACGAGTAATCAAGGAACGTGAAGAGGGGTGCCTGGATGGCTCAGTTGGTTGAATGTCTGACTTTGGCTCAGGTCATGATCTCATGGCTTGTGAGTTTGAGCTCCACATCGGGACAGCTCCATTGTCAGTGCAGAGCCTGCTTGGGATTCTCTTTCTCCCCCTGTCTCTCTACCCCTCACCCACTTGTACATTTTCTCTCTCTCTCTCTCAAAATAAATAAATAAATAAACTTAAAAAAAGAAAGAACATGAAGAATCAGGTAAACATGACATCACCAATGACACTAATAAAACTCTAACAACTGACCCCAGAGAAATGATTTGTGAATTTTCTGACAAAGAATTCAGAATAATCCTCTTAAGTTCAGTCAGCTACAAGAACACACAGATAAGCAACTAAATGAAATTCAGAAAATAATGCATATATAAAATGAAAAGTTCAGTGAAGTTTTTTGATGTTTTTAGAAACTATTTTTTAAAAACCCAGAAATCTTAGAGCTGAAGAATATAATAAACTGAAAAATTCAGTTGAGAGCTTCAACAACAGACTTGACAAAGCAGAAAAAAAAGAATTAATGAATTGAAAGATAGGTTATTTGAAATTATCCAGTCATAGGAGAAAAAAAAACAACAAATGAAGAGTGAAGAAAAGCTACAGAATTACAGAACACAATCAAGAGATGCAAATATATGTTTTGAATATATTATTATGAATACCCATAAGAAGAGAAAGGGACAAAAGTCCATTTAAAGCAAGAATGGCAAAAAGCTCCCCATACTTGGTGAGAGGAATGGATATCAGATTCAGGAGGTGCAGTGAATCTCAAATAGGTTGAATGCTGAAAGGGCTATACCAAGACATAGTAAATATTTGATCAAAAGTCAAAGAAAAAGTGAATTTTGAAAGCAGCAAGAGAAAAACAATTTGTCAATACAGGGATGTTCTCCTAAGACCCTGTGTGGCTTTCTCAAAAGAAACTTTGCAGTCTAGAGGTCAATGGGATGATATATTCAAAATCTTGAAAGAAAAATACCTGTCAACCAAGAATACTATATGCCCTATAACTGTCCTTTAAGCTAGAAATGGTCAGAAGAGACAGGGAAGTTCATTATGTAATAAAGGGATTAATTAATCAATAATATATAACGATAATAAATAATTATGCATCCAACATCAGAGCACCCAATCTATAAAACAAATATTAACAGAACTGAAGGGAAATAAGTAATAGTTGGGGACTTTAATACCCCCTCTCAGTAATGGATAGAGCATCCAGACAGAGAATCAATAAGCAAATAGCAGATATGAATAACACTAGACCAAATGGACCAAACGGACAAAAACAAAAAACAGTTAGGTCACAACATATGTCTTAAGAAATGGAAGAAGATAGGAATTATATCAAGTATCTTTCTGACCACAGTGGTATGAAACTAGAAATCAATGAACAGGGGCAAAGCTGGAAAATTCTCAAATACATGAAAATTAAACAACATACTCCTGGACAACAAATGCTTCAAAGTGGAAATAGAAAGCAGTTTTTAAATATGAAACAAATGAAACTGGAAAACCAACATACTAAAACATATGGGATGCAGCAAAGGCATTCTAAGAGAGAAGTTTATAGTGATAAATGCATACACTGAGAAAAAAGGTCTCAAATATTGTAACTTACACCTCAAGGAACTACAAAAAGAAGAACTAAGCGGAAAGCTAGCAGAAGGAAGGAAATAAATGAAGTAGAGAATAGGAAAACAATAGAAAAGTTTAACAAAACTTTTGGTTGGTTCTTTGAAAGGTACACAAAAGTGTGTAACTTTAGCTAGAATAACCAAGAAAAAACAGAGGATATTCAAACAATATTAGAAAAGAAAGAGAAGATATTACAACAGATACTATAGAAGTACAAAGGATTATAAGAGACTATTGTGAATAATTAAACACCAACAAATTGGACAACCTTAGAAGAAAGGGATGAATTCCTGTAAACATACAATCTGCTAAGACCAAATCCTAAAGAAATAGAAAATCTGACCAGACTGATGACAAATAATCAAAAATCTCCCAACAAAGAAAAGCCTAGGACAGAGATTAATATCCAAAATATACAAGGAACTCATATAATTCAGGATCAAGAAAAGTAAATAACATGACCAAAAGTGGACAAAAGACTTGAAGATATTCTTTGGAAGTGAGGTATTACTTCACACCTGTTAGAATGGGTATTATTGAGAGGTGGCAAATATCGGTGAGGATGTGGAAAAATAGAAACTCATACACTGTTGGTTGAAAATATAAATTGGTATGGAGGTTCCCCCAAAATTAAAAATAGAACTACTGTATGATCCAGTAAATCCATTTCTGTCAAATGAAATGAAATCATTGTCTCGAAGAGGTAGCGAAGAGTACCTTGTATTCATTGCAGCATTAGTCATAGTAACTAAGACATAGAAGCAACCTAAGAGTCTACTGATATTTCAGAATATCAATCAACCATAAAAAAAGGACATCCTGACATTTGTGACAATATGGATGGACCTGGAAGACATTATTGCTAAGTGAAATAAGTCAGACAGAAAAAGACAGATACTGTGTGATATCACTTATATGTGGAAACTAAAAAATACTGAACTAGAAATAGATTGGTGGTTACCGATGGTCCAGGGGTAGGGGAATTTGGAGGAGGAATGAGTGAAGGTGGTCAAAGAGTACAAAATGTCAGTTATAAATTCTGGTGATGTTCTGTACAGCATTGTAACTATAGTTAACAATACTGTATTATATATTTGAAGGTTGCTAAGACAGTAAATCTTAAAAATTCTCACCACACACAGAAAAATTGTAACTATATGATGTGATGAATACCTAACATCATTTTATGATGTGTGTATGTATATATCAGATCAATAGTTGGTACATCTTAACATTATACAGTGTCAATTACATCTCAGTAAACCTGGAAAAACTACACAAACAAGCACAGATGGTATATGAGAAGATAGCCTGGACCAAGAGGGTTTCTCCCTCTAAATTATGCCTATTTGCATAGAGCGAATAGATACATTATTTTAAAGTTTCCATGTCTTTACTTTACTTGGGAAAATTGAACGCTTTTCAGAAGTTAGCTATTTTTTTTATATATTGTCAATCCGTATTATTTATTCATTATTAGGGTTCTTATTTTCTTCTAACAACTTTAATAAAAACTGTGTTATAAGTTTTTTATACCTTTTAAGAAATGAATTTGTTTTTAGCATATACCTTTATACTTCAGTATATACTTTTAATATACATTGTTATTTTGCATTTCCCCCCAAAATACTGTCTTTTAATCTTGTTTGATATCCATATATGTATATTCTAAATTTTTGTGTAATGACGCCTAGTACTATTTTTATTGTGATTTCTTACGAATACAGTTCTTGTCAATTCAAAAATCAGATAGTTACTCATCTGTATTTTCTTGTAATTTTTTTGAAGTTTAATTTTCCTTTTTACTTATTTCCACTTTTCTTTCCTTTTTTCTCCTCTTTAGTTTTTATGTTCGCCCTTTTGGAGCATTTGAAATATATTTTGCCCTTTGGAATGAACATCTGACTTAAATAGATAAGTTTTTTCAACACCATTAACTGAATAATTCTTCCCTTCCTTCCATAGTCTCTGATTAGATTTCCTCATAAAAAAGCCAACTTTTTTTAAATCATGGGTTTCTTAGGTATTTTATGGATGTTTTTCTTCATCCCCTTCTCCTTGCTACTTTTGTGAACAGGATTATTTTTCATTTCTCAATGTAAATCTTTAAAATTATCATTTTAGGGGCACCTGGCTCAGTCAGTTGAGTGTCTGCCTTGGCGGGGGGGGTCATGATCTCACAGTTCGTGGGTTTGAGCCCCGTGTCGGGCTCTGTGCTGAGGGCTTAGAGCCTGGGGCCTGCTTCGGATTCTGTGTCTCCCTCTCTCTCTGCCCCTCCCCTGCTGCACTCTATCTCTCTCTCAAAAACAAGTAAACATTAAAAAAATTAGTTATCATTTTAAAGCATAAATTTTGGGGTGCCTCTATCTATCTATCTCTCTCTCAAAAATAAGTAAACATTAAAAAAATTAGTTATCATTTTAAAGCATAAATTTTGGGGTGCCTGGGTGGCTCAGTCGGTTAAATATCCAACTCTTCATCTCAGATCAGGTCTTTTTTTTTTTTTTCCTTAAATAATTTATTGTCAAGTCGGTTTACATATAACACCCAGTGCTCATCCCAACAAGCGCCCTCCTCCATGCCCATCACCTCCCTTCCCCTCTGCTCCATCCCCCTCAGCCCTCAGCTTGTTCTCAGCATTCAACAGTCTCTCATGGTTTGCCTCCCTTCCTCTCTCCAACTATTTTTCCCCTTCATCTCCCACTCCGTCCCTCCGTTAACTTCCTCCTAATCCACCTATATGTGCAAACATAAGGTATCTGTCCTTCTCTGCCTGACTTATTTCGCTCAGCATAACACCCTCTAGTTCCATCCATGTTGCTACACAAGGCCAGATTTCGTTCTTTCTCATTGCCATGTAGTATTCCATTGTATAAATAAACCACATCTTCCTGATCCATTCATCAGTTGGTGGACACTTAGGTTCTTTCCATGTTTTGGCTATTGTTGTGAGTGCTGCTATGAACATTGGGGTACATGTGCTCAGGTCTTGATGGTCATGAGTTCAAGCCCTGTGTTGGGCTCTGCACTAGGCATGGAGCCTACTTAAAAAAAAAAAAAGTACAAATTGTAAACTGAGTCTGGTAACATAACTCAGAATCAGACTTAAGCTTATTTTCTTTCCCTACCAAGTTAGCTCTTCTTATAATTTTTATTATTGATGATATCACCATTTACCCACCCATCCAAATCTGAAACCCAGAAGTAATTATAGATTGTAGTTTTACCAGCTAAATTTCTGAGCCTCCACTATCTTAAATTAGGCCCTCATTCTTTTATACTAAGCCAAAGAGTGTAATTTCAAATGCTTACCAGAAGCAAGCAGGTAATAAACTGCATGAAGGATGCTGGGCACAAGGGAATAGAAAGTTGACGGACTTTGGCACAATGCCCTGTCTTGCAAGGGAGCTGCCGCTTCTCTGTTCCAGGCAGTAATGTGGGATCATATTTCACCAATCTGATTTTTCAGGAGGAACCAGA
Organism: Hyaena hyaena; assembly: GCF_003009895.1. Lineage (NCBI taxonomy): Eukaryota > Metazoa > Chordata > Mammalia > Carnivora > Hyaenidae > Hyaena > Hyaena hyaena. The sequence continues at coordinate 1,107,510 of NW_024080814.1, read as the reverse complement.
AATCTGAATTCTTAGGTGAAATCTTCTAAGTCCCAGTGCAAACCAAACAAAATATGACTGCAGCCACAAGTTTGTATCCCGTGGCTATTACTGCGTCCCCCTAACCTGATTTTTATTCCTTCCATCTAATCTCCTCCCAGACTTTTTACCATACCTCCCTGTATCAACATGAAGTGCCAGTCAAATCGGACTTTAGAGGTGGTTATGTAACCCAGCTCACCTGAGTTCACTCCTTGGTGACTTACAGATAGAAACTACAGTGGATGGACTTGTCATACAAAGTAACTCTATTTGCAGCACATAAGGAGATCATGGGGAGTAACATCCAAAGCTGTGACTCCCCAGGCAATAGGGAATGAGTTCCTTTTATTTAGGGTTAGATTGAATATGTAGAAAGGGAATCCTTGTCATCGCATGTAGAGGCAGGCTTAAGGTCACACATGTGCCTCAAGGAAACATGCCTAGACATACATTATATGTTACGTTAACGAGGTTTGTGCTCCTCCATGAGCCGGGAATTTAGCATTATAGTGAGGTAGAGGTCACTGTCGGTCATCCCATGGTCCATCAGCACAGGTGTGCGTCCATGGTTAAGCTCAAACTGGTCTGGGTGGTCTGGTCCTACAGAGTTCCCCCTGACAGGCATAATGTCTTCAGGGGTAGTTTTGGTTTCCATCAATGGATGCTGTGCCCTTTGGATCCTTTGCCTGAGTGAGGAGATGGTTGGAAAGAACTTAAGGAAAATGGGGGACAGAGGTGGGTGGGCACACGCAGGTGGGTGGTAAAGGTCAGGTCTTAAGGTCTTGTTGGTGACGGTCAGGATTAACTGCATCGAAACAAGTAACATTCTTAGAAGAGTTCTTGCTCCTTGGGTAAGCACTAAGTAATGTTGTTTGTTGGCTGTTCCTTTCCACTTAATTAAAAGCCCAAATACCTCCATGTACGCTTAGGATAATTTTTAACGTGGCAAAAAGGTGTTTTCTCATGACTTCCAGCTGTCCTTCCACCTTCATCTCCTGCTGTTTCACTGAATATACTCAAGCCATCACGTGCGTCAGGCTTCTTCATGCCCTCCCGCCTCTTCGTCCTCTGCCCTGTCCATCTGACTCGAGAACTTTCACTCCTCCCCACCCACCCCAAGATGCAATTCAAGTATCTCCTCCACTGTTAAACCTTTGACTACTCTTAAACCCTTGCAGAGCTAATGTCTCGTTCTGTGTGTCCCAGTTAAGATCGCGATGTCCCTAGGGCAGGGACTCCATTTTTCCTTCTTCTTCGTATTCTCCGTAATTTGTGCAGTGCTGGCCCATAGTGTAAATCTGCAGTAAATGTTAGCTGGAAAGACTACAACTAGTAGAAGTTAGTGCTGGGACTGGAACCCTTGCCTGACTGAATTTCTGGCTCTTCAGGTTGTACTGCCCCGAGGAAAGAAGCTGTGGCTGCCTTGTCAGCAGGGACCCAGTGTAGTCGGTATCCAATCTGTTGTAGCCTGGGGCTTTTTGGTCACAACTAAAGGAGTATAGAAAAAATTTTATACTATAAGGCAGTACAGTAGCATGAAGGATGTAGTATGTGGCAAGTAGGGTGAAATCCCCAGTTAAAGAGTGTGTTTTGCCAGTCAGGTTAAGCAGTTCTGTTTTCCTACTTTAGAAGTTTGATGGTAAATGGTCAGAGACACCACATCTATTTATAGGTAGTCTGTGTGCCAGATTTGTTATCTCCTTTCCCCAGACTTGATAAACGAAAGAATGTTGGACTTAACTATTGGTAGTGTCTCCATTAATGAATAGGGAGTCTGGAGAAAACACGTGAACAGGAAATTCAAGGGCACCTAGTGTTGTTTTTATTAGTCCAGGAATTGTAGACTTGCAAATTGTATCCTGTTCTTTTCCTGACTAAAGAAAGGGCTTTAGTAAGAGACAAAGAACAGTGTTAAATCCATTGGAGGAATAAATTTGCAATATAATAAGCGCCAGTCCTCTAAATCATTCTTTGTAATAATTTGGTCACTTCTGCTCTTGGTTTTGTTTAATTTGAAATTTTTAAAGCCTGTTTTGTCTGGCTAGAAGGAAAGAATTTGTTCTTGTTTTTAAGGCTACTTTCTAAAAGATATTATTTAATCAAGATCAAGGGTAGGATTTTGGCTTTTTCTGTAATTGTATCCCTCAAGTAGGATTTGTTTCTGAACATTAGCCTAACATTAAATGATTCTGTAGTTTTTAATCCAAAGGAAACTAATATATGTGAAAGTACAATTTAAAATCCATTACAGTTGAGTTCTGTTAACATCATTTACTGAATGCCTACTGTGTGCCTAGCACTTTGCCAGGTGTTGAGTAGACACAGGTTTTTTTGCTCTGCTTTAGCTTTTAAACAAAGTGCACATATTTGCAGGTATGTATGTATAACTAGAATGGAAAGTTTTAATCATGATCAAATTATATAGTTGTTTGTGTGTGTGTGTGTGTGTGTGTGTGTGTGTGTATTACATATATACATTCCATACATATGTAAGTTGTTTTTCATTACTTGATATCCACCTTTGGATTTTGGATTAAACTCATTACATCTTTAAAAAAATTTTTTTAATGTTTATTTTTGAGAGAAAGGGTAGAGTGAGGGGGGGGGCAGACAACGAGGGAGACACAGAATCTCAAGCAGGCTCCGGGCTCTGAGCTGTCCGCACAGAGTCCAATGTGGGGCTAGAACCCAAAAACTGAGATCATGACCTGAGCCAGGTGCCCCAAACTCATCATAACATCTTCTAATGATGGGAGAAACTGCATCTTCTGTTCATCCCCACCTCCCCCTTCCAAATGTTGAAAAAAAGGAACAGGCACTTCTTTACTGGTGCTTGACAAGAATGATCTATAGGGAACTTAAAATCTATATGCCTAAATGAAGCTCCCTGGAATACTTACTGCTGCAGATTTTTATATCTGTTCCCCTTTTGAGGATTTAGGATGCATGATAGCATATTAAAGATGCTGAGAAGTCTTGAAGGAAGAAACTGGTTTAACTTTCTTTGATCTGGATTTCCCAAATTTATTTGGAATTCCTCAATTTCCAGTCCATCTTTCTCAGCCTTCCCTCCATCATCAAATCCCAGTTAACTATGATTTGGAATGTGTGCTGTATACCCTCCGTATTCCACTTTTCCTTCTTTGATTTTCTTGCGTGTGATCCTGAAACATAGAGCATGAACCCAGTGATTCTGAGGTTTCAAAGATGGTGTGGCAGTGTTACCTTAGGTAGCATTCTCAGAAGAGCAGCTCAGTACTTAAAACTCATTTGGCCATGATAATTCTTGAGTTCCATTAGTTTTCTTTTTTATTGTTTTTAAAAATAACACTCATGAAATTAAAGCATTCAGCGCATTTTAAACAAATTAAACTAGGTGCCACAAATAATGTCCTACATTTGTACAGCCCATTGTGGCTTTGCTGTGTACCATCTCAGGTGGCCTTAGATTATGCCTGTGAACCACGTAGGGCAAATATTATAAAACCTCTGTTGAGTTCACAGTGTTCTAGTGATTTGAATAAGGCCTTTCGATCAATTAGCAGCAGGTCCTGGATTAGATCTATAAATGTCTTGACTCCTAGGTTCAGTAATTTCTTTTTCTATAGTTGCTTATAGCCAACTTTTATAGAGTACTTTGTTTTTTGCCAACTCTTTTCATCTCTTCCTCCACCCCCCGTTTGACAGTTTGGCTCATTCATTTTTTAAAACCTACTATGTGTCAGATACAGTGCTATTGTGGGGAATACTAAAAAATGCATCAGGAAGAATTCTTGCCCAGAGGTGCTGCTGGTTTAGTGGGACAGATAAATGAGTGCCAAGAACCAGTGTGTGAGATGCACACCCATGGAGGAATACCAAATGTTATGCCTCTTCTGATAGGGAATGTTAGAGAAGTCATCACAGTAAGACTTGAGCTAAACTGGGCCTTAAAGGATCAGCAGGTCAGAAGTGATTGGGGATACGTCACACTAGGCTTTGGAGGCACAAAAGAGCCAAGTATGTTGGGAGAAGAGGGAGTGGTGAGGAGGGGCAGTAGAGAAGGTGAGACAGGCCAGTTGGAGATAGCACTTGGAGTTGGATCCTAACTCCAAGCACACTAGCCATGTGACTTTTATTTTCTTTTTTTAATATTTGTTTTTTTGAGAGAGAGAGAGACAGAGTGTGAGTGGACGAGGGGCGGAGAGAGAGAGGGAGACACAGAATCTGAAGCAGGCTCCAAGCTCTGAGCTGTCAGCATAGAGTCTGATGCGGGGCTGGAACTCACGAAGATAATGACCTGAGCCCAAGTCCGATGCTTAACCAACTGAGCCACCCAGGTGCCCAGCCATGTGTCTTTAGTCAGCTTTGGTTCTTTACCCTGCAGGGCTGTTGTAAGGAGGAAATGCAGTCATGCATAGGAAGTGCCCCTCTCTTGAATCCTCTGGAGGAAAAAGGGAGAAATCAGTGAATAAAATATCATAAAATTCCTGATAGGCATGACCATTCAGTGTATGTGAGTTGCCTTTGTTTATTATGCTAAGCTAATTTTGTTTGCTGCAGGCAGTGAAGAGACAGGAATGATCTTAAACAAGTGACACAATCAACTTCTTGTTCTAAAAATCTTTAGAGTAGTTAGCAGAGGAACAAGTTTGTGAAGCTAAAATAATAGTTTCATATTTAGACATAATGACTTTAAGACTCCTGAAGTACCTGAGGTATAAAACCAGCAAGAGGGCAGTGGAACTAGGAATTTGTCATAGTTAAACTATACTGTTAACATGTACTTGACTTGATTGACATTGGAGAACAAGAAAGGTCTTTTGGTTCATTCCATTACCCCTGGAGTCTACTGCAGTTCAGATCCATACACAGCAGTCTGTATCTTCATGTAATTAGGGAGAGGTGGGTGTTGGAGAGTCCAGCTAACAGTGCAACGTTGGATGCTCACTGTTGGCAATCTGGATCTTCTCTAGGTCTGTTATGATCTCCATCCAGATAAGCAAAAACGTCTTTAATGCATGGAACCATCCTAATCTTTTTTGGTCCAGATGTAGACTGTAGTAGGCAAATTTCTTATGGTCGGTGCCGCCCATCGGTAGCAGCCATCACAGTTCAGTCTGTCTCACCCTGCGAAGCAACCATTTTGCTACATTCCTTATCTTGTCTAATTGTCCAGTTACCTTCTTCAAACCAGTACTATGTTTGGCTGGCCTGGTGGTTTTTCAAAGATGGCACTTGAGTGACTAAGTAGACCGCAATGCCCAGTTAAGGCCACAAAACATCCCTACTGTCACCTGGCTTTATTTATACATTTGTGTTTTCTGTCTGGTTCAAATGAGTATCATTCGAAAATGAAATGGACCTTAGAGTCTGGAGAAGTATCCTGGACCTTGTTATAGCACTATTTGAAATGACATAGAATTCAGAATGAAATAGGCCAGCATGGACTCCATCCAAAGGGGCTTGTTTTTAAAAGTTGTTTTCCCGTAAAATGTATATACATAAGAATTGCTTCAGACTGATTTTGTGTGCATATTTGATGCACTGCTTCATGTTTCATAGAATTTATATTCCAAAGTTGCTTCTTACTATTTATCTGAACTATATTAACTCTTAGGCTTACCATTGAGTGCAGGCATATGTATTAGCAAAGTCCTGTGGATTTTATGCAGTGATCAATGAAGCAACAACAAAATAGATTGATCCTTTCTTGTTTTGAATGCTTGTTGACTACAGCCTTTTGTATAAAATGTGTCCATGTTGTGTGTGGATTGGTGCTTCTTCACTCTTATTCACCCCTGGTTTTGCCAACATAAAATTAATTTCCATTGCTTTGGGAATAGTGCATCTTCCTCTTTCTTTACTAGCACTCTATTCTTTTTTTTTTTTTTTAATTTTTTAACGTTTATTTATTTTTTAGAGACAGAGACAGAACATGAGCAAGGTAGGGGTAGAGAGAAACAGTGTGAGCAGGGAAGAAGTAGAGAGAGAGGGAGACACAGAATCTGAAGCAGGCTCCAGGCTCTGAGCTGTCAGCACACAGCCTGATGCAGGGCTCCCACCCATGAACTATGAGATCATGACCTGGGCCAAAGTCAGATGCTTAACCCACTGAACCACCCAGGTGCCCCAGCACTGTATTCTTTATAATGCGGAAGACTTGGATGGTTTAACTATGAGGGTAGACTTTTGCTTAATAGAAATTAAACCATCTCTAGAGTTTACTATGAGGGATAGAAAGTGTTTTTCTACTGAACAATTTGTGTTTATATGTTTCAGTTTCTGTTACTATGGCAATGACGGCAGGGACTACAACCTCCTTTCCTATGAGCAACCATACGCGAGAAAGAGTGACTGTGGCCAAGCTCACGTTGGAGAATTTTTACAGCAATCTAATTTTACAGCATGAAGAGAGAGAAACCAGGTATAGTAAAGGCTAGTCAGAAGTTTTTGTTTGGTTTAATAAGCTCTTGTGCTGCAAGTGGAGTGTAAACACATTGTCTATTAATAATATAAATATTGTGGGTTGCTGTATACTGTTTTTAGGTTTCCTATACTGACAGTGCCTCTAGTTATTTTAACAGAATGGTTTCTTGTCCTCTGCACCCATAGTCTATCACATGTCAATTGATATTTTAAATAAAACATTCCCAGCTGTGAACTTATAATATATCCTTATACTTTCGGAATAATTAATTCTAATCGAAAGCCATGTATAGAGTGAGAATGAGAGTGGAAGAATAAAAACATGAATGAGGTGTTATTCTGCCTTCAGAAAACTCTAGTAAGGCAGGTAATGCACATAAATATTACATGACAGAGTGAAAAGCGTCACTAAGAGAAGTGCAAAGAAGAGGGAGATTGCTTTTGAGTAAAGCAGCTGGGAGGGCTTCATAAATGGTGGTGGCATTTCTCAGAGTTCTTAAAGAAGGGTATTAATTATATATACAGAAAAGGGAGAAGGAAGAGAGAGAAGAGCAGGAGGAAGGATATTACAGACCGAAGAAATCACCTTCAGTGCTGGGTCAAGCAAGAGCCGGTTGAGCTCAAGGTGGATCTCAGCATTTCCTGGGAGCCTGGGCTGCTTTGTTAATGTAGCTATTCTCATGGGAGTAAAGACCCTTGAAGATTTTTGAGCAGAATCCGTGATCATGGGTGTTTCTCTAGAAGAGTACTTTAGTCATGATGTACAGAATGGATTGTGGGTAGAGAGATAAGAAACAGGAAAGGCTAGTGATATAGTCCCAGCATTTGGAAAGCAGGCTTGAATTAGGACCATGACAGCAGCAGGAGAATAGAATTTCAGAGTGAGAAAGATTGACAGAAGTGGTGACTAGCCAGATATGAATGTCGGGCAGGTCTAACTACACATCAGACAAGCTGAGCAGAGAATTGAACTCGAAAATAAAACTTAAATTATTATTCAGAAGTCAACCTGGAGACACAGAGTAGGAACATATGAAGGAGAGTTAAATATGGAGCATGGGGGGAGAGCTAACATATCTTTAACCAAAGTTCCTAAAGGAAGAGAAGAAAGAGGTTGGGGCAGAGGCAGGATAAACTTAAGAGTTCACCATGGGCAGAACTTCCAGAAGAATCCATTTAGGCTGAAGGAAAGTGATCACAGAGATAAATATGAATGTGTGGATAAATCTCAACGCAAATTGTATAAAAACAGCAATGATGATAAAGTCTTATACACTTGTTACAGTAGAATTAAAATATTTTCCAATGATGGACTCTCAGTCAGGAGAGAAGTTAGTGGAATTAAAGTGTTGCTAGAGATCTTTGTATCTCCATGATAGAGATACGACATACAGAGGGGTAAAGATTGATTCATTTCAGACTAACAGAGTTTGTTAAGTCTAACTTCCAAACTAATGAAAGGAAAATAATGAAATGAGTCGGGGGGGCGGGGAGGGGGGGGAAGAACCGGCTTAAAATAAGGCAAGGGAAAAAGCAAAACTGAAATGCCAAAAAGTTGACACAAATAGAGACCACACAATCAGCTAGAAATGAAGGCAAACATATGAGTAATTACACTAACTGTAAATATAATGAAAGTCTCTGGAAATGATCCAATCACTAAGGAGAGTAAATGGAGTAGAAGAGAATCCGGGAAAGAAAGACTGCTTCTTTGGGAGGCAGACACTTAAGTTGTGCATCAGAATTTTGAAGGCTTGTTGTCTTTTTTTGATGAAATCTTTGAGTAGTTCAGTTTTGCCCTCTATTTCCAAACAAAGCAAAGTAAGAATAAAAGTATCTGCTGTTATTTAAGAAAAAAAAAAAAAAAAAGGCAGTCTCAGCTTGGTGTCATGTAAGTCCTATTAAACAGCTCGCGCTTACTGCAAACTTGTACTTCAGGATTCTATGCGACAAATTTTTAAGGCTTAACTAATTGCATAAAGACAAAGCCAAACAGAGTACCAACCAGAACAAAACATCAGAGCATTTAGGAAGAAGACCATTTTCTTTGAAAGGTGCACGGGAAGTCATGGGTCTTCTCATTTAGATATGGTGGAAACAGACGAAGGCTACTGCCTCTCTCTCCAGAGTAAGGGATGACTGCATGAAGAGTTCGTTTTGGCCAGGATTGAGGAAAGAGGACAGTAGTGATGTGACAGAAGAATGAAGTTGCTTGTACAGTGATAGGCCCTCCCAGATGAATGGTCCTCTTACACTGTGGATTCTTTCCACAGAGGAGAAAGCTCAAAATCACTCAGCAAGCAGCCTTGCCATGCCCAGAGGTGCATGGTAGCAGGCCCAGAGCTTATTCCATTCCAAGGGTTGGGCTTAGAAGAACAGCGTGTAAGTAAAAGATAAAAATCAGTGTGATAAGCACCAAGAAGTCTATTACAGATGTTGATGAAGTAGGCAGAGAACATGTCATTACGTGTCGTTGCCATTGGAGTGCTGATTTATGAACAGGCTTTAGATATTTTTGTTACGAATTTTCTAAGAAAATGATGGGTTAGGAACGCACTTACCTTCAGACATATTACCATAAAGGACAAATGCTAGAAAATGTATTTGATGACTTCAATCCTCCACCCTTAGGTACATTCCCATGTAATTAAATCCTGGAAAGTTAGTCTTCTGACATAGTCCAGAACCAGCTAGGAAGAATGCTCTTAGGTTCATCTTTAGGAAAAATCAGTATGGTAGAAATAAAATGCTTAATATTCTCTTGGAAATGAGCTGCAAAATTTGTATAACAGCCCACCCCCTAGTTCCTAATGACTTAATTCACCCACCCTTCCCGCCCTCCTCCCCATCCCTGCAGTGCTTGCTTAGTGTGCTTCAGTGGTGTCACTTAAAGATAATGAATAACTGAACTTGGCTATACCTAGAATAGCAAATGTTCTGGTGGTTAGTGGGGTTTTTTTACGTACACATATGACTTTCCAATTTTCAAAGAATTAGAATAAAATCTACTCAATTGCATTGAACATGTTTCTTGATTGATTAGGAAATCAAGCTTAGACTTGAAATGAAGGACTTATACAAGCTCAGTTAGCTAATAAGTTATTAGAATCGGGATTCAAACGGAATATCCACCTTAAATATTTACACTTTTAGTCACTATAGTTACCTTTATATAATTCTGATTTAAACATTGATAAATGTTAATGGTTTTGGTGGTTTGAATATTAGATAACATATTTTCCTTATTAGAACATTAGTCACCTTTGCCAATCATTGATTTAAGCAGCATTAGAGGCAAATTTTTCATTTGGCTGGTGTGAGAAAGTGATTTGAAATCTGGGTTGGATTTAATTTTGAGAAAGAAAACTATTTTCTTGATTATTTTGATTCATCTTGAAAGACTTTTTTTTTTTTTTAGTATAGCAAACTTGAGGGGTAACCTTGAATAAAAAATAAACATTTCTTAAATGGGGATAATTAGAATGTATTTCAAATCTAAATTATTTTTTCTTTGAAAAGGCAGAAGAAATTAGAAGTGGCCATGGAAGAAGAAGGATTAGCAGATGAAGAGGTAACATTAGCTGTAATTAATATGACTATAGGGTAGCCATACTATGTACTTGAAAATTGCTAAGAGTGGACCTTAAATGTTCACGCTACAAAAAAAAAAAAATTAACTTATGTGAGGTGATGGGTATGATAACTAGCCTTATTTTGGTAATCATATTATAATATGTATGTGCATCAAATCATCACATTGTATGCTTTAAGCTTGCGTTATGTCAGTTACAGCTCAAGAAAATTGAAGAGGGAGAGACTAATTACTGTATAATGACAACCCCAGTGACTTTTTCATTTACTGATATCAGATGATTTTATAACTTAGGTAATGCAGATTTCATAATTGGAATATGAGCTTCTTTGTTGCTGTGATGGAGATCATTAAAAGGAGGCAGCTTGTTTTAAGTTCCGGGAACATAGATTTAGTGAACAGCATCTATAGTATCCTAAGTGTATGGAATAAGAAAAGAGGAGACTAAGAAGAATCAGTGAATTGCCAAATCTTCTCACAATTTTTTCCTGAATGTATCTTAAAACCATCTAGTTCTCTAGTCCAGTGCTTTAAAAAAAACTTTATTTTTTTAAGTGTATTTATTTATTTTGAGAGAGAGAGAGCGCGCGAGCGCCTGAATGGGGGAAGGGCAGAGAAAGAGATGGGGACAGGGATCTGAAGCAGGCCCTATGCTGACAGCAGAGAGCCCGACGCCAAGCTTGAGCTCGAATTCACAAGTAGTGAGATCATGACCCAGGCTAGAGTCAGACATTCAACTGACCGAGCCACCCAGACACCTGCCTCTACCCTACCTCAAACTACTGTGTATTTCACTTAAAGAATAACTGCCCCCAGCTAGTCTCTTCACACTCCCAGGTTTTCTGCCTACACTATCCAGAGTTTTCGGTCTAAAAACAGGTTTGAGGGGCACCTGGGTGGCTCAGATGGGGGCCAACTCTTGATCCTGGCTCGGGTCATGATCTCCTGGTCCACGGGATCTAGCTCTGTCAGCTGTGCTGACAGCATGGAGTCTGCTTGGGATCCTCTCCCCCTCTCCCTCTCCCTCCCTCTCTGTCCCTCCCCCTCTCATGCATGCATGCACTTTCTCTCTCTCTAAATAAATAAGCTTAAAAAAAATAAAGACGGGTTTGATCACATCACTCTTGCTTAACACCCTTCATAAGCTCCCCAGTACTCTCGGGTAAGGGAAGTCTTGAACATGACTGTGTCAGACCCTACACACTTTGGCCTCTGCTCTCTCTCCAGCCTCATCTGTTGTCACTACCTCCACGCTGCCCACCAATACTGAGTTACTTTAACTTCCACACTCTTGCCTGTGGACCTTTCACCTGTTATTTCTGCCACTCAGAACTTCCTTACTCCCGCCCAGCTCCTCTCGTTCTTTTAGAAGCTCTGGGCCTCACTTCGGGCCTCAGCACCACTGGGAAGTCTTCCCTGATCTCTTGGGGTGCCCCCCCTGCATTCTGCACTCCCACTGTTCTGTCTGCATGGCAGCCCTAAAATACCTCCCCGCGGTACAAACTCCGTCACGTCTTACTCGGCGTTACCCCCCCAGAGCTGGCAGAGGGCTAGACAAAATTTAGTGAATACATGAACTCCCTCAAGGAGTTTACTGACCAGAAGGAGAGATCATGTATGTGTGTGTGTGTAAAAACATGTATACATGATAGACTCTAGAAAGCTCTGAAAATATAGGGATTTTTTTTTTTCTAATTCAGAGGAAGTAACAATTGATTTGAATGTTGAAAACAATAGGTAGATTTACATGAGAGTTAAGAAATACATACAGAATGATGCAGAACAATGAACTGAAGGATCCAGTAAAGGAAATAACAAGGTCAGGTGACATCACATAGTGGAAAGTCTAGACTAGAAAGAGCTTACTGAGAAACGTACACTTTATTTTCTAGGCAGTAGGGAGGTACAACCTAGATTAATTTGCTTAACAGGTTTCAATGATCAGAAAAGAATTCTGTATTTAAAGAGTAGTCTAGGGGCGCCTGGGTGGCTCAGTCAGTTAAGCATCCGACTTTCGCTTAGGTCATGATCTCGCGGTTCATGGGTTCGAGCCCCGCGTCGGGCTCTGTGCTGACTGCCAGCTCAGAGCCTGGAGCCTGTTTCAGTCTGTGACTCCCTCTCTCTCTGACCCTCCCCTGCTCACGCTGTCTCTCTCTCCTTCTCTCAAAAATAAATAAAACATTTTAAAAAATAAAAAAAAGAATAGTCTAACAAATGATGACTTGAAATCAAACAATTATTTAATCTTCCCTGTACCTTTCCTAGTACTTTACCTGTATTTTTCTGTTGGAAATGTTTAAGTGAAATAAAATATATTTAATGATTTGGACTAAAGGTGGTTATTTTGTTAATCAGTTGACTCAGCCTAGAAAATCTAAATTATTTACGTAAAATTACTATAATATTTTAAAAACTCATTTAATTTATATTCTTTAAGCTTTACGTGAGAAAGGTAATGATTTAGATCTGTATTATAATCTATAGAGTAAAAATAAGGGCAAGCACATCTTTCCACCCATTTATTAGTATTAATTTTCTTATCATTAATAATCATACAACTGTAATTATTTTAATGTACATTGTACATCATTATATCGATAGAGGAATCTTAAGCATAAGGTCCTAATTCAGAATCTAGAGGGAGAAATGATAAAACCAGTTGCCCAGGGGCCACGCAGATAACATGAATGAAGTAAGCTGGCCGGCTTGGTTTCACAACATCTTAGGTTCTAGATTCTTTCGACCAAACACACTTTATTTGCATATTCAGCTGCTAAGACTGTCATCTCACTTCCACAAAAAAGTAGATTCTTTTTCTCTTTCTAAAATATTTGAACCTCCCCGTTGATCTTTTGGTAGTGACATACCACTTTTCACTTTACTAAACGAGAACAGGAGCTCCAGTCCAATTCTACATGTCCCCTGATGACTGGCATCAGGGGTGAGGACTGTGACAGGTTAGAAACCCGATGTCTTTCAGGGGAGTGACTGTCACTTTGGCCAAGTGTGGCCAAGTTCCTGTTTTTCAAGAGAAGCTAGAAATCTGGACTTTTATGCGAAATCACCTACTTTTTAAAATATCGGCAAGTAATTCAAGTGCTCTAGAAACAACTTGCAGGCCAAATCCACTATTTCGGAGGTTGAATACAGTTTGTTGCTCCCAGTTTCCAACAGCTGGTCTGCACCAGGATGTGCAAATACATTTAGAATGGTTTTCTTTAATTCTTCCAAAGAACTGGTAGAAAATGTGATGATTTATACCTACAAACAGCGCCCTATAAAAACTATAAAACCTCTAGCATTTTTCTGTGAAGATACTTTAATTCCACAAATGCTTATTATTAGGCCCATGCTGGGACCTAGATTTTGTCAAATTCTAGAAAATAGACATCCTCTCTTAACCTTAATATAAAATATATTGGAACTATCATTATGTGGGGTGGATTTTTTAAAAATAAAACTGTTTTCTAAAAATCTAGTTTTAGGGGCACCTGGGTGGCTCAGTTGGTTAAGCGTCTGACTTCGGCTGAAGTCATGATCTCATGGTTTGTGGGTTTGAGACCGACGTTGGGCTCCGTGCTGACAGCTCAGAGCCTGGAGCCTGCTTCAAGTTCTGTGTCTCCCTCTCTCTCTCTGCCCCTTCCCTCTCACACTCTGCCTCTCACTTTCTCAAAAATAAAATAAAACATTAAAAAAATCTAGTTTTAAGATGAAAAGTAGTATTTATCCCTAATTTTGTAATGGAAAATCTTGGTGAAGTAATTTGAAAGTTATTTCTGAAAAATAAACCGTACACTGTGGCCACATAGAAAGTCTGTGCAGAATGGAAGTTGCCAGCTGAACTCTCATATCGCAGAGCTTCTGTGCACATTGGCTTCTATAAAAACTGAACATCCCACAGATCATGAGTTTGAGGAACATCCCTTTTTTTTTTTTAAGTTTATTTATTTATTTTGAGAGAGAGTGTGCAAGCTTGGGGAGGGGCAGAGAGAAAGGGAAAGAGAACCCCAAGCAGGCTCTGTGTTAGCACAGAGCCCGATGTGGGGTTTGATTTCAGGAACCATGAGATCATGACTTGAGCCAAGACCGAGGGTCAGATGCTTAACCAGCTAAGCCACCCCAGGTGCCCCAAGGAACACTCATTTAAAAAGGAATGGAGAAAGGAAGAAAACGATGTGTGTCTAGTTTCATCTCACTTACGAAAATCCCATCAGACATGGAATATTCTTCACTCTCATAGAAAACCAAACTAGACAAATTTAAGCTGCTTTTAAAGAGAGCCATGAAATGTTAAACCTGTCTCCAGATTTTGTTCTCTTTGGTGAAAAAGGATATAATTACCACAAAAACGTGATTTGTTTTTCAAGGTTGTTTAATCTACACAGGTCATGAACAGATGCATCAACATGCTTTTTTTCATCAATATATATATTTTGAATTTATCAAGTTTTTAATTCTCAGTATAGTTAACATACAGTGTTATACTAGGTGTACAACATAGCAGTCCAACAATTCTGTGCATTACTCTGCTCAACGTGTCGTCAGTACATTTTTTTTAGCACTAGCTTGCTTCAGCTCCCTGCAGACTGCAACACCGACTTTAAGACTAATAGATCATGAAATAGGTTTTTCTTTTTTCTTTTTTTTAAAGTAACCTCACAATGTTATAGTGATGTCCCATCTTTGTAAAATTATGTGCTCCATATGCTTGTGATTCTCCTTTTTTGCCATCATATAGCTGTGCCCCACACGATGTAAATATTGTTTACTTGCTGCATTCCACAACCTATCAAATATTAGTGAACATTATTTTCTTTAGTGTCTTCTCTCTTGTTGATTTTGAGCACAGTTTATTAAAGTAGGTAATAAGGTCATCTTTTTCATTTGGATTAGACAAGTTTCTGAAACTACACCCAACTGTATTCCATTTTTATAGTCCATGAAGTCAACAGTCCAGAATGTCTTCTAAATTTCTTAGATTCATTCATTTCTGTAATTAAAACAACCCCCCCCAACCCTCCTGACTGCTTTGTAAGA
The DNA here is from genome assembly GCF_003009895.1 of Hyaena hyaena. Classification (NCBI taxonomy): domain Eukaryota; kingdom Metazoa; phylum Chordata; class Mammalia; order Carnivora; family Hyaenidae; genus Hyaena; species Hyaena hyaena. The sequence goes on along the minus strand of NW_024080814.1, from coordinate 1,092,452 downwards.
CATGATACTATAGTGCCACCATGTGGCCTTTTTAATTATAGTCTTAAAACAAGCTACGTTTTTGGGCTCTTTGGTTTTACTAGTATTTCAGTTATTTTAAAAAAATCAATGAATGAGCATTTTTGAACAAAAAAAATAGTCTTCATTATTTCTACCATTGATGTGCCTGAGTGTATAACTTCATTCAGCTGTTTAAAGATATTCAGTGGTGGCTGGCTGTCTCAGTAGAGTCATGTTAACCCTTGATCTCAGGGCTGGGAGTCTGAGCCCCTTGTTGCGTGTAGAGATGACTTAAAAATACAGTCTTTAGAGAAAATTTTTTTTAATGTTTTATTTATTTCTGAGAAAGAGAGAGACAGAGAGAGAGAGAGTGTGTGAACATGGGGGAATCAGAGAGAGAAGGAGAATCTGAAACAGGCTCCAGGCTCTGAGCTGTCAGCACAGAGCCCCATGCGGGGCTCGAACCCATGAACCGCGAGATCATGACCTGAGCCAATGTTGGACACTTAACTGACTGAGCCACCCAGGCGCCCCTAGAGAAAAGATGTTTAAGTTGAAAACATCATTTCTGGATTTCATTTTCTTAGATTAACTTTGTTCCAAGGATCAGAATTCCATTGCATTGGGGATATACACTTACAGATTTCCAATTAATTGATAGTTTGCCAAACCTTTTTGAAAGCAGATACACCCAGGAGTAGTAAGAGACTACTCAGTGGTTATACTTTGTGCTGCATTTAAAAGCAGTGCTTCTGAGCTGTTAAGGTCATTTGACTTGCCTTTCCCTCCGACTGGACTCCTGAAAACCTGGCAGGGTTCATTTGAAGATGAACAGGTGCTTAATTTTTTTGATTTTGTTTATTTCTCACTATATGTTACCTCAACTAGGAACTAACAGAATGTCAACAGAGTTTTGTTGGGAAGGGGAAAAATGAGGTTTAGGACAATGAGATAGATGCCTATTCTGAATGTAACCTACAGGTATTTCATAATGTTTCTTATTAATGGCGGTTATTTTTGGTGATCTTTAGAGAGTGAACTGTGAAATTACTGACTTTAATATTTTAATGAATTCTTCATGTAATCATTATGTGGGGTTTTTTTTTTTGCAATTTCATATTTTTAGGAAGTTGTATGCCAGATTTCAAGGAGTTTATTAAAATTTATCTAAGAAAAAAATCCTGTCAAAAGCAAATCTCTATGGAAACACTGCTGTTATGTTATTTTGGTGTCCTAATTCTCAGTAGTTGTGACAGAACAACCTTGGAAATTAGGGAAGTGAAGCAAAGTAGATTGCCTGACTATAAAAATAATTACCAGAATACTATTAGCATTTCCTAAAGTTTAATTTTTATTTATAAATTAAGTTAGCATATAGATGAAATACATGATAATCTCATTAAGGTAAAATATTTAATGGAGTCCACATGAAGAATAACGATTTATCGATTGTTAAAAATAAAAAATAGTTTCTTAAGATTGCTTTATTCTTTTCATGCTTAATGAATATTTGACTTTGGTAAATAATTTCTAGTACTAGTATATAATATTTAAGATACATTACTCCCATTTTTATATACCTTATCTTTTTAATACTATAGCCTTTCTTGAAAACAAAAATCATCTTTTTAAATTGCCTTTTTTTTAACAGAAAAAGTTACGCCGATCACAGCATGCCCGAAAGGAAACAGAGTTCTTACGGCTCAAGAGGACCAGACTTGGCTTGGATGACTTTGAGTCTCTGAAAGTTATAGGAAGAGGAGCATTTGGAGAGGTTACTTCTTTTTTTCTTTTTTCTTTTTTTTATGTTTATTTATTTTTAGAGAGAGACAGAGTGCAAGCAGAGGAGGGGCAGAGACAGACACACACACAGAATCCCAAGCTGTCTCCAGGCTCTGAGCTGTCAGCACAGAGCCTGACAAAAGATCATGACCTGAGCTGAAGTCGGACACTTAACTGAGCCACCCAGGTGCCCCGAGGTTACTTCTTTTCTAAAGGCACTGCTATTGAAAGCGAATATCTTCAGATAGTTTAAAATATATATTAAAATAGCTTACTTATCAAATAGTTTAATTTTAATGGAATTCCTAAAACATAAGCAGGGGCAAATTGCCACTGTCTCTTTAAAGGAACTTATCTTTTGTTCCTAAATCAATAGTAGTGACTGTTTAACATTGATAGTATGATCAATTTTTACATTCTAGGTGCGGCTGGTCCAGAAGAAAGATACAGGCCATATCTATGCAATGAAGATATTGAGAAAAGCTGATATGCTTGAAAAAGAGCAGGTATGAGTTCTTTAGCACATGTAACCAGAGGAACACCACTGGCTAGGTGTAGAGGAAATGGAAATATTGGAATTTATAAAAAGGAATCTACACATCTTACTACATATAGTCCTGTTAATTGTTTTGATAGCCTGTTCCATTGTTTCTCAATTCTTAAAGTTAAAATTTCTTCCAGATTTATAACCTGAAAATGTCTTAGCCTGCCACAGAGTAGGTGGCTTAAACCACAGAAATTTATTTTCTCATAGCTCTGGAGGCCAAAAGTCCAAGATCAATATCATGGCAGGGTTTGACTTCTGGCGAGGTGAGCTTACTGGCGTGCGGATGGCTTCCCACAGAGTGCCCTTGGTGTGTGCACCGAGAGAGAACTGAGCTCTTGGGCATCTTTTCTTACAAGGACACTCTCCCCCTCTCCCTCCATGACCTCCGTTAACCTTGATTACTTCCTTTGAGGCCCCATCTCCCAGTTCAGTCACCCTGAGGGTTAGGGCTTCACCATAGGAATTTGGGGGGCTTGCGAGGGGTACACAGTCAGTCCATAACAAAAGACCTTCTTTTCTGACTTCAGTGAAAACAAAGGACAGTTCTCAGCTTCCTTTATCCCCCATCACATAGAAGCAAGAGCAGTCTCCTGAGAGTCTGCTGATTTTACATAGTTCTAAAATCTGTAACCCCTCTAATTTCATACTCCTGGATTCTCCATGTTTCCTGTGACTTAATGCAGTTTAAGGGTTGGCCATAAATCTGAAAACATCAGTATTACTTTATGTACTCACCTCTGTGTCTAGTCTGGGTGGATACTCCACGGAACCGTAAATTGGTTACATATGCTAGGGAAGGACTCAACAGTGGGGACACGGAGGATAGTGCCTCTCTCTACCTAATTCTTTACTTCAGCCTTTTAGTGTCTGCCTAAAGTTTACTTACCAGTTCAGGGTTTTTGTTTTTTATTAATTTATTTTTTAAATTTATTTTTGAGAGTCAGAGAGAAACAGCATGAGTAGGGGAGGGTCAGAGAGAGAGACACAGAATCTGAAGCAGGTTCCAGGCTCTGAGCGGTCAGCACAGAGCCTGATGGGGGCTCGAACCCACGAACCGTGAGATCATGACCTGAGCCGAAGTCGGTCGCTTAACTGACTGAGCCACCCAGGCGCCCCACCAGTTCAGCTTTTTATTGAATGGGTTGAGGAAGAGGTTTAGTCCAAAAGACCAAAGCGCTTGTCATCGTAGACTCCTTTGATTCTTCTTTGCTTCCACTTTCTTCTCAGCCGGGGCAGCCGTGGTAGAGGGAGCGGGACCTCCCCCTGGTGCAGCACTGGCTGCTGGGGCGGGCCCACCGGCTCCTACTTTGCAGATGAGGCTCCTGATGTTGACGCTGGCCAGGGCCTTTGGAGACCAGCTAGGCCAGAAAGGTTCAACATCTGTACTTGCTGCTTTAATGAGGGTGTTGACCCTAGACTGTCCCCTCATGGTCCCACGGGATGAGGACTGAGCAGAAGCAGGGGAGTCCCGAGACAGAGGCCATGGTGCAGACGAGAGCTGTGTCTGGCCTGCTGCTAGTTGCTGGATGAACTGAGGGCCTCCCCCCAGTGTGGCCTTAGCTTCCTCTGAAGGACCGAGCACCTTCGTGGCAGCTCAGAAAAGCCCCACCGAAGCTTCCTTGGTATTACAGCGGAATACTATTGATTTTCATTTAAACATGCCCTCTTGAATTTTCACTGGGTTCTTTCACTATTTCTAGTCTGTGCACCCAGCAAGTATTTATTTGGTGCCTGTGATGTGCCATGTGTGCCTATAATGTGCTCTAGTTCTGGGAATACAGTGGTTAACAGGACAAACCTGATCATTGTTTTTTTCCAGTAGTGGGGAAATAGGCAGACAGCTATTTCAAGTAGTCATGATTGAGAAAGAATGTAAGGAAGGTTGTAACAAAAGGGTAAATTGATGCAGATGACCTGGGTTTAGGAGGGATGTGTCTCTAAAGAGGGAATATTTGATGAAAGACTGAGTAATGAGAAAGAATGGCAGATAAAGATCTGGTAGAACAAATATCTGCAAATGCAGAGGCCCTTAGGCAAGAATAGTCTAGTCCTGCTCAAAGAGGAGAAGGAAGCCCTTGTGGCTAGAATTCAGTGCGGGAAGAATGGTGGGAGAGGCAGGCAGGGACAAGATCACGCAGGGCTTTGAAGGCCAAGACAGAACCTTTGGGTTTTATTCTCAATGCAAGGGGAGGACACTCTCGTTTGAACAGGGGAGTGGCATTGATGTTTTACAAAGATGACTCAATCCCTTTGCTTGCTGACAGACGAAACCAGAGTTGAAGCAGAGAAGCCCGCTGAGAGACTGTGTGGCAACTCCAGCCAGGACGTGACTGTGGCTTATAGTGGGGCTGCAGCAGTGACGCTGAAGGAAAGTCCTGCAGACCAAGTGTGTTTTAGTGGAAGAGTCCGCAGGATTTTCTGTGATGTCCTATTGGGGGATGAGAGGAGGGGTGATGGGAGTGAGGAAAAAATAGAAGAATCAGGATCATACTTGGAGTTTCACTTAGGAATGGGGTACACGATGGTGTTGTTTCTGATTCAGAAAAGACTGAATTAAGAACAGGTTTGGAGATGAGGGGAATGAAGAGTTCTCTTTGTGCATACTAAGTTTGAGCTGCCTGTTAGATCTCCAAGAAGAGGTATTGAGTTGACAGTTGGCTAGAATAATACAGAGAGAAGTTTGACTAGAAATATAATTTGGAAGCCAGCAATATATTGATCGTATTTAAAGTAATTCGACAAGATGAAATTGCCTAGAAAACAAATCTGGATAGAGAAATAAAGGGGGCCTGGATCCAAGCCCTAGAGAGCAATAGGCAGAAGAGAAACCAGCCAAGGGGACTGAGAGGGAACATCTAATCAGGGAGGGCAAGCTGGGAGAACATCTAATCAGGGAGGGGCCCTGGAAGCCAAGAGAAGAAAGTGTTTAGAGGAGGAGGTGAGTGGTCAACTATGTGGAATGCTGCTAAGTGAGGACAAGGAGGAAGACAAGCCAGTGGATGTCCCAATATGGAGATTAACAACTTGGCAAGTACATTTCCAGTGAATTGGGGGGCAGAAGCCTAACTGAAATAGTGTTACAGGAAGCAAGAAGTGGAGATGTGAGCACAGAGAAATCTTTCATGTGAAGCAGAACAAAGAACAGATTTGTAAAGTGGGATTTAGGATAAAGAGGTTTTTTTCTCTCTTTCTCTTTTTAAGACAGGAAGTGTTTGATGACGATTGGAAGAATCAGAAAGAAGATTGAAGATGTAGGAGAGGGGAGATAATTATAGGAATACATTGGAAGACAGAAGAGTTGGTCTTTGATAGGAATAGACACGTACTTATCCATTAAAACAGGAAGGAGAGGCAGAGAAAACGGGGACAAATGCAGGATGGCTGATCTGGTAGTGTCAAGTGCCAAGTTCCTACCTGAGTGTAAATAAGTGAGGCCATCATCTCAGTAGATAGCCAGCTGGAGATATAAGGGCAGAGAATTTGTGAAGTAGTCAAAACTATCGACTTGAATGGTGTGAACGCAGACTTGCTAGGGAAACACAGTTGAATACCTGTGGAGATTGGCAATCAGGAATGTAAAGTGAAACCAGTTAGCAGAGTTAGGTAATCTTTCTGTAGTAATACTTAGTTGCTTTGGGGATGTTTTGATGTTTTGGCAGGAAAATACAATGGAAGAAGAGGACAAGGGAGTTTAAAGCATTATAAGAGTGATCATAATGATGGAGTCTAGGCTGGACACAAAAAGAAACGAAATTGTGAGGAGACTAATCGAGAAAAAGTTGTAGAGTCCATGGAGTCTTGAAGTACAAGAATAAGATCTGGAAAGACAAAAGGTGGAGATTAGATGGGAGGGTTCCTTGAGGCTCCTGAGTGGCTCAGCTGGTTAGGCGTCCAACTCTTGACTAAGCTCAGGTGATGATCTCACTGTTCGTGGAATTGATCCCCATGCTGGACTCTGTGGAGCCTGCTTGGGATTCTCTCTCTTCCTCTTTTTCTGCCCATCCCCCACTTTCACATGCAATCTGTCGCTCTTGCGCTCTCTCATACTCTCTCAAAATAAATAAATAAACATAAAAAAAGGGAGGGGGGCTCCTGGGTGGCTCAGTTGGTTAAGCATCTGACTCTAGCTCAGGTCATGATCTCACTCTTTGGTTCCTGGGTTCGAGCCCCACATCGGGCTCTTTGCTGTCAGCACAGAGTCTTCTTCAAATCGTCTGTCCCCCCGCCCCTTTGCCATGTGTGCTTTCTCTCTCTCAAAAAGAAATGAAAAATAAACAAACATTAAAAAAGGTTCCTCAAAATTGAGATTTTAGAAGGGATACAGTTTTTGTAATGAGAAGGTTACCATGGTGGCTGACGTGCGGTGGTGGAAGAGATTGAGGATGAGGAAGAAGTCAATCAATAGATAGGGTAGCTGATGGTTCATCCTTATGGCGGTTGAAATCTATCCATGGGTGGAAAAGATAGAAAGGAAGTTGGTGAGCCATGAGCTGAAGTCATGAATGAGAGGGATTGACTGGGAGTTCTATAAATGAGAGCTGTGAGGATAGATGATGGCTGATGGGATTTCACAGCATGCACTTCAAAGGAGTTGCAGAGAAGGAAAGTGCCACAGTGGTTGAGACAGCATGAAAATGAGCAGGAAACCTACCCCCTCACCAAGTAAGGTGTGAGAGAAAAGCAGGCCATTCTTGAGAACTCACTGTGCAGGAAGACAGAACTCAGCAAACAGCCTATTTTCAGGCAAGATAACAAGGTGATAGGAACCATCCAGAGGTGAGATGATAGGGGACTTTTTTGAAGACAGACTGATTCCAGAGGGAAGAGGTTTGGAACTCAAGGAAGGTTGAAATACTGAATTGTATTAGAGAAGCACAGATAATGATAAGAATAAAGGCCTGGGTCAAGACGTAGAGGTGAAAGACAAAGAGATTAACAGGATCTAACTAAGCCCTGTGGGATTAGTCCTGGATAGGCTTTTGGAGGAAGGACAAAAGGAAGCAGTTCGTTAGTTACTAGCCACATGTGGCTACCAGGCACGTAAGTAGAGCTAGGCTGAATTGATAATACATACCAGATTTTGAAGATGCCGCACAAAAAAATCTCAATAATGTTTTTATATTGATTATGTACTGAAATGATAACATTTTAGATACATAGAATTACATAAACTTTATTATTAAAATTAATTCCCCCTGGGGCACCTGGGTGGCTCAGTCGGTTAAGATTCTGACTTCAGCTCAGGTCATGATCTCACTGCCCATGAGTTCGAGCCCTGCGTCCGGCTCTGTGCTGACAGCTTAGAGCCTGGAGCCTACTTTGGATTCAGTGTCTCCCTCTCTCTGCCCCTTCCCCAGTACCATTCTGTCCCTCTCAAAAAAATAAAGTAAAAACATTAAAAACAATTTTTTTTAAATAAAAAACATTTCCCCTGTTTCATTTTACTTTTTATGTGGCCACCAGAAATCTTTAAATTATATATGTGGCTTGCAGTGTATTTCTGTTGGACAGCACCAATCTAGAATATTTTGCCAGAAATTGAAGAGCTTCTGACCATTCTTCATTCCTGTGCATGGAAAAATCCCACTGGAGCCCAAACATCAAGTCTATTTTGCATGGTGTGCATTTTCTACCATTGAATTTCATTTTAGAAAACTGTAGTCACTCACTTCTGAAAGGTCATTACTTCATGTATCACATTTACTTCAGTACTAGCCAATCCACAAAATTAAGTAGCAACTTAACTTCTTGATTCTTCTTGATTCTAATCTGGTATTGTGGTACCAGATTACTATGTGTGATAACTTCCTATTCTTTGAAGACATCCTGTGACCTGACTTTAAGACATTTAAAAACAATCAAGACAAGTTTTGATATAGTTTTTCCTGACAGCACCAGATGCAGCATCAGAGGTTTGAGGTTTTTCCTTTACCAGCCTTAAAATACTTTGTAAAAGACAATGGGTACAAATTTTGATACTATTTTTCACTTTATGAAACAGATCCAGAGAGGTTATAAGGTTTTTTGATGCCAGAAAACAGGTTCATAGTTTTCAGCTGTTGTTCCTGTGCTTTGCCCTCAGAGCATTTATTGCACCAGGTAATAAATACAGTAATCCCAGATATGACATTTTAAGCAGATCTTATTTCATTATCATGAAAAAGTTTATGAAATCTGGGTTCTCTTGTGCTTTGGGCCAGAATTCATAATAATGCACAATGGGAATAACTAAAGGGTAAAATCAAATATTATTGTTAATCTTTGAAACGAATGCATAAATATATTAATGCAAAAATATCTAAAAACTGATTATACCAACCCAACAGATCACTGTTTATAACATTTTTCAGACTACAAAATGTTCACATAAAAGTATCCCTAGTAATTGTGTGTCTGACAAATCAGTAGCAAACCCCCCAGAAGTTACACTAATTTGCTGTAGGTTGTTTATAGATATTTTTGAGGTTTTATATTTAATAAAATAATATAAAGTTACTGTAATTAGCAAAATCATACAAAGTTATTATAAATGTGTCTACTTCTTAAAAAAAAAAAAAATTCTAGATTGGGTGCCTGAGTGGCTCAGTCCGTTAAATGTCCGACTTCAACTCAGGTCATGATCTCACGGTTTGTGAGTTTGAGCCCCACGTCGGGCTCTGTGCTGACAGCTCAGAGCCTGGAGCCTGTTTCAGATTCTGTGTCTCCCTCTCTCTCTGCGCCTTCCCAGCTCGTGCTCTCTCTCTCTCTCTCTCTCAAAATTAAATAAACATTAAAAAAAATTTTTTTTAAAAACCTGAATGGTTAATGAGCACATAAGGCCCTTTCTTTGACCAATAACAGTTAAAAATAGTTTGCTAAGGACCATGCCTTTGTCATACCAAACTGTAAAGCATTGCTTACTACTTTCAACTTTTAAAAGTCAGACCAGGACCTGAAGTGCTATGACAAAGCTAAGATCCTTGGCAAACGGGGATTCTGCTTGGGAGGTTTTCAGACTAACCATTTTTCTACCTCAGAGGGCCTAGGCTCCCTATAACGAACTTGTAGATTCCACTTTTCCAGGCCTAAAGATAAAAGCTAAAATAAACTATTTCCAGAGGTTCTTTATATGTAATGAGAATATGAACATGCATATATATTTCAAATCTTTTCAAAAACTCCCCCTTTGCTTCACAACCACTAAGGAACTGGATGGATACTTGTAAGAGGTAAACTAGAAAAATGTATGATGTGTTGCGATTATTTTTTCAAAATGCATTCATCTAGGTGGCCCATATCCGAGCAGAAAGAGATATTTTGGTAGAAGCAGATGGTGCCTGGGTGGTGAAGATGTTTTACAGTTTTCAAGATAAGAGGAACCTTTATCTGATCATGGAATTTCTTCCCGGAGGTAAAAGCAAACGTAATAGCAGTGACAGATTGACATAAGCACATCGTTATATGAAATTATTCTCCTTTCGATTAGGTTTGCTGTTAGAGTCCTAGCTCGGAGGTTTTACATAGGCAGTCATGGTCTTCCAATAGTTCCTCCCATAATAATGCTAATTTTTACCACAAATCAGATTATTTTAAAAGAATGATAAGTTGGCACATTTTCAATACTACCATTCTGGGTTTACGGTATATAATTAGATTGTTACAAGTCTAGAGTTAAGAACAGTAAGTCACTAAAGAAAAAGACAAGGGGCGCCTGGGTGGCTGAGTCATTTGGGCATCAGACTCTTGATTTCTGCTCAGATCGTGATCTCCTGGTTTGAATCTCAAGCCCTGCATCAGGCTGCACACTGCCAACCTGCTTAGGATTCTCTCTCTCCCTCTCTCTCTGCCCTTCTCTTGCTCCTGCTCTCTCTTTTAAAATAAATAAACTTAAAAAAAAAAAAAAGAAAGAAAAGGACAAATAACCCAGTGGGCAAATGATAGATAATGTATAGAAGGGAAACTCGGGTTGGTCTATAAATATATAGGAAGGTGTTCAACTCTGCTTATATTCAGGGCAATGCAAATTAAAAGAAGAGTGAGATACTATTTCACACTCATCTGATTAGTAAAAACATTAAAAGTCTGATGAGACCGTGGGAGAAACTGGCCTCTCTTCCACGTAAATTCATCTCTGACTCTTCTGGAGAGCAGTTCATAGATAGCCGTGAAGTGAAAAGGGCACGAGTCCTACATTCTGGCAACTCTACAGCCAGTGTGTTCGCCGGAGATTCTCCCCGACATGCATACAACAGGTTCGTGAAAGGTGTTCATTGCAGCATTGTTGTGATAGTGAAACACTGCGTGCAGGATAAATGACCGTTAGTAGACTGGATAAATAAAATATGGCACGATTAGGTGATGAATTATTCTACAGTTGTTAAAAGTCAGGAGCTCTATTCATCTCAGTAAGATGTCAGAAATGGTGGAGTAATAAAGCCAGCTGTGGAATTACACGTACCATTTATGTAATTTAAAAGATACATCAAAGGCTATAAATTCATAGTAACCAAATCCATGATCATGGTTACTCAGCAAAAAAGGAAAGGGGAATGAAATGGGATGGAGGACGAAGAATACTTCTACATGTTTGTTGTTGTTGTTCTTTTAAAGACTTGAACTATCATGAAAAATACTAACAGTTGTCATTTCTGAACTGTAAGTTCACTATTGTTTATTCTTTGTCCCCTTTTAAAGAAAAAATCTTGGAAAATGAAAGAATGTCTTTTAGTGAGCTGATGTTCTGTTTTTGCTGGACTGAAGAGCTCTGAATATTTTTGAAACTTGAATTTGGAAGAATACATCCCATTTCTAGCACGTTTACTCTGGTTCATTTTCATAGTTCAGTATATTATCCTATTCTGGATGTTGAGTGGTGGATATCACTTCATTATCATCTCTGCTCTGATTTGACTTCACATAACTTTCTACTTTAAAATCATTAGATGTCATGAAACTTTTGCTAATGCAGTGTAACTTTTTTTTTACTTGGCCCTAGAGACTGTTGGAGATATACTGGGTGGGTTGTAAAATGTAAAAATCAGGCATAGATTTTACGGATACAGAGAAAGCTTGAGGTGCTTCTAATACATGATACTTATTTTCATTTATTTAGGTGACATGATGACATTGCTAATGAAAAAAGATACCTTGACAGAGGAGGAGACACAGTTCTACATTTCAGAGACTGTTCTGGCCATAGATGCAATCCACCAGTTGGGTTTCATTCATCGGGATATTAAACCAGACAACCTATTATTGGATGCTAAGGCATGTGAATAAACTGGTGAAATATTGGGTTGCTGATTATTTTGTGGGGTGATGGAACTGATTTTGTGATTGAAAATGGGCAACTACAATTTATGTCCTTGCCCAATTGTGTGATGTCATAGAATGATGCAATAGGAGGGGACTCCAGAGTGAAATGACATCACGGGAATATGACTGTCGTTATCTTCTAACACTTTCTACTCTTGAAAATCATCATCAAATATTTATAATTTTATGTATCACCTATATGGATTATAAGCTAAGAATGTTTATAATGATTACATTTAAAAGGAAAATGTGTAATTAGGCTTTTGTTTCAAAGTCAATATAATCTATTGATTTTACTAGATTTTTTTTTTTTTAGGGTCATGTAAAATTGTCTGATTTTGGTTTATGCACGGGATTAAAGAAAGCCCATAGGACTGAATTCTACAGAAACCTTACACACAACCCGCCAAGTGACTTCTGTAAGTCTGATTTTTTTTTTAAGGTTAACTTAGTGTAGCTGGTTGTTGAGAACTAAAAGTTCTCTTTCTCTGTCCTCACTCCTTAAACCAATGTATTTTACTTGTATATGTTTGAATTTGTTTTTTTTTTGGTAGAGTTTTTCCCTCATGATTACAAATCTCTCTTGTTGACATTAGCATTTCAGAACATGAACTCAAAGAGGAAAGCAGAAACATGGAAGAAGAACAGAAGACAGCTGGTAAGTCAGCTGTGGCTTTAAGAAAGGTTGCCCTGCTCCTAAAATTTCACCTGGTTCTGCTTGATCATTTTGTATCTTCACAATGATTAGTACCTACTTTGTAGCAATGATAGGACTTCTTCTGCAATCACATGAGTCTCTTAGTTTCTCTGTAACATTGCCTTGCCTGCAAAGTGACTGCTAATTTAACTTTATTTTATGGCTCATATCTATAGTTAAATCACCTGTTTACTAGTAATTAGCACTTTATATAAAACTCATGGACATGAGTACAATTGTAGTGAATGCCTTATGGTTTCCATTTATCATACTTGTTCTGAAATAACAAATATCAATTAGCAGAAGTAAGGTGGTTGTGTGTCTCTGAGAACTTCTTTATAGACAAAGTAAATAGGAAGTTTGGCATGTTAACAGTATTGCAATAAAACTAAGATAAAATAAAACTGGAGAGCAGACTTTACCACAGGTAAACTTCATTACCTTTTTAATGAAAGTGGAATAAAACTATGTTTACCCAAACTATTTCTCCTTTATTACTTAGCAAATCAATATACGGATTGCTTGTGCCCTTTCCTCTTTCCCTTTATTAACTAGATCCAGAAACATTCTCAGGGTTAGGAATGTGCCTTTTGACTTTGTTTTCCTGATTTCTTATACAATGCTTGCCCATATAGAGACTCTGTAAATATTTGTTAAAGTCAACCAATTGATGACAGGGAAACTAATTCATTATTTTCTCGGAGTGTTGGGTAAGGCAAATAGACTGAAAGGTCTAATACCCTCTCAAACCAAATAAAATGACCTTTGTGTGATTGAGCTCATTCTGTCATTGGCCCACGTAGTTAATTGCAAGCTTCCTGTGTTTGTAAAAGCATTTCAGTGTTTTTAAAAGCTTAAAAAAATTTTTTTAAATGTATGGAGCCATGAAATAATCACAAAAACTTCCTTCTACTTTTAAATGTGCCGCTTTCAGATCAGATTTTACAACTGAGAAGAATTGCAGTATTTCCTACTTTTAAGGGGAAAAATGAATAGTGCTTAAAAATATGGTGGGAGTTCTACTTACAGAGCATTCACAGGTGATTACTCCTGTACATGTTTTATAATTTTCATGGCCATCATCATGACTTCTTCAGTGTTTATTTACCAAGGGAGAAGTAGAGGGACTCTTAGTATTTGGGGCAGGAAATCCTCCCCTTTGCCCCCTTCCAACTAAGTGCCAGTCAGCACACCCATCAGGTCATTGAAATGACAAAATCTGCTGTCACACATTTTCAAACAGTCCCTAGCATAGTGCCCTTAGTTGAGAACTACTGCCTTAAAAAATTGTTTTTGTAAGATTTCTATATGAATTAAGAATGAAATTCCCTGGAATTAGGTTTATAATGAAAATACCGGATGTTTATATATCTAGTCGGTTGCAGTTTACAACTTCCTTTCTGTTTCACCCTCCTATCAACTGAGTTAGGACAGGTATTATTACTCCCATTTTTCTCTAAGCAGAGGCTGAGGCTCAGACAGGTTGAATAACTTGCTTCAGACAGGTTGAATAACTTGCTTGAGAACACACCAGTAGTGAGTGGGGAACCCAGGCCCACTGGACTCAACCTCCTTATTCTTTTTGAAGTAGATTTTTAACCTTAAAAATAAAACAATTACTTTACCAGCAAAAATGGGTTATTTGGGAAGGACCGAGAATTGCAATTCAAGGCATACAAGCTATGGCAAAAGCATTGGCAAGTCCAACAAAGAAAAGGAATGGTATTTTAAGGGAAGAAGGAGGATTTGGAAGGCATTGTTTTGAGCAGAAGTCCATTGGAGAACAGCAAGAGTTCGGGGTGCTGAAGGTTTCTCCTTAGCTGAGTTGCAGGGGAAGTTTTCTCATAGGAGATATAGTGTGCATCTTTCACTGTTAGGGCTGTGGTTGAAGATTCTTTCCCTGTTGATGATTCTTCTGATGGGGTCTGTAATTGACAGTCCCTCCTGTAATTGACAGCGGGTAGTATAGCTCTACCTTCTAGTATCCCACGCCTACTTTAGTGAGCCCTCCCTTTATTAGTTGCCACAGGATTTAGGGCTAACTATATCAGTAACTTCGTTGAGCTTCTTGGGAGGACAGATATCATATCTTAAATAACATTTTCTCTGATTTCGTTCCTATCACTAAGCTGTCTACATGATAAACATGCAAAATAAATATTAAATGAAAAATTAGCTTCTGTACATGTTGCTTTTTCCAGTAGTGCACCATTCCTAGATCTTTCAAAAAATATTTAAGCATGCTCGTTTGATAAGCTCTCCCTTTGCAGGCATATTCCACAGTTGGGACGCCAGATTACATTGCTCCGGAAGTATTTATGCAGACTGGTTACAACAAATTGTGTGACTGGTGGTCTTTGGGAGTGATTATGTATGAAATGCTAATAGGTATGTTTTCTCATCTGCTTATGTACATACTATATAACTTTCTGTGAGTGCCCCTGATTAAACATATTGCTGATATCATAGGCTAAAATATCTGAACTCTTTTAAACCAATTTTTGACACCCCCCAGTATTAAATACACAATAAATACCAATGAGCTCTGTAGGGATTCAGGAAGAGGGATTTAACCAGAACTCCTCTGTATCAAAATTATATCTGCATGGCCTTTCAGGTAAAGGGAGCAGTGCTTTAAATTCTTAATTTTATTGCCTTTTTTAGCAATTTGATTACAAGTTGATGAATGGGGACATTTTTTTATTGTTGAATGGAGCACTTAGGGTGACTGTGTTTCTTGTGGCACATATGTAGTAGGTATAGCATATTTGATTATGAAAACTGATAAAATTTTTGTTTTCTCTCATATGTAGGATATCCACCTTTCTGCTCTGAAACTCCTCAAGAAACATATAGAAAAGTGATGAACTGGAAAGAAACTTTGGTATTTCCTCCAGAGGTTCCTATATCTGAGAAAGCCAAGGACTTAATTCTTAGGTTAGTGATTAATTCCCTAGAGGAGTTTGTCAGATTTTAAATCATCACAGGTACCTAAAAGATTAAATCCCATTTTACTCTTGTGGGAAGAAAGGGACCACCATTGATCTGTATAGTCAAAGAGATCAATAAAGAAAAGGTTAAAAAAAAAACAAAACTGCGAACAATTAAAAGGAAGTATGAAGCAAAAACAGTAAGAGTTAAGAAGAGGAAAGGGGTGGGGTGCCTGTGTGACTCAGTAGGTAAACTTGATTTTGGCTCAGGTCTGACTGAGCCCCGAGTTGTGGGATTGAGCCCTGAGCTGAGCTCTACACTGAGAGCGTGGATCCTGCTGGTGATTCTTTCTCTCCCTCTCTCAGGCCCTCCCAGCGTGGGCTCATCCCCTCTCTCAAAATAAATAAGTAAACTTAAAAAAAAAAAAAAAAGAAGAGGGAGGAGGTCTTGTATTGTTTGAAAGGTCACTCCTGTTGGAATACAGTGACCCTCTCTCATTAAAGAGAAAAGGGAAAGAAAATTGCTAGTTTATATCACAGGTCTATATGTGAAATTGTTACTAAGCACAGGATTTCATTCCGTTTTCTCAGCTAAGATGAAGTATTTGGGATTGTTGTGAATGGCTGCAAGGAATATAAATTGGGACAACGTACAACGACAGCTAATTGACAGCACATTATTAAGAAATCTTTCAACTGTATATGACCTTTGACCCAGTAATTCTAAGAATTTTGCTTATGCAGATGATGTATATATAAAAATTTAGGTAGAATATGTTTATCATGATAGGTTCTTAGTAATGAAAATTTGAAAACCATCGAAGTGTTCAATAATAGTGGACTAGCTAAATAAAGTGTCATATTTCTATATATAAATTTGAGAAAATGAAGTTATAGAAAAACATTTAATGGTGTGGGGAAGTTTTCTCACTGTATTAAATGAAAAAAAAAGCTCTAAAACAGTACTATACTAACATGTATTTTAAAAACTGTAATAGAAGACTGAAAGGAAATGGCTACACACTGTTTATAATAAGTTATCACTGTACAGTGCAATTACAGAGGATTTCTATTTTTTCCCACACTTCCCACAATAAACAGAGCTAACTTCAATAAACCGAGAAAAAAAATGAAGTGTTTAAAAAATGCAAATAGAGTACTTTAGCTGTATTTTGCATATCATCATTTCTCTGTTTCCATTTTGTAGATTTTGTATTGATTCTGAAAACAGAATTGGAAATAGTGGAGTAGAAGAAATAAAAGGTCATCCTTTTTTTGAAGGTGTAGACTGGGGGCACATCAGGTATGTTCTTAGGCTGTGAATGGGAGAGGTTGAAGTAAAAACAGGGTTTTTGTGGGTTCTTTTAGCCGGATTTAGCAGTCACCTTGTCTTTGGTTCTACTAGATTAAATACAAGAGGTAGCACTGGTATAATGTTATTAAATCAGTGTTTTCTGGATAATGTGGAGCAAGACTATACTGGCGATAGCTAAATGTCTCATTTTACCTAATGTCCACTTTACGGGGAAAACCATGTGTTTTGCATCTCTTTCAACTTTTATATTCAGAGTAACGTGATGCAGGCTGATGTGAGCACAACAGAGATGTTGTATTTCATACCACAGCCCCTCGTTTTTGTGCTATTACATCACATTACATCTCTCTACTATACCATTTTCTTTATGAAGTTATAAGAAGATACAGTGCCTTTTTTAAACATTGTGGGGAAAAGTGAAATGATGCAAGTAACTTTTAAGAATTTGCTTGTAGTAGGGGCGCCTGGGTGGCTCAGTCGATTAAGCGTCTGACTTTGGCTCAGGTCATGGTCTCACCATTGGTGGGTTTGAGCCCCACATCCGGCTCTGTGCTGACAGCCCTCTTCCTCTCGTGTATGCTCGCTCGCTCTCTTTCTCTCTCTCAAAAATAAACAAACATTAAAAAGGAATTTGCTGGTATTGTTAATTGTAAGCTTTGTCCTTTATTCGGTTAATGGCCAAACCACCTTCAGTAATTCTGGACCGTTCTCCACACACTGACAGTTTAGGAACAGAAATCTGATCATGCTGCTCTCTTCCTTCCCTTTGCACTGAGAATAAAATTCAGGGTCCTTCCCTGCTTTCAGAACTGCGGGGCGCGGCTCTCCCCTCATCTGTAGCGGTGGCGTCTCGCTGTTCCCCACTCCCCCCACCTCAGGGCCTTGTCAGCAGCTCTTCATTCCGCTGAAATGCTCTTCTCTCTGCCCCTTCCTGTCGTACTGCCCTGCCTGGCCAGCTCCTCTTCATCTCTCGCGACAGCTTCTGTGTCACTGCCTCCATGCAGATCTTCACCGGAGCTCCGACCGTGTGCTAGGCACTCTACCTCTTGTAATAATAACTAAGGGTTTTTTTTATCATTTATTGTATGTCCCGCACTATTCCAAGTACTTATGTTCTTTTTTAATCTTTTTTTAAATAGAATTTATTGTCAAGTCAGCTAAATACAGCGTGTACAGTGCGCTCTTGGTTTTGGGGTAGATTCCCGTGGTTCATCGCTTACATACAACACCCAGTGCTCATCCCAACAAGTGCCTTCCTCAGGGCCCATTGCCCGTTTTCCCCTCTCCCCCACCCCTCCCATCAACTCTCAGTTTGTTCTCTGTATTTAAGAGCCTCTTATGGTTTGCCTCCCTCCCTCTGTTTGTAACTATTTTTTCCCCATCCCCCATGATCTTCTGTTAACTTTCACAAGATCCACATATGAGTGAAAACATATGGTATCTGTCCTTCTCTGCCTGACTTATTTCACTCAGCGTAACACCCTCAAGGTCCATCCATGTTGCTACACATGGCCAGATTTCATTCTTTCTCATTGCCATGTAGTATTCCATGGTATAGATAAACCACATCTTCTTGATCCATTCGTCTGTGGATGGACACTTAGACTCTTTCCATGTTTTAGCTATTGTGGAGAGTGCTGCTATGAACATTGGGGTGCATGTGCTCCTATGCATCAGCATTTCTGTATCCCTTGGGTCAATTCCTAGCAGTGCTAGTGCTGGGTCATAGGGGAGTTCTATTGTTAGTTTCCTGAGGAACCTCCACACTGTTTTCCAGAGGGGCTGCACCAGTTTACATTCCCACCAACAGTGTAGGAGGGTGCCCGTTTCTCCACATCCTTGCCAGCATCTGTTGTTTCCTGAGTTGTTAACTTTTGGGCACTTTTAATCTTATCCTCATAGTAAATCTTATAAAATAGGTACTATTATTATCGTGTTTATTTTACAAATGAGGAAACTAAGGCATGGAGTGGTAATTTGCCTACAGTGCCACAGGTAGTACTCTTGTGAGAATTTCCTAACCAGAGTTGGACACGGGCAGTTTGATTTCGGGGTCCTGGCTCTTCCTCACTGCTGTGCTGCATATACTGTGTCTGCCTCATCAACTTGAGCAGAACTAGGCCTCCCCGCTCTTTACAGTTGGAAGGACACGTAGAGAGACCCGTAGTCCAATCTCTTGCTTTGACATAAGGAAATTGTTGTAGAGCAGGGACTTGTCTGCCTAAGGTCATGCAGCTAGTTAATGACAAGAGATTAGCTCTTAAGACACCAAAGTCTATGGTTCTTTTCACTAATGTAAATTTACTAACTCACCACATTAAGTATAAATAAGTTGGAATGATTTGGGGAAAATACATATTTTTACATAACAGGCTTTGTTAACTTATCACCTAATACATCCAGGGAGGTGTTTGTTCAAAAAAACCGAAGCGATAGAAATAGATAGCTTCTTTCAACTATTTCTATACTTAAACATGTTTAGCATGACAAGGCATTTTCATGACTGATTTTTTTTAACCTAATGTCCCTGATTCCCTTAAAATTTATATGACAAGGTTTTGGATTTAGATTTCATCACAAATATATAGTCCTTTGACTCTATGAGCACCTTAATTTCCCAAAAGGTGTTTTTTTTTTTTTTCAAATATCTTTTTTTTTAAAGTAATCTCTACACCCATCATGGGGCTCGAACTCATGATCCCAAGATCAAGAGTCACATGCTCCACTGACTGAACCAGCCAGGTGCCCCCCTCTACCCATGACTTTTAATGTATGGATCTTCTACTAGAAGAAGTCTATTCCTGAGTTACTTAGATTGAATCCAGTACCCACAATATCCAGCATATTTTATACAATTATAAAATCATTTGAACACAATCTCTTCTGTTCTAACTTTCCCTTTCTTTAACTCTTATTTTTCTGCTTACCAAAAAAAACCCAAAAAAACCCAGCATGAGAAAGACTGGATACAAAGATATAAAAACTCCAAGTAAATGGTAATTTTTTACTATACTTAACTATGAAATCCATTTAACACTGTTCAAGGCCACCATAAATTTCCTTGGCTTTTCTGATATCCACAGAATAGCGTGCAGAATTTGCAAGTAGAGTTAAGTTTTGGAAAATCAAGAGTTCAGGAAAATTTACCATGCTACTCTATACTTTTTTATAGGGAAAGGCCAGCAGCAATCCCTATAGAAATCAAAAGCATTGATGATACTTCAAATTTTGATGACTTTCCCGAATCTGATATTTTACAACCAGGTAAGACACCATAACACAACTAACACTATTAATAGTTTATGAGGGTGCTGCCATTTTCACTAATGAAATTCCTTTGCTCTTGGTTCATTTTTCTATCTTTCTAGTGCCAAACACCACAGAGCCGGACTACAAATCCAAAGACTGGGTTTTTCTCAATTATACCTATAAAAGGTTTGAAGGGTTGACTCAGCGCGGCTCTATCCCCACCTACATGAAAGCTGGGAAATTATGAACGCAGATCACATTCGCCCACAACCAAGAGAACTCAGGTAGCTGCATCACCAGGCTTGCTTGGCGTAGATAACAAGACACTGAAAAACTCCCGAAGACAGTGGTGCCTCCGAGCACAAGAGGAAATTCTACCGGATTAGGATTTCTGAGACTACTACAGGAATTGGTTGGCAGTGCCAGCTGGCTTTTTTTTTTTTTTTTTTAATATTTTATTATTTTTTGTTAACTTTATTATACGAAGGTACTGGAATAAAAGAAGTGTACATCCCTCTGTAACTGCACTGCCTACATGCGTATTGAGGTCCATTCTGCCTGTGTGTGCTGTGGCTTTTGTACTGTAACACCTCTAACCAATTCAGGAGAAACATATCATTGAAAGCAGCATAGGCTGACGTGTAGGTAACACCACGGTATCGCTGTCCTACTGCAGATCTTATGGGTCTAGATAATCACACACTGAAAAAGCCATCTTCCATAGTTGGTGTTCGAAAACTTGCCCTGTTGGTTTGGACATAACGTAGAATGAATATATCTGAAGGCAATTTCTGTAATGGTTTTAAGAAATTTTAGAAAGGAAATACACTGGTTCCTTAAAAAAGAAAAAAAAGAGTTTATCATCATGTCATTTCACAAACTCCACAGTGGAGTGACAGGTTTATAAGAAGGAGGCAGTTCAACACCTTCACTCAAGCACTCCACTAATATCGTTACTTTGCATTCAGAAGTACTGATGACCTTTATATACGTAGTCTGTATACTCATAGGGAGATGTACTGTATTATATAAAGTGTAAAGTTGCTTTTCTTGTGACAAAAGGACTTCTTTTTTAACAAGAGAACATGGCATTATTTTGATTTGATTATGGTGAGTTGAATTTAAGAAATGACCATGAAGGCTGCTTGTAGAACTGGTGTATTTTTATTAAACTATTTTTTTAAATGTCGACCTTCTGATCATGTAAATGGACTTATGGAGAACAAAGAGCTACTTACTTTGGTTTTTTAGAAAGTTGTTACATATCATGGCCGGTTAACTTTTGTTTCTTTTGGTGAAGATTTTCCTTTGATAGCACTTGTATTATTGTGCCATTATTTTCTTACACTCCAAATGTACCAAAGATCCTGAACAGAGTGGATGTTCACCACTGAGTAGAGTTTTCCTTTCCTGTGGGAATGCCATATTCGGACACGACAGAGCTTTGATAGAGGTCAGTTCATTCAAGGGCAATATTGTTCATGTTCAGCTACATCCCTGTGGTTAATGTAAGTGAAATTAAGGAAGTAAATGCGGGCGGGGTGGGGGCTTGGGTTGTAAGGAGAAGACGGGGGGGGGGGGGGGGATGCCTTCAGCATCAAATTCTTTAGCTACTTCCCTATGAATAATCTTTTCTAGCTCAATCCTTTAATTCTAAAATGACTCTCTGAGGTTTTGGTTTCAAAAGTACTAGTTGAGGAAAACATTTTATCAAAGAATGACCTAATGTTTGACTTAACTGTTAATTGATAAGAGGTTTTTTATTAAGATACAATTACAACCATTATAAATTATCTGTGATCAAAATCTAAAATGACGATTTATTTGTAGGCATGTTCTTAATGGGGAAGAACTGCATAGCATCATTACGCACATCTACAGAAGCTTTTATCGACATTGCTGCGAGGTAGCGCCACAGTGTTTCAACAGGGCCGTCCTGGGGTGTGGGGTTTGTTTGTTTTTTCCCTCTGTTCTTTCTCTTTCCTCCTTCCTCCCTCCCTTCCTTCTTCCTTCCATCCATTCTTTGTTTCTAGTATTTGTTTGGCACTTACTATGTGTTCATCTGATAGTTCATTTCCATTTTTCTTATTTGGATCATGTGGCTGAGTGGGGGAGAACTATTACAATTCTGGGGTTATCTCAATTTGACCAACTCTGGTTCTAATTATAACTGCACCTAATTTTTAAAAATCTGAAACTTCTCAGTTTTATAAGATTTTCTCACCCCACCTCATCCCCTCCTTTTTTTTTTTTTGTAAGGACTGTTTTGCTAGTGTGATAGTGAATGAGTAAGATAGGAGGAAATTACATCACTCTCTAGTTGTAACATAGTGACTATCCCAGTATAGAAAAAATGTCATTAATTCAAGTTGACAGAGAGAGATGAAGTTTACTTTTTAATTGAATAAGAGTAGAGCATTTTGTTTTCTATCTCCCTCATTTTTATTAGCAGGAAGAACTTGGAAATAGTTGTGATTTCTTGGCAGTGGAAGGGCAGTTCTGGAAAGTTTAGAGTCTCATTCTTCCCTGGAGTTGACCGAGTGACTCACCATCTTTGGGGTTTCCTCTTCGTCAAAAGCATTTCTTAAGTGCCTCTCTAAAAGCAACTAAAGACTGTGTCTGCCCTTTGGAAGCTAAGAATTTGACTCATGATGCAAATTAGCTGGATAATTTGCAAAGTACCCCGAGATTGAATTTTCTCTATTATACACGTAACCATATTTCAGGTGAACGATTGAATTTAAATGACAAAACCCGGTCTAAGCAACTGAGCATAATGACATTTTCTTTAAATTAAACTCTATTTTGAATTAAAGAGTTTTATTATAAACTGTGTGTTTTTGGTTTTTCTAAGTATATAGAAAGCTTGTATAATTCAGGTTTATTGATTTCCTGATTTAATGTAGACTCGGACTTTTTTATTAAAAAAAACCTTTGTATTAAAGCAAGTTATGTTTTTCTTTTATGCTTTTCTTATGAACATAGCTTTAAATATTTAAATTTATTGGAGCATAGTGCTATCTGAAAACAAGGAATTTCTTATAAGTCAACCTTTTCTGAGTGGAATATATAGCCGATTTAATAAGCTATTCGTAGAATGGAAACTAACATGTGGGATACTCAAAACTTTCTTTGGTTGCTAAGGCTTAAGATAGAGAGTCATTTATTTCTATAATAGAATCCTATTTCTGTTTTTAAAACATCTATATATCTTTGCGTACATCTGTGAATTTAAAACAATATTTTTAAGTTCATTTATTTTTGGTATTTTGTTGTAGACAACCTTGAGACAATCTAGCAGTATCTACTGGTTAGAAGAACTGGTGATTCTTCTTTGGATGACCAATACATTAATGAATTGAGATTTGAATCAGCAGAGAGACCTCCTAGCACCTAAACTTGTTCTCTTTGAGTTGTTACGTTTCAGAACATTCAGAACAACTGTTCTATAACCATGACTATTTCCTCTTGTCTTTATTTCATATTTATTTTCTCTTTAGAAGTGCACTTATTTCCAAAAAGTTTTAATGAAACAAACACTTAGAAGAAATGTAAATACAAAATACTTGGGACTACTAGATATATTTTAGATTTTTATGAAAAAAAATCTGAGGGCATATTGCTACTTTAAGAAGAAATGGAGTAATAAAAATAGATCTTCGTTATTTTTTAAAAGCAGTATAAATTATTCAGCATTTGTCTAGAAAAATAACCATCGGGCTCTCAAGTTCTGTGTTTAGTTACTGAGTTTCAAAAAAAAAAATGTTTTGGTGGCATCAGGCCTTTTTCATTGAAGGTAAGAAAAGAATAAAAACTATGTTTATAAGATTTCTGTTGCTGAGGTGTTTTGGTTTTATTTTCAAGTTTTGAGACAGGTGTTATCCAAAACTCAAGAAAGACTATTTTGTAAATATATGCAGCTTTTCCACTTAAATATCACATCAAGAACAGTTGAAGTTTCAACTGTGTTATGTTTAAGCAATCAAGGTAGTTGTACAGGTTTGTATCCAACTACCTCACTAAGTCAAAATCAGTTGGGAAGCAGAATTGAAATTGAAAATGCCTCAAAATAGCATGGAAACTAGTGATGTAAGTAGCCTAGGTACCCAGGTACCATGATACCCTGTCCTGTGGGTGGTCATGATACTCTTTCCGCCAAGCTCAAAGGGAGCCAGTCAGAATCCCAATTGTGCTCCTAACTGTTCCTGACTTACATCATTCAATAATGCCATTGTTAACAGAGTGAACGCACCAAATGTGAAAATGTGGATGTTGGAGCAAACTTGGAGACTAAGCGCATCTTCTTTCAAGAGCATCCTCTGATAAAAAGAACTCAAATTTGTATACAAAGTACTTTCACTAACATTATTTATTTTGGTTTTTACTATTACTCTGAAATAAACATAATTATCATTTTATAGGTGATGAACATGAGGCTGAGCATGACTTACCCAAACACAGGTAATAAATTGCTCTTGAACCCAAGTCCAGTGCTCCTTTATTCCCCCAAATCATACAGCGTGCTTCATTGACAAATTCCCTCATGTGCTTCTAGATCTCAGAAAAATACATGGGGAGCCAGTGACAGAAATGTCACTTTGGGTACATTAGACTGCAAGTACCAGAAGATGCAAGTCAAGATGGCTTCAAAAACAAGGAAAATTACTATCTCCTATACATGAAGACACAAGATAGGGAGCTTCCAGGGTAGTCCATTTCGCATCTGATAAACAGTATTAAGAACACAGGTTCTTTCCATTTTTCTGCTTTGTTCGTAGTGTTAGCTTTGTCCTTGGTCTTGATTTAAAGAAAGGCTAAATGGCTCTAAGCAATCAAATTTTTCTACAACATGTGAGTCCCTAGAAACTACTTTCTACAACATGTAAGCACCTGGGTGGCTCAGTTGTTTGAGCATCTGACTCTTGATTTCAGCTCCTGTCATGATCTCATGGTTGGTGGGATCAAAACCCATGCAGGGTGTCACCCTAGCAGCGCAGAGCCTGCCTGGGATTCTCTCTCTGTCTCTCCCCAGCTCACATGTGCTCGCTCTCTCTCAAGATAAATAGATAAACTTTAAAAAAAAAAAACTACTTGTTGTACCTCTTTTTTAAAATCAAGGACAATCTTTTCTAGAAGCATTTTAAGCAATGTAACCCCCATATTTTATTGGCCATGATTATGTCATCCATCCATTGCCGACCACTGACTGAAAACTAATCAGGATTCATATCCCTCGTACTAGGGTGAGACTTACCTAAAGCCCACGGCCACCTGATACCAGAACCAACTGAACTTCTTTTACCAAACTCCACGATCACCAAAAGGGAGCCATACATTTTTATAGCAATGGTTCTTACTTTAAGCCACTGGACCTGGATTTTCTTGCTGGTTCCCCCATTGCTGCATATGAACTGACGGCTGATCCATTAACATCTTTCCTGGCCCATCAAAAAGGAGTTCTAAGTACTGACCACAACTCAGCTACTGCAACCTCAGGTTTCTTGTCCTTTGGAGAAGCAGGCATAGGGGTGGGTCTCTGGACCTCACACAAACAGAAGAGATGTATGGCCCAGTGATCAGGGTTTGGCCTCTTTAGTGCTTTTGCCATCCCTCCCCGCTCCTAATCATCTCTTCATTGGTCCATTCCCCCCCCCCCCCCCGCTGTTATATCAGTAATCGCGATGCTCCTGTATGTACTTCCCAGGATCCAACCAAGAGGGGGGTGGCCTACTTATTTTTGGTTCAAATGCCTTGTCTAACTTGAGTAGAGGGGCTTTGACTAATAGAACTCAAAACATTCCTCAGGCGAGGTGCTAAGGTCTGCAGTGTTATCTCTCAATTGCTTTACTGTTCATATTAAAATGTTCCTTATCAAACCCTTGGACATAGGATCACTTCTCCTCCAAAGAGAGGAACCCATAACAGGAAAGGGAAACTGTCCTTTCCTTTCTTGTCCTCTTGGGTAAGATAATCATGAACAGAACTTGAAGATCACTCCTATCCAATTCCATATGTTATGAGAAGGACTGACAAGGGCCAGGGATACCACACTTGTCTTCAGAGTGTCCAAAACCTGCAATCATAAAACTTAGTTCAGCTTTTGACACTTCCAACACACACACACAAACATAATCTCTAAGGGAAAAATAACACTAAGAAGTAACTCCACGTATAAAGAGCTGTCTGCACAACCATGCTTGCCCCTTTTTGTATTTTTCTCAGGATTTTAGTTTATTGCCACTTCCCACTTCTGGCTAATAGAAATACAAATACAACTTACCCTCGCCACAGCCCAGGCTTAGGAAAATAGAGTTTTGACAAGTTGAAGCAATATTTCCTGAAGTAGAGTACTTAAAACATCTCAAAATCAAGTAGGGTACTTATCTGAAACAAGGATCTAGAACGACTAAATCAGCATCTCTAGGGGTGGGTCTGAAATTGTGCACATTATCATGAACATCCAACTTTGGGAAGCACTAAGCTAAGGCCTGGGAAGAGGATGCTTGTTAAATGAAATAATGCCCACCTAACCAACTGCTGTGAGAACATCTAATGTTGGATGCACAGTGGGTAAAGCACAAGTCAGTGCCTGGCCTCCAGTAGCGCTCTATAGATATTTGTGAACAAATGCATCAACTGCATGTTGTGGGCAGCCCTACTTTCCATCTAAGGCTGATCTCAAAATGTTCTCATTTTTAAGAAGAACATAAGTCAACTCCAAAGGCATTGAAAAGAAATGTAGCCTTCACCAAAGTTGCTATTTTCCAGGGCAAGAATGTAAGAGGTTTTGCATTACACAGTGAAGTTCCCTTAATACCCTTTTATCTTTCGCAAATTTCTACTCCCTGTGCCAGCTGCCACCAGCTCCTTTTCTCTCTCTCATGAATATGCCCTCCAGCACTTACCTTCTCTGCTGCCTTTCCCCTTCATAAGCCAAGCTCCAGCTGATCTTCCCCACACCAGACGTCCACTGTGGGCCCATCTACTCCTCTAAACACATTGGGCCTCCCTGGTTTTACCAGCTGCACTCCCATTCATCAACCCGCTTAGCAAAACCAAGAGTCTTTCCCAGTATTGACCCTCCATAGAATGCTGGGGGGGTGGGGGAGGGAGGGTGACGAGGAAGAAAGATAGCAGTTTTTTGTTTTTGTTTTTAATTTTGAGAGAGAGAGATAGAAAGCAAGGAGGGGAGGGGCAGAGAGAGGGAGAGAGAGAGGATGCCAAGCAGGCCTCACGCTGTCAGCGCAGAGCCCGAATGCAGGGCTCGAACTTACCAACTGGGAGATCATGACCTGAGCAGACTGAGCAGACGTTTAACTAACTAAGCCACCCAGGCACCCTGCAAGGGTAGTTTTAAATAGTAATAATGTAATTATTTTCTCCAGTCACTTAGGACCTCATTAAAGGGTAGTTATTTTCATATTTATGCATCATTGGAAATAGCTTCAGTGTAACTATACTCTGAAACAGGTGGATTTTTCTTCCTTCCTTCCTTTCCTTTCCTTTCTTTTCTTTTCCTGTCCTTTTCTTTTTTGTTTCATTTCCTTTTCTTTTCCTTTCTTTTCTTTCTATTCCTTTTGTCCTGAACCAACTAAAATATCCAAATGGTCTTAAGGAACTCTCAAACTAAATCACTTCATTACAAAAAATATAAATTACATTGTTACAATCCATCAGGAGTTTGATAAGTATAGAAATTTAGTTTTGAGGCAGTGGTTACTAATTCCAGTACTGTTCTTGTCTGAGTACTTGGTAGTGAAGCAAAATTAACCAACAAACTAAGGTCACCCTAGAATTAGCAATGATTCCAGAAGAGCAATGCTGTTCCTGGGCTTTGGGTGAGAAAATGTCATTGTCCGTAAGGAGCTATATATTTCATGTGTTCTGCAAGTTATGTTTCAAATCATTTCTCCTACATTTTGCCCAAGGAAAAAGGATTAGAAAACCACTGCTTGGAAATGCGAGACTACCATCTTATTCGTTTCTTAAGGTACAGATTTTTTACCTTCGTCTTATTCTATGAGAGATAACTACTCTTAAAAAAAAAAAAAAAGTCCTAGAAAGGAAAGCTCCAGAGCATAAAGAAAGTAGCAAGTAGTATTTAAACTTGAGCATTAAGGGGAATGAACTTTAAGCTTGAATAGTGATTTGCTGCCACAGAATCCCGTGGTTCTCCTTGAGCATTACCTCCTGCGGTCACATTTAGGCTCTGGGGGCCTTTTCTTTGGCTTTCAGGCTTTGGGTGGAAGTGAATCATCATTTCTAAGAAATGAGGACTGCAGTGATTCACCCTCAAGCTTACTGGATACCATGGTATGAACTCTTAAGATCTGACTTTTAACAATCTGGCTTCTCCCATTTACTGAGTGAGCCTGGCCCAAACGCTCATCTCTGAGCCTCCGCTTGTCTACTGACAAGACAGCGTTACCAGCTGTCCGACCACCTCGCCAAGGTTGTTGTGAGGCTCACATGCGATGACAAAGAGAAAAATGTTTTGTCCTCAATATATACAGTCTGTACTGTACACTCTCACCAGGGCCCTAACAATTCTGCTTCCCCATTAAGGTGACATTTAACCCATGCCTGGGTCTTAGGATGCCTCCCCACTTGGTAAACCATCTCCGGGCAGCGTATATATATCCGGAAAGCCAGGGTTTGAACATATGCATGGAAACCTGGGCCAGATTTAAAACTAATTGCCAGGCTCTCTGCACACTTTTTCTTTTGAGCGGCCAGTGGAAGCTGGTGGATTTCAGGTAGAGCTCCAAGTCAAAGCTGGGATTGAGACGTTTCAAGAGTGGCTTTGATTGGGGAAGTGCCTTGTGTTATTACTGAAGGCAGCGCAGTTCGTAAGCCTCGGCTTTCACCTCCAACAGCGTAAAATCCCAGGCCCCCTTAAGAGGGCAGCAGTTTCCTCTGGTCCCGCCTACTTTTGCTCTGGACACTGTTTCACCCCCTTGCCCTGTTTTGGCTTCAAGCAGCCCTCAGGACACAAATGCAGCTAGTTAAGACGCTATAATGAAGCGTGCAGGTAGGAAAAGAAATGGGTTTAGGCTGGTTGATACAAAGCTTTAGTGTTTTCTCTGCTGTTCCTTTCCTCCACCCCCCACCTCTACTAGGCAAACTGTCACCCAGGCACGGGTCTAGGAATCCGCGGGTGCGGAGAGAAGCAGCAGCATCTTCTCTGCTGTCAAATGATCCCCAGAGGATCCTGCTTCTGGACTTACCCAACCGTTGCAGGGGCCAAAACAGCTTCCGCCGTGACCCTCTCTCTGGCCTCGCACCCAGTCTCTGCAGCGAAGCCCTTCCCTAGCCCTTCTGTGTGCCGGGGAAGTTTGTCTTCCTGCTGCGCCCCCCCCTCCCCAACCCCGCCCCGGACTCCCTAGAGCCCCCACCTTGCAATGATCTCCTTTCATCCTTTATCTTTTCCCCCAAGAGAAACCACTCCGACCCTGAGAACACTCAGACTACGAATCTTTTTTTTTTAGTGTTTTATTTATTTCTAGGAGAGAGACAGCGTGAGCAGGGGAGGGTCAGAGAGAGAGGGAGTCACAGACTGAAACAGGCTCCAGGCTCTGAGCTGGCAGTCAGCACAGAGCCCGACGCGGGGCTCGAACCCACGAACCGCGAGATCATGACCTAAGCGAAAGCCGGACGCTTAACCGACTAAGCCACCCAGGCGCCCCCACTCAGACTACGAATCTTAAAGGGATCGTGGAAATGTGTTTTAAAAAGCCGGGTTCCAGAAAGGCTCCAGGTGCAGCCTCGCTGGCCTTTCGGTTCCCGGCCTCCGGCCGCCGAGGGCGGGGGCGGTGCCGCCGTGACTCCGCCCCGCGCCGGGTCCCGCTCCCGGGCGGGGAGCCCCGCGCCGCGCCGCGCCGCGCAGACCCGCCGGCAGGCAGGCGGGGCCGGGCCGCGCGCTCCGCGGTCTCCGCCGCGCGCCCCGGCGGCACCGCCTCCCCAGGGCCCGCGGGCCCCGGGCTCTCCATGCCGCCAGCTCCCGGCTAAGGAGGCGGCCGGTCGGCTCCTGCGATGGCGGCGGAAGGGGAGGCTGCGACGAGAGGTGAGGCTTCGGGCGCGGGGCCCGCGTGCAGGAGCGGCGCGGACGCAGGGGGGCGTCCCACGGCGCGCGGGGGGCGAGCGGCCGGCTGGCGCCGCCACGTGCCGGGCGCCGCGGGCGGAGCGCTCTTCTCGCCCCGGCGTCACCTCCGACTGTGTCCGGGACCAAGGTCGGCCCCTGGGGACACAGGTGCTGCGCGGGGTCCCGCGCCTCCTCGCGGGGAGACGGGGGTGCGGAGCGTCCGGGGTTGCCAGCAGCCTCCCATCTTGGCCCCGGCTGCACCTTTTGGCGAAGGTGACCTGGAGACGGACCCTCCGCCGACCGCTGCGATCCCGCTTCGTCGTCTGCGGGGACTGCTGCGGGGACTTCTTAGATTTCGTCCTTCGTAGTTGTCATCAGCCATCGAAGGACCTCGGGTCCTGCTAGCCTGTATCCTCTGTGCTGGAAATACCCGCTTTCCCCAAAGCCGTTTCGAACACTGCCCCGCCGTGGGGCGGGCAGGGGTGCGGGGAGGCGGGCCCTCCGCACCTCTCCCTCCGCCAGCGAGACGGGGCCCTTTAACCGGTACTGCTTTAGGAAAGCCTTCATTTGGATTAGTTTGTTTTGTTTTATATCTGAGTTGAGTTTTTGTGAACTGAGTTGAGCGCGTTGCCGTGTCCTTTCCCTCCCTCTAGTAATACACCGGCAACATTCTGCGCTCTCCTCCGGGAGGCCGCTCGCAATTCGGGGACGATGATAAAGTATCTGCTCGGTCAAAAGGGAGGCAGGGAAAGCGCAGAAATGACTAAAGGAAGACTGGCAGAGAGGATTTCAGGGACGCTATTGATTAAGTCCGCCCTTTCCCTTTGGAATATGGTAATGAGTTGTGATTTTTCTCTGGGGTACAGCAATGAGAAGAGGAGCTTTTGAAAACCTTATATAGTTCATGGGAATCCGGATCACGGGGAGATATCCAATATTCTGTCACGGGAATATGTGAGGTCTTTCTGGATGACATAAAGATGTGGGTAAGCACTGTTTTGCAAAGAGAAGGCAGTAGGTATGGTGTTGAGTTCAGACATGTCACTGGGGTTAAGTTATTTATCCTTAGCTTTAGTTTCTTCACCTGTAAAATGGGGATAATTATAGTATCTGTTTTATAGGGTTGTTAGGACTAAATGAGATATAAGTGCATTTAAGTACATATTAAGTGCTTAGCCCAGTGCTTGAGAAATAGTAAGTGCTCCACAAACATTGGCTTAATACAGTTATTGATTTACAGCTCCCATTCGCTTTGTGAAATTAACGAATCTTGTCTGGTTAATTAAAATATTATCCCACCAAGTTAAAATTGGCCAAGTTGAAAGAATAGTTGGGCTCTACTGAAAAAGGAGAAACCTAAAAATGCACCCACTCAAAGAGTGGCCTTCATCACAAAAGCCTTCTGGACTTAAGATTTCAGGCAAATAGCTTATGGCTCTTTAGCTGAACACCAGACATGCAGTTGGGAATGATTAAAATTAATCCTTCGTAGGTAAGAGTAGCAAAGTTTCAATGGAGACTGGGAGGGCCAGCATTTATTGAAGTCCTGTCACATACCAAGCACTGCCTAAGGGATGTCTTCCTTAGCTCATAGCAGCCCTGTGTCGTCGGTGGCATGATAGCCATTTTGCAGATGAGATGAGAACGGTGAGGCTGGCCCACACTTGCACAGCCAGAGAAACGACAAAACTGCAGTCAAATCTCTGGCTACTGGCCACGGTGCTTTCCTTTCTTTCCTGTGTCAGTGGGTGGCGCTAATGAGCGATGTGCGCCGTTGCAGACCCCCCTCTTTCGATAAAATGGGTGAAACACCTATTGTTACAAGTTCCCCTCTCCCCGGTGGGGGGAAAAAAAAAACAAAAGAAGTCTCTATATCAGAATCCAGGACCATGATTTTCCTTACACAGAATCCCTGAAGATTTCTTTTCCCTAGGCAGTTTGACGCTAAGGTCGTGGTGGTAAAATATAAATCTAAACGTGGTGGGGAGAAAACCCCCCATGGTTGATTACCCTGCTGAAAATAACCTTGGGCTGCTTTTGAGGATGGCTGCCAAAAATTAGCTGGTGCCCAATTTAATTGCCTAAGTTCTTGACAGGCTTATGGTAAACACCAAGGCTAAGCAAGGTGCCAGGTGGCTGGGTGTCCTCCTGGCAAATGAGTCCAGAATTCTTGGAGTCAAGGCCAAGGCGATCATGCAGGAGCAGCACATTTTCAAGACTGACTGCCTGAGATGGTTTGGGGTCTAGGCTCCTGTGGGGCAGCTTCCTCCCCTTCCCTTTCCTTACCATGCCATGTTTGCACCCGTGATGTTATCAGGCAACTGTTTCTGAAGTGTGGTTCTGCAATTATAATGGCTTAGATTCATTTTCGTGACTCAGAAAGAAGAAAAATCATGTCCCAATCAACTTTGCATAAGCTGCCACTCCTGGCCTGGACCCTCAGGCAAAGCTTGAGCCTGAGATGCATTACCCAAGATAAACCAGGATGGACTAAAACTGCTTTGCACATGTTTGGGCCAAGGTTGTGGGGAGGTGAGACGCAAGAGGAAAGGAGAGAATGGTGGTGGTGGGGGGGGAGATAGGGGTGGAATAAAGAGGGGAGAGAGTAGAGGAGCAAGAGGGAAGGAAGGCAGAAAGTGAGGGAAAGAGATGGGGCGAGGGGCAAGGCTAAGAGCTAGGGAGGGGAGAAGAGTGAGTGGGGAAGGGGAATGAGGCGGGGTAGAGGTGAGAGCAGGGAGGGGGGTAGGGACTGTCAGCCCATCAGAGTTTGACTCCAGGGAAAAATACAAAGAAATCTAATGTTTAAAATATATAGGGGAATCCACAGTAGTAGTATAGTAAGCAGTGATTTCACTTTACTTTTTTCCTTGCTTGGTTCTAAAAGGCATGGTCTCTTTCTGTGCTGTGAACATGGCTTACAGCCTCCTTTCAAAATCTCTCCCTTTACATCAAGTTGAGGAAATGATAAATGAGGTGATACCATCTCATTCTAGTAGCCCTGACTTCAGTTGTCCCATTTAGTTGAGGACCTCCAGCTTTCCGCTGCGACAGCTGAGTTCCGCAGGTGCCTGCGATCTGGGTCGTGAGTCAGCGTCAGTACCGTCATCAGTAGCAGGACTCTGTGAGCAGGTGCCTGCGGGAGACCAGCGTACCCGAGACACCTGCCTGCTCTGTGAGCCCGTGGTTTCCGGTCCTGGTTTCCGCAGGCCTGCTCCCTGGAGTCTGTTCCCCGACCTCCAACTCCCAGCCTGACTCTGCCTCCCCCTGCCTCCCCCAGTGCCTCCCCTCTTCCCGTCAGCAGGAGGCTGTGAAAACTTAGCAGAACCCACCATTTAAACTCTTATTGGAGCTGGGACTACAGCTGGAAGATATTCTCTGCAGCTGCTTGTAATATTTCTGGATATTTACTGATCATTTATCAAGCAGTTAGCTGTGCTTATACACATTTCTTCTTATGCCCCCATTTTCTTCTCTTGTGTGAAGTCATATTTACTTGTCCTTCATGAATACTCTTTAAATTATATCACGTTAGGCTATAATATCTCACCTACCCCCAATTAAAAAAATTTTTGTAATGTTTATTTTGGGAGGAGGGGCAGAGAGTGAGGGAGATGCAGAGTCCAAAGCGGGCTCTAGGCTCTGAGCTGTCAGCACAGAGCCTGACGTGGGGATTGAACTCACGAACCATGAGATCATGACTTGAGCTGAGGTTGGAGGCTGAACTGATTGAGCCACCAGGCACCCCTCAGCCATCCCCAATTTTTAAACTTAAACTATTTAAAAATTTCCTAGAATACTTAAATCAGCCCAGTTATATCATTAAAATTCTCATTTGAAAATACTTAAATATTAGTGAGCATGATAGGAAATTTGTCATTTATCCAAATAAATTATTGGTATCTCATTTCTCTAGTCTTTAATCTTATGGTTTAAATCTCTAAGTAATATCTTTATTACAGAGAGAGAAAAACAGAAGCTGGAGGAAAATGAAATATGGAGAGAACCATTCTTCCACTTAACATGGTTTGCATTACAGGATATCTATTATTGAAGGTTGAGATTGTTGGCAGAAAACGGTAATTGCCAATACATTAAAAGATTAAAAGTGTTTTACTTCTAATATTTTACGTATTTTTTTAAGTAGATAAGGAATATGCTTTGCCATCTATTCCAAACATGACCCAGGCCAAGTAGAGAGCCATCCACTGACTTTTTCTTCCAAAGTATCTCCATTTTGTCTCCCTTACATGTCCTATAGTTACACGAGGGCGTCTACCTTTCCCCATGTGTTTTAAACTTTGCTACCTCCAGGTGTTGCCCAGGCTGTTTTTCTGCTCCTGGAATGCCCCTGCCCTTCTCCAGAGTGGTATGTAGAACTCTTCTAGTGGCTTGAAGGCCGAGCTCAGGTGTCACTATGTTATTACTTGCCTGTGGAGGAGGAGAGTTGTTATATAGGGAAATGAGCATGAACTTGGGAACCAGGCCATTGGGAATGTGATCACCAGTTTCCTTATTTACTAGCTATGTGACCTTAGCCAAATTATTTAACTGCTCTGAGCCCCAATTTCCTTCTCTGTCAGATGAGGGATAAAAATGCTTAACTTGGAAGCTTCTGTGGGAATTAAATGAGATGATTACAAACTGTTGAGTGAAATCTGACATTTAACTAATGATTTTTCCTCTTCATGAACCCTTCCCAGAACCTCTCCTACCCCCTATAGAAATGCATCTCCCCTTCAGTTTTCCCACGATAGTCTTTTTGTGGGTCTATTATAACGTTTGGGCCTGCCTGCCCCCAAGTTATTTAGGTAGGTCTTTTAGCTCCAGCCCTGGTTGCCCATTCATTCCTAGGAGAGCAGGGTTGATTCTTACTCATCTTTATAATCTCCAACTCCTTGTACCTGTTAAATGCCTAGTAAAGGTTTGTTGATTTTAAATGAATAATAATTGGTCTAGTGTGTAGACAGGGCTGGTTCATTAATAAACTCTCCATTAAATACATACTACTATACTAAACAAACAGAGATGGAGAAATGGATAAAGCAAGAAAAATGATTTAAGAGCTTATAAATAAGTGAAAGGTGGTCAAAGTATGTGTAACAAGATAGAACCTAGTAAAATCTATAGTTTAACTGCTAAGAGTGAGCCTCCCTACCCAAAGGAGAAATCACATCTAGTTCGGTGGGGAGGAACTCACAGACTTGAAGAGAAGGTGCCAACTTTAGTATCAATGGGTAGATAATTCTTGGGGAGGTAGCCAAGAAGAGGGTCTTTCAGGATAGAGACATGGATATGGAAAGTCCTCAGTGATTAGTTCTATGAAAAATGCTGTTGATATTTTGATAGGGATTGCATTGGATCGTAGATTGCCTTGGGTCATATAAACATTTTAATAACGTTGATTCTTCCAATCCATGAGCATGGTATATCTCTCCATTTATTTGTGTCATCTTTAGTTTCTTTCATCAATGTCTTGTAAGTTTTCAAAGTATAGGTCTTACACATTCTTGGTTAAATTTATTTCTAGGTATTTTATTCTTTTTGATGCAATGGTAAATGCGATTATTCTCCTAATTTCTCTTTCTGCCAGTTTGTTATTAGTGTATAAAAATGCACCAGATGCCTGTATAGTTAGTTTTGTATCCTGCAATTTATTCTAGTAAGTTTTTGGGTTTTAGAGTTTTCTATATGTAGAATTCTGTCCTCTGCAAATAATGATAGTTTATTTCTTCCTTACCAATTTAGATGCTTTTTAATGCCTTTTCTTTGATTGCTGTAGCTAGGAATTCCAATGCTGTGTTGAATAAAAGTGATGAGAATGGACATCCTTGTGTTGTTCCTGATCTTAGAGGAAAATCTTTTAGTTTTCCATCATTGACTACGATGTTAACTGTGGGTTTGCCTTATGAGGCCTTTATTATGTTGAGGTACGTTCCCTCCATAAAACCTTTTTTTTTTTTTTAATGTTTATTTTGAGAGAGAGAGAGCGAGGTAGAGAGCTGTAGGGAAGGGGCAGAAAGAGCAGCCCAATCAGGCTCTGTGCTGATAGCCTGGGTGTGGGTCCAATCTCATAAACCTAGAGACCATGACCTGAATAGAAATTATAACCACTCTTTTGAGGGTATTTTCTCATGAATTGTAATGGATTTTGTTAATTGTTTTATTCTGCATCTATTGGGTTGGTCATATGGTTTTTATTCTTAATTTTGTTATTGTGGTATATCACATTGTTTGGTTTGTAGACATTAAACCACATTTGCACCCCTGGAATAAATCCTACTTGGTCATGGAGAATGATCTTTTTAATGCTCACTGAAACTTGGTTTGCTAGTACTTTGTTGAGAATTTTTGGATCTATGCTCTTTAGAGATATTAGTCTACGAGTTTCTTTCTTTCTTTTTTTCTTTTTTTTTTTTTTTATAGTGTCTCTTCTTGGTTTTGGTATCACAGGACTGCTGGCCTTATAGAATAAATTTGGAAGCATTTTTTCCTCTTTAATTTTTTACAATAGGTTGAGACACATAGGTATTAAGTCTCTTTTAAATATTTGGTAGAATTCATCTGCAAAGCAGTTGGGTATTGGGCTTTTGTTTCTTGGGGTTGTTTTTTGTATTTTGTTTTGTTTTGTTTGAATACTGATTCCATTTCATTACTAGTAATTGGTCTGTTCAGATTTTCTCTTTCTTCCTGATTCAGTTTTACAAGATTGTGTTTCCAGGAATTTATTCATTTCTTTTAGGTTGTCCAATTCGTGGGCATATAGTTTTTCATAGTAGTCTTATAATCCTTTGTATTTCTGTGGTATCAGTTGTTAACTTCCCTTTTTCTTTTCTGATTTTTATTTGAGTTCTCTTTTTTTCCTTGAGTCTGGGTAAAGAGTTATCAGTGTTCAAAGAACTAACTCTTGGTTTCATTGATCATTTTTATTTGTTTTGTTTTTAGCCCCGATTTCATATTTTCTGCTCCGCTCTTTATTGTTTCCTTCCTTCTACTACTTTGGGCTTTGTTCTTTTTTTCTGGTTCTTTGGGTGTAAGGTTACATTGTTTGACGTTGTTTTTTGTTTCTTGAGGTGGGCCTGTGTTGCTCTGAACTCCCCTCTCAGGTCTGCTCTTGCTGTGTCGCAAAGATTTTGAATCTTTGTTTCCATTTTCCTTCACGTCCATGTATTTTTTAATTTCCTCTTTAATTTCTTCATTGACCCATTGGTTATTCAGTAACATGTTTAGCTCACATTTTTTTTTCTTGAAATTGATTTCTAGTTTCATACCATTGTAGTCAGAAGAGGTGCCTGATATGATTTCAGTTTTCTTTAATTTGTTAAGACCTGTTTTGTGGCCTAACATGTGATCTCTCCTGGAGAATATTCCTTGTGCACTTGGGTGGGGGGGGGAGTATATTCTGCTGTTTTTGAATAGGATGTTTGTATACATCTGTTAAGTCCATCTGATCTAGTGTGATTGATGTTCAAAGCCGCTGTTTCCTTATTGATTTTTTATCTGAGTGACTTGTCCATTGAAGTACGTGGACTGGTAACATCCCCTATTATTATGTATTCTTGTCTGCTTTTCCTTTTATGTCTGCTAATATTTGCTTCATATATTTAGGTGCTCCTATGGTAGGTATGTAGAGATTTACAATTCTGTCATCTTGTTGGATCGATTCCTTTATCATTACACTTCATTTTCAGGTTTTATGTGACTTAAATCTGAAGTGGAAGTGGGTCTCTTGCAGGCAGGATATAGATGAGTCCTTTTTTTTTTTTTTTTTTTTTGCTATTCATTCACCCTGTGTCTTTTGATTGGAGCACTTATTCCATTTACATTGAAAGTAATTATTGATAGGGTACTTGTTTGTTAATTGTTTCGTGGTTGTTTTTGTGGCTCTTCTCTATTCCTTTCTTCTTTTCACGCTCTCTTCACTTGTGATTTGATGACTTCAGTGTTATGCTTGGGGTTTTTTTCCATTAATTTTTTGTGTGCCTGTCATAGGATTGTGGTTTGTGGTTGCTATGAGGTTTCTGCATGACATCCTGTGTATATCGCAGTCTATAATAAATTGGTCACTTAAGTTTGAACACATTCTAAAAACACTACATTTTTTAAATTTAAAAATGCTTAATGTTTGTTTTTGAAAGACAAGAGAGTGAGTGTGAGCAGGGGAGGGGCAGAGAGAGAAGGCAACAGAGGATCCAAAGTGGGTTCTGTGCTGTCAGCTTAGAGTCTGTGCAGGCTTAAACTCACGAACTATGAGACTATGACCTGAGCTGAAGTCAGACGCTTAACCAGCTGATCCACCCAGGAGCCCCTACTTAATTTTTTTTTTTTTTTTTAAGTACACTCTATGCCACATGTGGGGCTTGAACTCATGACCTTGCCAAGATCAGGAATTGCATGCTCTCCTGTCTGAGCAAGCCAGGCATCCCAAAACACTGAATTTTAACCCCACCTCCATGTCCTATACATATGATGTCCTATTTTACATCTTTTCATCTTGTTTATCCCCTAATTTTCATAGATATGATTAATTTTATTACTATTTTAAAAATTTGAGTATTGTTGACACACAATGTTGCATGAGTGTCAGATGTACAACTTAGTGACTTGACAAGTTTATACATTATCCTGTGTTCACGATAAGTATAGTTACCATCCATCCCATTACATTACTGTTATAATATCACTGACTTACGCTCTGCTTTACTCCTGTGACTTACTCATTCCATATCTGGAAGCCTGTATCCCCCTCTCTCCTTCACCCATTTTGCCCAAACCCTTCTGGCAGCCATTGGTTTGTTCTCTTTATTATAGTTCTTATTCTGATTTTTATTTATTTTTTTATTAGATTTTATTTATGAGTGGGGTCATGTGGTATTTGTCTTTCTCAGTATGGCTTCTTTCCCCTAACATTATGCACTCTAAGTCATCCATGTTGTCTCCAATGGCATGATCTGTTCCTTGTTTGGGGCTGTGTAGTATTCCATTGTAATCTATACTACATTTTCCTTACCCATTTGTCTATCGATGCACATTTAGGTTGCTTGAATGTCTTTGCAATACACATGGAGGTACATATATCTTTTCGAGTTGGTGTTTTCATTTCCCTGGATAAATACCCAGTACTGGAATTATTGGATTATATTGTATTGCTATTTTTAATTTTTCAGGAACCTCTATACTGTTTTCCACAGTGCATGGCACCACTTTGCTTTCCCACTAACAGTGCATGAGGGCTCTTTTTTGTCTATATCTTTGCCAGCACTTGTTATTTATTGTGTTTTTGATTTTAGCCATTCTGACAGGTATGTGGTGATATCTCTTTGTGGTTTTGATTTGCATTTTCCTGTTGGTTAGTGATGTTGAGCATCTTGTCATGTGTCTGTTGACCATCCATAGGTCTTCTTTAGAAAAATATCTATTCAGGCCCTTTGCCCATTTTAAAATTGGATTATTTATTTATTTAGTTTTGGTGTTCAGTTATAGAATTTCCTCATATGTTTTAGGTATTAACTCATCACTGGACATATCATTTGCAAAGATCTCACATTCAGTAGATTGTCTTTTAGTTTTGTTGTTTTCTTTTCTATTCAGAAGCTTTTTAGTTTGATGTACTCCCAGTAGTTTATTTTTGCTTTTGTTTCTTTTGCCTTAGGAGACACATGTAGCAAGATACTGCTATGGCTAATGTCAGAGAAATTACTGCCTGTGTTCTCTTCCAGGATTTGTATGCTTTCAGGTCTTATATTTAAGTCTTTAATCCATTTTGAGTTAATTTTTGTGTATGGTGTTAGTAGATGGTCTACTTTCATTCTTTTAGATGTAGCTGTCTAGTTTTCCCAGCACCATTTATTGAAAAGACTCTTTTTCCCCCAGTGTGTATTCGTGCCTCCTTTTTCATAGATTGACCAGATAAATGTCAGTTTTCTTCCATGGTTTCTGTTCTGTTCTACTGATCTATGTGTCTGTTTTTGTGCCAGTACCATACGGTTTTGATCATCACAGTTTTGTAATATATCTTGAAACTGTAATATGTCTAGCTTCATAATTCTTTATCAGAATTGCTTTGGCTATTTTGGGTCTTCTGTTCCAGATAAATGTTAGTATTATTTGTTCTAGCTTTTTGAAAAATGCTGTTTGTATTTTGATAGAGATTGTATTGAATCTATAGATTTCTTTAGGTAACATGAACATTTTGACAGTATTCATTCTTCCAATCCATAAGCATGAAATATCTTTTCATTTGTGTCATTTTCAATTTATTTCATCAGTATTTCATAGTTTTCAGAGTACAGGTCTTCACTTCCTTGGTTAAGTTAATTCCTATATATATATATATATGGTACAACTGTAAACGGTGCAGTTTTTAAAGTCCTCTTTCCGCAATTGTTGTTACTGTATAGAAATGCTACTGATTTCTGGGTGTTAAGTTTGTATCCTGCAACCTTACTGAATTTGTTGATTACTTCCTATAGGTTTTTAGTGGAATCTTTAGGATTTTCTATATGTAGTATCATGCTGTCTGCAAATAGTGACAGTCTGCCTTCTTCCTTTCCAGTATAGATGCCTCTTACTTCTTTTTCTTGTCCGATTGCTGTGGCTAGGACCTTTGGGACCATGTTGAATAAACATGGTGAGGGTGGACATCCTTGTCTTGTTCCTGACCTTAGA
Organism: Hyaena hyaena; assembly: GCF_003009895.1. Classification (NCBI taxonomy): domain Eukaryota; kingdom Metazoa; phylum Chordata; class Mammalia; order Carnivora; family Hyaenidae; genus Hyaena; species Hyaena hyaena. Next base: position 1,051,892 of record NW_024080814.1, on the reverse strand, counting down.
GGGGAAGCTCTCAGTGTGTCACCATTGAGTATGATGTTCGCTGAGGGTTTATCAGATATGGCCTTTTTTATGTTGAGCTGTGTTCCCTCTAAACCCATTTTGTTGAGAGTTTTTATCATGAATGGGCATTGAATATTGTCAGATTCTTTTTCTGCATCTATTTAGGCGACAATGATGTTTATCCTTTGTTGATGTGGTATATGATGTTGATGGATTTGTGAATAGCAAACCATTCTTGCACCCTGAGAATAAATCCTACCTGCTCATGGTGAATGGTTTTTTTTTTATATATTGTTGAATGCAATTTGCTAATATTTTGTACAGAATTTTTGCATCTATGCTCCTCAGAGATATTGGCCTGTAGTTTTGTTTTTTGTGATGACTTTGTCTGATTTGGGTATCAGGGTAATTCTGGCCTTGTAGAATGCATTTGGAAGCTTTTCTCCTATTTTTTGGAATGGTTTGAGGAGAATACGTATTAACTCTTCTTTAAATGTTCAGTAGAATTGACCTGTGAAGCCATCTGGTCCTGGGCTTTTTGGTAGTTTTTGGCTACCGATTCAGTTGCATTACTTGTAATAGGTATGTTTAAGTTTTCTATTTCTTCCTGGTTCAGTTTTGGAAGATTGTATGTTTCTAGGAATTTATTTCTTGTAGGTTGTCCAGTTTGTTGGCATATACTTTTACATTTTATTTTCTTAGAATCTTTTTATTTCTATGGTGTCAATTATTACTTCTCCTCTCTTATTTCTGATTTTATCTGAGTCCTCTTCCTTTTTTCTTTTGATGAATCCAGCTAAGGTTTTGTCTCTTTTGTTTATCTTTTCAAAGAAGCAGATCTTGGTTTCAATGATCTTCCTTCCTTCCTTCCTTTCTCTTTTCTTCCTTCCTTCCTTTCTTCCTTTTTTCTTTATTTCCTTCCTTCCTTCCTTCCTTCCTTTTTTCTTTCTTGTCTCTACCTCATTTATTTCTGCTCTGATCTTTGCTTCCTTCTATTCACCTTGTGCTTTGTTTGTTCTTTTTCCTAGTCCCTCTAGGTTTAAGGTTAGATTGTTTGAGTTTTTTCTTGTCTCTTGTTTTATTCTTTTGCAGCTGTCCAGATTTCCCAACACCATTTGTTGAAGAGACTTTTCCCCAGTGCATATTCTTTGCTTCTTTGTCAAAGATTAACTGACCGTATAATCATGGGTTTATTTCTGGGGTCTGTATTCTGTTCCACTGATCTATGTGTCTGTTTTTGTGCCAGCACCATACTGTTTTGATTACTACAGCTTTACAGTATAACTTGAAGTCTGGAGCTACTTACTCTTTTAAACTTTTATCACGTTTTACAGAAAGAACAGTGAGAAAAATATAAAACAAAAATGAGAAGAGAAAAAAGAAAAAGTGAAAGAAAATAAGAGGAAGAAAAAAACCAAGAAAAACCTGACCAAAAGAGAAATTTTAAAAAGAAAAAATAAAATAAAAATTAAAGAACATGAAATAAAAGCAAACAAAAGAAACACAAAACTGTGGCCTGTCTTCGTGTCCCAGCACCACAGGGCAGCTGGTGTGAGCTTGTGAATCTTGGGCTCTCTGGTGTTTCAAGCTCCCTGAGCCAAGCACTGCTCAGTGTGTGCTTTGAAGGTGGAAAGTGCTGGGGTTTCTTGGCACTTTTAAATTATGGTTTTTTCTTGTGCCCCAGTGTGACTGGTGCTGGTGTGCGCTTGAGGACTGTGGGCTTGCTGAGGTCACAAGACTCCTGTGATGACCGGATCCACCAGTCATGGCCTCTGGATCTGCCCCTTTTGGCATCCAGACCCTGCCCTGGTCTGTGCTTTTCAGGTGGAGGGGAGAAAATGTTCCCATAGTTCTTCTGCCCTTTTAAAGCAGGGCTTTTCTGTCATCATCAAGACAGTATGGTATTGGCACAAAAATAGACACATAGACCAATGGAATCGAATTTAAAACTCAGAGCTGGACCCAAAGGTATACAGCCAACTAATCTTTGACAAAGCAGGAAAGAATATCCAATGGAAAAAAGACAGCCTTTTTAACAGATGGTGTTGGGAGAACTGGACAGCAACATGCAGAAGAATGAAACTAGATCATTTTCTCACACCATGCACAAAAATCAACTCAAAATGGATAAAGGACCTGAACGTGAGACAGGAAACTATCAACACCCTAGAGGAGAAAGCAGGAAACAACCTCCTTGACCTCCACCGCAGCAACTTCTTACTTGACACATCCCCAAAAGCAAGGGAATCGAGAGCAAAAATAAACTGTTGGGACCTCATCAAGATTAAAAGCTTCTGCACAGCCAAGGAAACAACCCAGAAAATTAATAGGCAACCAACGGAATGGGAAAAGATAGTTGCAAATGACATATCAGATAAAGGGTTAATATCCAGAATCTATAAGGAACTCACCAAACTCCACGCCCGAAAAACAAACAACCCAGTGAAGAAATGGGCAGAAGACATGAACAGACACTTCTCCAAAGAGGACATCCAGATGGCCAACAGACACATGAAACGATGCTCAGCATCCCTCCTCATCAGGGAAATACAAATCAAAACCACACTGAGATACCACCTCACGCCAGTCAGAGTGGCTAAAATGAGCAAATCAGAGAACTCTAGATGCTGGCGAGGATGTGGAGAAACGGGCACCCTCCTGCACTGTTGGTGGGAATGTAAACTGGTACAGCCCCTCTGGAAAACAGTGTGGAGGTTCCTCAGGAAACTAACAATAGAACTCCCTTATGACCCAGCAATAGCACTGCTAGGAATTTACCCAAGGGATACAGAAATGCTGAGGCATAGGAGCACATGTACCCCAATGTTCATAGCAGCACTCTCCACAATAGCTAAAACATGGAAAGAGCCTAAGTGTCCATCAACAGATGAATGGATCAAGAAGATGTGGTTTATCTATACCATGGAATACTACATGGCAATGAGAAACAATGAAATCTGGCCATGTGTAGCAACATGGATGGACCTTGAGGGTGTTATGCTGAGCGAAATAAGTCAGGCAGAGAAGGACAAATACCATATGTTTGCACGTATAGGAGGATTAGGAGGAACTTGACGGAGGAACAAGGGGGAGAAGAAGGGCGGAAATGGTGGGGGAAAGGGAGAGAGGCAAACCATGAGAGACTCTTGAATGCTGAGAAACAAACTGAGGACTGATGGATGTGGGGGGGAGGGGGGGATGGGCATGGAGGAGGGCACTTTGGGGATGAGCACTGGGTGTTATGTGGAAACCAACTTGACAAACTATTTGTAAGGAAAAAAAAAAGCAGGGCTCCCCCCCCACCCCCCCCGTGTACCAGCACCAGTGGGCTGGTGTAGATTTGTGGATCCTGGGCCTCCTGAAGTCACAAGCCTTCTGTGATGATCTGACCTACCAGTTATGGCATCATGACCTACGAATTATGGCATATGAACCCCCTTCTTTCCATGTCCGGACCCTGCTACCTTTTGGGCTTTTAAGGTGGGGGGGGGGGAGAGTGTGTTCCCACAGCTCCTAAGTGCTTTTAAACCTGGCTGCTTTTTCTGTACCCCGTTGTGATTAGGGCTGGTGTGGGCTTGTGGGCTCCCGGCTCACTCAAGTTGTAAGCTCACTCAGATGACGGGACTCGCCCATGATGGTATCCAGATCCTGCTCCAGTCTGGGATGTTAAGGTGGGGTGGGAACATAGACTGTCCTCCAGTCTCTGAGCTCGAGAGTGTTCCAGAGCTCCTGCACCTCTTGGCAGATTTCTTTAGCTCGCTTTCCTCTATGCTAGTTCCTCTTAAGCCATGACTTTTCTGGGTGTCCAAAGACAGAGGGGGCTGTTCCCAGTTTCTCAGTACCATCTCTCCCTCCCCACTGCTGTTCACAGTGTGGGGTGGGGGCTCTCTTTGTCACTGTGTCTCTGTCTCCCTTCCTGTTCTCTTGACATTCTCTCTACCTTAGCTTGTTCAGTAGCTGTTCAGTCAGCCCTCAGTTCTTCAGGAAGAATTGTTCTATTAATAGGTATACTTTAGTATGTTCCCTGGAGGAGGTGAGTTCAGAGTCTTCCTAAATTGTCACCTTGAGCCAGAACTCTAATTTTACTACTTTCATCTTAACTTTCATACTAGCCTTATAGGTGACTGATCGACTACCTTTGCTATATGTTTGCATTTTTTCTTTTTTTCTTTTATAATTTTCTTACCTCTGGTTATGTTCTTTTTTTGTTTGTTTCTGCCTTTGAGAAGTCCCTTAAACATTTCTTGGAAGTCTAGTTTAGTGATGATAAACTCCTTTAACTTTTATTTGTCTGGGAAACTCTTGATCTCTCCTTCAATTCTGGATAACCTTGCCAGGTACAGTATCCTTAGCTGAAAGTTTTCTTTCCCCACCTTTTAGTACTTTGAGTATATCATGCCACTCTCTTCTGGCCTGTAAAGTTTCAGCTGAAAAATCAGCTGATAGTCTTATGGAGTTTCCTTTGTTCTGAACTATTTGCTTTTCTTTTCTTTTTTTTTTTATGTTTTTATTTCTAGGAGAGAGAGAGAGAGAGAGACAGCGTGAGCAGGGAAGGGTCAGAGAGAGGGAGTCACAGACTGAAACAGGCTCCAGGCTCTGAGCTGGCAGTCAGCACAGAGCCCGACGCGGGGCTCGAACCCACGAACCGCGAGATCGTGACCTAAGTGAAAGTCGGACGCTCAACCGACTAAGCCACCCAGGCGCCCCTGAACTATTTGCTTTTCAAGATTCTTTCTTTATCTTTAACTTTTGACATTTTAATAATTATGTGTCTTGGGTTAGACCTGCTTAGGTTCATCTTGTTGAGGGCTTTCTGTGCTTCCTGAGCCAAAGGTTAGGGGAGTTTCAACTATTATTTCTTTAAGTATATTTTCTGCCCCTTTCTCAATCTGTTGTTCTCTTTCTAGGCTTCCTGTAATGCAGATAGATGTTAGTGTACTTAATGTTACCCTGGGGGTCCTTTAACCTATCTTCTATTTTAAATTCATATGTATTATGTATGTATCTGTCTGTCTGCTTGCCTGCCTATCTATCTATCTATCTATCTATCTATCATCCATCTATCTATTTTGCTGTTCAGCTTGGGTGCTTTCCCTTAGCCTGTCTTCCAGATAGTGGGTCTGTTCTTCTATATCCTATAGTCTGCTGTAGATTTCCTCTAGTGTATTTTCCCTTTCAATTATTGTATTCATCAGCTCTGACTGGCTCTTTTTTATATTGTCTGTCAGTTTCTTAAAGCTCTCACTGAATTCACACACTCCTCTCATCTGGTGAACATCTTTTGTTTTTACTTTTACTTTGAACTCTTTATTAGGTAGATTGCTTATCTCCATTTTTGTTTAGTTCTTTTTTTCTGAAGCTTTGTCTTATTCTTTCATCAGGACCATATTCCTCTGTTTCCCGATTTTGTCTGACTCTCTGTTTATTACTATGTATCAGATAGGTCAGCTCCATCTCCTGGTCTTGAAAGTAGTGACCTTGTGCCTAAAAGGCATCTCTGAGGCCCAGTAGTGCAGTCCCCCCTGATCACCAGCATCAGGTGCTCCAGAGGTGTCCCCTGCGTGGGCTGTGTGTGCCCTCCTGTTGTGACTGGGCTGTGACCTCTACAGGCCTGCTGTGGGCAGGGCTGGCTTCCTTCTCCCTGGCAGGTGTCTCCTGGAGGGCTGCTGGGCCTGACACAGGGAGTCTGCCTGGTGTTGTGAGGCCGGAGCCCCTTTGCAGGAGTGGTTGCTGGGCTGGGTGGGTTGGGTAGAGCAGAGCAAGTGGTGCCAGTGTGTCCATGGGAAGTGTAAGAACTGGCGCCTACAGGGGCGCCTGGGTGGCTTAGTCGGTTGAGCGTCCGACTTTCGCTTGGGTCATGATCTCGCGGTTTGTGGGTTCGAGCCCCGCGTCGGGCTCTGTGCTGACTGCCAGCTCGGAGCCTGGAGCCTGTTTCAGTCTGTGACTCCCTCTCTCTCTGACCCTCCCCTGCTCACGCTGTCTCTCTCTCTCTCTCTCCTAGAAATAAATCAAAACATTTAAAAAAAAAAAAAAAAGAACTGGCGCCTACAAGCTTCTGGCCGGGTAGGCTTAAGGAGGGAAAGAAAAATGGCGCCTCCCAGTACTTCCATTCCCAGAGAAAGCTCCCACAGATCCCTGCCCCTCTGACACATGCCCTGATGTTAGTTGGTAAGTCTCCTTTATGTATAATGCAGGTACTTCTCAAATTGCTGTTTCTGTGCCGAGTCTTGGACTGAATGATACTAAGAGTAGGGACTCCGCTTCCTGTCGCCGACCCTCTCTCCTGGAGTTAAGCCCTGCTGGTTTTCAAAGCAGGATGTTACAAGGACTCGTCTTCCTGGTGCAGGTCCTCAGGGCTGGGAGGGCCCCATGTGAGGCCTGATCCCCTCGCTACCTTGGGAGCACCTCCGTGCCTGCGATGTCCATCCTGCTTGCGGGCCTCTGCCACACCCGGAGTTTCCTTCTCTGCTGCATCTTTCCCCTTCCCATCCTTCTGGATGTGCCTTTTCTTTATTTCTTTAGCTGCGGGAGATCTGCTCTGCTGGTCTTCAGGTTGTTTTCAAAGTGAGTTGCATTACACGTAGTTGTTGCCTTGGTATGTCTGTGGGAGGAGGTGAGCTCGGGATCCTCCCACCCCCCACCATCTTCCTTAAACTGCAACCATTGTATCTTTTATAGGTTCTATGTGCCATTTGGCATATACAGTCATGCCAGATTAATATGAATCATGATGATAGCATGCACTACGATTCTGTTTACTCATCAGCTGCAAGAATGATATTTTCCCAAGTGTAACGATGATGTGGGTATAGACCATCCAAATCTAAACATGTTTTTCTGCTTTTTGGAAGAACCTGTTGATATTCAAAATGCTAAACGCTGTGTTCTTTTTATGCATGAGGATCAATCCAGTCCAGAACAAAGTTAGAGGACTTCCCTGTTTCTGATGAACTACTGTTTCTTGCTTTTGTCTGTACTTGGATTAGGTTATAATGCCTATGAAATGTTGGCCTTTTCCAGAATAGTCAGAGTCAGGGAAGCAATCTTGAGGGCTTACGTCACTCTGATTATATTCTGTATCACAACTGAGTGGTTTTCCATGACTCTGATTTCCTTATAGTCATAATGGGTGTTTCTCCTATCCCTTGGCCCCATTTCAAAAGCTTAGTATAGACTGGCCTCTAGAGCTTTAACCTTTTAACCTCGCCTTCAATGCTTGCTAGATTTTTGGATGTGTTGCCATATCTGTTAAGTGCCGATATCCAAAGCTGAACTTCCTCCGTTGGGAGGCAGTGTGGAATAGTGGTCTAGTCTTGGCTTTGGGAGGATCTGAACTCTTTCACCTAATTATCGTGTGACTTTTGGCCTGGCTATCAGTTTGGGTTCAACGAGAGGAACAGAAAGAGCAGGAGATGTATATACTAAGAGATTTGTTGCAAGGAATTGGCTTATGCGACTGTGGGGGCTGGCTGGGCAAGACTGGGATCCGCAGGGCAGGCTGTTAGGAAAGGCAGCTGGGCCTCTTGGGCACTGCCTGCAGCAGCTGTATGCAGGCAGTTTCCTCTTCTTCAAGGACGCCTCAACTCTGTTAAGGCCTTTCGGTTGATTAAGTCAGACCCGCCCAGATTATCTAGAATAATCTCCCTTATTAAGGTCAACTGATTATGGACTTTAATCACATCTACATAATACCTTCCCGGCAACACTTAGGCTAGTGCTTGAGTAACTGAGGACCATAGCCTGGCCAAGTCGACACAGCACAAAGACCATCCCAGCAAGTTACTTCACTTCTCTGAGCCTGTTTCCTCATTTGCTAAACCACCACTGTAGGGGTGATGTGAGGACTGTATAAAAGAAGAGAGGTAAAGGGTATGGTGCCTTGCTTGTAAGGATTCAGTGAAAGATTATTCTGTTTGTGGTCATGGTGGTAGTGAAGGGTGGGTGGGTGACATTGGTGGTGGCTGTGGTCTCACCTACAAAAGTCACTTTCCTGATCATTCTGCTTTACTGCAATGGTTGGCTTCCTACCTGATGTTCTTGCCTAAAATTTCTCCTCCTTCCCTCCACCTCCTCCTCCTTTCTTCACCTCCTCCTTTCTTCACCTCAAGGCTGTAATGGCATCTTCAAGTAGCTCACTACTCTCCATCTCTGGAAAAGTGTCTTATTGAAATCTAGACACACTATGTTTATAGCTTTCCTCAGTGTATCAGTCAGTATTCCAATTCCCTTCTCCAAAGAGGCCCCACCTTGCTTTCTAAAAAGCTAGTGGGACAGAAGACTGCCTTCTGTGGCATGAAAATTCATTCTAAGTGTATTTTGTTCTTTTTGAATTTATGTAGTGATTGAAAGTGGACATGAGAACCATGTCTTCATAAGAGGCTATTGAATTTAAGTTTTGCTTCTTTATTATTTATGTATTTGACAAAATGATTTGTTCCTTTTTCCTCCTCTTAATGTACTATTGTAAGTTACAAAAACCAGTATTTTTAAGGAATTTCTCCAAAAATTTTATACTAACTTTTATCTTTAAGATCAAAAGTAGTTTGTTGTTTTTTTTTCTAGATCAAAACCGATACTTAACAGGCAATACTTAAATACAGTAGAATCAAATAATAAAAATTTAGCTGGGAAAATCTTTCCGTTCCCCACCCCATCAATAAGAAACAACGTGTAAACAAATGAACAAACTTAGCAACAGTTTATAGCCTATAGGAGTGACATCTTTGACATTGAATGTCAGTCACACAGGCAAGGGAATGGGCCATATTCTTCATAGCTTAAAATGAGCCCACGAGGATCAGGTTACCTATGTGACACATCCCTTCTGCTAGTAAGGAGGGGCCAGGGATTTCCCAGGCTTGCTCTGTGCATAGGCATATATATCCAGAGCATGTATGAGTTAGGATATGGGTTTGCTCTTACTGCTCCTACTGGAGTGTGTACCAAAAATAGCCTTAACATGCACAGGTGCCCTGGGCCTCTTGCACGGTGTATACTAAGGCCCTCATATCTGGTTATGCGGGCACAGTGTTCAAAGTGGAACACAGACCAGTTGTATGGGTGTGAATGGGAGAGAGATTGGAAGTTTATGACTTTCAAACCCTAGAAAGAGCTAAAAAGCATGTTATCCAGTTTGCAGCACACCCAGGTAGGAAGGATGTGGTAGGAAAAAGTCTGTCCCCGTATTGGGACAGTCCCCTGGTGAGCAGAGCTTGTCAGCTGTGATCCTATCATGTCCTGCCTGTTGCTCCAACAGTACATACTCATCTAGCTACTGTGAAGCAGGCACTGCGCTGTGCAGGCTGGGAAGATGACATTGACTCAAAAGACTTCTGTTTCTTGGAACTTAAAATCTAACAGAGCCTTCTGTGTATCCTGGAGTTCTACGAGGTATTAACCCAAGGCTGGAGTGCTGTTGGCGATGTGGTGAAATGGAGAAGAGGAACAAAATTGGGAAAGGGCGTTGTTTAGGTGTACCGGGGAATAACAGCTAGTGCACAATCTTGAGGCACTGGGGAACATGGCCCACCCAATTGCCTGTGTGGCATTCAATGCCAGTGACATCATCTCTATAGACGGTAGCAGTTTCCAAGTTCATTTTAAGACATGTGGCTCAACAGTCCAAGCAGCTGGCACAACTTAACCCCCAGGGCTCTCTGACAGCCATGCATGGTTCACAGTCTTGCTCCCAGACCACTGTCCCCAACTCAAATAGTTCAATTTTCCTATCTGTTGAGTGATTCTCCGAGTCCATTCCAATCATTCAGAGCTCTCCCTCGTGACCGCACTTTGCTATCCGCTATAACTCTTACTTGGGCTCTCACCTGGCCTATGCTGTATTTGATCAGAGTGAGTAAATTTCCTGCTGTTCTCTCTTCGGCTTTTTTGTTTAACACACCAGCCAGACATTTGGTTTGACGATGTAAATGTCATGCTGGTCACTTTTGCAGATGGCATATATTGAGGAGGCTTAGTCGATTTGTTACACATAATCTGAATCCAAAAAGATGCTTTTAGGGTGGTGCCAACGAAAATTAAACTTAACAGGCAAAAAAAGGGCCAGTACCTAAGTATAAACAAGAAAAAATTGCAGACATATGAAAAGTAAAGATGTGGCTTGGCAACAACCTGAAGAAAAGATAGATTTGGGTTACTCAAAGAACGCCCTGCTGGGGAGTCAGAAGATTCACACATAGTCCCTTCTCCATCAATTTCCAGCTGTATGTTAAAGGGCAAAGAACTTAATCAACTGTGGGGAGCTTTTTCTTTCTTGGAAAAAGGGAGTTATAGTAGATCATCTGTAATACCAGCTACAGTTCTAAAATTACACTGTTGATTCATTCATTTATATAAAGTAAAGGTCCAATATATTAAAGAAGAATTAATGCAGAATTAAGCCCATGACAAGGCATCCTGTGGGTGATGTTTGAGAGAGTCACACGGTCTGATTTAGGGACGAGAGGAATTTAGGACAAAAGTGTGCGATATTGCGATTGTCAACCAAAGTTTGAGGACTTCTGTAATACACAGACTATCTCAAGTGACACCTGTGACCCAAACTTCTCCAAAGATACTTCCATTCTAGCTTGTAGTTAGGTTATTTCTCTACCTATGAGACGGAGGTATTTGAGAGCAAACACCATGCTGTACTCATCTTTGCATCCTCTCTGGCTTCTAACACAATTCCCTGCACAGTAGTGAGTATGCAAATATTTGTAGCTGAATTGAAATTTCTTAGACTTTTAAGACATGGGATTGATGGTTAAAAATTACAGAGATATTTTGGTCTTCCAAGGAGTAAAATTTTCAAATAATTGAAATGTTGTGAACTCCTATGAATTACAGAGAAATAGCACAATGCTTTCACTCGAATGAATCAAACAAAGAAGACTGACAATGTCCATTGTGCTGAGAATCTGAAGCAAACTGGAACTCTTCTTACATGGCTGGGGGAAATGACACAAAAGCCTTAGGACATAGTTTGGCAGTTTCAAAAAGTAAAACATAGACCAGTCTTAGAAGCTAGTCATTCTACATCTAAGTAGTTACTAAACACAAGTGAGAACATTTGTCTACACAAAGACTTGTACATGAATGTTGTTTATAATATCCAATAATTGGAAATAAGTCAAATGGCCATCAACAGATGAATTAAATTGATAAAATATACCCACCCAAAGGAGTAAGGAATAAAAAGGGGTAAAATACCAATATGTTCGACAACATGGATGAATCTCAAAATCATTATGGAGAAAAGAAGCCAGCTCAGAAAGGCATATATCATGTTCTATTTATATAAAGTCTAGAAAATGCCAACAAATGGTTACGTAACAATAAAGTCCGTCTCCCTGGATTGGGAGCAGAGGGAAGGGTGGACTGCAAGGAGCAGCTTTGGAGAAGATTTTCTCCAGTTTATTTTACATGTATTAATTTTGTGATGGTTTTGATATACAGAAATTTTAACTTTTTAATGTAGTAATTTCTTTCATGGCTTTTACCTTTTGGATCATCCTTCAGAAGTCCTCACTTTAAGATTATGTAAATATTCGTATGCATTTTTTCTTATACTTTTATGATTTATTTCCCTACATGTAGCTCACTTATTCATTACAAATTTATTTTGATAAGCAGAGAGAAACATAGATTTATTATCTTATAAATAGGAACTGACCTAATACTAGTTCTGGAACAATCCATCATTGCCCCAGTTATTGAGTGTGGGTGATGTGTCAGGGATTATGTTAAACTAGAAATACAAATATGGTCCCTACCCTCAAGAAGTTGTGTCTAATGAGCGAGATTGGCTAGTAAAAACATAATTACAGTGAAGTGGGATAAGCTCGATAATGGCATCAATTTCAAAGTGCCACCATATTACCTAAAAGGGGCCTCAGCTGGGTGGCAGGTTTGGAGGCAGTGGTCAGAGGAGGCTTCTTGTAGGAGTTAACATCTGACCCATGTCTTGACAGATCAATTTATGTTACTCTGATTTGGGAATAGGGCATTTCAGGCAAGGGAGGAGTAGGCCCAGGGAGGCAGAGCCCTGAGGGGGTGCGGTATGATTGGGGAGCAACACCTAGTGCCCTGTGGCTGTTGCCTGGCCTGAAGAAGAGGGCAGCATGAGATGAGGCCAGTAGCTAGGCTGTGCTGTGCTATGCAAGACTTTGTTACATGTCAGCTTCAGTTCAGTGGAGAGCCACGGCTGGGTTTTCGGCAATAGGAGAAAGTAATTAAATCTGTTGGGCAATAATCATACTGCTAGTGCTTTGCATATTGAATAGTCTACTAGCACATGGCTTTTAATTCAAGCAGTGATTACAGTTTTGAATTAAGTATATGATTATTGATTAATGTCTTGCATTCCCTGCTTCAGAGGGCGTGAGAGAAATTTACGTTTTACTAATTAGATAAGGATTTTCATGTGGAAATCTGAATTATCTGGCACTATATTTCCGATTTACTCTAGCTCTGGAGCTGGCCTGGCCCTTAATTTGACTGGGACCTTAATTATTTATCTTTAACAGTTACACCATCGTTCAAGCTGATCATTTGCATAAGGGTCAAGATAGATGCACATCTGTGTCCGTTTGGGTCTTCTACCTTGGCATAAGCCCATTATTCTCAATTCAGATAAATAATATACCACCTGATAGCAAACTTCATCCAATAAACTTCACAGATTCTAAAAGGATTCAACATTGATCTCATTCTTTTTCTTTATAGAAGCTCTGTAAGGTAAGTCTAGTCTATATCAGTATTTCACAGATGAGGAAAGCACAGAGAGGGTAAGCACCTTACCTGGAGCCACATGGTGAGTTGAGGGGGCTTGGACAAAAGTGTACCTGCTGTGCCCAGTGCCACATCACTGTCCCCCTGTCCCATGGTAGGTGGGGGTGGTGGACTACTCCTGTTGTATGAGGAATAATGTTACTGCAACAGGTACTTCAACTTGAACTAGGATCCTTGGTGGTTATTTTCTGAAGTGCATACAGTCAGGAAGGTCTGCTGTTAGAAGAGTGCTCCGAAGACAGTAAGCGTGATCAGGATCCACTTACTCAGTAAACAGTCTGCCTATGCGTTCACTTTTCAAATTCAGACCAGCCAGTCCAGAGGCTCCACCCCAGAGACCTTCTTTCTTTCCCATCTCACACTCTAGACCAGTATCCAGGTGTCCTGATCACTCCTGGCCCAGCTAACAGACAACTAGAGACAGTCCCTTTGTCCACGGCCTGCTGAAATGACTCAAACTAGCCAATCCTAAGCCTGTTGAGCCTGCCCACCTGTTCTCTCCCACAAAATAACACAATATAGACTCTTGCCGCCCAGGTACTCTCTCTCCCTCTGCCACCAGACTGTCCCTGGTGCGTCCCCATGTGCCACCTGCCCCCAATGGTGTGCCCTGCCCCCTCCTCTTGGGAAGTGTAATAGTCTGCCATTTTATTGGCATCACTTCCTGATCTGCTGGCTTTCCTGGACCCCAAATCTCCTATTCATATACTATATTTTAAAACAACAAAGACACGGGCACCTGGGTGGCTCAGTCAGTTAAGCCTCCGAAGTTCGAGCCCCGCGTCGGGTTCTGTGCTGACTGCCAGCTCAGAGCCTGGAGCCTGTTTCAGATTCTGTATCTCCCTCTGTCTCTGACCCTCCCCTGCTCACGCTCTCTCTCTCTCTCTCTCAGAAATAAATAAAACATTTTTAAAAATAAAACAATAAAGACCACAAAGGACATAAAATTTAGTATTTTATATAGCATTTATCATTTCATAAATTGAAAACACTATATTTAAAGGCTGCAGAGTACTCCATCCCATGGTTGCATTTAGTTTTTTAGTTGATCCCTTGTTTGTTGATACATTTAGGTTGTTTTCAGGTTTACACCCTTGTAATATTTTTAACAAACTTCTTTGCACAAAAGCCTTTATGTATATCTTTAATATTTGTAGGGTAAACTCAAAGAAATAGAATTGCTGGATCAAAGGATGGAAGTATCCTTATGTCCCTTGATAGAACTTTCCAAATGGCCCTTTAGAAAGGTTCTATCCATTGTCATTCCTACCAGAAGCCTATCAAACTATGAGAGTGTCTCTGTTCTTCCCTCTTCTTCTTCAAGGATCCTTTGCCAGTATAACAATTTATCAGGATTAATCAGTTTGATGGGGGAAAAGTCTCTTTTTTCACTTAAGTAATTCTAAAGTTATTTGTAACGTAGTCAGCCCAAATTTGAAGGAACTGATCATAAGAGAATTGTGGAAGCCACCCGTTGTCTTGAACCGGGAGGTGAGGTTGGCATTATCTGAGCCTCGTTGCTATTTTTGGAAATTATTCCTCACCGTTAAAATTATTTTCATTTAGAAGTATATTTAGATTTTCTGTTTATTTCACCCCCTTCTGTCCTCATGTTAATCATCTCTCTGTCTTCAGGATGTTACCTCTGTATATTCTTAAACATTCTCTTCTCCCGTCCATTCCCTGATGCCGTCCTGAGTAACTTTGGTCTTTCCTCTCTCTTCCAACATACTCTGTCTTCACTTCACTACAGCACCCCCCTTAGCCACCTCTTCTGTGGACCCTTGAATCAGCTGCAGATGCTTTACCTTGGAATCCCCAAGTCTGAACTTCTCTCTCCTGATTACAGTCTCCTATTCTGACACTCCCCCACGTGTGCAAACATTCCAACCACCTGCCTGTTTTTCAGCTCCGTCTGGGTGTCTCTCGCTTTCCTACCCAGCCTGTACTCTGCGATGGACCATGTGACTCTGATGTAGACGTCACTTACTCATTTGTCCCCTGACCTTCTGCATACTTCCCTGGCAAGGGACTGGCCTTGGGCAAGTAAAAATTGTTGATTTTTTTCTCTGCTTTGGTTCGGCAGCTATTGTGTAACCATGGACAAAATCACATGCCAGCAAAGCTCTGTATCCATAGACTCTAGGAGAGTATGGTTTCCCCTTTACTATTTGGAACTCAAAGAAATTAACAGAGTCTTAAAGTAAGAATTAACAGAGAAAATAAGGCTAACTACATTCTCGTTTATGAAGTCCGAGGTACACTTTGTCCGAGGGTTTTCCACCTGGGTTTCTGTCCCACCGTAGCTGAGCCGTCCTCCCCTAAAATGATTTCATCTTAAGAACCATCCTCAGGACTTGCCTTTTAGATATTCTTGCTTCTTTTGAAGTCACAGCCAAGAGAATAAAATTTCCTCACTACATAGGAGAGATTGATCCTTCTGAGATTTTACACCATCGTGGCTGAGATACATGGTGGTTGATCCCGGGGTGGAGTCCTGCTCTCCATACGAAAGGGTTTTGGCTTTCTCTGCGCTTGGCCTCAAAGCCTTATTTTCCCAGCCCAGATGGCAAGGGTTCAGAGTATAGCTCCGAGCACAAGCTTCATTGCAGAAATAAATAGGAACCCAGGTAAGAAGCTAGCCATTCAGGTTGGGCAAAGGTGGAATGCATTAGGATGAAAGTTGTTGCTTTTAATAGGAAAACTAACTCCTAGTCGGGTGAACAGCACAAACGTGCCCGCTGCTTTGTGAGGACTGGCCCAAGAAATGAAGGGGCTAAGATGCAGTGCTAGGTAACTTCATTAGCTCCCTGCTACCTGGAAGGAAAGCTCTGATTCCTCGGTGGGCCGTCCAAGGTCCTCCATGAACTAGTGCAATCTACTTTTCCAGCATGATTTCCTCATCTTTCACACCATGTCAGATCATATTAATGTACTTGCTGTTCCCCACCAGTCCACATGTATACCTTTTTCTTTCTCAGTGGTATGTATGTCTTACAACAACAAGTATATTGTATGTTTTCTGTATTTGGAGCAATATAGAAAAGTAGAAACGGGAAAAAAATCCTTTGGCCTTTTAGACAAAACACCTGGGAACATTTCACTGTGCCTCTTTCCAGGTTTTTTTCTCCCCTGAACATACATTTTCTTTGTTTTTTGTCTTTTACATCGTCTCTTTGTCTTTCATCCTGCTTTTTAAAGTAAACATTGCATAAGCATTTTCCATGTTCATAAAACTCATAAACATCATTTTTCTTTTACTTTTTATCGAGAGAACTTTGTCTCTTGCAATTCTGGAGACTGGAAGTCTGAGGGTTTCAGCATGGTCAGGTTCTGGAGTGGATGCTTTTCTGGTTACATCCTGCCAGCTGCAGAGAGAGGATGAGCTAGCTCTCTGGCCCCTTGATCAGGGCACTAATTCCATTCATGAGGGCTCCACCCTCATAACCTGAGTACCTCCCAAAGGCCCCACCTCCAAACACCATCACTTTGGGGATTCGATTTTAACATATGAATGTAGGGGAGTGGGGAACACAAGCATAAGTCCGTATGCCAGCATCCAGATAGATGCTAAAGGAAAAATTATATCCTCTTCTTTCTTCCTCAGACTGCCCCCAATAGACCGTGCCCATCCACTCAAGAAGGAGCGCTCTCCTTGCCTGTTGTGTAAGGAAGGGTGGGCGGGGCAGAGGGAAAGGAAAGTCGTGGGAGAGCAGCTTGCTCTTGAGATTCTCCATGTGATGGTATCCAAGCCTTCACTTTGGGAAACCTGTCAAAAAGCTGAAGCTATGACTCTCCAACCTTACAAATGATAATAGAGGTTAAGAAATTTCTATGGAAAAGCTACAAAGATTGAAAAAAAATCTATGCAAAGGGGGCAGATACCCAGGCAGCAAGGCAGTGTGGCTACTCACTAAGAGTTCAGCGTTTTCCACCTCAGCTCCTTAGGTCATGTTAAAAACTCGAAATCCTCTGGCTTTAGATTGAATAGTGGAATGTTAACCTTTCTTTTTTAAGTTTGTTTATTTTTGAGGGAGAGACAGGGACAGAGGATCCAAAGCTGGCTCTGCGCTGACAGCAGACGCTGGGTTCAAAGTCACCAACCGTGAGATTAGGACCTGAGCGGAAATCAGAAGCTTGACCACTGAGCCACCCAGGTGCCCTGGAGTGTTTACCTTAAAAATAAAATTGCCAGGGGGCACCTGGATGCCTCAGTCGGACTTCAGCTCGGGTCCTGATCTCACGGTTGGTGAGTTCAAGCCCTGCATCAGGCTGTGCTGACAGCTCAGAGCCTGGAGCCTGCTTCAGATTCTATGTCTCCCTCTCCCTCTGCCTCTCCTCCATTCATGCTGTCTCTATATCTCATAAATAAAAAATATTTTAAATTAAATCTTCGTTATTTTACTAGCAAAAGATGGGTTTACTCAGGAATGAGAGAGAATTACAAGCTGGGACAAGCAGGCTGACAGAAAACCATAGGCAGCTCTCAAGAATAAAGGAGAGGAATGCACTTTTCTAGAGGAAAGGAGGAAGTCGGAAAGGCAGTTATAAACAGAAGTCCATTGGAGTGAAGTGAGGCCGGCAGTGGCGCAGCTTCTCAGTGATCGGGACTGTGACTGTCTCTCATGGACTGGCTTGTTGGGGGAGGCTAGTAAATTAGCAACGAGGCGCAAGGGCCATCTCTTCCTGTTGGGTCTGCAGTTGAGGAGTGGCAGGGTGTCAGAGCACCCCAGCTGAACCTCCATTTTGGTGACTTTTAGTCTAGTTAATCGATTTTCATCCATTTCGGTGACTCCATTTTAGTGAGGTTTCCCGTTACTCTTTTTCACAAGGGCACATGCCAAGTAAAGCTTTGTTTCAAATGCAGCGACTGGAGGGAACTACGAGAAAATAAACACTTTCCTAAAATATAACTGAGAATTGCTTCTTGGTCTTCCTTCACCCAAGCCACGCCCATTCACCAAAGATGTTGCACTTTTCAACAAACGGAAAGGAATGGCAGAGACGCCACCAATACAACGCTGTTATCATAGGAAGAGACCTTAAACGTCAGATTTTTTGACCTAGAAAAACAGAATGCCAATTTATTGTGGATGCCGAACTTCTTTATCAAAAGACCTTGTCTGGGCATCCATATGGTTTCCTTCATTTTCCTCCCTGTAGGTGTACCCAGGTAAAAATCCCACGTTTAAATCAAAATTCAAATTCTCCTCTTCTCCCAAGGTCACTGAGGCTGAAACCATGGGAAACTGTAATGGGTGCAATTTTTCTGTCCTAGTAATAGATGCGTTGGAGTCTGAAACTGAGTTCTTTTCAAAACCCTTAACAGTGTGAAGGGTCTGTGGACATATTCCATCTGAGAGAACAGATGGAAATTTGGAAAAAGACCCGTTTAAGCCCCTGTACCTTAATATCCACCCTTTATCTTTATTTTGAGTAAGATAGTTTTCTGGCTTCAGAGACTAATCTGGCTAAATATCTGCTTTTCCTCAGGGTTCGGTTGGTTCTTTGGATTGACAACTCAGGAAAAGTGGTCACTGAGAGACTCTCCTGCCTTTTCTAGGCCTAGTAAGAATTCATAGATAGATAAATCTCCAGAGACGTTTGTGAACTCTCCGTAAATCTAAGCCTCATACTTATTTTGAATTTTCTAGACAGTCTGCATTCCTGCAAGGTGAATGATCATCTGGGGATCTGGTTTCTGGTCAGATAGGGCAATCTTATGTGCATTTTGTTTCGTATGTGGAAAGGTAAAATTTATTTTTGAAAATCCAATTTTAGCCATTAGACTGTATCAGGAGGTGCATTTTCTAAAACTTGACTCTAATATGTATTCATTGATTCAACAACTAAACACCGTTGTTAATGACACCACAGGATTTTACTGAATGCATTTGCTTTGCCACCTGTTCACGACGTTCTCTTAGCCTGAAAACACGCTTGTAAGCATGATTCCCTTCCCCCAAACAGAATTAAGTGCTCTTCCCTCTGTGTTCTTGCAGCAGAAACTTGTACCTACATCTAAATCTAATTCCTTTCTATGTTTGGTTTTTATGTCTATATGCTTCCATATGCACAAACATATTCAGGATCGTAAGCTTCTTGAGCGCAGGTACTAAATCTTAACCTTTTAAAATACATCCTCCACCGGGGCGCCTGGGTGGCTTAGTCGGTTAGGCGTCCGACTTTCGCTTGGGTCGTGATCTCGCGGTTCGTGGGTTCGAGCCCCGCGTCGGGCTCTGTGCTGACTGCCAGCTCAGAGCCTGGAGCCTGTTTCGGAGTCTGTGACTCCCTCTCTCTCTGACCCTCCCCTGCCCGTGCTGTCTCTCTCTCTCTCTCCCAGAAATAAATAAAAAAAAAAACATTTAAAAAAAATACATCCTCCACCTACCTTAAGCTCTTAATAAATACTATGAAATAATAGAATATTTTTTAAACGTTCTTCTATTTTGAGAGTGAGCGAGCATGAGTGGGGCTAGGCCAGAGAAAGAGAGGGAGAGAGAGAATTCTAAGCAGGCTCCATTCTGTCAGCACAGAGCCCGACATGGGGCTCTATCTCACTAATGATGACATCATCACCTGACCCAAAATCAAGGGTCAGACACTTAACCAAGCCCCACAGGAGCCCCATTAATAAAATATTTTTAATCTCTGTTAAGCAAAAGCTTTTTTTTTTTTTTTAATTTTTAATTTCCATCCAAGTTAGTATATAGTGGAGTAATGATTTCAGAAGATTCCAGTGATTCATCCTCTGTGTATAAGAGCCAGTGCTCTTCCCAACAAGTGTCTTCCTTAATGCCCCTTATCCATGTAGCCCATCCCCCCACCCACAGCCCCTCCAGCAACCCTTGTTCTCTGTATGTAAGAGTGTCTTAGGTTCTGTCCCCCTCTCTGTTTTTATATTATTTTTGCTTCCCTTCCCTTACGTTCATCTGTTTTGTATCTTAAAGTCCACATATGAGGGAAGTCCTATGATATTTGTCTTTCTCTGACTCTCTTCGCTCAGCATTATACCCTCTAGTTCCATCCACATTGTTGCAAATGGTAAGATTTTGTTCTTTTTGATTGCCGAGTAATACTCCATTGTATATATATGTGTGTGTGTATATATACCACATCTTTTTTATTTTTTTATTTTTAAATTTTGTTAATGTTTATTCTTGAAAGACAGAGTGTGAGTCGGGGAGGGGCAGAGAGAGAGAGGGAGACACAGAATCTAAAACAGGCTCCAGGCTTTGAGCTGTCAGCACAGAGCCCGATGCAGGGCTCAAACTTACAAACCACGACATCATGACCTGAGCCGAAGACAGACACTTAACTGACTGAGCCACCCAGGAGCCCCTATATGCCACATCTTCTTTATCCTTTCAGCTGTCGACGGACTTTGAGCCCTTTCCATACTTTGGCTATTGTTGGTACTGCTGCTATAAGTTTTGGGGTGCATGTGCCCCTTTGAAACGATACACCTGTATTTCTTGGATAAATACCTACTAGTACAATTGCTGGGTCATAGGGGAGTTCTATTTTTAATTTTTTGAGGAACCTCCATACTGTTTTCCAGAGTGGCTGCACCAGTTTGCATTCCCACCAGCAGTGCAAAAGAGATTCTCTTTCTCCGCATCCTCGCCAGCATCTCCTGTTGCCTGAGTTGTTGATTTTAGCCATTCTGACATGTGTGAGGTGGTATCCCATTGTAGTTTTGATTTGTATTTCCCTGATGATGAGTGACATCGAGCATTTGTTCGTGTGTCTATTAGCCATCTGGAGGTCTCCTTTGGAAAAGTGTCTATTCATGTCTTTTGCTCATTTCTTCCCTAGATTATTTGTTTTTAGGGGATTGAGCTTGATAAGTTCTTTATAGATTTTGGATACTAATCCTTTATCTGATATGTCATGGAGCAAAAGCTTTTTCATGATTTGTGTGTAGTACTATCTATATGGATGGTATTATTCTTGAATAGTGCCAATTAGTACTTTAACCAGTAGTGACTAAGCATCTTATGGTATAGGTCAGTGATAAACAGTTTTTGATTTTCGTTATGATGCATTACCACAAACCTATAAAATAATTACTCCTTGTTCTAGGAAATTACTTCAGACTGCCTAATCCCATATCACACAGTACCTTTTTTTTTCCCAATAGATAATCAAGTGTATTTTTCCCTCTGTTGAAAAAACTCGAGTAAAAATGAAGTAATGGTAGGAAGTAGGCCTACTGATTTGCAAAATAGTACAGTGGGGAACTGCATATTATTTACTGTGGGAATTTTATCATTTCCAGCAGTCCGGGAAGGTGAATCTGTTTGTTCTGGTTTCACATGGCTTTCAGATTCTCTTTTGAATGTCTAGGGGTAATGAAATGAAATGGAGTTCATTCTTTCAACAAACCTTATTATTTTGTGTCAGGCACTATCCTAAGATTTGGGGGTATGAGATGATATGGTCCTTGAAACTCTCCAGTACTGAAGCTTACTGTGGGTCCCATAAATCTTTCTTCTGCCTCTTTTGTTGATTCTATGAGCTGAAAACCTTTTGGAGTCCCGGAGAGCAGGATTTTATTGAAACAATGAAAAGTCCCAGAAGCAATAACATTGAAAAGCGCAGGCATTTAACACCGAGAAGGACACAGTATCACTTTTGTGGCATCCTTGACAAAAGTGTATAACCTGAATTTAGTCATAAAGGAGTATTAGACAGACTGGGTGACATTCTGTACAACTGGCCAGTTCCCTTCAAAAACCTCAGGGACAGAAGAAGACTAAGGAAATGTTATAATTTAAAGGAAACTGAAGGGGCGCCTGGGTGGCTCACTCGGTTAGGCATCCAACTCTTGGTTGCAGCTTAGATCATGATCTGGCCATTCATGCAGTCCAGTCCCACACTGGGCTCTGTGCTGATAGCATGAAACCTGCTTGGGATTGTTTCTCTCACACTCTTTTTGCCCCTCCCCCTCAGGCTCATGCATTCTCTCTCTCTCAAAATAAATTAATAAACTTTAAAATATATTCAAGGAAACTGAAGACACATAACAGAAACTAAATGTATCATGTGATCGGGATTGGATCCTGGACCAGCAAAAGGCCGTTAGCAGGGCAATTAGCAAAATTTGACTATTCCTGGTCTCAGGGTTAAGTAAGATACTATCATTTGGGGAATCTGACTGAAGGGTAGATGGGGGTTCTTTGCATTATTTTTAGAGGTCTGAAATTATTTCAAAATGAAAAGCTTAACATTTTTAAAAATTATTTTTAATTTTTGTAAACGTTTATTAAATAAAAAACACATTTAACTCAGTGCCTTTTCTTGATGGATACCTTACACATCTACAGTGGCTCACCACTAAGGACTCTTTTTTGCTGGGCTAGTTACTTAGCATCACTATTCGTTTCAAACAGATTTCAAATACTTTGATTCCCCCAAACAAACAAGTGAAATTTGCAGAAGATTACTTCTATTTTATTTTTAAAAATTTTAAATGTTCACTTATTATTTTTGAGAGAAAAAGAGAGAGAGAGAGACAGAATGAGTGAGCACAAGCAGGGGAGGGGCAGAGAGAAAGGGAGACACAGAATCCGAAGCAGGCTCCAGGCCCCAAGCTGTCAGCACAGAGCCTGATGCGGGCCTCAGACTCAATGACCCAGACTGGACTGTGAGATTGTGACCAAAGCTGAAGTCAGATGCTTAACCTTAACCAACTGAGCCACCCAGATGCCTCTACTTCTATTTTAAATAAACAGTCTCAGATGTTTAAATGACTTGTTTCTCCCTCCCCTCCTATGCCCTAAATAAACAATTTGTAGTGGGTAGACCAGACTGAAACGGTTTTGGGGGCACGGATTGTCAGAAATTGAGAAGCAAATGTTTATATGGCATAAACTGTTTTTAACACAAAGTTACTCATAGGATACTTTAAATTTTATGTAAATTTTAACATATAGCACACTAATGCAATGAAAATAGGTAGTGTGACAAAAGTTTTTTTTTTTTTAATGTTTTATTTATTTCTAGGAGAGAGAGAGAGACAGCGTGAGCAGGGGAGGGTCAGAGGGAGAGGGAGTGACAGACTCTGAAACAGGCTCCAGGCTCTGAGCTGGCAGTCAGCACAGAGCCGGACACGGGGCTCGAACCCACGAACCGTGAGATCATGACCTAAGCGAAAGTCGGACGCCTAACCGACTAAGCCACACAGGCGCCCCGTGACAAAAGTTTTTAAGTTGTATGAAAAAAATGTTTTTCCATCCTGCCATTGCATGTCTGTGAATGTGTGTGTGCCTGTGTGTGTGTGTGTGTGTGTGTGTGTGTGTGTATTTTCTTTCAAGCACAATGTCATTGTCTAAATTTGATCCCTTTATAACTATGAGCCTAAACCAAATGGTTACTTGCTCTCCCCTGCTGATGATTCCCAAACAGCTTCTCATTTTCCCCAATTTATTTTCATCCTTGAGGAACTGATACTAAATAGTAAACCTTTAAAATATAGTTAGATTGATGACCATCACCAGGGAGATGCATGTAGAATGGAGTGAGATATAATGCTAATGTCACCTTTTTAAGTTTACTTATTTATTTTGAGAAAGAGAGAAAGGGAGAGAGAATCCAAAAAGGCTTCATGCTGTCAGCACAGAGCCTAAGATGGGGCTGTGAGATCATCATCTGAGCCAAAACCAAGAGTTGGATGCTTAACCGACTGAGCCACCCGGGTGCCTGCTAATGTCATTTTAAATAAACTACAACACCTCCTGTATAAAGGACAATCATAGTATCTTTGTACAATCTAAATTATGAATTATTTTTTAAGTTTATTTATTTTGAGGAGGGGAGGGTCAAAGAGAGAGTGAGAGAATCCCAAGCAGGCTCTATACTGTCAGCACTTGGTCTGATACAGTGCTTGAACTCACAAACCATGAAGTCATGACCTGAGCCAAAACTGAGAGTCAGATGCTTACTGACTGAGCCACCCAGATGCCCCTAAATTCTGAATTATTTCATTGAGTGTTAAATAACACATATTACCCAACTCAACATCAAAAACACCAATAATCCAATTAACAAAATGGGCAGAGGACCTATTAGAAGGTGGAGAGGGACAGTAAAGTATCCCCCAAACTGAGAAGGCACTTTGAGACTGGAAAATGAAGCAGGCCACTCTACAGAGTTCACACAGTTTTATGCAGGTGTAACTGAGTGAGGGGCAGGGGGAGTCTTAGGGCATGGGGAGACGGGGGTGGGATGAGGTGTGGGGATTGAGTGGAGGATGATCCATAGCAGTCCGCATAGCTGTTCTCCACAAAGTCCAAGCCTTAGTTCACAGACTTTATAGAGTGAGGGGAAATGCAGGAGGGCATTGTAGTGAGATCAAGGGCTCACACAGACCTAGAAGGCTTTCATGCACTTAATTGGCGGCTACCCTTTAGTTAGATCTTGTAGCACCACCTGTACATCAGGAGAGAAGGAAGACCATGTTATCTCTAACAGATTAATGAGAGGCCAAAACAAGGCTCTCACCATCCCAGTGTTGGCAGGCATGTCTAAGGTATGCGTATTAATATCCAAGTGGCCTGGACCACATAGACCCAAGAGAAGTCATTGAGCAAACATGACAAGATGAAGGGCCAAAGATGGAGTCAGTATTGTTAGCACTCCTACACGACATGAATAGACATTTTTCCGAAGACATACAAATGGCCAACAGGCACATGAAAAGATACTCAGCATTGTTAATCATCAGGAAAATGCAAATCAAAGGCACACTGAGATATCACCTCACACCTGTTGGAATGACTAAATCAAAAGACAAGAAATAACAAGCGTTAGTGAGGATGTGAAGAAAAAGGAACCCCTCATGCACTCTGGGTGGAGACACTGGTACAGTCACCGTGGAAAACATTATGGAGGTTCCTGAAATAATTAAAAAGAGAAATATTATATGATACAATAATTCTAGTGCCCAAAGAAAATGAAAACACTGAGGGGCGCCTGGGTAGCTCAGTCGGTTAAGCATCCGACTTTGGCTCAGGTCATGATCTCATGGTTCGTGGGTTCGAGCCCCGCGTCGGGCTCTGTGCTGACTGCCAGCTCAGAACCTGGAGCCTATTTCAGTCTGTGACACCCTCTCTCTCTGACCCTCCCCTGCTCACGCTGTCTCTCTCTCTCTCTCTCCTAGAAATAAATAAAAATATTTAAAAAAATAAATAAATAAATAAATAAAAATGTTTAAATATTTTTTAAAAATAGGAAAACAAAAGGAGGGGAAGAGAGGGCTGAAGCTTGGGTGTGATTTTATTTTTTATTTTTATTTNGGCTCAGGTCATGATCTCATGGTTCGTGGGTTCGAGCCCCGCATTGGGCTCTGTGCTGACAGCTAGCTCAGAGCCTGGAGCCTGTTTTGGATTCTGTATCCCTCTTTCTCTCTGACCCTCCCCTGCTCACACTGTCTCTCTCCCTCTCTCAGAAATAAATAAAACATTTAGAAAAAAAAAAGATGAAAACACTGACTCAAAGAGATATATGCACCCCCTATGTTTATTGCAGCATTATTTACAATAGCCAAGACATGGAGGCAATCTACGTTGTCTGCTGATAGATGAATAGATAAGGAAGATGTGGTGAACATGCACCCACTGGAATATTACTCAGCCACAAATAACCATGAGATCTTGCCATTTGTGACAACATGGATGGATGTAGAGGGTATGGTGGAAATTGAAATAAGTCAGATTGAGAAATAAATACCATACAGTTTCACTCATGTGGACCTAAAAAAAATAAATGAATAAACAGAAATAAACCTATAAATACAGTCAACAAACTGATGGGTTGCCAGAGAAGAGGTGGGTGGAGGGATGGGCAAAATGGGTGAAGGGGAGTGGGAGGTACAGGCTTCCAGTTGTGGAATGAATAAGCCACAGGAATAAAAAGTACAGCAGAGGGAATACAGTCAATGGTATTATAACAGCCAGGTGTGGTGACAGATGGTAGTGACACTTGTGAGCATAGCATGGCATTTAGAGATGTTGAATTACTATGTTGTACACCTGTAATTAATGTAACATTGTTAACTATACACAAAAACATTTTTAATAGGAAAATAGTATTATAGAGATGTATAAATAAATGTTATTTTTCTGGAAAAAATAACATGTATTATCTTTGCCACTGAGAAGTGACAATTTGGTGAGGAAAGACAATATCAAACTACTGAAGCATATACCTTCAAAATGATTTTGACAAAAGCAGAATTAACTTTCAATTCCTCACACATGGTTTCATTTTCTAAATAAGTATATGTGGGGGCGCCTGGGTGGCTTAGTCGGTTAAGCGTCCGACTTTCGGTTGGGTCATGATCTCGCAGTTTGTGGGTTCGAGCGCCGCGTCGGGCTCTGTGCTGACTGCCAGCTCAGAGCCTGGAGCCTATTTCAGAGTCTGTATCTCTCTCTCTCTCTCTCTCTGACCCTCTCCTGCTCACGCTGTCTCTCTCTCTCCTAGAAATTTAAAAAAAAAAAATTAAGTATATGTGGAGGCTGAAAGTAAATGGGGAGGTTAAAAATGAAATCTTTACTCTTTAAATTGCGAGTCACCTTTTAAGAGAAATCCACTACATGATCTTTTCATCCAGAATTAAATTAGTCACACTAACCCATATTTTCTTTTTGTTTACAGAAAGCCCTCTGTTTTGAATTCACTTCTACTGACATAGCCAGACTTGATGGAACATAGCTAATTAGGGGGCAGTATTCCCCCACTCATTAGGGACCGTACAAATAAAGACCCTCAGAGCTTTAGGTTTTGATTTTGTGAAAAGAATATTTTTCCGCCAGCCTAAAGATGGTCCATTTCTTATTTTAAGAGTTAGTAAGGCAGTAGGATTGAAATATGAAGATCATGTTTCCTAGAATGAGAGGCAAAAACATTTATTTTTGTTTCGAACTTATGTGGGGTAAACAGTGTGCTTACTTGAATGTGTTGGAGGTTGGAGGTTAGTGGGAAGGGTCTGGTGTGAACCATGTTCATAGATGGTGAATTTTTCCTATCGATTTGTCATTTATTGTAAGAAACTCACTACATTTTTCTGTGGAGACAGATGGTGTTCTGCCATTCAAGATCCATCAGATTGAAGTCTGGGAGCTGAAATCATAATTAATTTCATGTGATATCTGGTGATCCTGAATTGTTCCCATTAAGAGAGTCCAAGCCTGGAAGTCTTGGGATGCCAAAAATTGTAAACTTAATTCCTGAGTGGCCAACAATCATTGATAAAATTATTCTCCCCACTTCTTTTTGTTTGCTTTTTGTTTTTAATGTTTGTTTTTGTGAGAGCGCAAGCCCGGGAAGGGGCAGAAAGATGGAGACAGAAGATCCAGAGTGGGCTCTGTGCTGACAGACTGGCAGCAGCGAGCCTGATGTGGGGCTCAAACTCAGATGACTGCGAGATCATGACCTGAGCTGAAGTCAGACACTCAACTGACTGAGCCATGCAGCTCCCCCACTCCCCACTTCTTTATCGTGAGATATACCGTAACCTATAAAGGTTTGTAAAAATTAAACGTGTAGTTTAAGAAATTTAAAAAAAAGGGGGCGCCTGGGTGGCTTAGTCGGTTAAGCGTCCGACTTTCGCTTGGGTCATGATCTCGCGGTTTGTGGGTTCGAGCCCCACGTCGGGCTCTGTGCTGACTGCCAGCTCAGAGCCTGGAGCCTGTTTTGGAATCTGTCTCCCTCTCTCTCTGACCCTCCCCTGCTCACGCTGTCTCTTTCTGTCTCTCTCTCTCTCCTAGAAATAAATTTTAAAAATATTAAAAAAAAAAAAATTTAAAAAAAATCTGTGAATTCACACCCAGGTTAAGAAATGGAACATGAGTTCCTTACACGCCCCTGTGTATGCCCTTCTCTCCCAAAGAGGATTCTGACTTTTGTGTTAGATATTCCTTTGCTTTTCTATATAATGTGGCAACCTCTGTAGATAGTGCTAAAAATGATTAGTTTTACTTATTTTTAAACTTTATATAATTTTAAAAAACATGCTATAGGTTTTTAGCTGTCACTTTTTTGGCCCACCATTACTAGTTGGAGATTCATCCATGTTGATATCAGTATTTCGTTCATCTTTACCGCTGTTAATAGTGGCTAACCAATTTATATTTCTGTCAATTAAAATTTAGCTTCTAGTTTTCTCAGGTTTTTTTTTTGCTCAGTTACAAATGGTGCTGCTAATGAATTTTTGTACATGTCTCCTAATATGCATGCCGTTTCTCTGTGTACCTAGGACTGGAATGCTGAATCATATGTTCTATGCAATATTCAACTTTATTAGGTAATACAAAAGTGGCTTCCAAAGTGGTTGTAGCCATTTATATTCCCACTAGCAAAGCATAAAACTTTTGTTGCACCGCATCTTCACTTACATCTGGTGTCCTCAGACTTTTCCGTTGTAGCCATGGGATGGGTAGATCGCTATAGTTTACTTTGGCTCTTCCTAATTGCTAATAAGATTGAGTTACCTTTTCATTTGTGTATTGACAGTTGGAATTCTTTTATGAAGTGCTTGGTAGTCTTTTATGTAGTTTTCTGTTGGGTTGCTGGTCTTTTTCTTATTGATGTAAAGGCATTCTTTATACCGTCCAGATATTAGCTTTTTGTTGTTTATATCTGTAACACATCTCTTCTCTCAGTTTGTGGCTTGTGGCTTCATTTTCTGTATACTATCTTTTGATCAACATGAACTTAATTTTAAGAAGATTGAGTTGATCAGTTTTAACTGTTTTTTCTTTTTATGTTTTGGAAAGTTCTTTCCCCACCAATAAAATATATTCTCTCTCCTTTAGCATCTTCTCTGTTACATTTTTACCTTTTATATTTAGGTCTTTACTCCAGCTGGAGTTGGGTTTTATATATTGGTATAAGGTAGAGGGTCCAGTTTTATTCTTTTCCATAGAGAAAACCAACTGGCCTAGGACCAATTACTAAAAAGCTATTTTCCACTGATGGGTGTGGGGGGGGAGGGGAGAGATGGGCATGGAGGAGGGCACTTGTGGGGATGAGCACTTGGTGTTATATGGAAACCAACTTGACAATAAACTATTTGTAAAAAAAAATAAATAAAATAAAATGAAATGAAAAAAAAAGTTATTTTCCCCCTATTGACCTGAAATTCCACCTCAGACATTTAGCAGATGTCCATTTATCATGTCTGGGCCCTTTCTACTTTTCCTTTGGTTTGTCTATACTCTCTTAATTACTGTAGCTTTATTAATGTCCTGATAACCTGATAGCAAGTCCTTCTACCTTCCCTTGTCTATTCATGACCCATTGTACTTCCATATACATTTTATATTGCTTGTGAAATTCTACCAGAAAAAAGTCTTTTGAGAGGAATTCAATTACACATCTATTTTAGGAAAATTGACATCTTTAGGATATTGAGGACTCCAATCCAATGGACATCTTTCCATTTACTTGGCTGTTTTTACTGTTTTAAATAAATTTTTATAATTTTCTTTTAAAGATCTTATACACTTTTTAAAAATGTTTATTTTGAGCTGACTGCGCCACCCCGTCACCCCAAAGATATTATACACTTTCATTAGATTTATTCTTTAGGTTATCATAAATGGAATCTTTTAAAATATCTTATTATAAATATTTTCTTTATTACTGTTGAATAGAAAGGACGTTGATTTTTATATATTGATCTTATATATAGCCAACTTGCTACACTTAAAATTTTTTTTTAATGTTTACTTATTTTTGAGAGAGAGAGAGAGAGACAGAGCATGAGCAACAGAGGACAGAGAGACAGGGAGACACAGAATTGGATCCAGGCTCTTGGCTCTGTGCTGTCAGCACAGAGCCCAACATGGAGCTCAAACTCATGAATGAGGAGATCATGTCCTGAGCCAAAGTCGGATACTCAACTGACTGAGCCACCCAGACACCACTACACTTTCTTTTTTTTTTTTTTTTTTTAATGTTTTATTTATTTCTAGGAGAGAGAGAGAGAGAGAGCATGAGCAGGGGAGGGTCAGAGAGAGAGGGAGACACAGACTCCGAAATAGGCTCCAGGCTCCGAGCTGGCAGTCAGCACAGAGCCCGATGCGGGGCTCGAACCCACGAACCGCGAGATGGTGACCTAAGCGAAAGTCGGACGCTTAACCGACTAAGCCACCCAGGCGCCCCACCCCTACACTTTCTAATTTTAATCATTTATCTGTTGCTTATTTGGGGTTTTCTATATACTCAATTATACTATTTCTCAGTAATAGCAAAAAACATTTTTCTTCCTTCCCGATTCTTTTTTTTAATTTCTTTTAAAAGTTTTTTATTTATTTCTGAGAGAGAGAGAGACAGCATGAGCAGGGGAGGGCCAGAGTGAGAGGGAGATAAAGAATCTGAAACGGGCTCCAGGCTCTGAGCTAGCTGTCAGCACAGAGCCCAATGCGGGGCTCGAACCCACAAACCTGAGCTGAAGTTGGACACCTAACCAACTGAGCCACCCAGGCGTCCCTCTTCTTTCCCAATTCTTAAACCTCATATTTCTTTTTCTTTCCCTATTCCAGTGGTTAAGTCTTCTACTATTGTGTTGAAAAGGAGGAGTAGTAAAAAATGTTCTTGTTTCTGATTGTAAAGAAAATGCTTTCAGTATTTCTTCCTTAATATTTCTATATCTATTGAGATAATCACATTTTCCCATTAATCTGTTCTGGTAAATTATATTCATTGATTTACTAATCTTAAACCAGTTTTGCATCCCTGGAGTAAAACTATCTTGGTCATCATGAGCTATTCTTTTTGTACGTATCTGAATTTTGCTAATATCTTGTTAAGATTTTTTATATTTGTTCATAAATGAGATACCCTGTAAGTTTCTTTTATTGTACTGACATTGTCAGGTTTTCATTTTAAAATTATGAAATCCTCAAAAAAGAGTTGGGGGCCAATGTATATATTCTATATGTTAGAATAGTTGCGTAAGAAGGAATATAGTGATAGTCAGGTTTTTATTTCTTTTTGCTTCAGTTTTTATTTAGTTAAAATTCTCCAGGAATTTTTTCATTCTATCTAAAATTCCAAATATTCAGAATTTTGTTAATGACGGGCACCTGGGTGGTTCAGTTGGTTAAGCAACTGACTTTTGATTTTGGTGCATCTCATGATCTCACAGTTCATGGGATCGAGCCCTGTGTTGGGCTGTGTGCTGACAATGCAGATCCTGCTTGGGATTCTCTTGTTCCCCCCATTCTCTCTGCTCCTCTCCTGCTTGCATGCATATTCTCTCTCTCAAAATAAGCAAGCTTTAAAAAATATGTTTATTTATTTTTGAGACAGAGACAGAGAGTGAGCAGAGGAGGGGCAGAGAGAGAGGGAGACACAGAATCCGTGGCAGGCTCAAGGCTCTGAGCTGTCAGCACAGGGCCCGAAGCGGGGCTGGAACCCATGAACCGCAATATCATGACCTGAACCGAAGTCAGATGCTTGACCAACTGAGCCACCTAGGTGCCCCAAAATAAATAAATTTAAAAAAAGAATGTTCATGAGATTTTTACTATCTTTTAAATCTCTAGACTATCTAAAGTTATGACCCGTGATCACTCATATTTGCTTATGTCCTCTTTTTTTTTTCTTGGTAAACCTTGCTATAGAGTTATTAGAGTTACAGTCTTTTAAAGAATCCATGTGGGGCGCCTGGGTGGCTTAGTCGGTTAAGCGTCCGACTTTCGCTTAGGTCATGATCTCGTGGTTCGTGGGTTCGAGCCCCGTGTCCGGCTCTGTGCTGACTGCCAGCTCAGAGCCTGGAGCCTGTTTCAGAGTCTGCATCTCCCTCTCTCTCTGACCCTCCCCTACTCACACTGTCTCTCTCTCTCTCTCTCTCTCCTAGAAATAAATAAATATATTAAAAAAAAAAAAAAGAATCCATGTGTGGCTTTTTGACATGCACTTGTTTGTATATATTTTAATACTTCTGATATGATGATTTCTTTTTTTTTTATTTTTACAAATGGTTTATTGTCAAGTTGGTTTCCATATAACACCCAGTGCTCATCCCCACAAGTGCCCTGCTCCATGCCCACCTCCCCCCTCCCCCCCTGATGATTTCTTTCAATTCTTTGGATTTTACCAATCTTTTTCTAATTTCTTAAAATAAAGGTTAAAGTTTCCTTCTAAGTAATGCTTTCACTGTCTCCACATATTTTGATGTATAATATTTTAGTATTATTTTAGAATTTTATATCTGAATTCTTCCTTACCTGAAGGTGTTATTTGTATATTTCTTAATGTTTGAAGATACAGGGATTTTCTAGTTATTTTTTTGTTACTGGTGTCTAGCGTAATTATACCAAGTCACTAAATATTTGATGTATGATATTCTTTTGAAATTGTTGAGACTTACTTGCTTTGTGTCCAATATATTGTTAATTTTTATAAATGCTTCATGTGTACCCCAAAGTAAACAATGGATTTTGAACCTCCTAGGAATAGTCATCTGTATATGTCTATTTACACCAAACTTGTCCATTGTGTGGATTAAATTTTCAATACCAATGTTTTTTTTAAATGCTTGATCTATCTGTTACAGCTAGACATGTGTTAAAAATCTCTCACTACTGTAGATTTTCTTTGTAAATACTACTTACATATTTTCAATCTATGTTGTAAGTTATAGATGTAAATATTAACTTGTTACATCTATTTTAATAAGAGAAATAGAGTTATTCAGGGAGGCCCAGCTTTGGACTATAGGCTGTGTGTATTTCAGTGATTCTGATTTTTATATTTTATTAAACATCTAATAAACCACACTCTATACAAAAATAATTTTATCATATTTAGCAATTTAGTGTTAAAAATATTCATGCCCTGCTCCAATCAAAAGACATAGGGTAGCAGAATGGATTAAAAAACAAAATCCATCTATATGCTGTCTACAAGAAACTCATTTTAGACGGGAAGATACCTTCAGATTAAAAGTAAGGGGATGGAGAAATATATATCATGCTACAGGAAATCAAAAGAAAGCCGGAGTAGCGATACTTATATCAGACAAACTGGACTTTAAATTAAAGACAATCACAAGAGATGAAGAAGGGCACTACATAATAATTACAGGGTCCATCCATCAGGAAGAACTAACAATCATAAATGTCTACGCACCGAATATGGGAGCACCTAAATATCTAAAACAATTAATCACAAACAGAAACAAGCTTATAGATAAGAATGTGCTAATAGCAGGGGACTTTAATACTCCGCTTACAGCAATGGATAGGTCAACCAGACAGAAAATCACTAAAGAAATAATGGACTTGAAAGACACATTGGACCAGATGGATCTGACGGATATATTTAGAACTTTACATCCTGAGGCCAGGGAATTTACTTTCTTCTCAAGTGCGCATGGCACATTCTCCAAGATAGATCACATACTGGGACATAAAGCAGCCCTCAATAAATATAAAAGAATAGAGATCATACCATGCACACTGTCAGATCACAATGCTTTGAAACTTGAAATCAATTACAGGAAGAAGTCTGGAAAACCGCCAAAAACATGGAGGTTAAAGAACACCCTTCTAAAGAATGAATGGGCCAATCAGGCAATTAGAGAGGAAATTAAAAAATATATGGAAACAAATGAAAATGAAAACACAACAATTCAAAATCTATGGGATGCGGCCAAGGCAGTCCTAAGAGGAAAGTACATTGCTCTCCAGGCCTATTTCAAGAGATTAGAAAAAGCACAAGTCCAAAATCTAACAGCTCACCTAAAGGAGCTAGAGGCAGAGCAACAAGAACGCCCTAAACCCAGTAGAAGAAGAGAAATAGTAAAAATTAGAGCAGAAATAAACAACATAGAGACCAAAGAAACAATTGAACAGATCAATGAAACCAAGAGTTGGTTTTTTGAAAAAGTAAACAAAATTGACAAACCTCTAGCCAGGCTTATCAAAAAGAAAAGAGAGAGCACCCAAATAGACAAAATTATGAATGAAAATGGACTTATTACAACCAACCCCTCAGAAATACAAGCAATTATCAGGGAATACTATGAAAAATTATATGCCAACAAATTGGACAACTTAGAAGAAATGGACAAATTCCTAAACACACACTCACTACCAAAATTCACACGGGAAGAAATAGAAAACCTGAACAGACCCATAACGAGTGAAGAAATCGAATCAGTGATCAAAAATCTCCCAACAAATAAGAGCCCTGGACCTGATGGTTTCCCTGGGGAATTCTACCAGACATTTAAAACAGAATTAATCCCAATTCTTCTCAAGCTATTCCAAAAAATAGAAGTCGAAGGAAAACTCCCGGACTCATTTTATGAAGCCAGCATCACTCTGATTCCCAAGCCAGACAGAGATCCAACAAAAAAAGAGAACTATAGGCCAATATCCTTGATGAATACGGATGCAAAAATTCTCAACAAGATCCTTGCAAATCGAATCCAGCAGCATATCAAAAGAATCATCCACCAAGATCAAGTGGGATTCATTCCTGGGTTACAGGGCTGGTTCAACATTCGCAAATCAATCAATGTGATCCATCATATCAATAAAAGAAAAGATAAAAACCATATGATCCTGTCAATAGATGCAGAAAAAGCATTTGACAAAATACAGCATCCCTTCTTAATAAAGACTCTCGAGAAAGTTGGGATAGAAGGAACCTACTTAAACATCATCAAAGCCATCTATGAGAAGCCTTCAGCTAACATCATCCTCAACGGGGAAAAACTGAGAGCTTTCCCCCTGAGATCAGGAACACGACAGGGATGTCCACTCTCACCACTGTTGTTTAACATAGTGCTGGAAGTCCTAGCATCAGCCATCAGACAACAAAAGGAAATCAAAGGCATCAGAATTGGCAAAGAGGAAGTCAAACTTTCACTCTTCGCAGATGACATGATACTCTACATAGAAAACCCGACAGACTCCACCAGAAGCCTACTAGAACTGATCCAAGAATTCAGCCAAGTTGCAGGGTACAAAATCAACGTACAGAAATCGGTTGCATTTTTATACACCAATAATGAAGCAACAGAAAGAGAAATCAAGAAACTGATCCCATTCACAATTGCACAAAAAACCATAAAATACCTCGGAATAAACCTAACCAAGGATACAAGAGATCTGTATGATGAAAACTATAGAAAACTTATGAAGGAAATTGAAGAAGACACAAAGAAATGGAAAAACATTCCATGCTCATGGATAGGAAGAATAAATATAGTTAAGATGTCATTACTACCTAAAGCACTCTACACATTCAATGCAATTCCAATCAAAATTGCACCAGCATACTTCTCAAAACTAGAACAAACTATCCAAAAATTTGTATGGAACCACAAAAGACCCCGAATAGCCAAAGTAATACTGAAAAATAAAACCAAAACGGGAGGTATCACCATCCCAGACTTCAGCCTCTACTACAAAGCTGTCATCCTCAAGACAGTATGGTATTGGCACAAAAACAGACACATAGACCAATGGAACAGAATTGAGAACTCAGAAGTGGACCCAAAAGTATACAGCCAACTGATCTTTGACAAAGCAGGAAAGAATATCCAATGGAAAAAAGACAGCCTTTTTAACAGATGGTGTTGGGAGAACTGGACAGCAACATGCAGAAGAATGAAACTAGATCATTTTCTCACACCATGCACAAAAATCAACTCAAAATGGATAAAGGACCTGAACGTGAGACAGGAAACTATCAACACCCTAGAGGAGAAAGCAGGAAACAACCTCCTTGACCTCCACCGCAGCAACTTCTTACTTGACACATCCCCAAAAGCAAGGGAATCAAGAGCAAAAATAAACTGTTGGGACCTCATCAAGATTAAAAGCTTCTGCACAGCCAAGGAAACAACCCAGAAAATTAATAGGCAACCAACGGAATGGGAAAAGATAGTTGCAAATGACATATCAGATAAAGGGTTAATATCCAGAATCTATAAGGAACTCACCAAACTACACGCCCGAAAAACAAACAACCCAGTGAAGAAATGGGCAGAAGACATGAACAGACACTTCTCCAAAGAGGACATCCAGATGGCCAACAGACACATGAAACGATGCTCAGCATCCCTCCTCATCAGGGAAATACAAATCAAAACCACACTGAGATACCACCTCACGCCAGTCAGAGTGGCTAAAATGAGCAAATCAGAGAACTCTAGATGCTGGCGAGGATGTGGAGAAACGGGCACCCTCCTACACTGTTGGTGGGAATGTAAACTGGTACAGCCCCTC
Organism: Hyaena hyaena; assembly: GCF_003009895.1. Lineage (NCBI taxonomy): Eukaryota > Metazoa > Chordata > Mammalia > Carnivora > Hyaenidae > Hyaena > Hyaena hyaena. Next base: position 1,015,851 of record NW_024080814.1, on the reverse strand, counting down.
TGGAAAACAGTGTGGAGGTTCCTCAGGAAACTAACAATAGAACTCCCCTATGACCCAGCAATAGCACTGCTAGGAATTTACCCAAGGGATACAGAAATGCTGAGGCATAGGAGCACATGTACCCCAATGTTCATAGCAGCACTCTCCACAATAGCTAAAACATGGAAAGAGCCTAAGTGTCCATCAACAGATGAATGGATCAAGAAGATGTGGTTTATCTATACCATGGAATACTACATGGCAATGAGAAACAATGAAATCTGGCCATGTGTAGCAACATGGATGGACCTTGAGGGTGTTATGCTGAGCGAAATAAGTCAGGCAGAGAAGGACAAATATCATATGTTTGCACGTATAGGAGGATTAGGAGGAACTTGACGGAGGAACAAGGGGGAGAAGAAGGGCGGAAATGGTGGGGGAAAGGGAGAGAGGCAAACCAGGAGAGACTCTTGAATGCTGACAAAAACTGAGGACTGATGGATGTGGGGGGAGGGGGGGATGGGCATGGAGGAGGACACTTGTGGGGATGAGCACTGAGTGTTATGTGGAAACTAATTTGACAATAAACTATTTGTAAAAAAAAAAAAAAAAAAATATTCATGCCCCTTGACCTTGTTAACTCATTTCTGGGTTGCTTTTCAGATAAAACAACCAGTAGATAAAAAGCTTTATGTACCACAATACATATTTATGATGGTGAAAAAAACATAGATTCTAACAATAGCAGAATGGTGACATTTGATTTCCCCCTTCCTTTCTACTTTTTTAATGTTTTCCGTATTTTCTACAATTCTTTTACAATTATAATGGGGGAAAACAAGCTTTGAAATATAGGCTAACAAATACATTTCTAACTAATATTTGAGTGTACATAATTTGTCTTTAATTCTATGTTATGTTGTTATTTAGGTGATATCTTTAAAATAACAAGATAGAAAAGCCATATAGAAAATGTGATAGGGATATGTATAAAGGGATGGGGATAGGGATATGTATAAAGTAAAAGTTAAATGTTAAAGACAGATGGTCTGTTGTGCCTTCTCTGTCATAGGTAGAACACTGATAGAAGGGAAAGAATGCTTTGCTCACATGGTTTTCAGTCATATGAGCCCATGGACAAAACCAGCAGCTGTTGGATTCCCCAGCCCACATGTGACAGAGTTCCCAAGAAAACGAAAAGGAAGTGATTCAGACCCATCCCAGTAAGTGACTTTTTTCCTCTAACCCCATGAAATCTTTGATTCTAAGGAAAAGAGAAAAAGATTACTTTTTAAATCCTTGATTATTTTCAGTTACACGGTAACATATGGATGGGGGCAATTATTTCTCCACCCAACTGCTTCCTCTGTCACTGATCTGGAACTTTTCCATTGAATTCTGAAGCTCAGCAGATAGCTCAGGAGGTCAGCTGGAATCTGAAAGATACAGAAACATAAGGTCAATTTGCTTAACATTGATGGTCATATTGAGATGCTTACCTTCCTATTTGAATTGTTTAATGGTGAAGAGAACATCTTCCTGTAGGTTTCACTTAAAATAATAATTACCACATTGCTTCTTGCCATACTCATCATTTATAAAATAACCAGCCCTTGGTTATCTGTGGTCAGTTAAATCATAAACAACTTTTCTTTTCCATGTTTATTTAAGTCAAATAGATAATAAAGCCAATGTTGAGGATACTTCCTATCTCCTTGTTTATTTTTGTTGCATTAATACAGCTCACAGCTCCAAATATTCTTTTTTATTTAAAAAAAATTTTTTTTAATGTTTTATTTATTTCTAGGAGAGAGAGAGAGAGACAGCGTGAGCAGGGGAGGGTCAGAGAGAGAGGGAGTCACAGACTGAAACAGGCTCCAGGCTCTGAGCTGGCAGTCAGCACAGAGCCCGACGCGGGGCTCGAACCCAGGAACCATGAGATCGTGACCTAAGCGAAACTCGGACGCTTAACCGACTGAGCCACCCCGGCGCCCCACAGCTCCAAATATTCTTTAATATTGGAGCTTTAATAACTCCCCAACGCTAGGATTTGTATGGTGAAATTGATAGGGCAATGTAAATACTACAATCCAGAGTACTCCATTTTAGGCTTCTAGAGTATTCCATTTTAGGCTGGTATTTTACATAAATATGATAGTTGATGATAGTTTTTCATGAAAGAAGGGAAATATTTTGAATAGGGGGACAAGATGAGAACATAAGGAAACATCCTACTTTTTAAGCCCGTTCTTCCCAATATATAATTTAGTTAAAATTCCCAAGACAGTAGGATCAGTGTTATTCAAATGTAAGTACCAGTACATTTCCCTGTCTACCTATAAATGACTTGAAAGTTATCTACAAATTTGTCTGTATTCTCTTAGACTTTTCCATTAATGTGACTAGTCATAAATAACTACAACTGACCAAGTGACTGTCTAGCACTGTTTGGTGTTTTCCATTCTAAATGATCAGTTTGTAGTCCCCACTTAGCTCAAGCTAGAAGTGATTGTAAGTTTTATGTTCTTTCTTTTTCTTCAGAATCATAAGCCCCATTGTTCTTTCTTAGTATCTAAATAAGATTGTGGCTGTTGAAGTGAAGCAGTGAGTACTAGAGGTAACACACTTTTATGCTGCGGGGGGGGGGGGGGGGGGCATGGATGAGACCTTACAGTGGCTTGGGGAGTGAATGGGGAAATGGGGTGATTGGTAGGTGAAATAACAGAAACTTGCAAAATACTGACAGATAGTGATCTTTTGGCAAAAGACAACACTTAAGATTAGCCAATTGCCCACATTTTAGAAACCTAAGAAGCTAGGACTCAAAGACATCAAGTGGCTTGCCTAACATTTCACAACTAGTTAGAATGTCTGATTGTTAATGTGGTAGTTTTCTTCATTACACTCTGTTTCCTGTCTCTCTGCAACTGGACAGGGTAGCTTGCTTCTAGCACATGAGGATAATCATGCTGTCCATTTCCCAACATATATGGATAGAAGTGACCCAAGACCTCTTTCCATCCAGGTCAGGATTCGTGACAGAAAAAGTGGCAGAAAAACTTTCTCAGAATCCTTTTACCTATCTTCTTTCAACAAAGATAGAAATATCAGCAACCAGTGGCAGCAGGTAAGTCCTGGACTTCTATCTGACAGAATTCCTACTTGAAGAAGGTGAATAGGAAGAGAATCAAAAGAGAGTATATACCCCACTGAATTGCTCATTATATACCTTAGAGCTTCTCCATTCTGCCCCAATCCTTCTTTCATTCCACCATATTCAATTCCTCTGATGAAATGATTGGTGTCAAAGTACTTACAGGTTTTTACAAAGTACTGATTGTATAGCATCCTTCTCAGAGACTCAGGGCATGAAAGCCATTCAGTAGATATGAAGTTGATTTCATTGGTGGAGCCCCAGAATATTGGGTATTTTTAAACAAAGAAGAGTGTATGAGAATGGTTACCATTTTTGCAGCATTCTTGGTTTTGAATGGAGAGCTGGTTCTTTAAAAGGATCATGGATGAAGACTGCCTGGAATGTAGTCATTAAAATTTCTTGAGTACCTACTATGTGCCATGCTGGGAGGAAGAAGTACAGATTAGACTAAAGAAACGTGTACATATTAGAAAGGTACAGATAACTATTACACATGAAAACTGTCATAACATACACCCTGGGTACTATGGTAACAGAGACAGTTGGGCATTTAAGTAAGATTGGGATCAGTAGGGAAGGACAGCTCCCTGCAGAGGTTGACTTAAGCTAAGTTTTAAATAAAGAATGGGAGTGAGCCATTCTGAGCAGAGGTAGAGGTATTTTAGATAGAAAGAAGAACTGTGTGGAAGCACAGAGCATGAAATATGAAATAACACTCTGTATATCAGGAAGTGTGGTTGGCACAACAAAGCAGAGGGCATACACAGAGGTGGGTGAGCTATGAGACTTGACAGGTGAACATGGACTAGGTAAAGAGATCTGTTGAACCACACAGTATAGAGATTATCTTGCCTGCAGTCAGGAAAACAGAAGGATTTTAAGGTGGAGAGGACTTGATTAAATTACATTAAAAAATTGTTGGCCTTTGTACTTTTATTTGGTTAAAAAATATATAACGTAAAAAATTGCCATCTCTGCCATTTTTAACTATACAATTCAGTGGCATTAATTATGTATACAATGTTTTACAGCCATTATTACTACTATTTCAAAAACTGTTATTACCCCAAACTCTGTACTCATTAAATAATGATACTCCATCCCTTGTTTCCCCCATCCCTGGTAACCTCTAGCCTATTTTCTATTTTCTAGTTCTATGATTTTGCCTATTCTAGATATCTTATATAAGTAGAGTCATGCAATGTTTGTCATTTTGTATCTGGCTTATTTCACCAGGTGTTATATTTTCAAATTTCATGTGTATTACAGCATATATCAGAATTTCATTCATTCTTTTTAGGGCTAAATAATATTCCATTGTATGTATATATTACATTTTTGTAATAATTTTTAAGTATAATTGACACACAAAATTACATTAGTATCAGATGCACAACATAGTCAATTTCTCTACACATTATGCTGTGCTTACCACATAGCTACAGTCTGTCAGCATACGTCACTATTACAATATCATTGACAACGTTCCCTATGCTGTGCCTTTTATTCTCATGACCTATTCATTCTGTAAATGTAAATCCATATTTCCAACACCCCTTGACTCATTTTTCCCATCTTTACACCTTCCTTCCCTCTGGCGACCATTAATTCTCTGGTTTTATAAGTCTGATTCTGCTTTTTGTTTATTCATTTGTTTTGATTTTTAGGTGCCACAAGAATGAGATCATATGATATTTGTCTTTTTCTCAATCTGACTTAGTTCACTTAGCAAAATACCCTCTAGGTTCGTCCATGTTCTTGCAAATGGCAAGACCTTATCTTTTATTTGGTGGTATAATACTCTAGTGTGTGTGTGTGTGTGTGTGTGTGTGTGTGTGTGTGTATCACTTCTTTATCCATTTGTCTATTGATGGACACTTAGGTTGCTTCCTTATCTTGGCTATTATAAATAATGTTGCAATAAACATGGGGATGCATGTATCTTTTTGAATTAGTGTTTTGGTTTTATTGGGTAAATACCTAGTAATGGCGTTACTGGATTATATGTTATTTCTGTTTTCAATTTTTAGAGGAACCTCCATACTGCTTTCCACAGTGGCTGTACCAATTTACATTTCCACCACAGTATATGTTTTCTCTACATCCTTGCCAACACTTGTTATTTCTTATCCTTTTAATTTTAGTCATTCTGACAGGTAGAAAGTGGTATCTTATCGTGGTTTTGATTTGCATTTCCCTGATGATTAGTGATCAGCTTTTTTGTGTGTCTGTTGGCCATCTGTATGTCTTTGGGAAAATGTCTATTCAGTTACTCTGCCCATTTTTAAATCAGGTTGTTTGCTTTTTGGGTGTTGAGTTGTGTAAATTCCTTATATATTTTGGATATTAACCCCTTATTAGCCATTTGCAAATATCTCCTCCCATTTAGTAAGTTGTCTTATTATATTGTTGGTTTCCTTTGCTGCACAAAAACTTTTTATTTTGATGTAGGCTCAATAGTTTATTTTTGCTTTTGCTTCCTTTGTCTTAGGAGATATAGCTAGAAAAATAGTGTTAGAACCAATGTCAGAGAAATCACTTCCTATGTTCTCTTCTAGATTTTTTTATGGTTTCAAGTCTCACATATAGGTCTTTAGCCTATTTTGAGTTTACTTTTGTGAATGTTGTTAGAGAGGTCCAGTTTTCTCAGAACCATTTATTGAAGAGCCTCTCTTTTTCTCCGTTGCATAATCTTGACTAATTTGTCATAGATTAACTGACCGTATAATAGTGGGTTTATTTCCAGGTTCTCTATTCTGTCCCACTGATCTCTGTGTCTGTTTTTGTGCCAGTACCCTGATGTTTTAATTATTATAGCTTTGTAGTATATCTTGAAATCTGGATCTGTGATGCCTCCAGTTTTGTTCTTTTTCAAGGTTGCTTTGTCTATTTAGGGTCTTTTGTTCCATATGAAGTTTAGGATTGTTTGTGCAAGTTCTGTGAAAAATCCTTTTGGTGTTTTGAGAGGGATTGTACTGAATCTTTAGATTGCTTTGGGCAGAATGGACATTTTAACAATATAAACTCTTCCATTCCATGAACTAGAACACCTTGGCATTTATTTGTGTCATCTGTAATTTCTTTCATCAACGTCTTACAGTTTTCAGAGTGCAGGTCTTTCACCTCCTTGGTTAAGTGTACTCTTAGGTATTTTAGTCTTTTTGGTGCAACTGTAAATGGGATTGTTCACTTAAAATCTCTTTGGGCTAGTTTGTCATTAGTGTATAAAATTGCAGCAGGTTTTGGTATATTTTGTATACTGCAACTTTACTGAATACATTAGTTTTAATAGTTTTTTGACGGAGTCTTTATGGTTTTCTGTATGTTATGTCGAGTCATCTGTAAGTAGTGACAGTTTCACTTCTTCCTTACTAATATGATTGTCTCTTATTTCTCTTTCTAGTCTGATTGCTATGGTTAGGACTTCTAGTTGAATAAAAATGGTGAGTGGACATCCTTGTGTTGTTCTGATCTTAGAGGAAAATCTCTCAGTTCTTCACCACTGAGTATGATGATGGCTGTGGGTTTTTCGTGTGTGGCCTGTATTATGTTGAGGTATGTTCCCTCTAAACCCAGTAGTTGAAAGTTTTCATCATGAAGGATGTTGAATTTTGTCAGATGCTTTCATTGCATCTGTTGAGAAGATCATATGATTTTTTATCCTTAATTTTGTTGATATGGTTTATCATGTTGATTTGTAAATACTGAATCGTCCTTACATTCTGGGAATAAATCCCACTACATCGTGGTAAATGGTCCCTTTTAATGCATTGTGGAATTGGGGCGCCTGGGTGTCTTAGTCGGTTAAGCGTCCGACTTTCGCTTAGGTCATGATCTTGCGGTTCGTGGGTTCGAGCCCCGTGTCGGGCTCTGTGCTGACTGCCAGCTCAGAGCTTGGAGCCTGTTTCAGTCTGTGACTCCCTCTCTCTCTGACCCTCCCCTGCTCACGCTGTCTCTTTCTCTCTCTCCTAGAAATAAATAAAACATTTAAAAAAAAAAGTTAAAAAAAAAATAATGTATTGTGGAATGTAGTTTGCTAATACTTTGTTGAGAATTTTTAGATCTATATTCATCAGAGATATTGGTTTATATTTGTTTTTTTTAAATTTTTTTATTTTTTTAGTGTCTTTGGTTTGGGTATCCGGGTCAAGCTGAATGCTGACCTAGCAGAATGTATTTGGAAGCTTCCCTTTTTCTGTTTTTTAGAATAGATTGAGGAGAATAGGTTATGAACTCTTCTTTATATGTTTAGTGAAATTTATCTGTGAATCCATCAGGTCTTGGACTTTTATTTTTTGGTCATTTTTTGATTACCAATTCAATTTAGTTACTAGTAATTGTATATTCACATGTTCTGTTTCTTCCTGATATAGTGTTAGGAGATTGTATGTTTCTAGGAATTTATCCATTTCTTCTAGCTTGTCCAATAATTTTTGCTATATAATTTTTGTTGTATTTTCTTATAATCCTTCTGTATTTCTCTGGTGTTCTTATTTTTCCTCTTTTGCTTCTTATTTTATTTGCCCACCCCCCCTTTTTTTTTTTTTTTTTTTTTTTTTTGCCTGATGAGTTGGCCTCAGAGTTTATCAATTTTGCTCTTGGTTTTACTGATTTTTTTTCTATATTTTCTTTAGTCTCTATATCATATATTTCTGCTCTGGTATTTATTCTTTGTTCCTTCTACTCACTTTCCTTCTAATTCCTTCCTTCTACTCACCTTGAGCTTTGTTTCTCTTTTTCTAGTTTTTTTAGGTATAAGGCTAATTGTTTATTTGAGCTTTTCTTTCTTTTTGAGATAGGCTTGTATTGCTCTATATTTCCCTCCTAGAACTGTTTTTACTGTGTCCAAAGATTTTGAACTGTTGTATTTTCATTTTTCTATATGTTTTAATTTTCTCTTTGATTTCTTTGTTGACCCATTGGTTGTTTAGTAGTATGCTGTTTAGCTTCCATGTGTTTGTGCATTTTTTAGTTTAGTTTTTTTTGTTTTTTTTTTTTTATGGCTGATTTCTAGTTTCAAACCGTTGTGGTTGAAAAAGATGCATGGTATGCATTTCAATCTTCTTAAATTTATTGAGACTTTTGCTTTTGTGACCTAACGTGATCTTCTCTGCAGAATGCTTCATGTACACTTAAAAAGAATGTGTATTCTGTTATACACAGAATATTCCATCTAAAAATATCTGTTAAGTCCATCTGGCCTAATGTGTTGTTCAAAGCCAGTGTTTCCCTATTGGTTTTCTGCCTGGATGATCTACCCATTGATGTAGGGGCTATTAAAGCCCTCTATTATTCTTGTATTACTGTCAATTACTCTATTTGCTTTATGTATTTAGGCGCTCCTGTGTGTTTAGATGCTGAAGATGCAGGCCAGCGTGTTTCAGGTTCTGTACACTGGGGGCACTCTGGCAGGGCAGCTGAAGTGAGTGCAAGCTGGGGTTTCTGGGGGCACTGCTTGCAGCGGGTGCCCTGGTGGGGTGACTAAGGCACTATGTGGACCAGGGGACCCCTCGGCTCTTTACACAGAGAGTGCCCTGGTAGGATAGCTAGTGGATGTAGACAAGTATGTTTCAGGACCGTCTGTACAGAGAGTGCCTTGAGGCAGTGTGCGTACCTGGGTGGGAGGGGTCCTGGGGTGCTCTGCCCAGGGGTTACCATATATCACATTTTGTTTATCTACTCATCTGTTGTGCATTTATGTTGTTCCCATCTTTTGCCTATTGTGAATAATGCTGTTATGAACATTGGTGTACATGGATCTGTTTGAGTTCCTGTTTTAAATTCCTCTAGGTATATACCTACGAGTAAAATTGCTGGGTCATATGGTAATCCTGTTTAGTTTTTGAGAAGCCACAACTGTTTTCCACAGTGGCTACACCATTGTGTATCCCCACCAGCAATGTGAGAGGGATCCAATTTCTCCATATCCTTGCTGACACTTGTTTTCCATTTTTAAAAAGAGTATAGCTATCTTACCAGGTGCAAAGTGACACAGCCTTACAATTTCAAAGAATCTCTATGGAAAACAGCATGGAGGATGGATTGAAAGGGAAAAATCCAGTAGGCAGAGAAAATAGCTGAGAAGTTCTTACTAGGGGTTGTTTTTTGAGCATTGGTCTAAGAGTGTAGCTCTGGACATCAGGACAGGAAAGGGAGAGAGGCTATTATGACACATTTACAAGAGAATTCATTCATGACTGTTGGTTAGGGAGAGCAGGCATACAGGAACCATCCAACCGATTTTCTGACTTGGTTACCTACATGCAGGATGGTATTATATGTTGAGATTGATGGATAGGTGATGAATTCAGTTTTGGGCACAATGACAATGTGTTATTTCTGGGATCCTCAAGTAAGCAGTTGGATGTGAGGGTCTGGAACTCAGGGTTGAGGCCTGGTCTGGAAAAAGAAATTCATACATCATGAATGTACAGACAGCAAGTGCAGGGGTTGGCATGGATGCAGTCACTGGGGGAGGTGTGTGGAGTGGAAAGACTTGGGGGCTGAGGATCTACTCTGGGGGTACGTGGGCCTAGACACAGTAAAGGAAGGAGGGAATCCTACCCCAAATCTGAGAGGACATGGCTCTGAAGTAGGGGCATCTCAGAAATCAAAGGAAGAAGGTTTTAAAAAGAAGAAGGCATGGAGGGAAGCACATCTGGGAAATGTTTGCATTGTATTTGCTTCCAATTTCATTCGTCTTTGTTTGATGTAGGGAGAAGGCCTATATTTCATTCAAAATGCAGTGAAAGTAGTTTTTAGGGAAAACTTGCACTGTGTTTTGAAAAAATTATGTTTCTGTCATATAAGACACCACACTAAGAAAGTGCATCTAAGTAATGAGAATATTATTGATATCAGAAAGCTTGTTAAATCCATATGTAAAAATATGACTATAGACCAAATGCCAGCACGGAGAAAAAAATGTAGATAGCAAATTTACTAATTACCTACGTTTGTGCTGCTAACAAGAAGTCAGTTGTATGACTAACATGATCATGCGTTTTCTCTGTTGTATCAGGGGCCACTAAATAAAAGTATACTTGGATTTCATAAGTACCGTAGGTTTGGATTTCACCAAGGAGGTGAGTTCAGTGAGTGAGTTCACTTGCCAAAACATCTATAATCAAGGCAAAAGCGTGATTCATAACTGCTGAAGTTTGTCTTTTGAAATTGAAGTAATGTGTATATACATATAGTTCCAGACCAATAGGAAGAAAATTGTTCACCTGTAAAATTATTTTCTGTTTTATTCCCTGAATATGATGTCAGAGTAAAAAGGGAAATGAGAAAAGAAAAGAAGCTGACTTAATCTAACCTAGTCTTTTGCTTCAGAGACCAATAACAGAGCAGACTGGCAATGATGACAGCGACAGGAGAGGCTTAATGGAAGGCATACCAGCCTGCTGTTAGGTATATGACCTTGAGCAATCATTGACCTTACTGGCCTCAATTCCTTCATCTGTGAAATGGGGATAGTAAAAACTACATGATTTTCAAATGTGAGAATCAAATAACATATATGAAAAATATATATGACTTTTGGTTATGAATTCCTTGGGTTTTTAAAAAATGTAATTTATTGCCAAGTTACCTAACATATAGTATATACAATGTGCTCTTGGTTTCAGGGGTAGATTCCCGTGATTCATCACTTACATACAACACCCAGTGCTCATTCTAGCAAGTGCCCTCCTCAGTGCCCATCACCCATTTCTCCCTCTCCTCCACTCCCCCCATCAACCCTCAGTTTGTTCTCTGTATTTAAGTCTCTTATGGGTTTGCCTCCCTCTCTGTTTGAAACTATATTTTCCCTTTCCTTCCCCCCATGGTCTTCTCTTAAGTTTCTCAAATTCTACGTATGAGTGAAAACATATGATATCTGTCCTTCTCTGACTGACTTATTTCACTCAGCATAATACCCTCCAGCTCCATCCACATTGCTGCAAACGGCAGGATTTCACTCTTTCTCATTGCCAAGTAATGCTCCATTGTATATCTAAACCACATCTTCTTTATCCACTTATCAATTGATGGATGTTTGGGCTCTTTCCATAACTTGGCTATTGTTGAAAGTGCAGCATAAACATCGGGGTGCATGTGCCCTTATGAATCAGTACTCCTGTATCCTTTGGATAAATCCCTAGTAATGCTACTGCTGGGTCGTTGGAGATTTCTATTTTTAATTTTTTGAGGAACCTCCACACTGTTTTCCAGAGCGGCTGTACCAGTTTGCATTCCCACCAACAGGGGACAAGAGGGTTCCTGTTTCTCCACATTCTCACCAACATCTGTTGTTTTCTGAGTTGCTCATTTTAGCCACTATGGCCAGTATGAGGTGATATCTCAGTGTGGTTTTGATTTGTATTTCACTGATGATAATTGATGTTGAGCATCTTTTCATGTGTCTGTTGGCCATCTGATGTCTTCTTTGGAAAAGTGTCTATTCATGTCTTCTGCCCATTTCTTCACTGGATTATTTGTTTTTCAGGTGTTTGGTAAGTTTGTTTTATAGATTTTGGATACTAACCCTTTATCTGACATGTCATTTTCAGATATCTTCTCCCATTCTGTTGGTTGCCTTTTAGTTTTGTTGATTGTTTCCTTCGCAGTGCAGAAGGTTTTTATCTTAATGAGGTTCCAGTAGTTCATTTTTGCTCTTGATTCCCTTGCCTTTGGGGATGTGTCAAGTAAGAAGTTGCTGCAGCTGAGGTCAAAGAGGCTTTGTCCTCTAGGGTTCTGATGGTTTCCTGTCTCACATTTAGGTCTTTTATCCACTTTGAATTTATTTTTGTGTAAGCTGTAAGAAAGTGGTCCAGGTTCATTCTTCTGCATGTTGCTGTCCAATTCTCCCAGCACCATTTGCTAAAGAGACTGTTATTTTTTTTCCTTTGGATACTCTTTCCTGCTTTGTCAAAGATTAGTTGGTCATACATTTGTGGGTCCGATTCTGGGTTCTCTATTCCATTGGTCTATGTGTCTGTTTTTGTGCCGATACCATACTGTCTTGATGATTACAGCTTTGTAGTAGAGGCTAAAGTCCGGGATTGTGATGCCTCCTGCTTTGGTTTTCTACATCATTACTTTGGCTACTTGGGGTCTTTCATGGTTTCATATAGATTTTAGGATTGTTTGTTCTAGCTTTGGGAAGAATGCTGGTGCAATTTTGATTGGGATTGCATTGAATGTGTAGATTGCTTTGGGTAGTATTGACATTTTAACAATATTCTTCCAATCCATGAGCATGGGATGTTTTTCCATTTCTTTGTGTCATCTTCAATTTCTTTCATAAGTTTTATATCACTTTCAGCATACAGATCTTTTACATCTTTGGTTAGGTTTATTCCTAAATATTTTAAAATATTTCTGACAAAGTTCCACAACTATGAAAACTATTCTTTATTTAGACAGTGAGAAGGAAAAGAATCCCTTAAGTTTTTGTCTTAATGGTTCTCTTTATTTGGAATATTTAAAAGTATCTCCTTAAAGTTTATTAATTTTTCTATACACAGCATGTATTTTTTTAAGCGGAAAAATATTAAAGGCTCAGAATACATCAAATAAATAAAATAGTTCAAAGGCAGGCTAAACTTTTTTCAGAGCTTGGAAAATGATCATTGCTGAGTCAAGAGGGAAGATGAATCAGACACCTTAAATAGTTATTCATAACATTGTATTTCTAGTTGATTATCATGGGAAAATCGTCAAATATGCATGCACCACAATAGTATTAGGCATATTATTTATAATACTGAAAAATGAGAATATTGAAATATTCAGTAATAGAAGTGATTAAATTATGGTTTAGCTAACCAGTGAGCTATTTAATTATTTAATCTTTTCCAGTCCTGTTTCCCAAGAATATTTGATGGTATGGGAAATATTTGTGTCACAATGTTAAGTGAATAAGACAAGACATAAAAAATTATACACTGTTATCTGAACTTTATTCATTATATGTAATATTCCGTATATTATACATCCCATATATAATATATTCTGTTTATATATGGAACACACATCTACATAAATAGACTATACACACCATATCTAAATTAAATAGTCAAAGCTGTTTTCTGTGTGTATCTAGATATGTATTTAAGAAAGAGACTGGAAGGAGACACATTAAAATATTAACTATGATTATTTTCAGGTGAGATTATAGGTACTTTCCTCTGAGTCTTTCAAATCCCCCCTGAAAAATGATGCATTTGGAAATGTATTTTTTAAACATGTATTTTTCAGAAAACAGCTTACCTCTTTCTCTCTCCTTTTATAACCACGGATTAGCTTTGTTCTATAGGTTTATTAATATCTAATGATCAGCACGGATTCTTATATCACTGTCTCTCAGTCCTTTGGTTGTTGGAATGTCCTTTTCTAATAGATTCTTTAGAAAGGGCTCATGGGGTCAATGTAGCCTGTAATTTGGCAAGTTTATGATAGTTTGTTTGCAGTTTTGTACTTGGAGGTCAGTTTGGGTAGATATAAAATCGTGGACTCCTATTTCCCTTCCTTGAGTATCTTAAATTTGGGCACTAGGAACTATTGAAAAATCTACTGACAATCTTCCTTTCTTTTCCTTATTAGTGACTTAGCCTTTTTGTCTGGTTGTCCAGTGATTTTTTTTGTTTAAAGTAGTTAAGTATGGAGCACCTGGGTGGCTCAGTTAAGTGTCCCACTCTTGATTTCCTGGTTTGTGTGTTCAAGCCTACATTGGGCTCTGCACTCTCAGCACCAAGCCTGCTTAGGATTCTATCTCCTTTCTCTCTGCCCCTCCCCTCCTTGCACATACTTGCTTTCTCTCAAAAAAAAAATTTTTTTTAAAGAAAAATAAAGTAGTTTCAACTATGATTCCTTGTTGGCCATGCTGACATGGTTGTGGTATCCTTTCAGTATATAATTTCAAGATTTTTTCTAAATTTTAGAAAAGTATTCTGGAATTATAGTCTTAATGTTTATTTTGTTCTATTGTTAGGTATTCTTTGCAATCTCAATCATATTTATATTAGGCTTGTGTGTGTGTGTGTGTTTACTTCTGTGTGTGTCACTTTCTTTTGAATGTTTTTAAAATCTCATTTCTTTTGAGGTTTTTTTTTTTCTTATTGAAGTTCAGTTGACATACAATGTTCTGTTAGATTAGGATGTACATCATCATGATTTGGCAATTTCACATATTATTCAGTGCTCACTATGATAAATGCAGTTATGGTCACCACATAACATTATTATAATATTTTTGACAATGTTCCCCATGCTGTACTTTGCATCTCTGTGACTCATTTATATTTTATAACTGGAATTTTGGATCTCTTTATTCTCATCACCTATTTTGCCAATCTCCTCATCCACTTCCCCTCTGGCAACCACCAGTTTGTTCTCTGTATTTAAGAGTGGTATCTTTTTCTTTTGTTTCGATACATTTGGAAATACATTTCTTTAAAATATACATATTTTAAAAACTACTCAGCCTGCATAATTCTTTAATGTGGAAAGTATTCTGTCACCCTCAGTATATTTCATTTTAGTAGTGGTCTTTTGACTACATTTCTTAATGAATACACACGCACAAACACACATGTATGCATATATTCCCACACATGTATACATCTGGCATAGTCTGCTAGGGAATATGCTACTGTGAATATTAATATTATTGGCAAGGGACCAGACTTTCAAGTCTTTAGTGATATTTTTCACCTTCCAGATGAATTTTAACAAAACAAATTCTTTTTGTTTACAAGTCTGAGATTCTTAATTCATTTTTAGGCTATTTTAATACAGCGATGAGAAAATTTTGGGGTAGGCCATAAATTGTTCAAAAATTATTCTATTTAACATTATTCATATGAAAATTATATTTCTCAGGCTTGGCATGAGGTCCTTTTGAAGTAGAGCACCAATTACTGTTCATTGTCAGCCACCGTGGTTCTCATCGCCCATTGGGGATCATGTGTCGGCAGCCTCAGGAAGAAAACTACCTCTGTGTCGACAGTAATAATCATTTCTAGTCATTAGGTAGCATTCATAACTAAACACTGAACAGGAATTAGGATGATGGTACTTAATCTCACATTTCTTTCTCTTTCAAGAATTAAATAAAATCTGTTTCATGTAGCTTGACATTTTATCCTGCTTTTTTGTAGAAAGGAAGATGGTGAACAACACGTACAAATGAAGTCCGTCAGGTACTTTGAACTGTGAGATCGACACCGGGTGGGTGGAAAAGGCCGCACATGCAAACCTTTAGGCAAAGTAAGAGGCAACGTCAAGACAGAATCGGTTCACGAATATGAGGATTTTCTCATTCAAGTGGTGATTGATTGTCAAGTACCTGTTGCCTTTTCTTTTCTATCTACTTGAGTAGCATTTTATCTTAAGGTGCCTTTAAATTTTTCCTACAAGAGCTGTTTATTAAAATGTTATTTTCCTTAAGCACTAGAGGAGAGCTGATTCCTTTTATATACAAATCACGATTACTAGTTATGGTTAGCAATTCATCGTCGTAAAATTCTTTGTCAGTTGCTTCAACATAATCTCAACATCAACAAACATTTTTCTATATACCTGGCAACCTGGCCGCATCTGAGTGTTGCTTTTTCTTCATTTATTCTGGCTTTTGATGTGATTTACAAAACACCGGCATGGGTCAAAGTGGCAGTAACAGTACACAGAACTAAGAGCCAGAGCCCTGCTGCTCCATTATGAAGCAGAGCCCCAGCCTCTGGTAAGCACGCCTTTCCTTCAGACGATCCTCCGGAAGCCTTGTCAAGTGCACCTCCTTCCAGTAAAGAGCTTTATTCACAAACTAGCGATTTTGCCTTCCTCTGGTTCCCTGGTTCCCACCATCAACATCCATTGTTCTCCACAGTGGCCTTGCTCCCCCCCCCCCCCTCCGTCCTCACCTGTCTCTAACCCGTAGCTCTAAGAGCAGCCTGTCTGCTGAACAGCCCTGGCATTGGTGTCCATTGCTATTGTCCACGCTAGTGGGTAATACTGGTAGAAACAAGGTGATAATTTTAGCACGAGGATAATGATAACATTCTTCTAATCATTACATTTTAATCTAAAAATTACTCATGAATAGACCAAAGTAGGAGTGTATAACTAAATTTTATGTGAATATTCATATAATTTGGATTCCATCCAGTTCATCAAAAGTACATATTTTGTTCCAGGAATGGCATTACCCAAGGGTAAATGGTTGGGGGAGAGGAGAGTATTATTTCCATCAGTCTCCATTAGTGTTCTCCTCTCCCCCACTCTTTTATGTAGAAAAATTACATTTTCTTTCATCTAATTTAAAGTAGCTCTAGGGGCGCCTGGGTGGCTCAGTCGGTTAAATGTCTGACTTTGGCTCAGGTCATGATCTCGCAGTTTGTGGGTTTGAGCCCGGCGTCAGGCTCTGTGCTGACAGCTCAGAGCCTGGAGGCTGCTTCAGATTCTGTCTGTCTCTCTCAAAAATAAACAAACATAAAAAAATCTAAAAGTTGCTATAATAACAGGTCACAGCAAGTCTCCTACTGCTTACCCATCAGATTGTCCTCTTAAAACTCTTATGTGGAAATTCTGGAGTTGCCATGATCTGCGTGTTGTAGGAAAAACAGACAAATGTTGACAGTTAAGTGTGAAGAGTTAGATAGCCTAATTCTTGAAATGTAATTTTCCCCCTACATTTTACCATCTGTGAAAAATGTCCTATCAATGGTGTCTTCATGCTAATTGGCAACAGTTTTCTTTCCTTCTGAAGGATTAATACTGAATTTCCAACAGATGGTGGCTTAGGTTTGATGACATATGGTAGTGGTATGAAAGGTGTTGAGGTAGTGGAGAGAGAGAGGTGATTAATCATATAGTAGTCATAGAAAGTTTTTGGGAGAATAACCATGCTGGGTTTTGAAGAAGAAGTAGGATTTTTCTACGAATATAGAAGGGAAGGATATTCTAAGCCTAGTAAAGAGCAAGTCAGAGGAGATGTGAGATGACTTGGCATGTTTGAAGACTAGCAAGTCATTTGGCATTGCTACTGAATAACACTTGGAAAGGTAGGGAAAGCATGTGGAGATGGAACTTAATGAGCACACAAGCCAGGGCATGGAGAACCTTGAGATGTCATTAGGGGGTTTGGCCTTTCCTCTTAGGCAGTGGAAATGTATTTAGGCAGCTTTATGCAGTGGAATTAGATGACTTCATTTGTTTTAGAATAATTTTGGAAGTCCTGGTTTGTATAGGCTGGAAGAAGAAGACACTAGAAGGTATAGCAGGTTACAAGGCTTTTGGGGATAGTGCAATGAGCTATCACCTAATGAATTTAGGTGGTGACAGAGTGGATGGAGAGGAAGAGAAGACATACTTAAGAACGATTTTAAGAACTAGAACCTATAGGGGTTTGTGATTATTTGGTTCCTCAGAGTAAAGAAGGAAGGGTCTAGAATGACCCTAGTGATGTCAGCAACCAAGATAAAATCTATAAAAGGAGTAAATCAGGGGTAAGGGAGGAAGGAGAAATACAATGGGGTAAATTGCAAAGAATGTATTCAGTGTGGGATTACTTGAGGCTTAAGGCACTTGTGAATCATTTAGGTGTGTAGTTCAAGTTTTGAAGGTCGGGACCTGAGTGAAGTATGAATGAGGTAGGGATTTCACAGTAAGTAGCTTATGTAGAGTTGTAAAGTCTTTGCAGGAAGGAGATATTTTAGGGTGAAGCTGTAAGGTGAGGAAAGAGTATAGCCAAATTGGGAAACAGACACTGCTCTTTAAGGATTGAAGAAGAGCTGATAAAGAGACTAAGGGGACTGAGCTGAGCAGGGAGGATGGAGGAGCGGGAGCGGTCACAGAAGCCAGAAAAAGAATGAGGAATGTCAGCACTGTCAAATTCAAGGCAAGGATCAAGAAGGAACTGCATCAAACAAGGAAATTAGAAATAGTTTCGGCGGGGCAGTGTCTGTGGGAGGTTGATTTTAATAGATGGAAAGGTGACTGCCTGTGAAGTGAAAGACATAGTAGAGACAGTGTTCTTCCCAGGAAGCTGGCTGAGAAGGGAAGACAGCAAGAGAAAAAAAACCCCTAGAATTGGGAAAAGGTTGTCCCCCCGCACCCACACACACACCAGATGGAGAGACTTGCACACATTTGTAGCCCCATGGGAAGGAGCTGTGGAAGAGAATGAGATTAAGATGCTGATAACTGCTGACACCAGTATCCGGGAGGAGTGAGCTATAATAGAAGGCTACCCAACTCTTCTGAGGACTGGAAGTTCTAGAACTACCCACATGGCTCTCAGACACATCTTAATTCTTGAAGGCTTCCAAAAATGAGATCGGGAGGAAGGAGCAGAGCTAGTTGCGGGGGGTGAAAGCACTGTGAATGAGCACTGTCCCTGCGCTCAGCAGTGCCCTCCTCTTCCCTGAACTGTGAGTCCAGGGCCAGAGTTGGGAGCAAGGACAGTGTGTGCTTGCTGGCCTCCGCGGGCTCCAGCTGTGCCCCTGGGGTAACCGTGGGTCTGCTCATGGTTAAAAATAAAGGAGGTTCTTTTCCTTCTTAGAGAAGCTCATAGTGAAACTGAAAAGCGGAGGAGAGATAAAATGAATAACCTGATTGAAGAGCTGTCTGCAATGATCCCCCAGTGCAATCCCATGGCACGTAGACTGGACAAACTTACGGTTTTAAGAATGGCTGTCCAACACTTGAGATCTTTGAAAGGTGAGTCTGGAACTGGCTTCCACACTTGGATTTGTGAAGTCCTCCCTGTAATCGAAGTCTTTGATTCGTTTGTTTTGTTGTTATCGGCTACTGAGATTGTGTACAGATGTTTCTTTCAGCGTTATAGGCATTGTTTTTTTATCGGTATCAATTTTGATGCTTGCTAATATTCTCTATGTGGAGAGAGCATTAATCTAGGTTTCAAAAATCTCGGCTTCACTAAAAGCTTTATCTTAAGTGCACATGGTATACTTTTCCGTTTGTGTCATCTTCCAAGTCTTTTAGCATGTCTTACAGTTTTCAGAGTATAGTTCTTCCACTTCCTTGGCCAAATTTATTCCTAGGTATTTTATTATTTTTGATGCAATGCTGAATGTAATTGTTCTATTAATTTCTTTTGCTGCTAGTTATTAGTGTATAGAAGCGCAGTGGATTTCTGTATATTGATTTTGTATTCTGCAACTTCACAGAATTCATTTATTCTAATAGTTTTTTGGTGGAGTCTTTAGGAAGTTCTATATATAGTATTTTGTCATCTGCTTATAGTGACGGTTCTATTCCTTCCTCACCACTTTGGATGCCTCTTATTTCTTTTTCTTATCTGATTGCTGTGGCTAAGGTTTCCAGTACTATGTTGAATAAAAGTGGTAAGAATGAACATCCTCATCTTCTTCCTGATCTTAGAGGAAAAGCACTCAGCATTTTACCACTAAGGATGAAGTTAGCTCTGGGTTTGTGATTTATAGCATTTATTATGTTATGTTCCCTCTATACCCACTTTGTTGAGTTTATCTGAATATTGTATTTGTTAAATGCTTTTTCTACATCTGTTGAGGTGCTTATATAATTTTTATCTTTCATTTCATAATATGGTGTATTTTGATTGATTTGCAGATACTGAACCATCCTTGCATCTCTGGAAAAAATCCCACTTGATCATGGTGAATGATCCTTTTAATGTATTATTAAATTTGGTTTGGTGTAGTATGTTGTTGAGTGTTTTTGTGCTTGTCAGGGCTATTGGTCTGTAACTTTGTTTTGTAGTGTCTTTGTCTGGCTTTGGAATCAGGGTAATGCTGGCCTCCTAGAATGAATTTGGAAGTTCCCCTTTCTCTTCTGTATTTTGGAATGATTTGAGAAGGGTAGGTATTAATTCTTTAAATGTTCGGTAGAATTCACAGATGAAGCCATCTGGCCCTGGACTTTTGTTTATTGGGAGTTTTTTGACTACTGGCCCAATTTCATTGCTGGTAATTGTTCAGATTCTTTCTTCCTGATTCAGCTTTGGAAGATTGTAGGTTTCTAGAAATGTATCCGTTTCTTCTAGTTTGTCTGATTTTTTTTCTCGGTAAATCTGGCTAAAGTTTTAAGAATTTTATCTTTTTAAAGAATGAACTCCTAGTTTCATTGATCTTTTCTGTTTTTTTGGGGGGGTGTATATTTCATTTATGTCCACTCTGATCTTTATAAGTTTTTTCCTTATACTAACTTTGGGTTTTGTTTGTTCTTTTGCCAGCTCCTTTAGGTATAAAGTTAGATTGTTTGAGATTTTTTCTTCTTTGAGTTGGGTCTGTATCATCATAAATTTCCCTCTTAGAATTGCTTTTGGTACATCTCAGTGATTTGGAATCATTGTTTACATGTTCATTTATCTCCATGTATTTTTTCCTTTCCTCTGTGATTTCTTGACCCATTGTTTGTTTAGTAGCATGTTTTTTAGCCTCCACACATTTGTGTTTTGTTTCTTTTTTGTAATTGATTTCTATCTTTTTTATTATTACCCTTTCAGTCTTCTTAAACTTACTGAGACTTATTTTGTGGCCTAACATGTGATCTATCCTGGAGAATGTTTCACATGCACTTGAAAAGAATCTGTATTCTGTTGTTTTTGGATGGGATGTTTTGTGTATGTAAATCTGTTAAGCCCCATCTATTGTACTCTGTCATTCAAAGCCATTGTTTCCTTATTTTCTGTCTGGGGAATTTATCCATTGATATAAGTAAGGTATTAAAGTCCCCTACTTATTAGGGGACTTTGGTTGTTGATTTTTATTATTGTTATTATTATTTTTCCCTTTATGGATATTAATGTTTGCCTTCTGTATTTAGGTGCCCCTATAGTGGAGGCATAGGTATTTACAATTGTTATATCCGCTCTTGTTGGAGCGGTCCCTTTATTATTATGTAATGGCCTTCTTAGTGTCTTGTTATTTGTCTTAAAGTCTATTTTGTTGATGTACGTATTGCTACCCCATCTTTTCTTTTGCTTTCATGCACATGGAATATCTTTTTCCATTCCTTCATTTTCAGTCTGTATCTTTAGCTCTGAAGTGAGTCTCTTGTAGGCAGTATAGAGTTGGGTCTTGTTTTGTTATCCATTGAGTCACCCTGTGTTTTGATGGGAGCATTAGGTTTATTTATATTTAAAGTAATTATTGATAGGTACATATTGTCATTTTAAAAATTGTTTTCTCGTTGTTTTTGTAGTTCTTCTCCATTCCTTTCTTCTTCTTTTAGTCCCTTCCCTTGTGATTTGATGACTTTCTTTAGTGTTATGCTTCGATTTCTTTATTTTTTGTGTATATTATAGGTTTTTGATTGTAGTAACCATGAATTTCATATATAACATCCCAAGTATAGAGCAGCCTGTATTAAGGTGAAAGTCACTTAACTTTGAACACATTCTAAAAGCACTACCTTTGTGTTCCCCCTCTCTGCATTTTATGTATATGATGTCATATTTTACATCTTTTTATTCTGGGTATCCTTGATTTTTGTAGATATAATTTTACTATCTTTGTCTAGTAACTGTCATTCTAGCTTTGTAAGTAGTAGATCCACTATCTTTACTATATGTTTGTTTTTACCAGTGGAATATTTTTCTTTCATAATGTTCTAGGTTTAACCTTTTCTTTTCTGCCTAAGAAGTCCCTTTAACAAAAAAGTAGATACTTTCAATCACTTTCCTTAGATTTCCACATGTTGTAGAACAGTGGCTTCTCTACTCCAGCCAGCTGACTGTGTGCAGATCCAGAAAGTAGGTGGTGGGGAAAAGTACAGCCTTGACCCCTTCAGTACCACGCACAGCAGCACAAGTGTGGGGATACTGCTTGGCCAGCTTCCTTTTGGGAGTGTGACTGGAGGTCTCATTTTCATAACTACCTGTTATGAAGTAAGATTCTCTTTTACCCACAACTGGATCTTGCATAAGTTGATGCAATATTTCCCTTAAATCTTGGCAGTGAACATTAGCAGCCTCGACTGAGGTCATTTGATTGCAACCCTAAAATTACCCAACAGTTTTCACATTCGCAAGGCCCTGAGGGAGGAGGACCTAAGGGAAAAGCCACGGATCTATCAACTAATGCAACAAACATGCCCTGGGCAGCAATTAGCTTCCTGTCTGTGCTGGGAGCTTGAAAAGGAATCAAGATCTCTATGCTCTGTGTGTTCACGGTAAGCAAGGGTGACAGACCCAGGCAGAGATCATTAAAACCTAGTATGATAAATGCGACAGTGGAAGTAGGAGTGACCAGAACAGCAAGAGAAGCTGCGTGGGGAGGAGACGCTGTCTAAATCCAGTGCCGATTCCGTGAAACGGAGCACAGGTTTTTGCCCTTCTTAGCTGAAGCGCGGTGGTCAAGTACTCCTCACACATCCTGAGTGTACCCTCTAGTCCGTAGTGCATGCAAGTGAGACGACTTAAGGCCACTGGCTCTGTCTGCCTCCTAGGGCATTGACCAGCGTATACCCCCAGCTCACACCACAAAAGCCTAGACACCGAATCATCAGAGGGCTGCAGGTGGATTGTGTTATTTTGTTCCCTCCATAATAACTTTAGAGGCAGAAGGATGGTGACTGATTTTTTGCACCAGACTCTAAACAGTGCTTCTCCAGTTAGCTGGATGGTGGAGGACAAGTGTGGTCTCCCCCCGTTCGTTGTGAAATACATTTAATTACTGGGAAAACGATCATGGGCTGGGATCCACAACAGTGTCACGTTTCCGTAAAAGTATCTAAATGCTTGTTCTTAATTTCCGTACTCACCTACCACAGTTTGCTGATGACATTGGTCTGCAGACCACACTTAGGGGAGCCCTTCTTTTTATCCTGTGCCTTCAGAGAAACTGCGGGCATTGTGTGTGTGCAGTCATAATACGGGACCCCGTGAGGTATAGTGGTACATGAGGCAAACGTCCTGGGTTCAAATCTTGGCTCCCTGACGTAAGAGCTGTGTGACTTACTCCAGTTATTGAACATTCTAATCCTCAACTTCTGTATCGGTAAAATAGGGATAAAGCACTTACCTTATAGGGTCATTGTTAAGAGTAAAGAATTATACACTTAAAGGGCAAGCACCGTGTTTACTCCTGGTGGAGTTGGGGGTAAGAGGAGGAGATGGAGGAATACTTACTGTGATTTCAATCATTTTAACCTAATGAACACTGTCATAAAGGTAAGCAGTCATGTTTCCTCATTTGTTTTTGCAGCAGAAATCTGAGCATCCACATTTGTTATTGATCCCTCGTCGGCACGTGTACATCGCAGCATGCGTTTAATTAACACACCTCACCCTAGCTTCAGCTCTGCCCTTACACCCCTCATTTGCTCATGAGCACGTCCTCACTCACTGTCAGGGCTCACCTATTCTGGCCAATTTACACTGACGGGATTTCCCCAGCATACCTCTGCCAACCTTGCCTCAGGCCAGACAAGCAGATAGCACTGCTTTGCTCAGATTGATTTATTGCTGTACCCTGGCCTGGAACTCAGTCTGTATCTTTCAGCTCTTTCTCAACTTCCTCCCACCAGGTTGCCATGTAATGATTATAACAAGAGCTCATTTGAAGGAATTCTTGGCGGCCTACCTAGAAGGTAGATTCTGAAAGATAGATTTTTTTTTTTTAAGAGAGAAGAGAGCATGCAGTCTGGGGAGAGGGGCAGAGACAGAGAAAATCTTAATCAGGCTCCATGCTCAGCACAGAGCTCAACATGGGGCTCAGTCCCATCACCCTGGGATCATGACCTGACCCAAAATTAAGAGTCAAAGTCACTCAACTGACTGAGCTACCCAGGTGCCCCTGACGGATGTTTCCATTGCTTATGCAAGGCTCATAAGGGTGCTACCAACGTGAGAAAACTATCAAATCATACCATGAGATGTTTTTTTGATTTTTTCCCCCTACCACTTAGGTATTTTATGTCTGAGCTGCAAATCCATCCAAAGCCAGTGTATAGTTAATGTATCTCAGGGTAGAGGGGAGAACCCTCTCGGGGCATTAACCCTCTTTCTCTTGCAAAAGCAACTTTTCTTGCAATCCTTAGGAAGAGGGCTTGGCGGGAGGGCAAGTTGATTTACCTGTGAATCACCCTTGCCTGGAGGTTATCTGGGGACACGGCACCTTGGCTTGGTGGACTGTTCCCTGCGCCCCCTTGTGGCCACAAAGGGCTTTCTCCTGTCAAGGTGGGTAGATGCCTTTGGGCAAATGTGATTTTGGTGCTTCCCTTACTTCTCCCATTCAAACTTGGACCTAGGTTTTGACCTGCTGATTCCTTATTTTGCCAGCTGTTCAGTTATTTCAATCCAATATTGCTCTGTGCTTATGGCTTGAATTATTTATATTTTATACATATTTGTATATTATAAGAAGTCTCCATATGATTTTTAAAGAGCCATATGGAAAATCTTATGAATCCATAGAAATGGTTTAAAATTCCACGATCTTTCTATTTAGGGTAATTCACATGATCAGTGTTAATAAGCTAAGAGATTATAGAAGTAACTAGATTCTTGAATATTGTTTCATGTTGTAGTGTCATAGATAATATATTACTCTTTAAATACAGCTCCTGTCTACACATCTAAGTATAAGGGAATAAGTAGTTCTAAGAATTTACAATATAAAAGGAAGACATTTTAGTCTAGTAATAATGAAAGAATGATCACAATAAGGTCTTAAAATGTGGTAAAAGAGAAAATACCAATATTTCAATAGTGGTGGCAGCAACACGTTTCCAACGCCACAGTATTTTCCTTAACTTTTGGTCTTACTTTTAGGTATCACAAATCCTTATGCAAGAGTTAATTATAGACCTTCATTTATTCAGGATAATGAGCTCAGACACTTAATCCTTAAGGTAAGTAAAGAGATCTAAGCTGCGTTTGTCCTTTACGCTTTGCTTGAGTGGGATGCAGATTTTCTTCAATTTGCTTCCGGTTGTAAACACATGGGACTCTTTATTACACCACATTCCCTTAATACAAAAATAAGTTGCACGAGTAACCATGTCTCAGCTTGGGCTGATAAAAGTAGAGACAGGGGATAGGTACTTTCCAGTGTACAGAGCAAAGCTGGTCTTTAATCCTAAGCTTACATCACCTACTGCACTCACCTTCTATGCCATGGGATCCATTCCCTGTCACCACCACCTTCAGAGCCATCTACCTCATGTCCTATTCCTTCAGGATCCTGTTCTCTGCACATTAGCCAGTTACTATTATGAGCTCTCAGCTGATGCTTTGACATTTCTGTTCTCATCGTTTCACATGCATAGGTTTTCAGATTCACTGGTCTAGAGGTTTATTTGACATGGAAAATATGACCGTGTCATTGGCTTATCCTGCCCCCAGGAGGTGATAAGTGTCTTGATCTTGTGCTGTGACTCCTGGGCTTAAAGCCATAGTATCAAACAGAAAGATTTTTCGTATATCTATATACTTGTCTATTTTTCTTTTGATCTTTTTAAAAGCTTATTTATTTATTTTGAGAGAGAATAGGCAAGCAAGAGGGAGAGAGAGAGAGAATCCCAAACAGGCTCCGCACTGTGGGTTTAGAGCCTGATGAGGGGCTCAAACCCATTAATTGGGAGATCAAAATCTGAACTAAAATCAAGACTTGGACACTTAACCAACTGAGCTACCCAGACGTTCCTTCATTTACTTTTGTTAAAAAGACTCTTTTTAATTTCTATTTATTTTGAGAGAGAGTGGGTGGCTCAGTCGGTTAAGTGTCCGACTTCGGCTCTGGTCATGATCTCACAGTTTGTGAGTTCGAGTTCCGCATCGGGCTCTGTGCTGACAGCTCAGAGCCTGGAGCCTGTTTCAGATTCTGTGTCTCCCTCTCTCTCTGACCCTCTCCTGCTCACTCACTCTCTCTCTCAGAAATTAAAAAATGTATTTTGAGCGAGAGAGAGAGAGAGCGCATGAGCGAGCAAGGGAGGTGCAAAGAGAGTAAGAGAGAGAGAGTCCCAAGCAGACATTGTGCCATCAGTGCAGAGCCCAACGAGGAGCTCAGACTCACAAACCATGAGATCATGACCTGAGTTGAAAACAAGTCAGATGTTCAACCAACTAAGCCACCCAGGCTCCCCTGAAAGGCCCTTCTTTTATTTGAGCAGTAGTATGTATGTATTTATTGGAGGGGGGGTGCCCACAGAGGGACAGAGAAAGGGAATTTTAAGCAGGCTCCACACCCAGTACAGAGTGTGACTCAGGGCTCGATCTCATGACCATGAGATCATGACCTGAGCTAAAATCAAGAGTCAGACACTTAACTGACTAAGCCACCCAGGTGCCCCTGAACAGCTTTATTTAAATATGATATTCCTGATAGAAAGGATTTTTTTTTTTTTTAAGATAAAGATTTTTAAAGTTAGCACAATGTATAGTATGCTTTGGAAACTTTCTCACCAATCTTTAGGGGTTTCTTTCAGTCATAATATAATACTGGTTCTGCCCTTATGGAATATGTCTGCCTAACTCACCTCATGTTAATTTGTAGAAATTAACCAAGGAAATATCCAGTGGAGTGCCAGATTCATCCTGTATCCATACATATCCATTTCCATATAGGCTGCTTCCCAAAGGATGCCCTGGGCCGATTTCAGTGGGAATAGCTGATGTTAGAATCTTTTAAATTTAGTATAAATGAGTGTATCATATCATTACCATGGTTCAAAAAGTATATCATAGGATGTCTTCTCTTTTTCTTGTCTGTAACCTGCACAGTCCCTGCATCTCAGAACATCCTTAGGCAAATGTGATGGATGTGTTTTGATATCTTTGTAGTTTCTGTACACGGTATAGAATTTGGTATAGGTAATTTTTGTATTAGAAAATCTCTCAACCAACCAAACAGTCCAAGGCTAAACTTTCCATGTCAAAAATAACTTTAGATTGGAGTTCAATTTGATGTTCTTCACAAATCCTTCTACATCTTCAGAAAATTTCCTAATTTTACTAGCTCAATGAACACTCTTAATTTTTTTTAATCTGTTTTGAGAGGCAAAGAGAGTGGGGAGAATCTCAAGCAGGCTCTGCTATGTCAGCACAGAGCCTGATCTGGGGCTTGAACTCACAAATTGTGAGATCACGACCTGAGCCGAAATCAAGAGTCTGATGCTCAACCAACTGAACCACCCAGGAGCCCCTAACCACTCTTAGTTTTATTGCTACAGTAATTTTCACAGTCTCTGAATGTGTGTAAGAAAGAAGATACTTGAAAACATTTACTTTTCTATTTTTAAATCCTAGACTGCAGAAGGCTTCCTATTTGTGGTTGGATGTGAAAGAGGAAAAATTCTCTTCGTTTCTAAATCAGTCTCCCAAATTCTTGATTATGATCAGGTATTGAAGACCGAGGATACTTTCCACATGATGTTTAGCTTTTTTTTTTTTTTTTTCCAACAAACACATATTTCCAAATTGTCTTCCTGAACCCTGTCTTCTTAATGGGCTGGGGGCTTAGGTTTGCTAGATTAGGAGAACTCCAAGAGAGATGGAAAGAGTATGGGTGTTTATTACTGACAAGAGTGTACACTTCTTGACCTCCAGCAAGTTATTTAATTTTCCTGAGCCTCAGCTTTCTCTTGTATAAAATGGGAAAATGATGATTACACTGGTCTCTTAGGATTTAAAGACATAGCTATTATATTTGAGACTATCTGAAAAA
The DNA here is from genome assembly GCF_003009895.1 of Hyaena hyaena. NCBI lineage: Eukaryota > Metazoa > Chordata > Mammalia > Carnivora > Hyaenidae > Hyaena > Hyaena hyaena. The sequence goes on along the minus strand of NW_024080814.1, from coordinate 988,062 downwards.
TGTTAGTTGCGCTTCTGCTTCCTCCAAAAGACAGCATTATTATATATTATTAGGTTACATGCATTACATAACATCTTTTGCTCTAATCTCTGGCAACAGACTCTAAAATACATCTTTTATTTAACTAGCTATAATCTCTACCTCCTTATTCCTGAATCCCATTTAATTTAAAATAGTTACTCAAAAGCTATAGCACCAACACTCATCCACGAGACTAAATAACCTAGCACCTGTGGTCTCCCTTATTCGTTTTAAGTTTATTTATTTTGAGAGGGAATTATGTGAGCAGAGAAGGGGAGAGAGAGGATCCCAAGCAGGCTCCTGGCTGTCAGCACAGAGCCTGACGTGGGGCTTGATCTCATGAACCATGAGATCATACTGTGATCTCCTTTAAAATAGAAATCAAATAGACCACAGCTTTAATCTTAACTCTCATCAATTTCACCTATATTCTCCCTAAACTTGAAAATTTGGAGAGAGAGATACAAGATTCATAGGTAAGAAGAAGAGGTATCGCGAGCCTACTTACTGAAGGAATAAGAACCCAATGAATCATGCCGCTGGTTTTAGCCGCCTAGGGGACACAAAGGCAGGGCAAGACTTATTTCCAAGCAGACAGAGAACACCACACACACACATGTGCGGAGATAACTTAACAATTCAGGATAGCACGTAAGTTCCAAGTGAGTGAGGTGGAATCCCCCTCACACAGGGTCTGGTCCTCAGCTTTTCAGACTCAGAAACCTGATCTTCTTTGAGGCATAGAGTTATGGATATAAACTTCTATTAACCAAACACACAGATTGATTAATAGAATGCTAGTTTTAAAAATATAAGATATCTAACTGCCACCAGGCTACTTATATCAGCTGGTGCCTTTGTTCTGTCTTCTATAATATCTACCTAGCTAATAAAGGATTTCGCAAGACAGGTGATCACTGTGGGTCAGGGAAGGCTTCATATACAAAACAGACTGTCTGCCTAGGCTTTAAGATGAGCAGGGAGTCTGGGGGAGTAAAAGGCAATTGACTAGAGTGGCTAGGGAATTTCAAGTTTGTAGAGAAAGGAGGAATGAATTCTAGGTGATGAGACCATGCAAGCAAAGGCATAGAGTAGGAATGCTATACATACTGGGAGAAGGGGAACGAGAAGTGGGAAGTAGGAGGCGTTCCAGCTAGGATTTTTTAAAATGTTTATCAGAGAAGAGGGGAGAGAGAGAATCTCAAGCAGACTCCACACTAAGTGCAGAGCCCAAGGAGGGGATCGATCTCATGAACCGCCAGATCATTGACCTGAGCCGAAACCAAGTGTCAGACACTTATCCGACTGAGCCACCCAGGTACCCCAGATTTTGTTTTTTAGTAATATAGTAATAATTTTAATAATAATATTGTTTAATCTGAGTCACACCATACAATCACAGATTCCCTGTAACTTCCATATTATAATGACAATCTCTTTACTTTTACCAAGTAAAAAATCAGTTTTAGAAGTTACGAGTGAATGGGGGGATGTTCACAGGAGTTCATGGAATATTAGCAGTTAGGTGTCTGTGATTCGTGTGTTTCCAGATACAGTTTTGTGTCCGTGTATTCTATCTACAAGTATCATCCTGCTTTTCACACTAAGAACGTCACATAGTGTAGTAGATCAAATTTTGAGCTTAAGAAAAAGCTGCTTTAACAGTACTTACCATATATTTATATGAGGAAGTGTGGAAAAATTCAGGTACTAATTTTAAACAAACATCTACCTTATAAATAGGCTAGCCTGACTGGACAAAGCTTATTTGACCTCTTACATCCAAAAGATGTTGCCAGAGTAAAAGAGCAACTTTCTTCTTCTGATATTTCACCAAGGGAGAAGATGATCGATGCCAAAAGTAAGTGCTCATTTCAGCATGCTTATAATTTTATGTAAATATGATTCTTACTTAAAAGCACAGCTATATGATATTTTGAAAAATTAGCCAATTATGGTTTTGATAAGAGGAGATTTAGTAAACTTTACAATCATTAACTTCAGAGTTCAAAAAAAAACAGTAGAACTAGAGAATCCCTTCATATTCCTACAAAGATGCTTTAATTGTTTCATATTCACTATTTTTCATATGCTAATAAAATCTTTAGAAGAAAGTTTCATTTGGGATTTAAAAAATTGCTGGAGTTTCCATCATTCATCTATATGCTAAGAAATAATTCTCTTTCTTCTATGGGTTAGGACTACTCAATATGAAAGACCTTGCATAATTGTACTTTGGAAGTGTAAATATTGTTTATCTTCTCTGAAAAGACCTCCCTGAAAATGCTTAGTGCCAAACAATTATTTTTATACTATTTTGATGCTTTATGTGATTGATTACTACTATAGTTAAGGGTTTTTTTCATTAAATTTTTTAAAAATTTCATTTCTCTTAGATTACCTTTATTTCTATCCCCAGGGGTAAAAAAAAGGAAGATAAATTGCAAGTGTTTAGAAGGTATAAAAATATGATTGCTTGACAAATGCTCTTTTTGGTATATTTCACTTTGCGGTTTACTATACAATGATGTCACTGCTTTAAGTAACCATTTTTCTTTTTCAATTTATAAAAAAAGTGTTTTAAAATGTGTCCCGTGACATTTCTTATCTATATGAAAATATTCTTTTCTGCCTGTTCTCCTCCTGCTATGAAAGCTGGTTTGCAAGTTCACTGTAATTTCCACAGTGGAAGGACTCACGTGTATTCTGGCTCAAGACGGTCCTTTTTTTGTCGGATAAAGACCTGTAAAATCTCTGTCAAAGAAGAGCATGAATGCTTATCTGCCTCAAAGAAAAAAGGTATCATCATCTTAAGATGTCAAATGATGGATGGATATAAAATTAATGTCCTAAAAGACTTATAAACAGAAATAATAAAGTGTATGGTCAAGGCAAATAACTGAGGCCAAAATCATCAAAGGAAATAAGATTGTTTTTAACTAGAATTATTAAGATTGGCTCATCATATCTTTTAAATTTAGCAGGTAATTAGTTACATATTTTCTTTATTGCCCAAGATTTTAATGGTGCTGTTGGAATCAAATGGGGGGAAATGGGAAGAGATTGAAATAAAACTTTTGTTATGCAATTTCATTGTTACTTTAAAAAAAATGTAATAGTACAGGAGCCCGATTTGATTAATTGGTGAAAGTTTAAGATGTTCCAAGTGCAGTTTCAATGATTTTAGTTCTTTGGTAAATATATCCAGTTCTGTTTTCTTGTGATTCTTCTGTAGATTTGTCTTATTTACATTTGTAATTGAGTTAACACTCATCTATTTTAATTAACTGAGAAATTCCAGGGACTGCAAAATGTCTCACACTTTTTTGCCTATTATGTATAGAATTTCCTATGCAAATTTTAATTTGCTTTCACATCCTTTAAAAGGATATTTATATATGGGTGCCTGGGTGGCTCAGTTAGTTAAGTGTCAGACTCTTGATTTGGGCTCAGGTCATGATCTCACAAGTTCAAGCCCCACATTGGGCCCCATGCTGACAGTGTGGAGCCTGCTTCGGATTTCCTTTCTCTCCCTCTGCCCGTCCCCAACTTGTGTTTCTTTTCTCTCTCTCTCAGAATATTTAATATCTTAGAGATATTTATAAATATCTCAGGATATTTCTATACAGCTGGAAGATTCAATTTATTTACACGTTTTGGTCACATCTTTTTTGGCAACCATCTAAGATATTTCTGTGTCAGATTAGACACTGTGCTAAATGCTTTATTTCCTGTGAAAACACTATTCTTACCCCTGATTTAGAATCAGGGAAGAGACTTAAAGAGATTCAATAACTTGCAGAAATCGTCAAAACTCACACTCAAACCTAAATTCCCTACCCATCTGTTACACTCTAAAGACACAGAAGTGGAGTGAATCAGCAGTCATAAGAGAGGAACTGTTTGTAATCCATCAGCTGCTGCCTTCTTGTCGTTGGCTGTGGGTCTGCAAGAGTTGCCTGAAATCACTTGTAAGGCCCCCTGGGGTTGAAGTCACAACTGACCTGGTGATGAAGAGGCTGCGGAATCCTGCCGACTGTGATCAAATTTTGCTCTATCGCTTGCTAGCTCTATAGTGGTGAACACATTTCTTAATCCCTCTGAGTTCCAGTTTCCTCTATAAAATGATGTGGTTCACAGGGTGGGATGTTTGGTGAAGTAGGTGACTGCATGGATTCTGGAGCCAAAGCATTCAGGTTTGAATCCTAACTTGTGTGGCTTAAGATAAATACTGAATCCTTCCGGGTCTCAGTCTTTCAACCATAAAAAGAAAATTATAGAACCTCCTTCCTAGGGTGGTTATGAGGATTAAATGAGTTAATACATGTGATACGCTTACCATGGTTCCTAGTATAGTAATGCTAGATAAATATTAGGAGCTGTTATGAGTGTTACTAGAAATAATGCACATAAACTGTTAGGACAGTATGAGCAGATGGTGTTGTCATTACCTCAGGGCTCCTGTTTTCTCTGCCTTCCTTCCCAAGTCAGCCATATTAACCTCATATTAATCTTATATTTGACATGGCCATATAGTGTGGAACTAGTCTCCAAGGGCAAGAATATTCCTTCTGCATGGATGGTCCAAGGAGTCATGCTCCATGTAGACCTTGGACTATAGTACATTCTACCCTTAGGATTTAACTAGAAGTAAACCAATATCATATTGAGTAGATCCAACCATAAGTGAATCCCCTAATCGATACAGCAATCCATGTGAGAGAAAAACATGGCACCCAAAGCAATTACTTTAACGTGGCTGAAATCTCTGCAGTGTTTTATACAAGTTGTAAGTTGAGTAAAGTCTAAAATTATCAGGATTTGTAAGTCTTCTAAAGATTACTGAATTTGGGAGTAATAGTTCTGGTCCAAGATGGCAGGCAACATAGGAAGACTGTAGACTCATCTCCTCCACAGACACATGAAATCTATGCCTATTTATAGAGCAATTACTCCTAAGGAAGACCTAAGGGCTGACTGAACAGCTTCTGAACAATTAAAGACCACGTGCAGAATGGCACAGTAACAAAGGGAAACCCCACCCAGCACTGTGAACTGTAGTGAGGAGGGGTAGTGCTGAGGGAGTGTGAACGGATTTGACTGCTCTGGGACACACAAAAAAAAGCCACACTTTAAAAGCGCAACGAGATGGGGCGCCTGGGTGGCTTAGTCAGTTAAGCGTCCGACTTTCGCTTAGGTAATGATCTTGTGGTTTGTGGGTTCGAGCCTTGCGTCTGGCTCTGTGCTGACTGCCAGCTCAGAGCCTGGAGCCTGTTTCAGTCTGTGACTCCCTCTCTTTCTGACCCTCCCCTGCTCACGCTGTCTCTCTCTCTCCTAGAAATAAATAAAACATTTAAAAAAAAAAATAAAAGGGCAATGAGAATATACAGAAACCAGTCATACAACCCTTTCAGATGGCAGGGAGCTCCTGGAATTCTAAGTCAGAGGGGCTGATGGGCACTGTCGTTTACATTCCTCCTTCATCTTGATAGTATGGATGAGAGCAGGGGTGGGTGCCCTAGCTGGTCTCCTGCCTTAGGAATCCCAGACCCCTAGCCCACACCAGCCCTGTTGTCCTACTAAGGCAGCTAAGGTGTCCACAACAGGACACCTCTGGTCACACTCACTACAGCTCCAGCTGCCTTGCCAAGGTGACACAAGTGTAAAGCACACTGGAATACTCCAGGCCTACATCACTTCAGCTCGAAATGGTGTGCTAGGGCCTCCCCAGTGCAGAGTGCTCTGGGACCTCGGGAGCTCACCCCACCGGGGTGCCCCTTGTGCATAGGGCCCTGGGAACACTTGGTCCATACCCATCTCAGCATCATTTGCTCTGCGAGAGCAACTTGTATACTGAATGCTTGCATACCCTGTCTTGCACTCACTTCAGCTTTAGCTATCCTGCCCACGCATCCTCTGTGCAGAGAGCCCCAAGATCACCCTAGCCCATGCCTACACTTCAGTTTCAGCTATACTGCCAGGATTCCCTCTGTGCAGAGAGACCCAGGACCTACTTACTACCTTGTACCCACTTCTCTTTCAGCTGTGCTACCAGGGTACCTTCTTTGTGGAGAACGCAGGGACTTCCCTAGCCTGTGTCCACTTCAGCTGTCCCACCAGGGCACTCTCTGTGCAGATGGTCCTAAGGCCACCCCAACTTATGCCCAGTTTAGCTCTGGCATCCCACCAGGGCAGACCCAGCATGGAGTGCCCCAGGAACTCCCCTGACACCAGCTACACTTCCAGCCAGCTAGCCAAAGTCACCAGCTACAGTGTCCACACAGGGAATGACCATTCCTTCAAGTTTAGGAGAACTAGCTATTCTACCTAATTCACAGAAACACACACAGAAAGTCAAGCGAATAGGGAGATAGAGGAATATGCTCCAAATGAAAGAACCAGTCAAAGCCTCAGAAAAAGAACTAAATGAAATGGAATTAAGTAATATGTCTGATAAAGGGTTTAGAGTGATGATCATAAAGATGTTCACCAGACTGGTGAGAATAGTGGAAGAACTCAGTGAGAACTTCAACAAGGACATAGAAAATATAAAAGAAAACTAATCAGAGTTAAAGAATACAATAACTGAAATGAAAAATACACTAGAGGGAATCAAGAGACTAATAGATACAGAAGAATGGATCTGCAGACTGGAGAATAGGGTAATGGAATGCACCCAAGCTGAACAGGAAGAAAAAAAATTTTTAAAGTGAGGATAGGTAAGAGATCTCTTCAACAACATCAAGCAAACATTCACATTATAGGAGTCCCAAGAGAAGGGTGGGGGGGGGGGGGGGGGAGAGAGAGAAAGGAGCAGAACATTTATTTGAAGAAATCTCTATTCCAGGGAAGGAAACAGCTGTCCAGATTCAAGAGGCACAAAGAGTCCCAAAGAAAATGAACCAAGGAGGTCTGCACCAAGACACAGCATAACTAAAATGTTAAAGATTAAAGATCAAGAGAGAAGCCAATGTACCACATAAGGGAAACCCCATAAGGCTATTGGCTGATTCTTCTGTTGAAACTTTGCACTCCAGAAGGGAGTGGCATGATATATTCAAAGTGCTGAAAAGAAAAAATCTACAACCAAGAATAACTCTACCCGGCAAGGTTATCATTGAGAATTGAAAGAGAACTAAAGAGTTCTGAGACAAGTAAAATTTAAAGGACTTCATCACCAGTAAACTAACATTATAAGAAAAGTTAAAGGGACTTCTTGAAGTGGAAAAGAAAAGGCCATACTTAGAAGAAAATTATGAATAACAAGATACAAAATATGACAACATATAAATAAAATGGGGAAAAGAGTAAAAATAAATCTTCTAGAATGTGTTTAAACTTAAGTGACCATCAACTTAATATAGGCTACTATACTTAGGATGTTATATATGAGCCCCATGGAAACCACAAACCAAACACCCATAATAGGTCCACAAAAAATAAACAAAGAAAGCCAAGCATAACGCTAAAGAAAGTCATCAATCATAAGGGAAGAGAGCAAGAGACGAAGAAAGGAACAGAGAAGAACTACAAAAACAACCAGAAAACAATGAACAAAATGGCAGTAAGTACATATCTATCAATAATTACTTTAAATGTTAATGGTCTAAATGTTCCAATCAAGGACATAGAGTGATTCCATGGATTAAAAAAACAATACCCGTCTACATACTGCCTACAAAAGCTCACTTCAGACCTAAAGACCCATACAGACTGAAAGTGAGGGGATGAAAAAAGATATTCTATGCAAATGTAAGTGCACACACACACACACACACACCTTGGGTTAGCAATACTTGTATCAAACAAAATAGACTTTAACATAAAGACCATAACAAGTGACAAAAGGGGCAATACATAATGATAAAGGGATTAATCCAATGAAATGATAGAACAATTGTAAATATTCATGCATCCAACATAGGAATACCTAATTACCTAAAGCAAATATTAACAGATATAGAGGGAGAAATGGACAGTAATACAATAATAGTAGGGAACTTTAACACCCCACTTAATGGATAGGTTATCCATGTAGAAAATCAATAAGGAAACAGTGTCTTTGACACATTAGACTAGATGAACTTAACATACATACAGAACATTTCATCCAAAAACAGAATACACATTCTTTTCAAGTGTACATGGAACATTTTTCAGGATAAATCACATGTAGACCACAAAACAAGTCTCAGCAAATTTAAGAGAATAGAAATTATACACACATCTTTTCCAAACACAACAGTATGACACTAGAAATCAGTCACAAGAAAAAAAAACTCTTGAAAACAAACACGTGCAGGCTAAGCAATATGCTACTAAACAGTCAATGGCCCAACAAAGAAATCAGAGAATAAATAAAAAATACATGGAGATAAATAAAAATGGAAACACAACGGTCCAAAATTTTGGATTGAAAGCAGTTCTGAGGGAAGTTCATAGCAGTACAAGCCTTCCTCAAAAAAAAAAAAAAAAATCTCAATTAACCTTACACCTAAAACAATGAGGCCAAGAATAAACAAAGCCCAAGGTGAGTAGAAGAAGGAAATAATAAAGAGCAGTACAGAAATAAGTGAAAGACTGAAAACCCAGAAAAGATCAAAGAAACCAAGATCTACTTCTTTGAAAAGATAAACAAAATTGATAAGCCATTGGTCAAACTCCTCAAAAAGAAGTACCAAATAAAATCAGAAATCAGAAGTAATTGCTAACAGCAACACCTGGATGGCTCAGTCAGTTAAGTAACCAACTTAAGCTCAGGTCATGATCTCACAGTTAGTGGATGCAAGCCCCCCGTTGGGTTCTGTGCCGAAAGCCTGGAGCCTGATTTGGATTTGGGAGAGTGTCTCCCACTCTCTCTGCCCCTCCTCCATTCATGCTCTGTCTTTCTCAGAAATATAGATTTTAAAAAAGATGCTCAACATTACTAATCATCATGGAAATGCAAATCAAAAACACAGTGAGAGATAACCTTATACCTGTCAGAATGGCTAGAATAAAGAAGACAACCACTGTTGGTGAGAATGTGGAGAAAAAGGAACCCTTGTGCACTTTGGGTGGGAATGTAAATCACTTGGAAAACGCTGTGGAGGTTCCTTAAAAAATTAAAAACAGAAATACCATATGATCCAGTAATTCTGCTTTCCGATATTTAAGCCCCCCACCCCCAGCAAATGAAAACACGAATTTGAAAACGTATATGACTCCTATGTTCATTGCAGCATTATTTACAGTAACCAAGCTATGGAAACAATTTAAGTGTCCAATAGATGAATGGATAAAAAAGTAGTGTACACACACAGACACAATATGGAATATTAATTCAGCCATAAAAAAGGATGAGATCTTGACATTGCAACAGTATGGATGGATGTAGAGGGTATTATGCTAAGTGAAATAAATCAGACAGATAAAGGCAGACACCACAGGATTTCACTTACATGTGGGCTCTGAAAACCAGAACAAATGAATAAACAAAAACAGAAACAGACCCATCAATACAGAGAACAAGCTGATAGTTTGATAGTTGCCAGATGAGAGGTGGATGTTGGCTGGGGGGGTGGGGGGGGGAGGGCATGGATGAAGAGAAGTGGGAGATACAGGCTTCCAGCTGTGGAATGAGTAAGTCATGGGGGTAAAAGGTACAGCATAGGAAATATAGTCAATAATATTGTTGTAGTGCCGTATGGTAGTTGCACTTGTGGAGAGTATAACTTATAGTCTTGTCAAATCCCTATGTTATACACCTAAAACTAATGTAACATTATATGTCAACTATACTTCAATTGAAAAAAAAGATTTTTAGATTAATTTGTCTTTTCTTCTGAGAAGAGTTTCCAAATGGTCTTATTTAGCACTGGTATTTTAGTCATGTCTTTGCCTTGGTGCATGGCTAGTGCCCAGTGTAACCATACTTTTACTTCCAGAAAATTTGATTTCACCTTCTACTGTCTTACTCTTTGCTTCTAAACTTCGCATCCTTGCAGGTTTGATTCTCAACCTCTCTATTCTTTCTGAGAACCACTGTTTTAGACTCTTCTCTCAAGTAAGAGATGATGCAGAAGCAGAAGTGGGGGGAGGGATCAAGGAAAGTAGAGGAGAATAGGTGCCCTGGGCAGCAGTGCCCAAGATTGGTGCTGAAATTTGGTTGGTGGAAATTCTTCCTCACTTACATTTTCTCATAGCTTCTATCATAATCTTAGTTTTAAAAAATCCCTGCGTATTTGCTATGCGTAAGTAAAAGTGGTAGAGAGGCTCCTAGGTGGCTCAGTTGGTTGAGCATCTGACTCTTGATTTCAGCTCAGGCCATGATTCCAGGGTTGTGGGATCGAGCCCCACATCAGGCTCTGTACTGAGCATGGAGCCTGCTTAAGATATTCTCTCTCTCTTTCTCCTCTCTCTCTCCCTCTCCTCCTATTGCCTCTCTCCTCCATTCATGCTTGCTCTAAAAAAAAAAAAAAAAAACATGGTAGAGAGAAGTGTGATATCATTGCCAAATATAGTAGTCTCTAATTAGATTTTGGTCAGTCAGTAACTACTGAGTACCTACTATGTGCCAGGCACCATTGCAAATGCAAAGAATACACTGCAAACAGGCAGACACGTCATTGCTCTAGTAAACATTATATTGTAGACACAGGAGGCAGCCAGTCAATATGCAAATTAAATATTTTAGGGAGTGGAAAGTACAATGAGATCAATAAAATGGAATAATGAGGACAGGGACTAGGAAAAGGTAGTTACTTCCGAGAACTCAGAGAATGTCTCTCTCGGGACATTTGATATCTGAGACCTGAATAATGAGAAGGAGCCAGCTATGCAAAAATCTCTGGGGAGAAATTCCTCACAGAAAGAAAACACTGGCATTTGGGGGCACTCGGCAAAGAAAAGTGTGACTAGGTCCTAGGTGCAGGAGAGGAGATAGGAAAGGAGGCAGTCAGGGCCACCTTTGGAGACCCATATGGGCTAGGGACCAGGCGTGCTGGTCAGTCTTCAACAACCAGCTAAGTGCAGTTCCGATATGAATGTTGGTTGACATTTTCCTTTACGTTAATAAGATGAAAGTGAAATCATAAAGACATGTTGTCAAGACAGCATTCATTTTTTAAATATTAGTGACTTTGCTGAAATAATGATTCTCTAATATTAGAGGATTATTTACTCAATCTTTGTGCTATTTACCATATAACAACTAAAGCCACAACATACTTTAAAATTTAATCTTCATTATTACTATTTTCTCCATCATTTTCATAGGTCTAGACAATCAGGGGAAACCAACTAAACCAAGCCCTGATTTGTAGCTGTGTCAGTATCTGTGATATAAGTAGTCACTCTTTTACCCACACGAGGCCACTGAATGTGAGACAGGGAAGGGATGCACAATAACAAACCATTTTATGGTATTGTGTTTAAAAAGAATTGTTTTTCAGTAAATAATAAGAACACAATATAGGCCAAACACTATTTCATATGCTGGAGCCAAAGCAATGAACAAAACTAAAACTTTAGTGCTATGAAGAAAAAGAAAATAGAATAAGAAGTTAGATTTAGAACCAGACCTTCACATCACTCTTTCACAGTGTGTTAAAATATGGTTTTGCAAAATAATAAAGCATAATTATATAGCTTCATTAACTAAGATATATTCTAATCTTTCAAGAACAAAAGTTTTACCATGAATAAAATTTGTTCTGAAAACATCTTTTCATCTTTTTTTCTCTCCTAATTTTAATTTTAGTTTTATGTTTTATAATAACACCTACTCCATTGGCATAAGAGTAGATTTATAAAATGTATGCACATGACAGGTGCTTAAAAATTTTTTCATAGCATGCAAAATAAGAAATGTTTGAGGGCCGCTGCTTTAGCAGTTAGGAAAATAACACATGAGCCTCAGGGATGCTCCTAGGAACATCTCTGCATTTTTAATAGGCCCCTAACCTGATAGTAAGGAAGAATGTTCTGTGTTGTATCAGGTCCAGTAGGCGCTAAGTGGACATTACCATCCCTGCAGTAGATTATGAAGTACCAATTAGACGCCCTGAGTATACTCCCCGCCTGGGACCTCATATGAACACCACACAAGAGCCAAGACATGTAGACCAGCTGGGAGAAGGGAACCTTAAGAAACATTTGAAAGGATCTGTTCCCTAACGAGGTAGCCGCCACAGCATGATCAGTGGTAACATGAAAGATTTAAGATGGTAGTTTGATAACATGATTCAGCATAACACAGATTTAATCCTGAGTTGAGAAGGTGCCAGTATGGAAGAGGATTTTGAGCCTGTCAAGCCTCTGACTCAGGCAGCCCTGAAAGTTTACCAGCCTTCCATCTCTGAAACAGAATGCCAGCAGCAGCATGAGGTCACCCTTCTGGAAGGAATGGAGAATGCAAGCCTACTGGCAGATCCAGAACCATTAAAACACAGGCAACACTTCTTTCCAGGAAATCTTCCCTTTCTGGGTGGGTTAAGTTCCGGGTATCTACTTCTGATAGGTGACCCATTAATAATCCTAAGCTCTTGGCCGCACTGTATCAAAGTTACATTTTTGTATTTGCATCCCACACTAGAATGAGAGTTTCATTTGTTTGTATGGTGCCTGACACATTGTAGACACTCATTTACTGAAAGCATAAGTGACTGTCCTCTTAATTTTTTCCCCCCGATTAACCACATAATTGCTCTCAGATCCTCAAGAACGATGAAGAATCCAGTGAATTAATCTACATTATAATGTTTTTGTTTCACCCCAAAACCAGTCTAAGCATTTTAAAAGATTTGACCCCAAGAAGTTTCAGTCACGAGGTGGGCCATGCTGATGTAATCCGTCCCCTTGTAAGAAGAGACAGCAGAGAGTTTGCTGTGTCACATAGTGAGGTGGTAGCTGTCTACAAGCGAGGACGAGAAGCCTCACCAGGACTCAACTGTGCAGTCATCCTGATCTCAAGATCCCAGCTTCTAGAATCGTGAGGAAGTCAGCTGTGGTTCAAGCCACCCGGTCTGTGATACGGTGTTACGGGAGCCCTGGGTAACTCAGCAAACAACTTGAATTCTAACATAATTCTCGTGAGAAGTCTATCTGGAAAGGCTCTGCAGTGAGAACGAAAGGAATCTGGGTCTTGTTGAAAATATCTGTGTTTACTGAATAGGCGTTTTAAAATTTGGCTGGAAATATGGAACTGCAGGTCATACGTTGGTTGTAGGAGTCTACCTTGTCTAAGTTCTACGGGACCTTAGATTTTTTGGTTTAGCTTTTGTGGAATTCTAAGACATGACAGTGTATACGTTCTTGAAGGATTTTTCTTAGATAAGGGAGCCCAAGTAAGTTACTGATCCTAATTTTGGAAGAACGATAATTTCTCCATCTGGTCTCTTAACCCTTTGCAAAGATACAAAAAGGAAAGTAAGATGCTCTCCATGAACCACACAGTACGTTACAGTATTTTGAAGCATGGTTCCCTGACAGTATTTGAAAATACTAAATCTTAAGCAAAAACATGTGTAGAGCCATAGGTTAAAAAAATCCAAACAGCATTTTTTTAAGAATGTAATAATCAAACTTTAATCTTCCTACATGGTTTCTAAATGGATTTTTTTAATAAGGTAGAAATTTATAGGAGAGTCAAGGAAGTTTTTTTCTTTTTAAATAAATTTGGATAATCTTACTGGAAAATTTGTCTATTTCAAGTGCTAAATTAGAACTAGTTCACAGTTGAATTTTCTGATGAGTCACAGGAAATGACTCCGGCTTGGAAGGGCCATGCTGGTAGACAGGCTTTCAGACAGAGTGGAAGGGGCCTGAAGTCTGAATTCAGTGGGGTCTGTTTAATAACTGTGCAGCTGAAAGCAAATTCCTCAATATTTGAAGAATGTATTTAGAGATCGGGATTTTAAAGAGGCAGTTAAGGTAAAATGAGCTTATAGAGTGGACCCCTAAGCCAGTTTGACTGGTCTCTACATACAAAGAGGCAGAGGCACCAGGGAGGCACACACACAGAAGGAGCCACATGGGGACAGTGAGAAGTGAGCCATCTACAAGCCAGAGAGAGAGAGGCCTCAGAGAAACCAGCCCTGCTAGTACTTTTGTCTTGGGCATCTAGCCTCCAGAACTGTGAGAAAATAAATTTCTATTGTTTAAGCTACCTAGGCTATGTATTTTGTTATAACAGCCCTAGCGGACTGATCCAGCGGGTATAAGAATAATACCACCTCACGGGAGTTAGGATTACATGTGGCTAATGCCGCACTTGGCTCCTAGTAGACACTCAATGAATGGACGCCATTATTTGTGGCTCAGAAAGAAGGAGAACAAGATGAAGTCATCTTCTTCAGCAAGAAAATCAGCAATTATGTAAGATCTCTATGCTACCTTGAGTAAATACCTAATTTAATCTGAATAATAATCCTGCGCAAACCACCCCTGTCTTGCACGTGAGGAAACTGAAGCCTTCAAAGCTTATGTAATTTGTCTAAAGTCACATAGGAAGTGGCAGAATCATGAACATGGCTTTAAAATCTGTCTTCTTTCCACCATGCCATGCCACCTACGAAGGCAGCTTCCTAGATGCCAAAAGGTTATTAATGAAAGAGATCCATTCTAGATGATTTCTGCAGCACACCCACAGCAAGGGGTTGGCTTTTGTTGTAGGAACGTATTCCTGCCCACACACGGATATTCACTCCCACGTCGTTCTGGGCCACACAGATGCCTGCAGTCAGAGTCAAATATCTTTTCAAAAGAGACTTTTTAATCTGCTCAAGTACTGGAACCAAATATTCACTTAATATTCCAGAGCTCTGTGCCAAAGGCATACAGCCAACTTGGCCTAAGTAATGGTAAGACCATGTGTTAACAATCAGTATGGCCTTGCCATGCTGTGCCTGGTTTGAGGACAACTACATATAGACAGACATGCAGACAGATAGCTGGGTCAGGATAAGGTAAGTGCAAAATTGAACCCTGATGGCTACATGGGTGGGTTCTCGCACATGAGATTATTTGGTACTCTCCTTCAGCCGAGGAGAGTATCAAGTGAAATAATTATATTTTACAAACATGAAAAATCAAATAAAAATAAACTCATAAAAATATTAAATATATTTTTATATTTTATAGTTGCTTCCAAATGTTCTTTCTGGTAATAATTAGCCCATGGGATTATGTTTTAAGATCACTTCCTATTAATGAGGAAAGCTCAGAGTAAGATGTTTTCTTGTTTACCATGACACATCAGTTACATTTAAGTTTTTAAATTATTTTTCAGACTATTTTTAGAGGAGTTTTAGGTTTACCATGAAATTGAAAGGGAAGGACAGAGGTTTCCCATATGCCCTTACCCGCACACATGCATAACCTCCCCCATTACCAACATCTCCCACCAAAACAGTACATTTGTTACCAAGGATGAACCTACACTGATACATCATCATCATCACAATCACCCAGAGTCCACAATTACCTCAGGGCTCACCCTTAGTGGCATACATTCTGTGGGTTTAGACAAATATTAATGACATGTATCCATCAATTCAGTGTCATACAGAGTAGGGACGCCTGGGTGACTCAGTTGGCTAAGCCTCTGACTCTTGATTTGGGCTCAGGTCATGATCTCAGGTTTGTGAGTTTGAGCCCCATGTCAGGCTCTGCACCGACAATGTGGAGCCTGCTTAAGATTCTCTCTTCTCTCTCTGACCCTCTCCAGCTCACTCTCTCTTTTCCTCAAAATAAATAAACTCTTTTTAAAAAGGTTAAAAAAATAATATACAGAGTAGTCTCACTGCACTAAAATCCACTGTGTTCTGCCTCTTCGTCTCCTCCTGCCCCCTGCCCCCACCCCTGACAACCAATGATCTCTTGTCTCCATGTGTTAGTTACACTTGAATTTTTTTTTTAATTTTATTTATTTATCTTTAGAGAGAGAAAACACAAGCAGGGGAGAGGGCGAGAATCCCAAGCAGGCTTCTTGCTATTATTAGTGCAGAGCCAGTGCAGGGCTCAATCCTATAAACCGTGAAATCATGACCTGAACCAAAATCAAGAGTCAGAAGCGTAACCAACTGAGCCACACAGGTGACTCTCGTTATACTTAAATTTAAAAGAGACTAGGAAGTAGCCTTTTTATGGTAATTTTTGAAACTGAAGATGTATGGAAAAGCCATTTCTCATGATGGACTATGACTCACTCTACTGAGGTTTCATTATAATGTGCTCTGATTTTGTGTTTGAGATTTTCCATAACGAAAAGTTTTTTTAATAAGATTGACATTAAAAGCATTATTTCTGCCTGATTCTAACATAAATGTTACAGATTTAAACTTTGAAAAAGTGTGTAAGGGGCGCCTGGGTGGCTCAGTCGGTCAGGCATCCAACTTTGGCTCAGGTCATGATCTCACGGTTCGTGGGTTCGAGCCCCGCGTCGGGCTCTGTGCTGACAGCTAGCTCAGGGCCTGGAGCCTGCTTCAGATCTGTGTCTCCCTCTCTGTCTCTCTCTGACCCTCCCCAGTTCACACTGTCTCTCTGTCTCTGTCTCTCTGCCTCTGAATAAAACATTAAAAAAAAGAAAAAAAGTGTGGAAGACAGGGAGACTCCTGTATCTCTGCTTGTGAAATCAAGGGCTGCTGCAGGATGGATGACTACTACCAAATATCTCGTCTTCAACTTATCTTAATAAGATTGTCAATAAAACAGCAGTACACGCAGAATCCCATCGGTCCCTCGTGCAGGTGTCAGATGCCGTCAGTACCCCCATGACCTGTCCTGTTATACCTGCCACCTCAAGGGCATGCCACCTGGCTTCCCACGCCCCACCTCTGTTACACTCTGCTAGACCTTCTCTCTTCTTTAGAGACGTTCTGCCTACATTAGCTAGGGGCAGACCTCAGGTGCTAGGGAATGATGCTGCCTGTGAGCATCCGTCATCCAATGCCTAAAGGGAGCTGACGGATAAACTCCCTAGCTCTCTTTGCCTTCAGATTACTTAGTTCTGAGGCTCTTGTTCTCCATTTTTATGTAGAACATGATAGAACGTTGGTTTTCCAAAGTGGCAACTTGCTGGAGAACGCATCCTTTATGAGCTTCCTCCTCTCCCCTGTCTCCTCCTACTTCCCTAACAGTTTCTGGGATCACCTTTCAAATATGCTTCTTGTATCTGAATCCTTGTCTCAGGCTCTGCTTCTGTGAGAATTCAACCTAAGGCAGCAAGATATCAAGTTGAGAGACCTAGCCCTCAATCTGAAGAAAAATCTCACGAAAGATTTTGAAAAGATGTCCTATAAATGAAGACAGTGTTTGGGTTGATATAAAATTTCCCCCCTCTTCAAAAATCATGGAGTAGGTTATACTTGAATCTACTCTATGGAGCTGATGTGAATAGTTTTGTAAGGATTGGGACCCATGACCCCAATATTTAGGTAAAAATCTAAAGAATTCTTGAAATAAGAGGGTTTTTATGAGATTAAATACCTTAGACAATTGATTGAATGGATTACACTGGATGGAATTACATAATCCCAACTGAAAATGTGTCAATAAATAAATATTCACAGTGAGGATTGTGAGATTAAGCTGGAAATTTGGATGGCAACCCTGTTGTTAGAGAAGAAACAATGAAATGCTAGGTTCTATGTGGTGAGATTTCACATGAATGTGACACTTTTTTAAATCCACATTTTTAATTGAATATTTTTAGTCAGTATCATGTGTAAATTTGCAAGCTAGTGTCATCAGAAATGCCAAATGCAGTGTATATAAGCTTTTTTACTTTTGATTGCTATCTGGTTTTAATATTAGTAAAATTTGTTTTTACCACTTATCATAGTTTTAATTCCTTTATGCTATCTTGGATGTTGTAATGAAAGAACTTGGTAGGACTCTAGGCTTCTCATTTAACCACTTGGGTTAATTATGGTGCCAACAAACAGAATGGGGAGTAAGTGATAAAGATGTGGTTTGGCTGCGTAATAGTCCAGTGTGCGTGTGCGTGTGTGTGTGTCTATCTCACTTTTTCCTTATCCATTTATCAATTGATGGACACTTAGGTTGCTTCCATATCTTGGCTATTGTAAATAATGCTGCAGTGGACATGGGGGCACATATATTCTTTCAAATAAGTATTTTTGTTTTCATTAAATAGTGGAATTATTAGGTCATATGATGTTTCTGTTTTTAAGTTTTCAAAAAACTACTGTTTTCTTTTTTTTATTTTTTTTATTTTTATTATTTTTATTTATTTCTAGGGAAGAGAGAGAGAGAGACAGCATGAGCAGGGGAGGGTCAGAGAGAGAGGGAGATAACAGACTCTGAAATAGGCTCCAGGCTCTGAGCTGGCAGTCAGCACAGAGCCCGACGCGGGGCTCGAACCCAGAACCGCGAGATCATGACCTAAGCGAAAGTCGGACGCTTAACCGACTAAGCCACCCAGGCGCCCCGTAAAAACTACTGTTTTCTATAGTGGCTGTACCAATTTGCATTCCCACTGACCACGTATGAGGAGATTCCTTTTTCTCCACATCCTCGCCAACACTGGTTATTTCTTATGTTTTTGATTCTAGCTATTCTGACAGATGTGGGGTGGTATCTCATTGTGCTTTTTTAATTTTTTAAATGTTTTTAAAATTTATTTCTGAGAGAGAGAGACAGCATGAACAGGGGAGGGTCAGAGAGAGAGGGAGACACAGAATCTGAAGCAGGCCACAGGCTCTGAGCTAGCTGCAGCACAGAGCCCGATGCGGGGCTTGAACCCACGAACCATGAGATCATGACCTGAGCTGAAGTCGGACGCTCAACCGACTGAGCCACCCAGGTGCACCTCACTGTGCTTTCGATTTGCATTTCCCTGATGATTAGATGCTGAGCATCTTTCCGTGTGTCTGTGGGCCCTCTGTATGTCTTCTTTGGAAAACTATTTAGTTTTTTTGCCCATATTTAAATTGGGTTTGCTGGTGTATGTGTGTGTTCAGTTGTGTAAATTCTTTACATATTTTGGATGTTAACTCATTTTTGGATATATCTTTTGCAAATATCTTATCCAATTCAGTAGGTTGCTTTTCTGTTGTACTAATGGTTTCTTTCACTATGTAAAACCTTTTTAGTTTGGTGTAGTCCCAATAGTTTATTTTTGCTTTTATTTCCATGGAATATTACATAGCCATGAAAAAGGATGAGATTGTGCTGTTTGAGACAACATGGATGGACCTAGAGGGTATTATTCTAAGTGAAATAAGTCACAGTGAGAACAACTAATACCATATGATTTCACTCATATGGAATCTAAAATTTAAAAAAAAAAAGAACAAAATCAGAATCAGACCTGTAAACACAACTGATGGTTGCCACAGAGGAGAGGGTTGAGTTTATCAGACAAAATGAAGGAAAGGGAGTGGAAAATAGTGGCTTCCAGTTATGGAATGAATAGGTCATGGGAATAAAAGGCACAGTATAAGAAACATAGTCAATGATCTTGTAATAACATTGTATAGTGACAGATGGTAGCTACACTTGCGAGCATAGCATAATGTTTAAACCTGCGGAATCACTGTGTTGTACACCTGAAACTAAAATTTAAAAAAATATCTTGTTTGAGAATAGAAGATATATAATTTAAGGCATCTGTGGACCATGGAGGAGGTGATGGCTGATAGGTGATGCGTACAATGTTCTATACATAGTTTACAAGAGCTAAGCCTGTATGTTCCCTGCTTTATTGTGAAACCACTCCCCCCTCACAGACCATGCCTTCAACCACATCTGACACTCTGCTCTGGGTTTACACTGGCCATTCCTCTGACCAAAACACCTTTTTGTATTCTGCGCCCTCCATCACCCAGACAACTAATGTTCGAACACCTTCCAAGATAGAGCACCCACAGCGCCACCCTTTTCTGCTGTGACTTTGGCATTAACCTCAGTTCCTTGAGACAATGGCACTAATATAGGAGCACCTCACAGGGCTACTAAAAAGGTTAATTATACATCGAAAGCACTTAAAACAGCATGGCACATACAGTGTTCCCCAAGTCTGTGCTATTCCTGTTAGTTGCTGCCTTACAAGAAAGCCCACATCATCTTTTGGTAAACATTATTTTTTTTTAAGATTTGTTGTAATAACAGTCTTATCAAATAGTGCTGATTTAAAACAATGAGTGTTCTGGTCTTTTCTAAATCTTATCACAAACAACTGTTTTAAATAATTTTTACCAGGCTTCCCTGCCGCCCGGCCTCCTTTTTAACCTGTAGGTCAGGGTTTTTGTGTGAGTTGCCATGCTCTGTATACTGCCTATCTTTTATGCCTGTGTCGTATCTCATTGTTTTAAGAAATTCCTGATATTTGATGGGCACGTGGGTGGCTCAGTTGGTTAAGCTTCAGACTTTGGCTCAGGTCATGATCTCGTGGTTTGTAAGTTCCAGCCCTGCACTGGGCTCTGCACTAACAGCCCAGAGTCTGCTTCAGATTCTCTGTCTTCCTGTCTTTCTCTGCCCCTCTCCTGCGCGAGTGCACGTGCTCACTTGCTCTCTCGCTCTCTCTCAAAAACAAGCATTTAAGAGTCGCCTGGGTAGCTCAGTCAGTTAGGCGTCCAACTTCAGGCTCAGGCAATGGTCTCATGGTTTGCAGGTTCAAGTCCCATGTCAGGCTCTGTGCTGACAGCTCATATTCATACTCATGTTTGAGTATATGGATTATTTCCAACTATTTTTTATGCTTTTCATTTATTTTTGAGAGACAGAGAGAGACAGAGTGTGAGTGAAGGAAGGGCAGAGAGAGGGAGACACAGAACCTGAAGCAGGCTCCAGGCTCTTAGCTGTCAGCACAGAGCTCTGTGCAGGACTCGAACCCACAAACCATGAAATCATGACCTGAGCTGAAGTCGGCCTGACTGAGCCACCCAGGTACCCCCTCCAATTCTTTATTACTTTGATTGAGTCTGTTTAACAAGCCTTTTCCTATGAGTTAGTTGTTTGAGAATTTTCTGAGAAGTAACATTTAAATCAAATTCTATTTTTATACGTTTTGTGAATTTCTCCAAATGTTCTCTAAATATTTTTTATAATCCATTATAACCATAGATATCTATCACTCAGTATAAGTGCTAACATAAGAAATTTAAGAGTGTATGCATAATTAAGTGTCCTTTATAAATTTTTGAATATGAATTATACCAAAAAGTTAGCAAAGCTAAAAATAGTACCTTTGTGGCTAAGAGCAAGAGAACTTCAAGTTTAACTTTTTCTAACAGATATGAATTGCTGTATTTAAAAAACTAACTTGGAATGTTACTTAGCTATAGGCCTATTTAGACCTAAATTAAAGCAATCCTTTAACTTTTTTCGTAGTATGTTTAGTTTATGAGAAAAATAACCCATTAATAATAAGGTTATTTAATGTAATTGATGATTTCTTTTCAATGTAATACCTTTTCCCTTTCATATTTTAGCATCAAGAATATTTTATAGCACAATTATAACTATAAATGTCAAAGAAATTTAAGAGTTTATTCATAATAATGTGAATGTTCTTTTTTTTAACTTTCGAATTAGATCATAGAAAATTTTGTACTATCCACTGCACTGGTTACTTGAGAAGCTGGCCTCCAAATATTGTTGGGATGGAAGAAGAAAAGGACAGTAAGAAAGACAGTCGTAATTTTACCTGCCTTGTTGCCATTGGAAGATTACATCCATATATTGTCCCACAGAACAGTGGAGAGATTAAAGTGAAACCAGCTGAATTTATAACCCGGTTTGCAATGAATGGGAAATTTGTCTATGTAGACCAAAGGTGAACATTTATTTATTGCCACAATGATTAGCGTTCAGTGGGATACTTAAGGCTATTAAAGATGTACCTTAATAGTACTGCTGGATTTTTAAGACTTCAGAACAGGAAATAAAGTTTAAATGAAAAGGATGTGGTTATGTCTGTAATCTTGTTCAGGACAAAAAGTAAACTTGGAATATTTCTGAGCCAGTGGTACAGAAACTGGGCATGGTCTGTGGCCACAGTTTTATTGGTGAATGGTATAAAGAGCTTACCCTGGATTGGGCGGGGGGGGCGTGTCCATTCTAGCCTGGGTCCAGGGCAGCCAAAGGCGGCCCGGTGATGCATATGGCTTACTTCATCCCTGTCACTTTCCTACTGTTGTGACTGTGTGTGGACCTACTCTGGAGGGAATTCATTCACCAATCTGAAGTTTATTTTCAATTTTAAAACCAGGGCAACAGCAATTTTAGGATACCTGCCTCAGGAACTTTTGGGAACTTCTTGTTACGAATATTTTCATCACGATGACCATAGTAATTTGACCGACAAGCACAAAGCAGGTACGCATGAGTGGGGTAATTGTTTGGTACCTTTTAATTATAGCTTCAACTCATTTTTCATTCCTGTGAAATCTGAAACTTGAATTAATCCTCAAGGGATTGATTTATATTGCAGGAGACCATTATGCTGATTATTATCTTTTCTCGTTAAGTTCTACAGAGTAAGGAGAGAATCTTTACAGATTCATACAAGTTCAGAAAGAAAGATGGCTCTTTTGTAACTTTAAAAAGCCAGTGGTTTAGTTTCACAAATCCTTGGACCAAAGAACTGGAATATATTGTGTCTGTCAACAATTTAGTTTTGTAAGTAATTTTTATGTTGGTAAGGCCTTTATGTTAATTTCAAATAAGAGTCATGTCTTCTCTTGTCTTGCTAAACCATTAAAGTTGTATGATCATCTGGCTTTATTACTTGAGTACAGGGGCACCTGGGTGGCTCAGTCAGCTAAGCGTCGGACTTCAGCTCAGGTCATGATCTCACAGTTCGTGGGTTCGAGACCCACGTTGGGCTCTGTGCTGACAGCTAGCTCAGAGCCTGGATCCTGCTTCGGATTCTGTGTCTCCCTCTCTCTCTGACCCTCCCCTGCTCATGCTGTCTCTCTCTCTCTCTCTCTCTCTCTCTCTCTCAGAAATAAAAACATTAAAAAATATATATAACTTGAGTACATACTTCTTGTAATTCATTCACTGTTTACTGGCATTACTTCTCAGAATTAAGCTGAAAGTTTTCCCTTTTGGAATACATTTCTTTTTGCTTGGTACAAAATGTGATAGTAAATGCACTCAAGCACTTCCTATCCTTCATGGCCTTGTCTTGACCCTCGAATAAATGATGTGGTTGTAGCTTTGAACTATACATCATTGTAAGAATTTTTTTCCCACAGATCATTTTTATAGACATCTTCTAAGCGTGGGGCACCACATGTGATTGGGTAGGAATGTTTGGCTGAGGGATAGGCACACAAATCCAGCCTAAGCACCGCTTGCCAAACCCTGGTGATGGCGATCAGCTAACTTTTTTTTTTTATCATTCTTTTTTTAATTTATTTTTATTTATTTTTTATTTTATTTTATTTTATTATTTTTTTTTTTTTACAAATAGTTTATTGTCAAATTAGTTTCCACATAACACCCAGTGCTCATCCCCACGAGTGGGCGATCAGCTAACTTAAAGGAAGAGCAAACTTTCCCTGTTTTGCTTAATAGGATAGCATCGCCCATATATCTACTATATTTAGTTTTCTAAAAGGTCCCCAAGCTTGGCATTCCAGCACTATGCCGTTATTCATTCCAATAATCCTTGCCTTCTTATCATTAGTCTACAAACTAAAAGTTTGTAACTGAGAAAATGTACCTTATAGGGTAATAGGGCATTCAGCCAGTGTCCTGGTACTTAGCACATAAATACTTTGATCTCTAGTCGTGACATTAATAATATGTATATATAAAACAAAAAGGTCAAGAATTGGTAGAGCCGCTACGTTAAAGCTCTGTTTATTTAACAATTTCCTTCACCTAAAAAAAGTCACCTATGGTGTTTCTTCATTCTAGGGGCCATAGTGAGATTAGAGAAGCATCATTACGTCCTTGCAGCTCTCAATCATCAGAAGGTAAGCTTGGTTTTAAATGACAAAGATTTAGTATTGTTATTGTCACCATCTTTTTCTGTCTTGGAGAGGGAAAAATTTCAAGGTAATATCGCAAAGACTTCTAGGGCTAAAGTTATCCTTTTTATAAATTCTACGATACTCTGCTCACACTTCCATTAGAATCTTACGTCGTATTGCAATTAGTTGTTTGCCCAACTGGCCTGCCACTAGATCGAGTTCTTTAAGAGTAGGAATGGTATTTTATCCATTATCTCTTCCTAGCAGCTGGCATAGTTCCTTGTAGTTTGTGGCGCTCAAGACCTACCTGTTGAGCAAATTAATGAAAAGCATTAAGGGGGAGTTTTGCTTTTTCTAGTTTTTTACCCCAGGAATATTTTATTCTATTACTTGTATAAATAAAAACAGAAATATGACGGAATATTAAAAATAAAGCAGTATTGCTCTGGCCTTAGTGTAGAGATTAAAATGGGAAGGAACTACCTCTGCTCAAGGGTTACAGGTCATGATTATACCCTCAATGACGTTCTACACATTTGACTCCTATCATTCTTTGTACACATCTTAAACCATCAGGAGTTATGTTTGTAATGGAAGCATAAATGTTTCTATCATTTTAGGATGTAGCTAGTCTTATTTCTTGTAAAGACAGAAATGGGAAATATATTTGAATTGAGAGAAAAATATCAACTAAAGTTACACATGCTTTTTTAAAGTCTTCGATTGGATTTTCCCTTTCGTTATTATTTAGAATCCTCTAAACCATCTTATATTAGTGTACCTGGAATGTCAACTGGAATAGTACGTGGCGCTGGTAGTATTGGAACAGATATTGTAAATGAAGTCCTGGACTCACAAAGGTAATGTTTTATTGCTGCAAATATCTTCGCAAGTGAAATTATTATACTTCTAATACCAGTAGTCAAAAATCAGTAAGTTTCCTACATGCAAACAAAAACTCAATAACATAATGGAAGAGAAGATAATTTTTACAGTAGCAACAAAAAAGGTAGGTATTTATGGGGCATCCTGGGTGGCTCAGTCAGTTAGGTGGCTAACTTCGGCTCAGGTCATGATCTCATCGTTAAAGGGTTTGAGCCCTGTGTCAGGCTCTGTGCTGACAGCTCAGAGCCTAGGGCCTGCTCTGGATTCTGTGTCTCCCTCTCTCTCTGCCCCTCTCCTGCTTGCGCTCTGTCTTACTCTCTTTTTCAAAAATAAAAAACAAACATTAAAAAAGGTAAGTATTTAGATATGAACTTTACAAGTGCCCAGAATTATACAAAAACAAATTTTTAATGCTACAAAGGTTCAGAAAAGATGACTTGAGTAACTTTCCAGATGGAAGTTGTTTTTCAATGGGATGACTCACTGCTATAAGGATGTTAATGTTGGTTGAGCTAACCTATGAATTCAATGTGAATCCAGTCAAAACAGCATCTTGCATATGCTTTTTTGAATCCAACAAATGGGGGCGCCTTGGTGGTTCAGTCAGTTGAGCAGCCAACTTCAACTCAGGTCATGATATCATGGTTTGTGGGTTTGGGCCCCACATCGGTCTCTGTGCTGATAGCTCAGAGCCTGTACCCTGCTTCAGATTCTGTGTCTACTTCTCTTTCTGCCCCTGCCCTGCTTCATGCTCTTTCTCTCTAAAAATAAATAAAACATTTTTTAAAAATTAAAAAAAAAAGAATCCAACAAATGATACTAACCATATTAGCATACCTAGGAAAATTCTAAAAACCAAAAGTAATAAGAATGAGACCAACCCTAACATATATTAAAATATACTATAAAGCTATAGTCACTAAAACATTTCAGTACAACCCAAAAATAGATAAATAGGAAAGAATCAAGTCCAGAAATAGACTAAACACATGTGGGAATTTATTTCAAATCAGTAAATGGAAATGGATTAAATAATTAAGAGCATTATAATAATTCTATAACCATTTGGGGGGATAGGAAAGCTAAACACAAGCTTTATTCTTTATGTTAAAATAAATTTCAGATAAAGCAAAGAGTTCAAAGTAATTTTTAAAAACTATAGAAGTATTTTGGGCACTTGGGTGGCTCCTTTGGTTAAGCATCTGACTCTTGATTTTGGCTCAGATCATGATCTCACAGTTCATGAGATCGAGCCCCATGTCAGAGCTCAGCTGTCAGTGCAGAACCTTCTTGGGATTCTCCCTTTCTCCCTCTCTTTCAGCCCTTCTCCCCCCCAAAATAAAGAAATAAGCTTAAATAAAAACTATAAGAAGTATTTCAAGAACACAGGTATGAATTTTTATAATCTTAGTTTAGAAACTCCTTTCTAAACATCACAAAAAATCTAGAATTCATGAAGGAAAAAGTTAATTATATAAAAAATCAAAACAAGCACAATAACCATTCTGACAAAGATAAATAATAAATTGCAGAAAATGTGTGTTTCATGTGATAAAATGGATTTAATATCTTACTATAAAGGTTTTATAGTATACAGAAGAACATTATTAAACTTCATTTAAACGTTATACCTTTATTAACCTTCATTTATATTAAATTTTATATAGAATATAAATAATAAAGTTATTAGCCAATAGTTAAGAAGAGCCTCGAGAATAAATAATAAAGAAGTTGGAGAGTAGAATAGGAAAAGTATAAATGGCCAAGAACTTTCAACAATTGTTCACCCCCACTCACAGTTAAAAATATATACAGCTGACCCTTGAACATGGGGTTTGGAGTAGCAAACATCTGCATCTGCAAACATCTGCATTTCTGACTCCTCCAAAACCTACCTGCTAATAGCCTACTGTTGACTAGAAACCTTACCAATAATATAAATGGTCAAATAACACATATTTTGTATGTAAGATGTATACTTTCTTATAGTAAAATATGCTAGAGAAAAAATATTCAGAACAATCATAAGGAAGAGATTCTGTTCCAAGGTCACGACATAAGACCCTGGACTCCCCTCTTCCACAGACACACCAAATCTACACCTATTTATTGAGCAGTTTCTCCTGAAGAAGAGCAGAGGGCTCACTGAACAGCTTCTGCACAGTTGAGGATATAGAGACCACATCAAGAACAGCAAGAGAAATAGAGCCATGGTAACAAAGGGAATCCTCACCCTTGACACTGCAGACGTCAGTGGGAAGGGATAGGACTGAGAGCCTGTGAGCACATCATCTGCTGTGGGGCACACAAAAAAAGCCACGGGTTAGAAGGGCAACTAGAATATACAGGAACCAGCCTAGAGCTCTGTCAGATCGCAGGGGAGCTGCTGGAACGTTGTCCAGGTCAGAGGGGAGGATGGCCACAGTGCATATTCCCCTTCTACCTTGAGGGTGTGGATGGGAGCAGGGTCCTGGCTGGGCTAAGGTTTCAGTGAGCCCCATGCCAGCAGCCCTGCTGCACCGCCAAGGTGGTCCCAGTAGGACGCATGCCAGAGCACCCCTGGTGGGTGCTCACTACAGCCCCAGCACAGCGGACACGGGTCCGAAGCAGCCCCGAGTACTCTAGGCCTCAGTCACTTCAGTTCTACAGGACTTCCTAGGGCACCTCGAGTCCATAGCACCCTGGGGCCACAGACACCCTACGAGGGTGCCATCTTCACAGTGTGCCCCGGAACCCTCAGACTCCGCCCCGCCTTGTCTGCAGCCACTGTGCCAGGCTGCCCTCTCGGTGGAGAGCCCCAGGAGCCCCAGCTTGAACTGCCTCTTCTCGCGGTCATGCCAGGGCACCCTCTGTGCAGAGAGCCCTGGGACGACACCGGCCCACGCCCACTTCGTCTCCAGCGACCCCACCAGGACAGCCCTAGCACAGGGTGCGCTGGAGTCCTGCCCACGCTAGCCACAGCTCTAGCCAGTCGGCAGAAGGAGCTGACATAGTCTCCACAGAGGACAACCATACATAAGCCCATTCCTTCAAGCTTGGGAGCAGTAGCTGTTGCACCTAATTCAGAGAAGCAAAAACAGCAAGTCAAAATGAGAAGACAGAAAGATGCACCAAACAAAACAACAAGACAAAAGCCTAGGAAAGAAACTAAACGGAGATAACCAATCTACCTGATAAAGAGCTCAAAGTAATGGGCACAAAGATGTTGGATGAGAGAGAAGAGTGGATGAACTTAGTGAGAACTTCAAACTGAAAGAAAATATTAAAATAATCAGAAAGGATACAATGACTTAAATGAAAAATTGGGAGGTAATCAACAGTAGATTAGCAGATGCAGAATGGATCACTAGTTTTAAAGACAAGGTAGTGGAGAGTATCCAAGCTGAACAGCAAAAAGAAAATAGAATTTTAAAAATGAAGACAGGCTAAGGGATCTCTTGGACAATATCAAGTGAACAAACATTTGCATCACAAGGATCCCAGAAGAAGAGAGACAGAATGGGGCAGAAAACTTATTTGAAGAAATAGTAGCTGAAAACTTCCCTAGCCTGGGGAAGGAGACAGACATCCAGGTTAAGAAGGTAAAGAAATCCCCAAATAAGATCAGCCTAAGGAAGTCCACACCATGACATGTATATTTAGTTTTTGACATCTTAAATTATTAAGAGAGGATTTGAATAGCTGCAAGAGAGAAGCAACTAGAAATGTATAAAGGAAACTCCATAAGGTTATCAGCTGATTTTTCAGCAGAAAATTTGCAGGTCAAAAAGGAGTGGTATAATATATTCAGAGTGCTAAAAGGAAAACACTACAGCTAAGAATATTCTATTCAGGGGCATCTGAGTGGCTCAGTGGGTTAACCATCTGACTCTTGATTTTGGCTCAGGTCATGATCTCACAGCTCGTGATTCAAGCCCCACATCAGGCTCTGTGCTGATAGCATAGTCTGCTTGGGATTCTCTCTCTCTGCTCCACCCCTACTTTCTCTTTCTCTCTAAAAATAAACATTTAAGGAAAAAGAAAAAAGAATATTGTACCCAGCAAGATTATCATTAAGAATTGAAGAGAGGGGAACCTGGATGTCTCAGTCTGTTGAGCATCCAACTTCGGCTCGAGTCATGATCTCATGGTTCATGGCCCTGCGTTGGACTCTGTGCTGACAACTCAGAGCCTGGAGCCTGTTTCAAATTCTGTCTATCTCTCTCTCTCTCTCTCTCTCTTTCTGTCTCTCTCAAAATTAAATGAACACAAAAAATTTTAAAAAAGAAAGAACTGAAGAGAGATAGAGTTTCCCAAAAACAATTTAAGGATTTCCCCAACACGAGACTGACCTTATGTGAAATGTTAAAGAGAAAATTTTAATCAGAAAAGGCTAGAAGAAAATTATGAAAGGAAAAAATTTTACTGGTTAAAAAGTACACACGAAAATCAATAATATTAGCAAAAATTAGTTAAGGGATACAAAAATTAAAAGGTATAAAATATGATGTCCTATTCATAAAATATGAAAGGTGGGAGTAAAAATGTAGTACTTTTAGGATGTCAAACTTAAGGGATACCTGGGTGGTTCAGTCAGTTAAGTGTCCAACTTTGGCTCAGGTCATGATCTCATGGTTCATAAGTTCAAGCCCCATATTGGGCTCTGTGCTAACAGTGCAGAACCTGCTTCAGATTCTGTCTCCCTCACTGCCCCTCCCCCACTTGCTCTCCCTCTCTCTCTCTCAAAAATAAACATTTAAAAAATTAGAATGTCAAACTAAGAGACCATCAACTTAATATAGTATACATTGAATGTTATATGTGAAACTCATAGTAACTGTAAGCCAAAAATGTATAATAAATATGCAAAAAAAAATTAAGAGAAAGGAATCCAAGCATAACACTACAGAAAGTCATCAAATCACAAGGAAGAGAGCAAGAAGAACAGAACAAAGAACTACAACAACCAGAAAAAAAGGTGTAAAATGGTAATAAATACATGCTTATCAATAATCACTTTAAACATAGGCGTGCCTGGGTGGCTCAGTTGGTTAAACATCTAACTTTGACTCAGGACATGATCTCATAGTTCATGAGTTTGAGCCCTGCATCAGACTCTTCGCTGTCAGCGCAGAGCCTGCTTTGAATCCTCTGACCCTCTCTCTCTACCCCTCCCCTGCATACTCTCTCTCTCAAAAATAAACATTTAAAAAAATAGTAATTAAATGTAAATGCTCCAAACAAAAGATATAAGGTGAGTCAATAGATAAAAGATTAGATGTATATGCTGCCTACAAGAAACTCACGTTAGAGCTAAAAACATACAAGCTGAAAGTAAAGAGATGGAAAAAGATACTCCATGCAAATGGAGGCAGAAAAAAAAAGGACCTGGCATAGCAATACTTCTATTAGACAAAATAAATTTTAAAACAAAGACCATAGCAACTGACAAAGAAGGGCATTACCTAATAATAAAGGGATCAATCCAACAAGAGGGTATAGGAATTGTAAATATATATAAACCCAACATAGGAGCACCTAAATATATAAAGAAAACATCAACAGGCATAAGAGGGAAATTGACAGTAATACCATAGTAGTAGGGAACACTGACCCTCCACTTACATCAACGAACGAAGAGAGGGACTCTAAATGACACATTAGACCAGATTGACATTAAAAAAAATATATAGAATGTCTCATCCCCAAATAGCAGAATACACATTCCTTTTATTTATTTACTTTTTAAATGCTTATTTATTTTTGAGAGAGAGAGAAAGAGAGAGCGAGCAGAAAGAGGGGAGGAAGGGAGAGAGACAGGGAGACAGAATCTGAACCAGGCTCCAGGCTCTGAGCTGTCAGCACAGAGCCCGACATGGGGCTCAAACTCTCAAACCATGAAATCATGACCTGAGC
Organism: Hyaena hyaena; assembly: GCF_003009895.1. Taxonomy (NCBI): domain Eukaryota; kingdom Metazoa; phylum Chordata; class Mammalia; order Carnivora; family Hyaenidae; genus Hyaena; species Hyaena hyaena. The sequence continues at coordinate 957,334 of NW_024080814.1, read as the reverse complement.
GGAGGCCTAACCGACTAAGCCAGACAGGACCCCAGAATACACATTCCTTTTAGATGCACATGGAGGCTTCTTAAGGATAGATTATATACTAGTGCACAAAAAACTTCTCAATAAACTTAAAGAAACTAAAATCATATCAAGCATCTTTTCTGACTACAACAAAATGAAACTAGAAGTCAATTATAATAACGGCAAAAACCTGGAAAAAACCTCATGGAGGCTAAACAACATGGAGGTTAAACAACATGCTAAACAACCAGTGGATCAATGAAGAAATCAAAAAGGAAATAAAATAATAACTAGAAACAATAGAAAATGGAGACACAATAGTTCAAAACAGCAACAGCAGGGGGCGCCTGGGTGGCTCAGTCGGTTAAGCGTCCGACTTTCACTTAGGTCATGATCTCGCGGTTCGTGGGTTCGAGCCCCGCGTCGGGCTCTGTGCTGACTGCTAGCTCAGAGCCTGGAGCCTGTTTCAGATTCTGTGTCTCCCTCTCTCTCTGACCCTCCCCTGCTCACGCTCTCTCTCTCTCTCTCAGAAATAATTAAAAAAAACAAAAAAACATTTATGTTGTTGTGCGATCACCACCACTATCCATGTCTAGAACTTCTTTCACCTTCCAAAACTAAACTCCCATTAAACAGCAACTTTCCATTTCCCTCTCCCCTTGGCTTGGAAACCACCATTCTTCCTGTCTCCATGAATTTGACTACTCTGAGTATAGCTCATATGAATGAATCATGTAATACTTGTCCTTTTGTGAATGGTTTATTTCACTTAGCATAATGCCTTCAAGGCTTAACCAGGTTGCAGCATGTGTCAGAACTTCCTTGTAAGACTGAATAATATTTCACTGTATGTATATGCCACACTTTCTTTATGCATTAGTCTTCAGTGGATCCCTGTGTTGCTTCCACCTTGTGGCTATTGTGAATGTGGGTATACAAGTATCTATTCTAGTCTCAGCTTTCAGTTCTTTGGCACATATACCCAGAAACAGAATTGCTGAATCATATAGGAATTATATTTTTAATTTTTTGAGGAACCACCATTCTGTTCATAGTAGTTATGCTATTATACATTCCCACCAGCAGTGCACAAGTTTTCTAGTTTCTCCACATCCTGGCCAATACTTGCTATCTTCTGTATTTTTATAATAGTTCTCTTAAGGCGTGTGAGGTCGCTCATTGTGGTTTTGATTTATATTTCCCTAATGATTAGTGATTTTGAACATCTTTTCGTGTGCTGATTGGCCACTTGTAGATCTTCTTTGAAAAATTACCTATTCAGGTCCTTTTTTAAAAAATTTTTTTAATCTTTTATTTCTGAGAGAGAGAGAGAGAACATGAGAAGCAGAGGGTCAGAGAGAGAGGGAGACACAGAATCTGAAACAGGCTCCAGGCTCTGAGCTGTCAGCACAGAGCCCGACACGGGGCTCAAACCCACGAACTGCAAGATCATGACCTGAGCCGAAGCCGGACACTTAACCGACTGAGCCCCCCAGGCGCCCCACCTATTCAGGTCCTTCGCCCATTTTTCATTGGGCTGTTTGTTGTTGAGTTCTTTATGTATTCTAGATATTAACCCCTTATCAGATACATGGTTGGTAAATATTTTCCCCCTCTCCATGGGTTGCCTTTTCACTCTGTTCTAGTGTCCTTTGATAAACAAGATTTTTTTGAGAGACAGAGACAGAGCATGAGCAGGGGAAGGGCAGAGAGAGGAGGCACAGAATCCGAAGCAGGGTCCAGTCTCTGAGCTAGCTGTCAGCACAGAGCCCGACGTGGGGCTCGAACTCCTGAACCGTGAGATCACGACCTGAGCCAAAGTCGGCCGCTTAACCGAGCCACCCAGGCGCCCCCAAAATTTTTAAATTTTGATATAGTCTAGTTTTGTGGTGGTGCTTTGACACCATCTAAGAAATGATCGCCAAATCCAATTTCATAAAGCTTTTCCAGTTTTCTGCTAAGCGTTTTATCATTTTAGGTCTTATGTTTAGGTGTCGGTCCATTTTGAGTTGATTTTGTATATGTATAGGGTAGAGTCCAACTTTCTTCTTCATGTGGACATCCAGTTTTCCCATGTCATCTGTTGAAGATTGTCCTTTCCTCCATTGAATGGTCTTGACAGCTTGTTGAAAATCACTTGACCATATATGCTAGAAGGGCACTCTAGGACAAGTAGAACTTGAGCCGTACACTGAGAGCTGAATAGAATGTCTAGGAAGCAGTGAGGAGGATGTAGATACATGGGGGCACCTCAGCCAGTGAATGGGGATCGGTGGGAGAAGGCATGGTGGTTTCAGCATCACAAAGAGACCAGATTGTGAGAGAAGTTGGGGTGCTGAGCAGTGGGGGGTTTTAACCAAGGTGAGGTCAAGTGGTGGATGCACTTAAATAGCAGGTGACTAATATGAAGCAGTAGTTTAGGTTAATGTGGTAATGAGGTGCATGGGGGTTGGGTGCACCTTTAAACCAAGGCTAATTGAGCAGGTGATGGTTTTAAACAACGAACCATAGAATGAGAAGCCAGGGAAGCTATTTACAGGGACTGTCCTATGAAAAATCCAAGACAGGTTATCGATTTTTTTCATTTGTTTCATAACTAATTCACTTCATTCCAGTTTTAATTTCTTCCTCTATAATTTCTTGTCAACCAGTTTTTTGAGAATACATAAAGACACAGTAATGTTAATGCCATTATGAATTTCACATAATTGAGCACTTAATTTTATAGGATACTGTCAAAGTTTTGAAGAGACTGATATTCTCTTAAGAGATTTATGATTAAAGCATATGATTTTATGTTGTTTTATGTTTCATTGATTTTTGTACCTGGGGATAACTTATTATGTAAAAATGTGACCATTTTTCACTTAAAAAGGTTGCAGGATGTGAGGAAATCTCTTACTCTCAGTTCTGCTGTTCATAAGGAACTGACAAGGAATGAATTCTCGATGTGAATGCCTGTCTTGAACTGTGTTGCTATTCTAACTTTGCCAGATGCTATGTAAGACAGGCAACATGATTTACCTAAGAGCTCTTACCTCAGAGTTTTAGGTTTCTATTTACCAGAGGGTGTTTTTCAGTAGTCCGTAGTAAGACGTATGGCACTCAACAAGTTAGTCTAATTGTAAAAACTTTTGTGATATTCAGTCTCCTGGTTTTCACTGTATTTTTATCAGTCGATTATGTATTCAGAGGAGAAAATTACCTTGTACATAGAGAAAATTTTTATGTGTCACTTTGTAAAGGTTACAGTCTCCTACCTCCCTTGAGGACTCAAGGCCAGCAGATTTCATGAAAGATTCTCACGCTATAAACTCCAGGAAAGTAAGTATGATAAGCGTTAATATTCATGAAATAAGTGGATGAAATTTGTTCTTTCTTAATTATTTCTTCTTAGAAAAGATACTGTCCTGTAAAAATAAACTCCACAGATTTTAAGAGGCAACATAGAATAGTGGTTGACAGCAAGGTTGCTGGACATGTACTATCTGTATCCAAGTTGTGACTCAGACACTTATTGCTGGGCAACCACAGGCTTGCTGTTTAAACTCCGGGCCTCAATTTCCTCATCTGTTCAGTAACAAGAAAATGATCGACGTAAAACTCAAGACAGTGGTTACTTTAGCAGAGGAGAAAAGGAGATGTGATCAGAGGGCAATTTCCAGGCTCATTAAGTTGTCAGGGATATTATATTGGTTAATGATGTATGTTGATGAGCTAACTTAAATATTGAATTGTGGGATACCTGGGTGGCTCAGTCGGTTAAGTGTCTGACTTCGGCTCAGGTCATGATCTCATGGTTCATGAGTTCGAGCCCCATGTCGGGCTCTGTGCTGACAGCTCAGAGCCTGGAGTCTGCTTCAGATTTTGTGTCTTCCTCTCTCTGCTCACTCACCCTCTCTCCCCGAAAAAGTAAATAAACATTTTAAAAAAGACATTCAATTGTTTGGGTTGTGACTATGCAACAATATGATAACTTGTTGGTAAAAGCCTCGAGTTTAATCCATTTCCCACTCCAAAGCACCATTTCCCATTGTAATTTCATGTGAGATATAGTTTTGTGATCATTTTCTTTAAAAAAATAGCCTTTCCTTCTTAATCCAAAACTTGTCCTTATAGTATGTACATTCAGTTGTGGTTATGAAGAATGTGGCCTTTGGAGTCAAGTGGATGGGTTAGAATAATGGCGGCAACACTTCACGTAAGCTTTAGCCCTCAGACTCCTGACCTCACTCACAACGTTGGAGGCATGAAAGGAGAGGGTGCCTGTGGAGGCCTGGCACACCGTGCTCAGCAACTGCAGGCTGTCACACTGATGGTGGCGGCGGTGGCACGGCCAGCAAGCCCACATCTGACTGTTGCTAAGAAGTCTTTATTTCATTCAAGTAGGAACCTTACTGTTGATTATCCTGTCTTTGCAGATGTCAAATAAGGAGTTGATTCCACGAAATGCTTCTGAAATAAGGGACCCAGAGGCTACACGGCAAAACCAGAGTGCCGTTCCTCCCCACAGTCACGAGCCACTTCTCGGTAGGTTTTCTTTGGCACCTGCCTACCATCTTAGTTTTCCTAACATTTTCTTAATCATTATATTTGCAGACCTAGGAGACTTCTAGAGAAGCAAATAGTTAAAACTAGGATTTTAAAACTAAGATTTGTCCATTCAAAATCCTAAATACAAGGAATCATACTCCTGACTTTAAGGTGTATGCTACCTAATGCACCTGTCATTGCAAATTCAGTTATCAACTGAATCAGTTATGGCCATCGCTAACACAAACAATTTAAATAAAACTAAGATACTTTTTTCTAGGAGGGAAATGTCCATTGCCAAGAATCAGAACTTTTAAATGATACCAGTCACAAAGTGTTTAAGATGTAATTATTCATTTTCACTATGTTTTTGCAGACTCAAGTCAAGTATGCAGTTTTATACCATACATAGCTAACACTGATCTATTAAAAATGTATGTTAAAGGGAATCAAAGAACTTGAAAGAAACTGGACTTCAGCTTCACACAGAGCCACATATTAATCATCGCAAATTTTGTACTTTGAAAGATTTCTAGAAAATTTTGGCTAATCTGTAGCTGTGTGTTAACCTATAATTTCTAGAACTTTTTCTTTATATCTATCTTAAAACTCACTTCTATGGTTTCTTATTTCCTTTTTCAATAAAAAATCTGGGCATTTCCCGTTTTATAATATTTTCAGATTTTCAGAAGAAGATGATGCTTTTGTATCCATCTTCTCATTCCGATCATATGGATACTGTATTTTTCACAAGGCAGATTAAGGTTAAATCTATCCTTCCAGGCTCTATACAGACACATACATAAACGCTGTCCTCTGGCTTCCAACTGTCTCTTACCACCATCATTTTCCATTAGAAAACTCAGACTGGCTCACTTACATGCATCAAGTGAATTATGTGCGATCTCTGTGACAGCACATTGTTACAAAAATAGGCGACCCGTTTAAAAATATATCTGCCTTCTGCAATTTAAGACGTAGGCTTTGCCTGCAAAATTACATTGTATCGTATTCTTGCCTTTTTTTTTTTTTTTTTTTTTTAGTTTTCTTAAAGGTTTTAATTCAAGTTAGTTAACATACAGTGGTTAGTTTCGGGTGTATAGTATAGTGACTCAGTGCTCGTCACAACAAGTGCCGTCCTTAATCCCCATCACCTATTTCACCCATCCCCTTACCCTCTTCCCCTCAGGTAACCATTAATTTGTTCTCTGTAGTTAAGACTCTGTTTTTTGATTTATCTGTTTTTGCTTGCTTTGTCATTTTTAATGATACTCATCTTTTAACCTCCAAATGTACTTACATGAGTCTCTATTTTAATTTGATAGGCGAAGGTGCCCAGCTGGATTTTGATGCCCTGTGTGACAATGACGACACAGCCATGGCTGCCTTCATGAATTACTTTGAAGCAGAGGGGGGCCTAGGAGACCCTGGGGACTTCAGTGATATCCACTGGACACTCTAGCATTTGATTTTTTAACTCGAAAAATGAGCAATGTGATAAAGCATTTCATTTACAAAAAAAACCCCACAACTGTATAATCTTCTCCTCTGTGTTGATACTGTTCTTATCTTTTCTTCCTATTTTATAGGTTTGCCCCTTTCTACCAATTTTTATAGATTTGCCCCTTTCACAGCAGTATGGGGAAACGTGAGGTTTCCCTTCACAAAGAATGACTCCGTGTTTCCCACAGATCCCTAGGCTCGGTGAAACGGCCTAAAACCCACTCGTTGCTGTATTTTCGCTAAAATATTTCTAACCAAGAATATCACATACATCTTGTTTTGATTTTGTTTTTATTTTCTCATGCAATTTTTAAGTTTGGGGAATTTAATATGTTTTGTCTAAGATTCATTTATAATTGATTTATAATAGCGGATTTATGGAAATTGGAACATCTCCATTTCTTGTCTATTTCCTTAGTTGAGAATAGGGCTTAAACATTTTAAGAAAACTGATCACTTGAACATTTAAGAGATGATATAATTGGTAGTCATACTTGTAATGAATATGGTATTCGGTCATTGTAGACTTGGGTACAGGATAGTTATGCTTACTTAGTTAAGCGCTTGAGGTAGACATTAATGAGATGATTTATTTAAAACTCAGGGGGAAAAAAAAAGCTGGGAGGGTTTCAACTTTGCCAACAGAAGACCTTAAACCTAGATCTTGGTAATTAACCTTTGCATGTAAGAATCACTGTTAATATAACCAGTTAAGATTTTCATTACATATAAAACCAGTTTTTGATGCACAAAAGGTGCTTAGTGAACGATTAGCCATGGAGGGAAAAACAAGCCCAAGCAGGATAAATGTCTTGTGTCAAGTTGCAATTAAATGCATATTTTTGAAATGTGTAATGTGTATAAACCAGTTTCTTTACACACATTTGGGAAAGCATTGGTGTCGTTGGTTATGTGATCAGTTAACTGACCCAGGAACTAGTTGTGGCCATCCAGATTAGGCTATTACAGTTACTGCTGCCTGGAGCCAAAGGTAGTTATATAAATGCTCAGTATAATTTTGAAACTATGAGGCAATGAGAAAGAATTTAAAATCCAATTTTCTAGCTGTGATCACAAATTTGGAGATTTTTTGCCCTAGTAACTGAGAGGTGGCTTAAACTAAGTCCAAGAAGAGTATTTAAGATAATATTATGTATATCTACCTTTTTGAAGATCATACGTTCGTCAAACCTTATGTTTTGATTGCTCTTTCTAGTGTACCAAGTGTGTTTCCATATATTTTCTTTGGTGCCCCACAAATTAAAGTTAGGTAGGCCAGGAAGCTAATGGAGAAGCCTGGGGCTGATGTAGGGGAGCCAATGCCGTTCTCTTCCTCTAGGTGGTGCTATACCTTCCAGCAGATCTCCCTCAGAGCCTCGCCCCAAAACAAAGCATTATTTTGACCTTGCATATTTTTTAGGCTGTATGTAATAGATTAGAACCTTTGTCAGTCATGTTAATGGCAAAAACACCAACAGGCAAAAGGCCAAAGCACATGTTCCCTCCAAGCGGGACAGCTGCAGCTGCTACGTGGGCAAGGGTGTATCTCCGTGTCCTGCAGTGGATAGAGTGTTCCAGCAATACTGGAAGGTCAGCCCCACTCCTGGTTCTGGAACTTGAGAGACACTCAGGTGTAGAATAAGCCAAAGAAACCCTACGAGATGAGGTAGAGCGGTTTGCAGCAGCCGAAGCATGATGGTTACATCTGAAGAAGCAGGAATGAGCTGCTGTTCTCTAAGTCAGAAGTCTTACCAACGTAACATTTTAGGGGGCTAACCCATTGCCAGTTGGGCCTCGCCTCCAGAGCTGAACTCAGCCACTGACAGCAAGATGGGTCACTGTGGCTGGATGGCCTTGAAGGTGGAGAGGCTTTATGATGCACAGATCTGGGAGGCAGAGTTTCTAGAGGCAGGCCATTGCTGCCTGGCACAGTAGCAGTCTTTTCTCTTTGAAGAGGAAGGGTTATTCCATAGAACAGTGGGCAGATAGCCAATTGAATGCCTGACTCCTTTAATAACCAACTCTAGTGTCTTTCTGTAAGTCTTGTTCTGGATCCAGAATCCAGTCCACACAGCATATGATAACTGTAGCTCTCCCCAAATTAGGATTTTCTCCAAAGTGTGTTGCATTTATGTTGAATTGTTGTTACGAGTGATATTTTTATGGTTTGCCCTATAACTACTTTTTTCTTCCATGCAATAATTTCTTGCATTTCCTGTAATTTCGAACGTCTGTATGTTGAATGAAATCATACAAAGAATACTCTGATTTTTTTTTTTTAAGAATTACCTACAATAATGGAGGGGAGTGGGACAAGAGCCTAGAACTGAAGAGCCTTCTCACAGCTTAAATTAGGCTGTGTGACCCCACATAAGCCATTTAAATACTCTGTACCTTAGACTCCTCATCTGTAGCAAGAGGCTTGATCTCTAAGTTTACTTCCAGTTCTGATTCTGTGATTCTAATCCAGAGGACTTGAGCATTAGGGTCAGATTCTAGAACCATGCAATCCAGTATGATAGATACAGGCCATGTTGTGGCTATTGAACACTTGAAATGTAGCTACTGCAAATTGAGATAGGCTGTAAATGTCAAAATGCATACCAGACTTCATGCACTTAGTATAGAAAAGGGAATACAAAATATCACATTAACACTTTTATAATGGGGTGCCTGGCTGGCTGAGTCAGTGGAGCATGTGACTCTTGATCTTGGGGTTGAGTTCAAGCCCCACGTTGGGAGTAGGGCTTACTAAAAAAATAAAAATTTAAAAATAATATATAAAGGGGCACCTGGGTGACTCAGTCAGTTAAGCATCTGACTCTTGATTTTGGCTCAGGTCATGATCTCATGGTTTGTGACTTAGAGCTCCATGTAGGGAGCTGAGAGCACAGAGTCTGCTTGGGATTCTCTTGTATCCCTCTCTCTACCCTTCCCCTACTTAGGCTCTCTCAAAAATAAAACACAAAAAAAATCTTTCAAAAAGCAGTTTCATATTGATCACTTAGACAAATATTTTGGACATACTGAATTATATAAAACATTAACATTTTACTTTTTTAATGTAGCTACTAGAAATTTTTAAGTTACATGTATGGCCTACACTATTTCTACTGGACAGTGCTGCTCTAAAACATTTTATTAGGTGGACATTATTGAAATAAACCAAAGGTTATACCATAACTATGATATTTACCTCTAAATGCTATTCTTTAAGGAACAATTGTTTATCGTTGATTTAGTACAATAACTGAATCTCTATCCATGCGTCAAATTTAACACTTTTTTGAAATTAGTAAACCTGAAAATGTTATCAGATATTTTATTAGATGATGATAGCCTGAAATCAAATAAAACTTGGGATGTAGTTGACACCCTATTGTAGTCACTAAATTTGGAAATCCATTGAGAAATTTAAAGACAAGAAAATAAAGTATAAAGGCTTTTGGTAAATAAGTGGGATTAAGGTCTTTCATTACAGTTTCTTAATGGGAAAGGCTATATTTATTAGTCATACTCTGAGGAATTCTGTAGAGTCTGGGCACAGTGAATTAAATAACCACTACCTAGTTATTGGACCATGTTTAACAGGGTCATTTCAGATCCTGCTCTAAAAGGGTATCTAAGGGGCGCCTGGGTGGCTTAGTCGGTTGAGCGTCCAGCTTTCGCTTAGGTCATGATCTCGCGGTTCGTGGGTTCGAGCCCCGCGTCGGGCTCTGTGCTGACTGCCAGCTCGGAGCCTGGAGCCTGTTTCGGTCTGTGACTCCCTCTCTCTCTGACCCTCCCCTGCTCACGCTGTCTCTCTCTCTCCTAGAAATAAATAAAAAATATTTAAAAAAAATAAAAAAAAAATAAAAGGTAGGTCATTGTTTGGCTCTGGAACTGGAAATTCAGACTTGCCAAGCACCGTTATGGGCAAGGCAGGGAAGCCGTAATGGAAAACTGCCAAGTGGCCACTAGGTGTCACTTTTCCATTTCTGTAGTGCTGAGTTTTCATTAATTTTTCAAGTTCCATGGGGCCTAGGAGAGGCATTTATGACTTGTGTTTAGATTAGGACTGTGTCTCTAGTGTGGGCTGTTTTATGAGAAATGCTTTTTAAGACACGCCTGGGAAGATGCATCACATACAATATGAGAACTTTGGTTTAAGGAGCTTTCCAGATGTGGCTCCAGTAAAAGGTGACTTTAGACTTTAGTCTAACCTGGAATATGCTTTCTGAATTCATTTGAGTGTATATGATATATGTGTCACTGCTCCTACATTCCTGTGCTTAGCTTTGTCTTTTATACATTTTTTAGCTCTTTTCCAGTTTACTTGCTCTTGTCTGTATATTAGTATTTTTTTAATTTTGTGGTAAGTAATGAAAGTGAAATTAAACTCTTTTTAAAATAATTACTAGTTTGAAATTTTTTTAGACCTCTTCCAAAAAAGGTATATCCGTAAGTAAAGTTTCTAAAGTGGAAACATAGGGGCACCTGGGTGGCTCAGTCAGTTGAGCATCCGACTCTTGATTTTGGCTCAGGTCATGATCCCAGGGTTGTGAGATCGAGCCCTATGTTGGGCTCTGTGCTGAGCATGGAGCCTGCTGGGAATTGTCCTCTCTCTCTCTCCCTCTGCCTGTCTCCCCTGTTTGTTCTCTCTCTTTCTCTCCCTCTTTCTCTTTCACACACACACACACACACACACACACACACACACAAATTAAAAAATAAATGGAAACACAGACAAGAAATCCCACTCTTCTCAAACCACTGGGCAGAGAGGTACATTGAACTACATTACTCTCTGTATATATTTGTGCATGTTCCTGAAGGTATGCTAACTGCTGTAACCACCTTCTTCCCCATAATGGCACTCAGAAGTTCCCAGCACATATTGTTCTACCTGGCAATCTCCGTGAAAAGAGAGCTTCTCTATTTCCTAGTAATTCACACAAAAATGTCCGTTGCTTGGGCCTTTGTATCAACTTGGTTCACACAGGTTTTCCCATGGTTACCAGGCTGAAATATACAGATTGGCCAGGTATTAGTTACATGCCCAAACTTGGATTTTAAAGGCACCTTTGAAGGGGATGTATGTCAATAACGGCCCACTGCCTAGTGGTATAGGGCCAATGGAAAGAACTGAGACATATGCAGAAAGGACAATGGAAAACTTATAGTTTTATAGAAATCATAGTTGATGATTTCTGAGAATTGTAGGTTTAGTTATGTGAGTGTGGAGTCTTTTTTTTTTCGGGGGGGTGGGGGAGGAGAGATTAGTGAGGAGTAGCAAGTTGTGTGATATGTTTTTAACATTGGTCATTTTCTTTGTTTAACACCCAGCCACTAGTTGCTTTGGAGAACCTGTCTATTGCAGAAGAGTGTGGTTAGGGATCTGCAGAGTTGTCTTAAGTTCCTGTCCAGCTATGTGTCTCTGGCTTAGGATGTATTTTCTTAGTCCTAGTTCTTAAGCTCACATGTAGGTAGTGTTGTCCATATTTATTCTTGTCCAGGAGGAAATCAGTCCCATTTATCCTGGGAGTAAATATATCATGGTGGTGGGTTTTTTTGTTTTTGTTTTTTCCCAAAAGACAACACTAAAATGAGAAGCCTTGATTCTAGAGGCATAACTTAATAGAACTCTTTTAAAAAAATCTCATCTACTCCAGCTCAAAATGGTGATATAGAAGGATCCTGAATTCACCTCCTCTCATGGACAGACCAAGTCTACAGTGCAGGAGGAGACAGTGCTAGACACTGCTGCATTGTGCCCCATCCTGCCACAATCATGGTCTGCCTTAGCCCAGGAAGGATGTAACTGTGGGCTCGGCTGGGCTGCTGACCCTACTGTGCTCTGCCTGCTGTGGATCCCTGGCGCCGGCCTGCAGCATCCCTCTGTGTGAGTCCCTGCCCTAGAACGTGACCAACATGTCCAACCACTTGCACCACAGTACCAGACTAATGCCATCCTGGCCACTGAGCAGTATGAAGGTCTGCTGGATGCTCCTGAGAGCCCTGATCTTCTCTTACCCTGTGCCATGTATGCAACGATCTGCACCATTACTTCCAACAAGAGCACGTTACACTCTGCGAGTCTATGTGCAAGTAGCTCCAGAGGGCTGCAGGCCTATCTTCAATTCAACAAATACTGCTTCTTGTGGTCTGAGAGCCAAGCCTACAAGGAGCTACTGTTTATGACCAGGGTATGTGTGTTTTTCACAAGGTCATCATCGCTGTGGACAGGATGAATTTTCCTATGGATTCTTGTAATGGAAACTGTAGAGAGGCAAGCGGTGAATGCTGAAAACGTAAACCTATTGGGTTACCCAAAGCATCTAGTTCCAAAACAATTATGTCATTCAGGCTAAATTTAAGAGAGAAAGACCAAATGCCATGGTGTGACTACAGTAGTTGAGGTGAAGGAGATTATAAAGAGTTCTCTAGTAAACATTCCAAGTACACCATTAACCTTCACACCAATTCTGGCTGCCTATGTCCTTATTAATAAACAGTATATCATTATGGCTTATTATGGTGAATGATGCTCCAAGATTAGTCTTGGTGAAGGGATACACGAGTGCTGATGCATAGGGTCACATGTACCCCAATGTTCATAGCAGCACTTTCAACAATAGCCAAATCATGGAAAGAGCCTAAATGTCCATCAACAGATGAATGGATCAAGAAGATGTGGTTTGGGGCGCCTGGGTGGCTTAGTCGGTTGAGCGTCCGACTTTCGCTTAGGTCATGATCTCGCGGTTCATGGGTTTGGGCCCCGCGTCGGGCTCTGTGCTGACTGCCTGCTCAGAGCCTGGAGCCTGTTTCAGTCTGTGTCTCCCTCTCTCTCTGACCCTCCCCTGCTCACGCTGTCTCTCTGTCTCTCTCCTAGAAATAAATAAAAAAACATTAAAAATTAAAAAAAAAAAGATGTGGTTTATCTATACGATGGAATACTACATGGCAGTGAGAAAGAAGGAAATCTGGCCATGTGTAGCAACATGGATGGACCTTGAGGGTGTTATGCTGAGCGAAATAAATCAGGCAGAAAAGGACAGATACCATATGTTTTCACCCACAAGTGGAACAGGAGAAACTTACAGAGTACCATGGGGGAGGAGAAGGGGAAAAAAATAGTTGGGGAAAGGGAGGGAGGTAAACCATGAGAGACTCTTGAATACTGAAAACAAACTGAGGGCTGATGGGGGTGGGGGGAGTGGAAGGGGGGTGATGGGCATGGAGGAGGGCACTTGTTGGGATGAGCACTGGGTGTTATATGGAAACCGACTTGACAATAGACTATGAAAGAAAAAAAGGGGAAAAAAAGATTAGTCTTGGTGAAAAGTTCTATTGCTAAGAAACGGAAAGGTCACCTTGGTAAAAAAAAAGTTAATCACTGGGACATGAAGCTCTGTCATCTTAGACTAAAAGTGATTCTAGCCATAGTAACTCCACACAGAGTCAGACGTCTGGCAGGAGCTCTAACTCCGTGCAAGCATGCAACTAAATCCTAAAAGGCAAGGACATCAGTGAACTTCATGTTAAGACCTGCATTGCTGGACTAGCAAAGGAAAACTGCATGGTTGAACATGGTTGAACCTGTTATTTACCACATAAAAATCACATAGTAATGGCTATTACCTCTATTTTCTGCTTTTCTCTTTTCTCCTTTCCTTTGTCGTGGTCTGGGTACAGATCCTTAGATATATTATTTGTGTTTTACTTAACAAAAAACATAATTTAGAACTAAATTGTGAAAATTTAAAGGGGAGAATATTAAAAGCAGTGAGACAAACACCTTGTTACATACAAAGAAAGCCCCAAAAGACTATCATCAGATTTTTCAGTAGAAACTTTGCAGGCCAGAGGGCGTGGCACCATGTATTCAAAATGTTGAAAGAAAAATAATTCTGCCAGGAAAGAATATTCTATCCAGGAAGCGTACCATTCAGAATAGAGGAGAGATCAATAGCTTCCCAAACAAAAGTTGAAGGAATTCATCACACTAAACCAGGCTTAGAAGAAATGTTCAAGGGGACTCAGTGGAAAGGAAAGACCATAAGCAAGATTAAGAAAAGTAGGAAGAACCAAAGCAGTAAAATTAAGTCTACCTATAAAAGTCAGTCAGGGATGAAAAGATGGCTCAACATCACTCATCATCAGGGAAATACAAATCAAAACCACAATAAGATACTACCTCTCACCTGTCAAAACAGCTAACGTTAACAACACAAGAAACAACAGGTGTTGGCAAGGATGTGGAGAAAGAGGAACCCTCTTGCACTGTTGGTGGCGATGCAAAACAGTGCAGCCACTCTGAACAGTATAGAGATTCCTCAAGAAACTAAAAATAGGACTACCATACTATCCAGCAATTGCATTATTAGGTATTGACTGAAAGTATTAGGTATTTACTGAAAGGATACAGAAATACAGATTTAAAGGGGTACGTGTACCCAATGTTTATAGCAGCATTATCAACAATAGCCAAACTATGGAAAGCCCAAATGTCCATTGACTGATGAATAAAGAATATGTGATATGTACATAGAATGGAATATTACTCAGCCATCAAAAAGAATGAAATCTTGCCACTTACCATGACGTGGATGGATCAAATACCGTATGATTTCACTCGTGTGGGATTTAAGAAACAAAACATGAGTATGGGAAGGGGGTAGGTCAAGAAGAGAGGAAAACCAACTGCAAGAGGCTCTTAACAGTAGGGAACAAGCTGAGGGTTGATGGAGGGATGTGTGTGGGTAACAGGTACCAAGGAGGGCACTTGTTATGATGAGCACTGGCTGTCTCATGTAAGTGATGAATCACTGAATTCTGCTCCCAAGACCAATATTGCACTGTATGTTAACTAAAACTTAAATTTAAATAAAAGGGAGAAATTTTTAAAATAAGAAATAAAAATCAGTCACAGTTTCACAAAATAGAATGATGTAAAGTATGACGTCATGTACATAAAATGTGACAAGAGTAGTAAAAATTTAGTACTTTTAGAATGGGTTCAAATTTAAACAGCGATCAACTTAATATAGACTGTTATATGCATACGATATTATATATAAACCCAATGGAAACCACAAATCAAAATCTGGTAATCTATGCAAAAAATAATAAGAAAGGAATCCAAGCAAATCATTAAAAAGCCAGCAAACCACAAAAGGAAGCGAGAGAAGAATAGAGAACTACAAAGGCAACCATAAAACAAGTAACAAAATGGCAAGAAGTACACACCTGTAATAATTACTTTGAATATAAATGGACTAAATACACTAATCAAAAGACAGCAAAATACAGATTGGTTAAAAAAAAAAAAAAAAAAAGCAAAACCCATCTATATGCTGCCTACAAGTGACTCATTTCAGACCTAATGACACATGCAGAATAAAGGGGAGGAATAGGGAAGCACTTACCATACATATAGAAGCGAAAACAAAGGTGGGGTAGAAATATTTATACTGGACAAAATAGTCTTTAAAACAAAGACTAGTGACAAAGAAAGACACTATATAACAATAAAGGAATAGTCCAAGAAGATAAAACAATTGTAAATATTTATGTATCTAACATGGAAACACCAAAATACATAAAGCAAAATACATGTACACAAAATACATACATTTATGTATTTACATATACAAATATATAAACTTAAGAGAAATCATTGATACTAATACAATAATAGTAGAGGACTTAACCACACCATTTACATCAATGGATAAATCAACCACACAGAAAATCAACAAGGAAACAGTGGCTTTGAATGACATATTGGGCCAGATGCATCTAATATATCCAGAACATTACAAAATACACATTCTTTTCAAGTGAACATGGAAATTTCTCCTAGTTAGATCACACGCTAGGCCACAAAACAAGTCACAACAAATTTGAAAAGACTTAAGTTGTGCCATGCATCTTTTCAGAGCAACCACAATGCTATGAAACTAGAAATTAACCACAGGAAAAATCTGGAAAGAACCCAAATATATGGAATTAAATAACATGTTACTTAATAATAAGTGGGTCGACCAAGAAATCAAAGTGGAAATTAAAAAAAAAAATACATGGAGACAAAATGCAGATGAAAACAGAGTGATCCAGAATCCTTGTAATGCAACATGAGTTGCTCTAAGAGGAGATTTTATAGCAATATAGGCCTACCTCAAGATGCAAGAAAAATCTCAAAGAACCTAACTTTACACCTAAAGGAGCTAGAAAAAAAAAAAAAAAAAAAAACAGCAAACAAAACTCCAAACCAGAAGAAAGGAAATAAAGGGTAGAGCAGAAATAAAATAGAAACAAACAGAACAGATCAATGACCCCAGGAGCTGGTTTTTTTTTTTTTTAAAGATAAACAAAATTAGCCAGACTGATCAAAAAGAGAGAAAGAGAGAGAAAGACTCTAATAAACAAAGTCAGAAGTGAAAAAAGTACCATAGAAACACAAAGGATTGTAAGAGAATATTATAAAAATTATATGCCAAGAAAATTAGATAACCTAGAAGAAATAGATAAATTCCTAGAAACATAACCTCAAAAAACCAAATCAGGAAGAAATGGAAAACTTGAGCATACTAATTATGAGCAAAGAAGTTGAATCAGTAATCAAAACATTCCCATTAAACAAAAGTTCATAACCAGATGGCTTCACAGGTCAATTCTACCAAATATTTAAAGAAGAGTTAATACCTATTCTTCTCAAACTACTCCAAAAAATAGAAGAGGAAGGAAAGTCTCCAAGTTCATTCTATGAGGCCAGCATTACCCTGCTACCAAAACCAGATAAAGACACTACAAAAAAATAAATAAATAAAAGAGTAGACTCCAGGCCTATGTCTCTGATAAACAAATGTAAAAATCTTCACCAAAGGGCTGCCTGGGTGGCTCAGTTCGTTAAATGACTGATTCTTGATTTCGGCTAGTGTCATGATCTCACAGTTTGTGGGTTTGAACCGCACATAAGCACGCAGAGCCTGCTTGGAATTCTCTCTTCCCTCTGTTCATTCTCATGCATCTGCTCTCTTGCTCTTTCGCTCGCTCTCTCTCAAAATAAATAAACTTAAAAAACTCTTCAACAGAATGTTAGCAAAACAAATCCAATAATACATTTAAAAAAAATCATTTATCATGATAAAGTGGGATTTATTCCTGGAATGAAAATGTGGTTCAGTATTTGCAAATCAACGTGATACATCACAATAAGAAGAGAATAAAAACCATATAATCATTTTAATAGATGCAAAAAGGGGTGTCTGGGTGGCTTAGTCCTTTCGGTTAGGTCATGATCTCGCGGTTCGTGGGTTCGGGCCCCACGTCAGGCTCTGTGCTGACTGCCAGCTCAGAGCCTGGAGCCTGTTTCAGAGTCTGTGACTCCCTCTCTCTCTGACCCTCCCCTGCTCATGCTGTGTGTCTCTCTCTCTCTCCTAGAAATAAATAAAACATTTAAAACAAAATAGATGCAAACAAATAAAGCGTTTGACAAAGTGCAACATCCATTTGTGATAAAAACCCACAGATAAAAATTTAGAGGGAACATATCTCAACATGATAAAAGCCATATGTGGAAAGACCTATAGCTATCATCATGATAGTGAAAAACAGAGCTTTTCCCCCAAGAATGGGAACAAGATAAGGATGTCCACTCTCACCACTTTTATTCACATAGTACTGGAAGTCCTAGCCATAGCAATCACACAAGATAAATGAGTAAAAGTCATCCAAATTGACAAGGAAAAAGTAAAACTGTCACTATTTGCAGATGATAATGATACTATATAGAAAGAATCCTAAAGATTCCTTAAGAAAATAGTAGAACAGATACATGAACAGATAAATTAATTCAGTCAAGACACAGAACACAAAATCAATGCACAGAAATCTGTTGCATTTCTGTAGACTAATAAAATAGCAGAAAGACAAATTAAGAAAACAATCCCAATTACAATGGCACCAAAAATAAAATACCCAGGAAGAAACCTAACCAAGGAAGAGAAACATCTGTACTCTGAAAACTATAAAACACTGATGAACGAAGTTAAAGATGATACAAACAAATGGAAAGATTCCACGCTCATAGATTGAAAGAATATTGTTAAAATGTCTATACTACCGAAAGTAATGTGCACATTTAATGTAATCCTTGGGGTTCTGGGTGGCTCAGTGGGTTGAGCATCCCACGTGATTTTGGCTCAGGTCATGATCTCACAGTTCGTGAGTTTGAGGCCCACAGTAGGCTCAGTGCTGACAGCACGGGGCCTGCTTGGGATTGTCTCCCTCTCCCTCTCTCTGCCCATCCCCTCTCATGTGCACTTTCTCTTTCCCTCTCTCTCTCTCAAAATAAACAAACATTTAAAAATCTTTTTATAAAAATAATGCAGTCCTTAGCAGAACTCCAATAACATTTTTCACAGAAATAGAGGAAGCAATCCTAAAATTTATAAGGAACCACAAAAGACCTTAAATAGCCAGAGCAATCTGGAGTAAGAGCAAAGCTGAGGACATTATGCTTCCCAATTTCAAATTGTATTACAAAACGACACAATCAAATAGTAAGGTATTGGCATTAAAAGAGACACATAGATCAACAGAACAGAAAACCCAGGCATAAATCCATGGATATATAGTCAACTAAATCACAACAAAGAGCCAAGAATATACAATGAGGAAAGGGCAGTCTCTTCAATATCTGGTATTAGAAAAGCTGGACAGTCACACACAAAAGAAAGAAATTGGAGCCCATCTTCTACTACTCACAAAAACCAATTTGAAATAGATTACAAATTTGAATCGAATAAACCTCACTCTGAAAGCTTCTGCACAGCAAGGAAACCACCAACAAAACCTATTAAATGGGAGAAAATATTTGCAAATCACTTATCTGATAAGGGGTTAATATCCAAAGTATATGAAGAGTATAGACAACTTAATAGCAAACAACATAATCACAAGCCATCCAACAAAAAAATGGGCAGAGTATCTGAATAGACATTTTTCCAAAGACATACAGGTGACCAACACATACATGAAAAGGTACTCAACATCACTAATCATTAGGAAATATAAATCAAAACCACAATAAGATACCATCTCACACTAGTCAGAATGACAAATATCAAGGGTGTAGAGAGAAGGGAACCCTTGTGTACTATTGGTCAGAATGTAAATTGATAGAGGCTCTATGGAAAACAGCATGGAGGTTCCTCAGACAATTAAAAGTAGACACAGTAGGGGCATCTGGGTGCCTCAGTCGGTTGAGTGTCCGGCTTCGGCTCAGGTCATGATCTCACCATTTGTGGGTTCGAGCCCCACGTTGGGCTCTGTGCTGGCAGCTCAGAGCCTAGAGGTTGCTTCAGATTCTGTGTCCCCCATCTCTCTGTGACCCTCCCCTGCTCACGCTGTCTCTCTCTCAAAAGTAAATAAAAACATTAAAAAAAAAAAAAAGTAGAGACATTAGGGACGCCTGGGTGGCTCAGTTGGTTAAGTGTCCAACTTCAGCTCAGGTCATGATCTCCCAGTCTGTGAGTTCAAGCCCCACATCAGGCTCTCTGCTGACAGCTCAGAGTCTGGAGCCTACTTCAGTTTCTGTGTCTCCCTCTGTCTCTGCCCCTCCCCTGGCTGGTGCTCTGTCTCTCTCTCTCTCAAATATAAATAAAACATTTAAAAAATAAAAATAAAAAGCAAGAATAATAAAGGTGATGAGTCCATTTATTTAAAAAAGATAGTGATTCTACTGCTAGGTATTTACCCAACAGAAATGAAAACACTAATTCAAAAAGATATAGGCACCTCTATGTTTATTGCAGCATTATTTACAATAGACAAGATGTGGAAGCAACCATGGTGTCCATCCATAGATGAATGGATGAAGATGATGTGGTATAAATACACAATGGAACAGTATTCAGCTATGAAAAAGAATGAAGTCTTTCCATTCATGACAACATGGATGGGCATAGAGGGCACAGTGCTAAGTGAACTAAGTCAAAGAAAGACAAATACCATATGATTTAACTTATATGTGGAATTTTAGAGATCAGAAAACAGAAACAGACTCACAAATACAGAGAACAAATTGGTGGTTGTCAAAGGGGACAGGGATTAAGGATGGGTGAAATAGGTGAAGGGGATAAAGAGGCACAAATTTCCAGTTATATAGAAGTCACAAACTGGGGGGAGAAGTTAAGATGGTGCAGAAGTAAGGGGACCCTGGGCTTCCCTTGTACCTCAAACACAGCTGTATTGAGGTCAGATCACGTGGAACACCCAGGAAATTGATCTGAAGACTGGCAGAAGGATCTCCATTGGTGGAGGAAGATAGTGTGGGAAGCTGCATGGAAGTGAATAAGGGGAAAGAAAAAAAGGCAGTGCCACAGAGGGGGAAAAGAACCCTTTTAGCAGATACACAAAAGGGAGAGAAAGAGGGAAGGGTTGAGAGAGTGTGGCATCAAGTTCACACAGGAGGAAAACCTCTCTGGACCACGAACTGGGAAGCAAGAGGTACTGAGCGCCCCAGATTTTTTTGCAAACAGTGTAGAGCTGAAACCCCGAGGCTTTGGAAGTGCCTGACTTTCTCTGGAGAGAAGCTGTGGCACACACCCCTGGAGAGAAAGACGGCACTGGCCAGAGTGCATAGCGTGGCATAGGGATCTCAGGGTCGCACTGGAAGGGAATATTCCCCTTCCCGCAGTACATGTGGAAGAGGGTATACTGCCTCTCCAAGGACAAAAGACCCTGCAGCCACCAATAAAATACCTTTCATCGGCAGGTCAAAGAGGGGTGCACAGAGGGCCAGTGACCTGGTCGCTACTTTTTGTGGTACCACGCTGTAGATTCCGTGCACCACACCGGTGTAGGACTGTTTCCCTGGGACAAAGGACATCAAACACAGCATGGAGAGGATCTACTCTGGAGGAGGGGGGCAGGTCCATGGTGCCGGGTCCTTTAAGATTTTGAGTTTTGAACCCAGCCATGCACCAGAGGTAAAACGCAGGAGAGCTGTCCCCATTATTCTGTGAGAGCTTCCTGAACAGCAGGGTTGTGAGGTCCCCTGTCTAGGGACGAGACTGGGGGGGGGGGTACTATTTCTCCCTTCACACCAACATAGTGGGTCTTCAGCGAGCAACACAGTGGCCCCCAGAGGAGGTGGGACGCACTTACACCAAAGCCTGCCACCCTGTGTCTAGCAACTGCTCACTTACTGAAGCAGAACTGACTCTGGGCCAGCCCAGGGGCCCCGCCTCCAGAAGATGAGCACAGGACTCCGTATGCACCAAGTGTACTGATCACAGAGTACTTCCAAGTGTCACCTGCAGTTCTGGGGGAAATAGGGCCAGGCTTAGTTTCTTCTTCCTTTTCCTTTGGAATCAGGCTTATAGCTTTCATTTATTCTTTTCTCATTTCCTTTTCTCTCTTTTTTTTGGGGGGGGGAGGGTGGTGGGGAGAAATCAGTCTTCTTTTCCCTTGGAATCAGGCTTATAGTTTTTTAATTGCCTTCTTGTTTTGTTGTTGTTGTTCCTTTTCTCTCTCTCTCTCTATTTTTTTTTTTTTTGATCAGGCTTCCCCCTCCCCTTTCTTTTTTCTAGGCTTCTTTCAACAAACAAATCAAACCACACCTAATTAAAGGTCCAAAACCTCCCCACTGCAAGCAAGGAGGAGCTCTGCAGAGGACTGACCAGTGAGAAAGAGCAGCCTAAACACAAGGGCAGAGTGCACACACCATACACCTGAGACACTTCCTGAGGTGCCAGGCCCTTGACAGTGTATGAGCCCTTTTTAATATAGTACTACTCTCAGTTGTAGGAAACACAACAAGATTTCAAAACACACAAAAGACAGAAACTAGGCCAAAATGACAAAATGGAGGAATTCTTCCCATAAGAAAGGTAAAGAAAAAAATAACAGTCAGGGATTTGCACAAAGCAGGTATAAGCAATATATCCACACAAGAATTTAGAAGTACAGTCCTAAGGCTACTAGCTGGGCTTGAAAAAAGCATAGCAGACATAAGAGAAACCCTTACTGCATAGATAAAAGGCCTAAAAACTAGTCAGGCTGAAATAAAAAATGCTAAAACTGAGACACCAAATTGAGTGGATATAGTCAAAACAAGGACTGAAGAAGCAGAGAAGAAAATAGGTGATACAGAGGATAAACTTATGGAAAGTAATAAAGCTGAAAAGAAGAGAGAAAGAAAACTTTCAGATCATGAGGGTAGACTTAGGGAACTAAGTGATTCCATAAAGTCAAGCGATATCTGTATCATAGGCATCTCAGAAGAAGAGCAGGAAAAGGGGGCAGAAGGTTTATTTTAACTAATTATAGATGAGGACTACCATAAAATGGGAAGGAAATAGGCATTAAAGTCCAAGAGACAGAGAAAACTCCCCTCAAAATCAACAAAAACAGGTCAAGACCCTGACACATCAAAGTAAAACTTGCAAAATACAAAGATAAAGGGATAACTCTGAAAGCAGCTGGGGACAAAATGTGCTTAACCTACAAAGGTAGACATTTAAGGTTAGCAGAAGACCTGATGGAAACTTGGCAGGCCAGAAGGGAGTGGCAAGAAATATTCAACATGCTGAGTGGGAAAAATATCTAGCCAAGAATTCTTTATCCAGCAATACTATTATTCATAATAGAAGGAGAAATAAAGAGTTTTCCAGACAAACAAAAACTAAATGAGTTCATGACAACTAAAACAGCCTGCAAGAAATTTTAAGGGGAACTCTGAGTGGAGGAGGAAAAAAAAAGACCAAAGCAAAAAAGACTAGAGAGGACCAAAGACCATCATCAGAAACACCAACTCTGAAGGTACCCCTGTGGCCCTAAATTCATATCTTTTTGGTAATCACTGTGAATGTAAGTGGACTAAATACTCCAATCAAAAGACATAGGATATCAGAATGGATTTTAAAAACTCCACAAAGCAAGACCTATTTATATGCTACCTGCATTTTAGACCTAAAGACAGCTACAGATTGAAAGTGAGGGGATGGAAAGCCATCTACCATGTTAACAGATGTCAAATGAAAGCCAGAATAGTCATACCTAAACCAAAGAAACTAGATTTTAAATCAAAGACTGTAACAAGAGATAAAGAAAGGCATTATATCATAATTAAGGGGTATATCCATCAAGAGGTAACAATTGTAAATATTTATGCCCCCAACATGAACACCAAAATTTATAAGTCAATTAATAACAAATATAAAGAAAGTGAATGAGAATAATACAATAATAGTAGGAAACTTTAGCATCCCACTTACAGCAATAGACAGATCTTCTAAGCAGAAAATCAATAAGAAAACAATGGCTTTGAATGACACACTGGACCAGATGGACTTAACAGATATATTCAGAACATTTCCTCCTAAGGCCTAAAGCAGCAGAGTACACATTCTTCTCAAGTATACATGGAACATTCTCCAGAATAGATCACATACTGTGTTACAAGTCAGCCCTCCACAAGTACAAAAAGATCAAGATCATATCATGCATATTTTCAGATCACAATGCTACAAAACCTGAAATCAATCACAAGAAAAAAATTTGGAAAGCTCTCAAATGCATGAAGGTTAAAGAACATCCTACTGAAGAATGAATGGGTTAACCAGTAAATGAAAGAAGAAATTAAAAAACGCATGGAAGCCAATGAAAATGAAAACATGACAGCTCAAACCCCTTGGGATGCAGCAAGAGCAGTCTTAAGAGGGAGGTATATTGCAATTCAGGCCTATTTAAAGAGGCAAGAAGAGCCCCCAAAACACAACCTAACCTTACACCAAAAAGAGCTAGAAAAGGAACAGAAAATAAAGCCCAAAGCCAGAAGAAGAGAAATAATAAAGATCAGAGCAGAAATAAATGGCATAAAAACAAAACAAAACATCCAGTAGAACAAATTAACAGAACTAAGAGCTGATTATTTGCAAGAGTTAATTAACAAAATTGATAAGGCCCTAACCAGACTTATCAAAAACAAAAGAAAGGACCGAAACTGATAAAATCATGAATGAAAGAGGAGAGATCACAGCCAACACTGCAGAAATACAAACAACTACAAGAAAACACTCTGAAAAATTATATGCCAACAAACAGGGTAATTTGGAAGAAGTGGACAAACTACCGAAACTGAAATAGGAAGAAACAGAAAATCTCAACAGATGTGTAGGCAGCAGAGAAATTAAATCAATAATCAAAAATCTCCCAACAAATAAGAGACTTGGGCCAGATGGCTTCCTGGGGGAATTCTACCACACATTTAAAGAAGAGTTAATATCTATTATTCTCAAACTGTTCCAAAAAATAGAAATGGAAGGAAAACTTCCGAGTTCATTCAGAGGCCAGCATTACCTTGATTCCAAAACTAGACAAAGGCCCCACTAAAAAGGAGAATTGCAGACTAATTTCCCTGATGAACATGGATGCAAGAATTCTCAACAAGATACCAGCAAATGAAATCCAACAATATGTTAAAAGAATTATTCACCATAATCAAGTGGGATTTGTTCCTGGGCTGCAGGGCTGGTTCGATATCTGTAACTCAATCAACATGACATACCACATTAAAAAAAGGATAAGAACCACATGATCCTGTCAATAGATGCAGAAAAAGCATTTGACAAAATAAAATATCCCTTTTTGATTTAAAAAAAAAAAAATCACCTCAAGAAAGTATGGCTACAAAGAAAATACCTTAACATCATAAAGGCCATATAAGACTGACCCACATCTAATATCATCCTCAACAGGGGAAAAACTGAGAGCTTTCCCCCTAATGTCAGTAACACAACCAGGATGTCCATTCTCACCACTGTTGTTCAACATAGTACTAGAAGTCCTAGCCTCAGCAATCGGACAACAAAAATAAATAAAAGTCATCCAAATTGGCAAGGAAGAAGTCAAGCTCTCACTCTGCACAGACACATGATACTGTATGTAGAAAACCCAAAGTTCTCCACAAAAAACCCTGCTAGAATACACGAATTCAGTAAAGTTGTAAGATATAAAATTAATGTGCAGAAATCTGTTGCATTTCTATGCACCAATAAAGAAGCAGCAGAAAAAGAAATCAAACCCATTTTCAATTGCATGAAAAACAATAAGATACCTAGAAGTAAGCCAAACCAAAGAGGTAAAAGATCTGTATTCTGAAAACTATGACATGCTTATGCAAGAAATTGAAGAGGACACAAAGAAATGGAAAAGCATTCCATGCTCACAGATTGGAAGAGCAAACATTGTTAAAATAAAAGCAATCTACATGTCTAATGCCATCTCTAACAAAATACCACCAGCATGTTTTTTACAGAGCAATCCTAAAATCCTAAAAAGAACGAACAATCCTAAAATTTGTATGGAAGCACAAAAGACACCAAATAGCCACAGCAATCCTGAAAAAAGAAACACAAAACTGGAAGCATCACAATTCCAGACTACAAGCTGTATCACAAGGCCGTAATCATCATGACAGTATGGTACTGGCACAAAAACAGACACATAGATCAATGAACAGAAGAGAGAACCCAGAAATAGACTCACAACTATATGGCCAACAAATCTTTGACAAAGGAGGAAAGCATATCCAATGGAAGAAAAGACCATCTCTTTAGCAAATGGTGCTGGGAGAACTGAACAGCAACATGCAGAAGAATGAAACTGGACCACTTTCTTACACCTTACACAAAAATAAATTCAAAATGGATGAAAGACTTCTCACTTAAATGTCAGGAAACCACCAAAATCCTAGAGGAGAACACAGGCAGCAACCTCTTTAGCCTCAGCTGGAGCAACTTCTTACTAGACATGTTGAAGGCAGTGGAAACAAAAGAAAACATGAATTATTGGAATTTTATCAAGATAAAAAGCTTCTGCACAGTGAAGGAAATAATCGACAAAATTAAAAGTCAGCCTATGGACAAAGGAAACAATCAACAAAACTCATAGGCAACCGATGGAATGGGAAAAGATAGTTGCAAATGACATATCAGATAAAGGGCTAGTATCCAAAATCTATAAGGAACTCACCAAGCTCCACACCTGAAAAACAAAACCCAGTGAAGAAATGGGCAGAAGACATGAACAGACACTTCTCCAAAGAGGACATCCAGATGGCCAACAGACACATGAAACGATGCTCACTCATCATCAGGGAAATACAAACGAAAACCACACTGAGATACCACCTCACACCAGTCAGAGTAGCAAAAATGAACAAATCAGGAGACTCTAGATGCTGGCGAGGATATGTGGAGGAATGGGCAACCTCCTACACTGTTGGTGAGAATGTAAACTGGTGCAGCCCCTCTGGAAAACAGTGTGGAAGTTCCTCAGAAAAGTAACACTAGAACTCCCCTATGACCCAGCAATAGCACTGTTAGGAATTTACTCAAGAGATACAGGAGTGCTGATGCATAGGGGCACATGGAACCCAGTGTTCATAGCAGCACTCTCAACAATAGCCAAATCATGGAAAGAGCCTAAGTGTCCATCAACGGACAAATGGATCAAGAAGATGTGGTTTATCTATACCATGGAATACTACATGGCAGTGAGAAAGAAGGAAATCTGGCCATGTGTAGCAACGTGGATGGAACTTGAGGGTGTTATGCTGAGCGAAATAAGTCAGGAAGAGAAGGACAGATACCATATGTTTGCACATATAGGTGGATTAGAAGGAACTTAACAGAGGACCATGGGGGAGAAGAAGGGGAAAAATAGTTGGGGAGAGGGTGAGAGGCAAACCGTGAGAGACTCTTGAATGCTGAGAACAAACTGAGGCCTGATGGGATAGGGTTGAGGGGAAGGGGGTGATGGGCATGGAGAAGGGCACTTGTTGGGATGAGCACTGGGTATTATATGGAAACCAACTTGACAATAGACTTTTTAAGAAATAAAGTCAGCCTATGGAATGGGAGATGTTTGCAAACAACATATTTGATAAGGGGTTAGTATCCAAAATCTATAAAGAATTTATCAAACTCAATGCCGAAAAAACCAAATAATCCAGTGAAGAAATGGGCAGAAGACATAAATAGATATTTTTCCAAAGAAAACATCCAGTTGGCTAACAGACACATGAAAAGATGCTCAATATCACTCATCAGGAAAATACAAATAATAAACCACTAGGAGACATCACCTCACACCTGTCAAAACATCTAAAATTAACACCGCAAGAAACAACAGGTGTTGGCGAGGATGTGGAGAAAGAGGAACCCTCTCGCACTGTTGGTGGGAACACAAACTGTGCCGCCACTCTGGAGAACAGTATAGAGGTCCCTCAAGAAACCAAATATAGAATTGCCTTACTATCCAGCAATTGCATGATTAGGTTTTTACCCAAAGGATAAAAATTACAGATTCAAAGGAGTACATGTATCCCAATGTTTAAAGCAGCATTATCAACAATAGCCAAACTATGGAGAGCCCAAATGTCTGTCAACTGACGAATGGATAAAGATGGGGTATATATACACATTGGAATATTACTTGGCCATTAAAAAGATGAAATCTTGCCATTTTCCATGACATGGATGAAGCTAGAATGTATTATGGTAAGTCAAGCAAGTTAATCATAGAAAGACAAATACCACATGATTTCACTCATGTGGATTTTTTTTTTAAGTTTATTTATTTTGAGAGAGAGAGAGTGCAGGTGGGGGGAGGGGCAGAGAGGGACTCCCAAGCAGGCCCCACATGCAGAGCTGTCCATGCAGAGCTCAGCCAGGGGCTCCACCTCATGAATTGAGAGATCATGACCTGAGCTGAAGATGGATGCTTAAGCAACTGAGCTACCCAGGCACCCCTCATATGTGGAATTTAAGAAACAAACAGATAAGCATATTGATAAGAAAAGAAAAAGAACAGAGGAACAGAAACCATAAGATCTTCAAGGATAGAGAACAAACTGAGGATTGATGGACAGAGGTGGGTAGGAGATGGGCTGGATGGGTGATAGGTACTGAAGGCTCTTGTCTCTATTTTTTAATATTTATTTTGAGAGAGAGAACAAGCAGGGGGAAGGGTGGGGGGGGGAGGGGGAGAGAAAATCCTAAGCAGGCTCCATGCTCTGCACAGAACCCAAAGTGGGGCTCAATCCCATGACTGAGAGATCACAAACTGAGCCAATATCAAGAGTTGGAAGCTTAACTGACTGAACCACCCAGGTGCCCCAAAGAGGGCACTGGTTCTGATGAGCACTGATTTGTATGTAAGGAATGAATCACTGAATCCCACTCCTGAAAAGATATTGCACTATATGTTAACTAAAAGAAAAGTCACAAGTAAAAATAAGTCACAAGGATAAGAAGTACAACATGGGAAATATCAATAATATGATAATGTTGTATGGTGACAAATCACCACTACGCTTATCATGGTGAGCATTGTATAATGTATATATAAAACTGTCAAATCACTATGTTGTACAGCTGATGCTAATATTGTATGTCAAGTGTATGTCAATAAAATTTAAAATAAAAATAGAACATATGATTTAACAATTCTACTTCAGAGTATTAGTGGAAGAAAATGAAAATACTAACTGGATAAGATATCTGCAGCCCCATGCTCACTGCAGCATTAGTTACAATAGCCAAGACATGGAAAAAGCCCAAGGGTTCATCAATGGATAAATGGATAGAGAAAATGTGTTATATGTGTATACACACATACAAATGTGACAACTTAAATGTAACTTGAGGGTATTACGCTAAGTGAAATAAATCAAAGACAAATACCGTTTGATTTCACCGATATGTGAAATCAAACCAAACACAACAAAATCAACTCAGAGAACAGATTGGTATTTGCCAGAGGTAGGGTTGGGGAGTAGGTAAAATGGTTAATGTGGGTAAATGTGGGTATAAGGTATAAACTTCCAGCTATGGAATAATAATGTCCTGAAAGATATAGTGTACAGCATGGGGACTCTAGTTAATATTACTGTATTGTATATTTGAAAGTTGCTAAGGGTAGATTTTGAAAGTTCTCTTTATAAGAAAAACATTTTAACTATGCATGGTAATGAATATTAAATAGACTAATGTGATCATTTCACAATATATGAATATAGCAACTATATGCTTGAGAGAGCAATAACCCAAAAGGTTTTCTATCTACCAGAAAGAACATCTAGACAAATAGCTAATTAGCTGATTGTTAAAATTATTTGGAAGCCCACCATTGTTCTATTTGAGTTAGCAAAAGTCAAGAAAAAAGTGAGAGTGCCTGAAATAGTCATTTTTGGACTGGGGAAATGGAAACATACCAGGTTATATATAAATAATCAAATTCATATTATTTACGGTAAAACACTATTCTATTTCTTTGTAGTAATATTAGCCTATTTTAATTATTTTTTTCAGATTACAAAAGAATTTATATTCACTGTTAAATTCAGGAATACAGGAAAGTGCTAAGAATAAAACAAAAATCACTTATAATTTCACCATCTAGTGAAAAACCAGAATGAACATTTTGGCAATCTATTTCTAAAATCTGATTTTTTTAAATTAAAATTTTACAAATAATAGGATTCTATTCTTATATTTTTGTATGAAATTAACACATGTATATTGGTTAAAAGTTTAGTTTTAAAAGCGTAAGATTACCCAAAAAAGTCTCTAATTTGCACTAGTTCTTGTTGTCTAACTCTTGTAATTCTTGTCTAGAACAACCGTTTACAACTTTCTTTTAACCTATTGTAATGTTGATAGTTTTATTTCTAAATGTGCTCTGATTACTGCTGCTTCTTCATTTGCCCAGAATGGATGTAGAACAGGGAGCCAACAATTTAAATATTCCCCTAATTATAGAATACTTAGGGTATTTGGAAAGTTTTACTATTATGGGTAATACGTCAGTTATCATCTTTTGACACAAATGCTTGCTGTTTCATTAGGATGAATTTCTTGAAGTGTAATTGCAGATCCAAATTGTCCAGCTTCCATTCGGAAAGTTTGTCCAGTGTTCTTTCCAGAGTTATTTTTAGGTGGTTAAATGTCAGTCTGGAATTCTGCTTCTACACTCACAAAGAAAAACTTCACCCCAAGATCAGATGAAAACACACTACATTTCCTTCTAGAGGTCATGTGGTTTAATAGTTTTACGCTAAAGTCTTTTGATCTAGCTAAAGTTTAGTCTGTAAGGAGATACAGAAGTCTAGTTTTTCTTTCTCAAATATTAGCCACTTGCCCCAGAAACATTCAGTGACTAGTCCTTCCTTTCCCTACTGATCTGAAATGTTACTTTTACGGGCAAATTCTTGCATATTCTAGTTACTGTTTGGAAAGGAAGAGATGGTAGTAGTAGTGCTGTCTGGGTGAGGGGGGACTTCTAACCTATGAAATTAATCTGGCTGTCCTTTCATCTGTATCAAACTGCTTAAATTAAATAACAGAGCTTGATAATGATCTTTATTCCTGGCAAGTGTATCACTGTTTCTTCTGGAGGGTTTCAGAACATGTCACTCCAAAATTTGCCACTTTGGCACGTGGATTGGTTTGAGCTAAAAGCGCTTGAGAAACCGCAAATGTGGAAAGCTCTCTGCCCTCCCCATTTCTACCTGAAAGTGGGACACGAGATTTCTCCATGAGAAAGGTGCCTAAGAGAGAAAATAACATTCTTAGCAGAGACAAAGACTTGATGGTGAAAAGGACTTGCACAAACACATACACACACACTCACTACCAAAATAACCCTAATTTTCCATTAGTTTCCCCAAATATTTACTAGTCGCTGTCCCAACATTTTTTTAAACATTTATTTTTTGAGAGGTAGAGAGAGTGCTAACAGGGGAAGGGCAGAGAGAGAGAGAGAGAGAGAGAGAGAGAGAGAGAGAGAGAATCTGAAGCAGGCTCCAGCTTCTGAGTTGCCAGCACAGAGCCCCACATTAGGCTCAAACCCATGAACCATGAGATCATGACTTGAACCAAAGTCAGACGCTTAACTGACTGAGCCGCTGTCCCAACATTTATTGCCCCTAGCTCAATTTATCGTATCTTGTCACACTCATAACTTATTCTTTGTGTAAAAAGGTATATAACTTTGGGGCCTGAAGCCTTCCTTGGGCTTCATTTTCCTTTTGAAGATTCCCATGTATACATAAAAATATTACATCTGTATGCCTTTCTCCTGCTAATATTTCTTATGTCCATTTAATTCTTAGGCCCAGTCACAGAACTTAAAAGGATACAAGGTAGTTTTACCTTCCCTACACTTTTTTTTCCTGAAAATTTTAAATAGAAAATATCTATATATTTATTTATAAGATACTGAAAATGGTGGTTTCTCCTCACTTTTCTGAAGTCAATGAATTACATTTCAGAAATGATGTTGGTGGATTTAACATTCTCCTGTACTTTCATTATATATAGAATACATTTACTCTTGGGACAGCCTATCTACTACTACAGTCTGGACTCTTGCGCTGTTGATGTTCTAAGAATAACATCTAACCTTTATTAAATTCTTATTATGGCAGGCACATTCCTAAGCCTGTTAATGTATATTAATTTAAGCTGCCTAACAACTGTGAAGATAATGCTGCTATTATCCCATTTTACACAGGAGGAGACTGAGGCTCAGAGTGTTGGGTGATTCGACAATGTTACCCAGCTTATGAGTGGTGGAGTCAGAAACCAGACCCACCACAGCCCAGCCTGGCACCCTTAATCCTGTGTTGTGATAAACCCTTTGACACACTTCTTAATGCAATGTACAAAAATCTCTAAGCATTTATTTATCTATTTATCTATTTATTTTTTGAGAGTGAGAGAGATAGCACAAGTGGAGAAGAGGCGCAGAGAGAGAGAGAGAGGGAGAGAGAGAATCTCAAGCAGGCTCTACACTGTTAGCACAGAGCCGGAGGTGGGGTTTAAATTCATGAACTCATGAGATCATGACCTGAGCTAAAACCAAGAGTCAGACACTCAACTGACTGTACCACCCAGGCACCCCTATTTAAGTATTTCTTAATCATTGAAAAATGGTTAAGACAGTGATTTTGTTTTAAGTGTGTACTAATGTTATGCTACATGTAATAGCATATAATAACATTGTTATACACATGTATATATGTTACATGTTATAGTATATATGTTATAGTAATGTTATACTAATAGTAATATTAACTGTATACTCACTGTTGCACAACAGATCTCTAGAATGGTTTCATTTTGCATAATTGAAACTCTGTACCCACTGAACCACAATTCCCTGTTTTCTTTCCTCCTAGCCCCTGGCAACCAAAAGTGTAATTTCTAGAAGTTTGACTGCTTTAGATATCTCATCTAAGTGGAATCATACACTTTTTTTTGTGAGTGGTTTATTTCACTTAGCAAAATGTCCTCAAGTTTCATCCATATTGTACCATATGACAGGATTTCCCTCCTTTTAAAGCTAAATAATATTCTGTTTAATGTATATACCTCATCTTCTTTATTCATTCTTGGCTATTGAAAATGCCGCTATGAACATGGGTGTGCAAATATATTTTCAAGATCCTGCTTTCAATTCTTTCAGATATATACCCAGAAGACTACTGGATCATATGGTAATTCTATTTTTTTTTTTTTTTTTGAGAGAGAGAGAGAGAGAGCATGAGTGAGCAGAGAAGAGGGGCAGAGGGAAAGAGAGAAAGAGAATCTTGTGCAGGCCCAACACTGGAGTCAATTCCATGACCCTGGAATCAGAACCTGAGATGGAATCAAGAGGCAGATACTCAACCAAGTGGGCTACCCAGGTGACCCTCCATTTTTAATTCTTAGAAAAACATCATAATGTTTTCCATAGTGGTGGCACCATTTTACACTCCTATCAACACACAAAGGTTCTGATTTCTTGATCTTATCAACACTTGTTATTTCCTGGGTTTTGTTGTTGTTGTTTTTTAAATAGAGGACATCCTAATGGGTGTAAGGTGGTATCTTGTGGTTTTGATTTGTATTTCTGATTAGTGGTAGGAAACATATTTTCATATGCTTATTGGCCATGTGTGTACCATTTTTACAGAAATGTCTACTCAAGTCCAGTTTGTTCTCTACATTTGTTTTTGGATTGTCTTTTTCTTTGTTCATTTGTTCTGTTTCTTAAATTCCATATGAGTGAAATCATAGGACACTTGGTTTTCTCTGACTTATTTCATTTAGCATTATACTCTCTGGGTTCTTCTGTGTTGTAAATGGTAAGTTTTCATTCATTTTATGGCTGAGTAATATTCCACTGTATAGATACACTATATCTTATCTATTTGTCTATGGATGGACACTTGGGTTGGTTCCATAATTTGGCTATTGTAAATAATGCTGCAATAAACATAGAGTGCATATTTTTTTTCTAACTTGTGTTTTCATATTTTCTGGGTAAATACCCAGTAGTGAAATTACTGGATCATATAATAACTCTATTGTTAATTTTTTAAAGGAAACTCTATGTTGTTTTCCACAGTAGCTGCACTTGTTTACATTCTTAACAGTGCACAATTCCTTTTTCTTCACATCCTCACTATAAAAATCCTTGTATTTTTATCTTAGCCACTTTGACAAATGTGAGGTGATATCTTATTGTGCTTTTAATTTGCATTTCCCTGATGAATGATGTTGAGCATCTTTTCATGTGTCTTTTGGCCATCTGTATGTCTTCTTTGGAGAAATGGACAGGTCTTCTGCCCATTTTTGATTGTATTATTTCAGTGTTGAGTTACATATGTTCTTTATATATTTTGGATGTTAACCCTTTATTGGATATATCATTTACAAATATCTTCTTCCATTCAGTAGGCAGTCTTTTGGTTTTGTTGATTGCTTACTTCACTGAGCAAAAACTTTTTATTTTGATGTAGACCCAATAGTTTGTTTTTGCTTTTGTTTCCTTTGCCTCAGGAGACACATGTAGAAAAATGTTACTACAGCCAATGTCAGAGAAATGACTGTGCATTCTTCTAGGATTTTTATGTATTTAATCCAATCTGAGGTTGGGGGGGTAGGTATTTGGTGTATGGCCCAATTTCATTCTTTTGCATGTAGATATCTAATTTCTCCAATACCATTTGTTAAAGAGACTTTCTCCCATTGTGTATGCTTGCCTCCTTTGTTGTAGATTAATGACCATATAACCATGGGTTTATTTCCGGGCTTTCCAGTTCTATCCTATTGATCTATGTGCCTATTTATGTGCCAGTACCATACTGTTTTGATTACTGCAGCTTTGTAACAGACCTTTTTATCTGGGTTTGTGATGCCTCCACAGTTTTGTTCTTCTTTCTCAAAATTGCTTTGACTATTCAGGGTATTTTGTTGTTCTATACAAATTTTAAAACTATTTGTTCTAGTTCTGTGAAAAATGCTGTTTGGGATTGCATTTTTGCAATCCTATCAAAAATATTGATAGGGATTACATTTCATCTGTAGATTACTTTTGGTAGTAATAATTATTCCAATCCATAAACATGGAATACCATTCCATTGTTTGGGTCATCTTCAGTTTCTGTCATCATCACTGTTTTATAGTTTTCCTGAGTAAATGTCTTTCACCCTCTTGGTTAAATTTATTGCTAGGTATTTCATTCTTCTTGGTGCAATTATATATGGTAACGCTTCCTTGATTTCGCTTTCTGGTAACATTGTTATTAGTGTGTAGAAACATAATAGATTTCTACATTAGTAAGATACTTTGTATCTTAGAAGTAATAAATACAGTAAATTTGCAATAGTTTTTTTTGGCAGAGTACTTAGAGTTTTCTATGTGTAGTATCATGTCATCTGCAAATAGAAACTTTTTTTTTTTAAATAGTGCCAGTTTAACCTCTCTTTCAAATTTGGCTGCATTTCTTTTTATTGTCTGATTGCTGTAGATAGGACTAATATTGAATTGAATTTTGTAAACCTTAGAGAATTTCTTGAAATAAGGGAATTTAATTTACAAATCATTACTTCACTGAATTTATACAGCTACGTGATTATTGTGAGAAAAACCATCCCTCTACATATCTAGGGAAAATGTAACAAGTAAATAGTGTTGTGCCACCACTTTCTTTTCATGCCTGGCAGACATGGCTTAAGAAATACGATACCTTTTATGGGCATGGAGGAGGGCACTTGTGGGGATGAACACTGGGTGTTATATGGAAACCAATTTGACAATAAATTATTTGTAAAATAAAAAAAAATAAAATAAAAAAAGAAGTACGATACCTTTTTTTGTTGAACCCATCTGGGTTTTAGAACCCTTCTTAACACAGAGCTCTAAGCAACCACTTACAACGGACCGAGGCAACATATTAGATGAAATCTATTCATTATCCTATCCTTGAAAATATTTACAAAAACACATTAGGTAAAGCAGAATTCCTCAGATATGCCACATTGAGAAAGCCATGGCTGCTGATTTGTAATGATTATAAGCATACTAAACTCCTGGAGAAATCCTCCCAGAAAGAAGTTACTTAAGTGATTAATCTAGCATTTCCTAAGCTGATTTGACCACAGGCCTTTGCTCGTATTATTCCTACTATAACACCATGACTTTCTTATGGCATGGCTATTTGAAATATTGAAACTGATCTCTGATATTTCCCATATAATGACCATTTATAGTATTGCTGTCAGTTCTCTGAAAAATGTTAGTCAACTTTGGCTTACCTTGCATCTTGTCTTGTGGAATCTGGTTTCCAGAAAAATGTTTAGTTTTTAAAGGTTAAAAACACTTTTAAAAAATACCAGAATATTACCTTATCTTCAAACTCAGAGTGAAATTTTCCATAGCATAATAAATTCTAAAACACTGTTCAATTTGTAGTGATTATTTTAAACCAAAGGATGAAAGAACTGGAATAATTAAACAAATGTCATTATCAACAGGATATTTACCTGGTATTTTATACAAATGAGGAACATGGCCACTCAGGCCCACTATCTGGAACCTAGCTCTCATTTTAGCTTAGGTACTTAGGTGTTTACATAGATACAGCTTTGGTGAGCCTTTATTAAATTGGTCCCTTTCAAAAGATTATAGGAAATAAGTCATTAAAAATCATAGCAACTGTCACTGTGAAAATGCAAGTTTGCAAAACATCTTCAGGCTTAATATTTTTCATTCTCAGATATGTGTGTTCACAGGAATACCTGTGAAAAGAACTCAGTGTAGCTTTTTCCAAACAGTAACATACTATATGGTACTGAAACATAAGAGATTCTTTCTTAACTATAACCTAACTTTGAAACAGAAGAATTTATGCAAATGCATATATAAATCCACAATGGTTCTCCTAATGTGGTCCCAGAGAAGTAACAGTGGCATCATCTGGGAGCTTGTCAGAAATGTAAATTCTTGGGGCGCCTGGGTGGCTTAGTCGGTTAAGCGTCCGACTTTCGCTTAGGTCATGATCTCCCGGTTCGTGGGTTCGAGCCCCGCGTCGGGCTCTGTGCTGACTGCCAGCTCAGAGCCTGGAGCCTGTTTCAGTCTGTGACTCCCTCTCTCTCTGACCCTCCCCTGCTCACGCTGTCTCTCTCTCTCTCTCTCCTCGAAATAAATAAAACNCTGGAGCCTGTTTCAGTCTGTGACTCCCTCTCTCTCTGACCCTCCCCTGCTCACGCTGTCTCTCTCTCTCTCTCTCCTCGAAATAAATAAAACATTAAAAAAAAAAAAAAAAAGAAATGTAAATTCTTGGGGGCACCTGGCTGGTTCAGTTGGTTAAGTGTCCCACTCTTGAGTTCAGCTCACCTCATGATCTCATGGTTTGTGAGTTCTAGCCCTGTGTCGAACTCAGCACTGACAGTGTGGAGCCTGCTTGGGATTCTCTGTCTCCCTCTCTCTCTCTTTATCCCTCCTCTGCTTTCTCTCTCTCGCTCTCGCTCTCAAAATAAGTAAATAAATATTAAAAAATGAAATGCAAAGTTTTGGCCTCACCCTAGGTCTGATTCAGAAACTCTGGTAAAGGATCCCCATAACCTGTGTCTTAACAAATCTTCCAGGTGATTCTGATACACACAGGTTTGAGAACTGTTGCTCTCATTTTTCTCTGCTAGGAGTTTGGTCCCTTACCTCGGCTCATTGAGGCTTCTCATTCTGTATGATCTTGGTAATAATGGAATTTCCCCACATTTGAGGAGAATACAGAGACTATTTTCCAAATATAACCTCTGATGAGCAATCAGAAATGACCCTCCCTCTGTAGCAAAATAGAGTACAGAAGTTGTCTATGTATTTTTAGAACCCAAAAAGAATTTGTTAGCATTTTCAGGAAAACAAACCAACTACAAAAGATTTATTCTCCTTTGTCACTAGATTTAGATGATTGGTCTATAAATAACAAATTAAAAAATAACAGTGTAACAGTGTAACTATGAAGTTGACTAATATCTGTGGCACTTTGAGAAAATAATGGAGCCATTCCCAAGCTATGAAAATAATCCCAACTTATATAAATAGAAAGAGAACATTTTAAGCAGTGGGGCTGCCTCCCTGTTAAATAAAAGGACATCTTTGCTCTGGGGATTGGAGGGACATCCCACACCACGAGCAGATCCCAGTGGCTGAGCTTCTGTAGGAGGCTGTCTGCTGTATGGTAGTGTCATCTGGTACCAGGGATCTGGTGGCTTCAAGTCTCTAGTCACAACCACCACATTCCCAGTGGTTCCAGAAATCTATCCACCCTTTTATAGACCTTCTTTATAGACCTTCACATTCACCTTCATAGAAGTAGGACCATGCTAAAAAAAATAAATTAAAAAAAAAATGGGTTCCCTAGCCAGTCAGGTCTTGAAAATCCTGGGTAATGTTTCCTCTTTGAGGGACATTTCACAGTTTTCAGATTACAATGGCATTCTCTAGAGCAGGGTTTCTCTACCTTGTCACTATTGGCATTTTGTGCTGGGCTAATTTT
The DNA here is from genome assembly GCF_003009895.1 of Hyaena hyaena. Lineage (NCBI taxonomy): Eukaryota > Metazoa > Chordata > Mammalia > Carnivora > Hyaenidae > Hyaena > Hyaena hyaena. The sequence goes on along the minus strand of NW_024080814.1, from coordinate 919,410 downwards.
TTGATGTGGGAGTCTATCACATACACTGTGGGATGTTTAGCAGAATCCCTGGCCTGTACCCACTAGATTCCAGTAGCAAGTCTATTTTGACAAAAAGGTCTCCAGACATCGGCAAATGTCCTCTGAGGGGTAGGATGCATAATCTCTTCCACAACTCGAGTTTAGTACCACTTCTCCTGAGAGCTATATTCTTTTTGTTAAAGGTGGTAGGGGGAAAAAAATCCTCCCTTCTTTCTTTTTTAAGTTAAATTAAATTTTTTTTAAGGTTTATGAGAAAGAGAGAGAGAGAGAGACAAAGACATAGAGGAGGGGGAGGGGCAGAGAGAGAGAGAGGCAGACAGAATCCGAAGCAGGCTCCAGGCTCTGAGCTGTCAGCACAAAGCCCAGTGCAGGGCTCAAACCCACAAACCAGAAGATCAGGACATGAGCCAAAGTTGGACACTTAACTGACTGAGCCACCAGGAACCCTTCTTCTATTCTTTAATCTTCATTAAGATGACCACTCCTCTCATCTCCCTCATTTTTTCCCATTTATCCCCTCTCCTAATGCTTCCTTTCCCTTCCCTTCCCCACACAGAATCTTTACTTCCTTTCACACACGATCTGGTCTTTTAAGGCTATCCTTCACTTAGACGTTGCCAATGTTCTCAACTCCCAAGCCTCACTGTCTTTTGATCTCACTTAACTTCAGAAAATCCCAGCTCTGGATTAGTTCAGCTCCCTGACAACCCTCGTGTAGCAGGATTCTTGCAGAGAGATGGGGCACCAAGGCTTTTCTGTCCAGGAAGCAACTGTATTCATTGTCCAGCACAGGCTCAGCGGGTTCATTCCTGGAAAACTGAGCCCCGAGCACAGTGGGGTGTAGCCTTTTATGCAATTTCTACTTCTTTGCCTCCCATATATGGTAACATATAGTCTGATTGGACACAGTTCAAGTTACAGAGTCTTATCAGAGCTATGCATACAGGTGTCAGAGTTGATTGGGCCACATTGCCTTCCTTTGATTTGAGGAGGCCTCTACCACATTACTTAGGGAGGTGTTCTACCACACTAGTCCTACACCGGGGCTACCAACTATTGCTTGAGAAAACTGTAGGTCTGCATGAATCCACAGTCTCCCACAGATGAGCCTCCGTGAGGCAATACAAGGTTCTGGCTTCTCTTCACATACTTCAAAGTTCTCCGTCCGCACCTTGAGTAGGGGCTCTTAATACCCAGTTGGAAAGGGTTCAGTTTTAACAAAAAGGTTTTATTTGAGTTGGTGCAGGGTTTCCCTTATTAATACTTCACTTTGAAGAATAGGAAATGTGTGAGTGGAGAGGGAAATTTTTATGAAGAACTAACTGTGAGGAGTGATCAACCAAGCAGGTCCATGCTTTCCCCAGCCCTGACCGTGAAAGAACACATTCGGGATAGATTTGTCAGGAGAAGAAATAAGTAAACAAGAAAAAAATGGTGATGTCACAGATAAGCTCCCTAGGGTTTTGTGAGTTCACTCTTTATTAAAGAATTTAAAACATAATAGCTGTCAGGAAGATGACAGAGTAAGAGGATCCTGAGCTCACTTGGTTCCACAGACATACTGAGATTAACAACTACATCTGTACAACTAACCTGAAGATGGATGTGAACCCTGGCAGAACAGGTCTTTCCTAGATACTTGTGGAGAGAAAACCAGATGGAAAAGGGAAGGACAGGTAGAGACACAGCTGGGAACTAGTCCCCCAGCATAACTAACCACAAGCAGGATGGACATCACAAGCACAGAGAAGCAAGAGGGTCAGAACCCACATGGATACCCTTGGCACTGGGGACCCATACTGGGAAGATGAGTCCACATAATGCCTGACTTTGAAAATCAATGGGGCTTAATTCTGAGAGTTTTGAAGATTAGGGGCTCGATTCCAGGAGAACCAGAGGACAATAGGAATCCCAGTTCCTGTCCTTATAGACAGCAAACTAAATAACTCAGCCCAGGAGATAGCACAAAGCAACAGTTTGAAAAGCATCTGGAGTATATGTGAAGCAGATTTATTGATTGATCTTATTATGTATTCTGGGGGGACAGGCATCTGCAGATTTCTCCAGGAACAAAAGTGGTATAGGGCACCATTTCTTTGCCCTCCTCCCAGCTAGAGGCTGGATGTTTGGGGAAACAGTGCTGATACTCTCCATCTACTCTGCTAGCATCACATGCAACACCGATGTATTCCCGTGAAGAACTGCCCATCTCTGCAAACTTCCCTTCAAAGTGGCTCCTGTCCCACCACATCTGGAAGGCAGTCATGTCCCGGACAAGGGTCACTCTAAAGTGACTCCTGCCCTGGGTGACGGGGTGGGGATGGGAGATAACCCCTCACACCAGAATGCCTCCAATTCCTGCAGCTAAGAGGTCTGCCTGCTCTAACCTTGGTGTGCCTGCAGCTGTGTCAGAGGCTAATTGCAGATAGAAAGTTGATTGCCTACCGAGCCCAACAATGAGCCCATGGCAGCCATAGCCAGACCTCTCAGTAACACAAGGAGCAAACTCTGCCCAGTGTATCCACACAGGTAAGTCAGATCATTGAAGCCACCTGGACTAAAGGCATTCAGAATTCAGCCACAACAGGAGGGCACATAAGTCCCACATAGGGGACACCCCTGGTGCATCTGATTCTGCTGACCAAGGGATATTGTTCTATAGGGTGCCGCAAGACCTCTTAAACACAAGGACACTACATTCAAGACCAGAAGATGTAGCTGACCTGCCCAATACATAGAAATGAACACAGAGAGTTAGACAAAATGAGACAAGAATATATCCCAAATGAAGGAACAAGACAAATATCATAGTAAAAGAGTTCATTTAAAGGGAAACAGGCAATATAGCTGATAAATAGTTCAACGTAATGACTATAAAGATACTCACTAGACTTAAGAGTGAATGAATTCAGAACTAAAACAAAGAGAAAATATTTTAAATAATGAATTTAATAACTGTAAAGAAAAATACACTAGAGGGAATCAACAGCAGATTAGAGGATACAGAAGAATAGATCAGTGATCTGGCAGACAGGGTAATGGAAATCAATGAAGCAAAATAGTAATAATAAAAAATAATTATTATAAATGAGAATAGGTTAAACGATCTCTGCAACATCATCAAGTCTAACGGCACTGCATTATAGACATCCCAAAAGTGGGGGGGGGGAGCAAATTAATTTGAAGAAATAGCAAGAAACTTTCTTTATCTGAGGATGGAAACAGATATACAAGTCCAGGAATCACAGAGAGCCTCAAACAAGATGAGCCCAAGGGGGTCCACCTATGACACATAATTAAAATGGCAGAAAGCAGTGGTAAAGAGAAAATCTTTAATTTTTTAAAATCTTTTATTTATTTCTGAGAGAGAGAGAGAGAGAGAGAGAGAGAGAGAGAGAGCAGGAGAGGGTCAGAGAGAGAGAGAGAGACAGAGACAGAGACAGAATCAGAAACAGGCTCCAGGCTCCAGGCTCTGAGCTGGCTGTCAGCAGGCTCAGCTGACTGACTGAGGCATGCAGGCACCCCAAGAGAAAAATCTTTAAAAAGGGAAAGAAAAAGAATACAGTTACATACAAGAGAAACCCCATAAATCTATCGGCCGATTTCACAAAGGAAACTTTGCAGGATAGAAGGGAGTGCCAAGATGTATTCAAAGTGTTTAAAGGAAAAAAACAAAAAACCTACAACCAAGAACACTATCTGTCTGGCAAGGTTATCATTTAGAATTAAAGTTGTGATAAAAAGTTTCTTGGACAAAAATAAAAGGAGTTCATCACCACTAAACCAGTCTTATAAGAAAAGTTAAAGGGAATTCTCTAGATGAAAAAAGGTCATAACTAGAAGAAAATTATAAAAGGAAAACATTTCACAGGTAAAAGCAAACAGTCAAAGTGGAAGATTAACCACCTACAAAGCCAGTGTAAAGGTTAAAACTTAAGAGTAGAAAACCAATTATATCTACAAAAATTAGTCCAGGGATACACAAAATAAAAAGATTAAAATATGAGGCATATGGGTGGCTCAGTTGGTTAAGTGCCTGACTCTTCATTTCAGCTCAGGTCATGATCTCATGGATTTGTGAGTCTGAGCCCCGCATCATGGCTGTGCAGAGCCGATATGGATTCTCTCTCTCCTGTGCATTCTCTGTCTCTCAAAATAGACTTTGTTTTTAAAGGTGTAAAATTGGGCACCTGGATGGCTCAATCAGTTAAGCATTCAACTCAATCTTGGTCAGGTCATGATCTCATGACCAGATGACAATTAAACGGAAATAAGTAAAAACCTATCAATAATCACTTAAGGGGCACCTGGGTGGCTCAGTTGGTTGTATCCAACTCTTGATTTCAGCTCAGGTCATGATCTCACAGTTCGTGGGTTCGAGCCCTGTGTTGGGCTCTGTGTTGACAGTACAGACCCTGCTTGGGATTCTCTCTTTCTCTCCCTCTGCCCCTCCCCTACTCACATTCTTATTCTCTCCCTCTCTAAGTAAACATTTAAAAATATTTAAATAATCACTTCAATACGTATACAAAATACTCCAATCAGAAGACATAGGCCAACTGAATGTATGAAAAACAAAACCCATCTATTCGCTGCCTAAAGAGACTGACTCCCTTCAAACTTAAAGATATACAAATTCAAAGTGAAAGGATGGAAATGCCTTTGAATGGATGATGCCAATGGAAGCAAAGACACAAAACACCAGAAAGGTGGGGTAGCAATAGTTCTATTAGACAAAGTACACTTTGAACCAAACATAGAAGATAACAGAGTAGGCTGCTCACCTCCTCCCATGGATACACCTAGATTGTACCCACATCACTGTAATGAATTCAGAAAATGGCCCAAAGATTGGCAGAACAGACTCTCCACAGCTAATAGTAGAGAAGAGGCCACACTGAAAATGGTTAAGAAGGCAGGGACACAATAGGAAACCAAATAAACACATGAGACTGTCCCCAGGAGGGAGGAACACCAAGAAAGCACTGAAGAGAGAAATCAGGAGATTCCACCCCTGGCTCTTAGGTATAGGGACTCACACTGAGAAGACCAATCTCCAGAATATTTGGCTTTGAAGACAAGAGGGACTTTACTTCATGAATTCTTACAATCAGTGGGGCTCAACACTGGGAACTTGAAAAATCAGTGGGACTGGCTCTGGGAAATAGGAGAGCAATAGGAAACAGAGTCCTGCAGACAATGTACTTGAGGTAATAATAGCTGAAAACTTCTCAAATCTGGGGAAGGAAACAGACCTCCAGATCCAGGAGACATGGAGAATCTCCACAAAAAATCCCAAGGAGATTTTGACCAAGACACATAGTCATTAAAATGGCAAAAAATAGGGATAAAGAGAATTTTATTTTTATTTTTTTCTTTTATAGTTTATTGTCGAGTTGGTTTCCATATAACACCCAGTGCTCACCTGATAAAGAGCATTTTAAAAGCAACAGGAGAAAAGACAGTTACATATAAGGAAAATCCACAAAAGACTACCAACTGATTTTTCAGGAGAGACTTTTCAGGCCGGAAGGGAGCACAAGATATATTCAAAATGCTAAAAGAAAAGAACCTGAAGCAAAGAATACTCTATCCAACAAGGCTATAATCCAGACTATAAGGAGACATAACGAGTTTTCCAGACAAACAAAAGTTACAGGAGTTCATCATCACTAAACCAACCCTATCAGATATGTTAAAGGAGACTGAGTAGAAAGGAAAGCCATGAGCAGGAGTAAGAAAAAAAGGAAGGATAAATGCAGTAAAATTAAGTATATCTATAAAAATCAGTCAAGGGATTCATAAAACAAAAGGACACAAGGGTGCTTGGGTGGCTCAGTTGGTTAAATATCTGACTCTTGGTTTCAGCTCAGCTCTTAATCTCATGATTTCAGGAGTTCAAGCCCTGCCATCAGGTTCTGCTGACAGCATGGAACCAGCTTGGAACCAACTTGGGATTCTCTCTCTCCCTCTCTCTCTGTCCCTCCCTATTCACACGGTCTCTGTCTCTCTCAAAATAAATAAACTTTAAAAATTAAAAAGGATGCAAATTATGACACTTTATACCTAAAACTTGGGGAGGAGTAAGAATGGGTTGAAACTTAAACGGCCATCAACTAATATAGACTGTGATATGCAAAAGAGGTTAAATGCAAACCTAATGGTAACCATAGATCAAATCATTAGTATATAGACAAAGAATAAAGAGAAATAAACCTAAATATATTAAAGAAAATCACAAAACAGGTAATAAAATGGCAATGAATACATACCTATCAATAATTACCCTGAGTGTTAAGTAGACTAAATGCTCCAATCAAAAAACTTTGGGTAACAGAATAGATTAAAAAAACAAGACCTATCTATATGCTGCCTATAATAGACTCATTTCAGATCTAAAGACACCTGCAAACTGAAAGTGAGGGGATGGAGAGATATCTATCATGCAAATGGATGTCAAAATAAAGCTGGAATAGAAATACTTACAAGGGACAGAATAGACTTTAAAACAAAGACTGTAAGAAAAAGAAGGACACCATATAATTATAAAGGGGACAATCCAACAAGATGTAATAATTGTGAATATTTATGCACCCAACATATTTATGCACCCTAATACATAAAACCGTTAACAAAAATAGTGATTGATGATAATAGTAGGAGCCCTTAATGTCACACTTTTTTTTTAAAATATTTTTATTTATTCCTAGGAGAGAGAGAGAGAGACAGCATGAGCAGGGGAGGGTCAGAGAGAGAGGGAGACACAGAATCTGAAACAGGCTCTAGGCTCTGAGCTGACAGTCAGCACAGAGCCCGACGCGGGGCTCGAACCCACTAACCGTGAGATCATGACCTAAGCGAAAGTCAGACGCTTAACCGACTAAGCCACCCAGGCGCCCCTAATGTCACACTTTCAAAATGGACAGATCATCTAAATAGAAAATCAACAAGGAGACAATGGCTTTGAATGACATGCAGAAACAGAAGGATTTAAGAGATTTGTAATACCTCATCCTAAAACATCAGGATACACATTCTTTTCAAGTACACATGGAACATTCTCCAGACTAGATCACATATTAAGTCACAAAATAAAGCTCAACAAATTCAAAAGGACTGAAACTAGAAATTAACCATAAGAAAAAAATCTGGAAAGGCCACAAACACATGGAGGTTAAATAATGTGCTACTAAACAATGAATGAGTCAACTAGGAAATAAAAGAAAGGGAAAAAAGTACATGGAAACAAATGAAAATGAAAACACAACAGACTATAACCTTTGGGAGACAGCAAAAGCTGTTCTAAGAGGGAAGTTTGTAGCGATACAGTTCTACCTCAAGAAGCAATAAAAATTTCAAATAACCTAATCTTACACCTAAAGGAACTAGAAAAATTTCAAACAAAACCTAAAGCTAGGAGAAAGAAGGAAAAAATAAAGAGCAGAAATGATATAGAAACTAAAAAAAACAAAAACAAAACCAAAAATAGAACAGATCAATGAAACCAGGAGCTGATTCTTTGAAAAAATTTTACAGAACTGATAAACTTCTAGTTACACTTAACAAAAATCAAAGAGAAAGTACTCAAACATATGAAATCACAAATGAGAGGGGAGAAATAACACAACAGAAATACAAACAATTATAAGAGAATATTATGAAAAATTATATGCCAACAAATTGGACAACCCAGGAGAAATGATTAAATTCCTAAAAAGCTATGACTTACCACACCAGAAGCAGGAAAAAATAGAGAATTTCAATAGATTAACAAACAGCAAAAAATCCAATCAGTAATAAAAAATTCCCAACAAAGGTCCATGATCAGATGGCCTCACAGGCAAAAATCAACCAAATTTTTTTTAATGTTTACTTATTTTTGAGGGGGGGGAGAGGGAGGGAGAGGGAGGGAGAGGGAGGGAGAGGGAGGGAGAGGGAGAAACAGAATCCAAAGCAGGCTCCAGGCTCTGAGTTGTCAGCAAAGAGCCCGACACAGGGCTCAAGATCATGAGCCATGAGATCATGACCTGAGCCAAAGTCAAACTCTTTTTTTTTTTTTTATTTCTAGGAGAGAGAGAGAGAGAGACAGTATGAGCAGGGGAGGGTCAGAGAGAGAGGGAGACACAGACTCTGAAATAGGCTCCAGTCTCTGAGCTGGCAGTCAGCACAGAGCCTGACGCGGGGCTCGAACCGACGAACAGCGAGATCATGACCTAAGCGAAAGTCGGACGCTTAACCGACTAAGCCACCCAGGCGCCGCCGAAGTCAAACTCTTAAACTGAGCCACCCAGGTGTCCCTCAACCAAACATTCAAAGAAAAATTAATGCTTATTTTCTCAAACTATTCCAGTTGTACATCTGACTCTTGGTTTCGGCTCACGTCATGATCTCATGGTTTCAGGAGTTTGAGCTTTGAGCCTTGCATTGGGCTCTGTGCTAATTAGGTGCGGAGCCTACTTGGGATTCTCTCTTTCTCTCTGCCCATCCCCCGTTCATGCTCTCTCCGTCTCTTTCAAAATAATACCCTTTTTTTAAAAAGTGCAATTCACCATTTTAAGGTTTTTCCGAAGCTTAGCTTTCGTAGAAATGACTTTGTTTTAGACTCTTATTCTATCATGTTATATTATTCAATACAATGGGTACAACCAGAATGAACAGGTCACAAAGAGAAAAAAAAAAGTGGTCCTTAAGGAAGAGAATCTACGCAGAGCCCTTGCCCCAAGACCATTGCCTCCCACCAAGCCTACCAGCTCACCTGCATGCACAGGCATCCCTTCCACCCTCAGTCCTGGCAGAACAGACGGAGCCTCCTCTTCCTGACCAGAGTCCGCCTCCTGGGTCCCGCGTCTGGTCTCCCCACACCTCCGGTACTTCCACCTACATCCTGTTTCCAACATCTCCCTCTTTTCTACCTGCTCTCTGGGATCTCATCCACTCCTAGAGCTTCCCTACTAAGCAATTGCTTATGTTTCTTAAACCTGTGATTCCATCCTGATCTTTTTTTTTTTTAGTTTTTTTAAACATTTATTTTTGAGAAAAGACTAAGACAGAGTGCAAGCTGGGGAGGGAGCAGAGACACACACACACACACACACACACACACACACACACACACACACACAGAATGCGAAGCAGGCTCTAGGCTCTGACCTATCAGCACAAGGCCCGGTATGGGACTCAAACTCACAAACCGCAAGACCATGACCTCATGACCTGAGCCAAAGTGGGCCGCTTAACCGACTGAGCCACCCAGGTGCCTGCAACCTGATCTTTCTCCTTATCTCCAGAACTACATGTCCAACAGCCTAATAATGAAGATCTACCTATATATTCCAGAGATACTTTATTCTCCACATTTCCAAAATGTGATTCATCACTTTGCCCTTCCTCCCCAAACAGCTCTCCCTCCAGTGTCCTGATTTTCCTGTAGGGTATCAAGATTTACCCAGTGTCCGAGCTAGAAACCTAGGACACCACTGACTCACCACTCCCCTTCCTCTTTACATCGAACCAACCACATCATTCATTTAATAGATGTTCCTTGATCTGTATTCATTTGTTAGAGGTTAGAAATTCCTATGTAGGAAATAAGAACACAGGACACTGAGTAAAATGTTAATTTCCGACAATGAATAATTTTGTAGAGTAATTATAATCCATACACTATTTGTGACCTACTTTTACCAAAAAATTGTTTCCTGTTAATATGAAATTCAAATTTAACTGGGGATCCTATATTTTATCTGGCAATGCTATTATAAGTTTTCAATTCCAACTATGCATTGGTTTAGGATACCAAAGGAAAAAAAAAAATCAAAAGCCATAATTGCAAACCCGGGAGGTGGCAACACAAGCTATCGAGACTCAGTCTGTTGTCATGAAAACTAGTTCACACCCACAAATTCCGGGACAAGTATCCTAACAGTAACTCCACCGAGACCAGTGTGTCACACACAATAAGACTGCTGACATTCCAAAAATGCCTCGCAAAGGCTGCCGTAACAAAACACCATAGACCAGGTGGCTTAAACAACAAGAACTTATTTACTCACCATTCTAGAGGCTGGAAAGTCCAAGATGGAGTTGCCAGTAATTTTGGTTTCTGGTGAGATCTCTCTTCTGGCTTGTAGGAGTCTGCCTTCTCCCTGAGTCCTCACATGTGGTGTGAGAAAAGAAACCTTGCAAGCCCTCTGGTCCCTCTTCTTATAAGGGCACTAATTTCATCGCAAGGCCCCACCTTCATGACCTCATCTGAACCTAATTATCTTGGCCTTCCCACCAAATACCATCGCCCGGAGGCTTAGGGCTCCAACGTGTGAATTTGGGGGGGACCCGATTCAGTTCACAGGACAGAGCTTACCTAGTTTATAAACTGGCCTATCCCTGACCCGATGCCACTTACTTTCATCCAGAAACTACCCTATGACTATGCTGCATGCTAACTTCCCTTTCTTGAGACACTACTGGGATTCCATTAAGATGGTACGCTCCCTTGCTCAACAAGGGTAATAAAATAAAATCTGATGTGGGGCTAAACTAGCACGACCACCTCTCTGCTTCCTCATGGTAGACTCGATCCCTCTTCCTACTTTTCTCCCTCTAATTTAATTGATCTCAAACATCACCACTCAAAGGTGATCCATCAGAGTCACCTGGGAGGGCTTGTTAAACACAAACTGCTGTGCCCATCTTCAAAGTTCCTGATTCAGTAAATGTGGGATGGAGTTGGGGAATTTCCAGTTCTAACAAGGTCCCAGGTGATACCAAGGACCGCATTTTGAAAAGCTCTGCTTGGGGCGCCTGGGTGGCTTAGTCGGTTAAGCGTCCGACTTTCGCTTAGGTCATGATCTCGCGGTTCGTGGGTTCGAGACCCGCGTCGGGCTCTGTGCTGACTGCCAGCTCAGAGCCTGGAGCCTGTTTCAGAGTCTGTGTCTCCCTCTCTCTCTGACCCTCCCCTGCTCATGCTCGCTCTCTCTCTCTCTCTCTCTCCCTCCTAGAAATAAATAAAACATTAAAAAAAGAGAAAACTCTGCCTTAGAGATCCTCTTTCATTGTCTGATGTGGGGACTGAGCACTGGTATTTTTCAAAGCTCTCAGGTGATTCTAACAAGCAACAGGGTTGATTGGGAACACCATTCTAATGCCTCTTTGATGCTACAGCCAGTATGCTTTTTGGAACGCCCAAAGCTGAGAAAGGAACTCATCAGCTGAAAACACTGAATGGCATCTCACTTGGCCTCAGGATTAGGCGCAGCTCCTCACCAAGTCTCACAGAGCCCGTGCGTGTGCTTCCAGCTAACTCGTTTGCTGTTGCCTCTAGCCCCGTGTCTCGCTGGCTCACTATTCGATGCTGTACAATCCAGGCTCACTGGATTAATAGCAGTTCCCTGAAGTTGATTTTATTCTTTTTCTCTCTGGGTCTTTGCACATTCTGAGGACGGTCTCACTACCACACCTCTCCACCTGGCTAACCTTTACTTTCACTTTAGGGCTTTACAACCAAGAAGTGTCATCCATGGACCAGCAGCATCAGCCCTCTCTTGGGCATTTGTTAGAAACGTGGAATCACAGGCCTCACTCCAGTCCTACTGAATCAGAACCTTCATTTTAACAAGATCCCAGAGTGATTCATATTTACATAAAGATTTGAGAAGCCCTGTTTCTTAAGCTCCTGTAGACGTATTTTCCTGGACTGATGTTTCTGATCCCCAGTGACTCAGGCAGGTGCCTCTCTCCGCGCTTGCACAGCGGTCTTCACTAGCACCTAACACGGCACCTGTGTGCATCTTCTTCCACTGGCCTGTGAGCTCTGTGAGGCCAGGACTGGCTGTTTATCTTTGTATTCTCTATGCCAGCATGAGACCTGGTGTGTAACAGATGCTCAAATTAGTTGTGGATTAATTGCTTTTGTGAACAAGTAGAGGAAGTATTGGCTTTCCAGTTTAAAGAGATTAGGACTTAAATTCCTGCTTTGCCACTTACTAGGTATGGAATCCTGGACAAATGACTCACCTCTTAGAACTTGTTAGCCCCTGGTTAAATGAGAATAACATAGACTGTCCCACAAAGTCTTGTCAGGATTAACAATATAGTAGATGTAAACCCAGAACACAATGCAGCCACATCAGAATTGCATAAGAAGTAGGAGGGTCTTCTCCCTCCGTTCTCCCAAGTGGCTAGACTTTGCTGAGTTTAGTAGAATCCTACTCGTTGGCATGGAAAAACTGGCTGTACTTGAATGTGGTGCCATTTTTCTTCCTGCCTTCCCCCCGCCCCCTGCAAAAAAGCAAAAACAAATCAATAAAAGTGAGAATTGACTGGAATCAATGTTTTTCTCTGCTTTGTGTCAGAAAGACAGAACTCAAACTTGGGCCACCAGATGTGCTGGTTGTTAAGGACCTATGCAAGGGATCCCAACCAAGCTATGGGACCTTGGGATTAATTATTTAACCCTCTCTCCCCATTTCTATCTCCCAATAACCTAAAGAAAAGTAAATAAAGGAAGTTTTTATAATGTGATTCAATGTGGGGAGCAAACAAAGCAGAATGATCTGCTTCAGATATGCTAACTGGAGATTAAAATTTGTGCTGGGAAAAGTCTTATAGTCTTTTTTTAAGGTTTATTTATTTATTCTAAGAGAGAGAGAGAGTGAGCAGGGGAGGGACAGGGAGAGGGAGAATTCCAAGCAGGCTCTGTACCATCAGCATGGAGCCTGACATGGGGCTAGAACCCATGAACCGTGATATCGTGACCTGAGCTGAAACCAAGAGTCAAGCATTTAACCACTGAGCCACCCAGATGCCCCAAGTGTTATAGTCTTTTATTTGATTCAGCCTGAGGCCACTCTCACATCCTCTGCCCTCATTCTTCAACCACGTGACTCCAATCTCCTCAGTTTCTGGCTCCCAAGCTTCTTCTAATAGTTGAACTAATAAGGACAGAGGAGTGAAATTATCAACACCAGAATCAAAGAGTTAAAAGAATAGAGGGGATTTAAAAGAAGAGAAAGGGAGGGGCGCCTGGGTGGCTTAGTCGGTTAAGCGTCCGACTTTTGCTTAGGTCATGATCTCGCAGTTCGTGGGTTTGAGCCCCGCATAGGGCTCTGTGCTGACTGCCAGCTCAGAGCCTGGAGCCTGTTTCAGAGTCTGTGTCTCCCTCTCTCTCTGACCCTCCCCTGCTCATGCTGTCTCTCTCTCTCCTAGAAATAAATAAAAAATATTAAAAAAAAAAAAGAAGAGAAAGGGAAGGCAAGGAGCGGGAACTTTCTGTCGACTACAGATTTGACAATATGTTGGCAGTAAAGTCACCCCAGATCTTGGCTATTCTATGGGTTTTATTTGGGTCAGAAAACTGGATTACTTGACCTGAAGTCACATTCTCCTGAAATGTTATGCTCGACTGGCTAACTTGAGGATGGTTTTGTTCTAGATCATGCCACCCCCCACTTCCACAAGAGCAGAATATAAAAGCTAAAGTGACTACATGAACCAGAAATGTCTGAAAGATGTTTCTCTTAACTACTATATACAAACCAAATAGTTTGCTCTGGTCTTTGCATAAACAACATCTGGATACACAAACATTTTATGCTTTAGTTATCATTATCTGTGTAAGGGACAAAGTAATCCATCATCCGCTGCATACTTCTGAAAAATTAATGGGTAGAAACAACTTGACAGGCTTCCTCAACTGGAAATGCTTCTCTGCAAAAAGTAAGTTATTGAAATTAATTGTAAATAATATAGTGTAATGGTTAATTTTAGGTGTCATCTTGACTAGCCATGGAGTGTCCTTAGCTAAACATTTCTGACTGTGGCTCTAAAGTGTTTCTGGATGAGATTAGGATTTGGAGTGGTAGACTCAATAGACTGCCCTCTCCAATGCATGTGAGCATCATCCAATCCATCCAAGACCTGAATAGAACAAAATATGGAGGAAGGAGGAACTTGCCCCTTTTTTCTGCATCACTGTTGAGCTAGATATTTTATCTCATCTTCTACCCATGGACTTGAATTTACACCATTAGCTCCTGCTGGTGCTCAGGTTTTTGCAGTCAGTCTGGCTTTCCTGGGTCTCCAGCAGATGGCAGACCTAGGATATTCACATCCCAAGATTTATTATGAGGAACTGGCTCATGTGGTTGCCGAGGAATGAGAAAACTCACGTCTGCAATCTACAAGCTGAAGACCTAGGAAAGCCTGTGGTGTAATTCAGTTCACGATAGGATAAGGTATATATATTGTTATTGCTTCTGTTGTTCTGAAGAACCCTGACTTACACAATAGGAAAGTGCTTGTCAAGATTGGTTTAAAAACCTGACAGAGGGAATAATGAGGCTCTTTCCCCTGGTTTGCCTTCCTGGATACTTTTTCTGCATAGAAGAAATTTGATTTAAAATGTATTGTGCCTTCATGTACCCCAATGTTCATAGCAGCACTCTCAACAATAGCCAAATCATGGAAAGAGCCTAAGTGACCATCAACTGATGAATGGCTCAAGAAGATGTGGTTTATCTATACAATGGAATACTACTTGGCAATGAGAAAGAATGAAATGTGGCCATGTGTAGCAACGTGGATGGAATTTAAGGGTGTTATGCTGAGTGAAATAAATCAGGCAGAGAAGGGCAGATACCATATGTTTGCACGTATAGGTGGATTAGAAGGAACTTAACAGAGGACCATGGGGGAGAAGAAGGGGAAAAATAGTTGGGGAGAGGGAGGGAGGCAGGCAAACCATGAGAGACTCTTGAATGCTGAGAACAAACTGAGGCCTGATGGGGGTGGGGGAGAGGGGGAGGGGGGTGATGTGCATGGAGGAGAGCACTTGTGGGGATGAGCCCTGGGTGTTATATGCAAAGCAACTTTACAATAAACTATTTAAGAAAAAAATAAATAAAATGTATTGTGCCTTGATTGAGTTAAGCATAACTCTAGAGAGGATTTATGCAGACTTAGTTCTCATCTGGTACCTCAAAGGTGGCAGGGGACAGAGGGAGTTAAAATCCCTGATATAGGGCGCCTGGGTGGCTTAGTCGGTTAAGCGTCCGACTTTCGCTTAGGTCATGATCTCGCGGTTCGTGGGTTCGAGCCCCGCGACAGGCTCTGTGCTGACTGCCAGCTCGGAGCCTGGAGCCTGTTTCAGTCTGTGACTCCCTCTCTCTCTTACCCTCCCCTACTCACGCTGTCTCTCTCTCTCTCCTAGAAATAAATAAAACATTTAAAAAAAATCCCTGATATAAATCCATCTAGTAATCCACTAGTAACACAAATCTGTCTCACTCTCCTCTCTGCACATCGTAAACTCAATTTCTCTGGCTAGGTACTTCTATTACTCCTATAGTAGAACCACAGGATCTTAAAAAGAATCAGTCTTTTCCCTAAACTAAAAGGAAGGAATAGCAAGTTGGCTTACATGCAGGTAGTCCTAGCAAGTTGGCTTACATGCAGGACTACCTGCGTCTCACATCTCCAGGTAAGCCACTTCTACAGGATTTTTCAGATCAGAGCATCTGGCTTCATGCTTTGCTCCCCCACCCCCACCTCTGTCTTTCCCTTTATCTGCCAGTTTTGGCTCCTGGCCCCTGTAACAGCCTCTTTTTTTTTTTTTTTTTTTAATGTTTTATTTATTTCTGAGAGAGAGACAGTATGAGCAGGGGAGGGTCAGAGAGAGAGGGAGACACAGAATCTGAAACAGGCTCCAGGCTCTGAGCTGNGTCTTTTCCTGAATGAATCTAGGCAATTTATAGATTATCACCCTACTGCTTTTCCGAAAAGTTCTGAAGCTTCCTCCAGTGAGCAAAACAAAAGAGTGTCTGCTTCTCTATACCCTCATCACTACTGAGTATCTTCGCTTTGAAAATCTTTAACGATGTGTTGGGAGAAGAAGAATATGTTAAATTGGGTTTTCTTGATTACTGAGATCTAATTAATTAAAAAAATTTTTTTTAATGCTTTTTATTTATTTCTGAGAGACAGAGACAGCATGAACAGGGGAGGGTCAGAGAGAGAGGGAGACACAGAATCTGAAACAGGCTCCAGGCTCTGAGCTGTCAGCACAGAGCCCGATGCGGGGCTCGAACCCACGAGCCGCGACATCATGACGTGAACTGAAGTCGGACGGACGCTTAACCGACTGAGCCACCCAGGCGCCCGCCCTGTAACAGCCTCTGGAGGCAATCTTATCAAAGGCAATGAGGAATGATTTCTGTGGACCTCATACAGGAACACGGTATCCAGGGCTCAGCTCTGTTCCTTTTAGCAGAGAAGTCTGTGGAGGTCAATTCCCCTGGCAGCCTCAGCAGGCGCTGTTCCGAGGGTCACTTAAGGCTCATGAACCTGTCTCTAGTCCTGATTCAGGCTTATCGCTTCCTGGAGTATGAGACGAGTACCCTATATCTTCAGTGCAGGCTGACTCATTCCACCGACATCCCTGCTCCCGCAGACTGGGCCAGCTTGCCTGACTGGCCCCACTTGACCTGACCGCTGTTTCCTCTGATGCCCAGCTTTCTCTGAAGCACGTGTATACTCATCATAAACGGATGTTACCAATTAGCTGAGACTTCTTACCTAGATAAGTTTGTTAGAATCTAACACTACACAGTCTAGCACTGCTACCTCCATATAAATTGTCTGATGGATATGTGTGTCAATTCACATTAATCTACACTCCCCACCCCATCCCCCACCCCTTGGGAATCCATATTTCAGAGTTTATAAATTAGCATACTCAGGCTGTTATCCAGAGCCCTCACAGAGAGAACAGCACTTTGATTCTTTATCTAAGTCTGGAACAGAAGATTCCTTAATTACTGAGGAGATACTAGAAATAATGTTTATTGGTGAAGGATTATTCCTGCATTTGTTTGTTTGTTTGTTTGTTTATTTAAAAATTTTTTTAATGTTTATTTATTTTTGAGAGAGAGGGAGAGAGAGACAGAGCGTGGGGGCGGGGAGCAGAGAGAGAGGGAGACACAGAATCTGAAGCAGGCTCCAGGCTCTGAGCGGTCAGCACAGAGCCCAACGCGGGGCTGGAACCCATAGAGTGGGAGATCATGACCTGAGCCGAAGTCAGAAGCTCAACCGACTGAGCCACCCAGTCGCCCCTCCTGTAGTTATTTAAAAATGACATTTCAAGCAAATTAGACTGCCTTATAAAATAAAATAATAAAAACGATAAGCAAATATTAAAGTAAAATGGGCTAACTCTTTCTAGGTAGAGGTTTCTTGGTATTGTTGTATTACTGGCTCTAGAGAGTGAGTGCCCCAGTGGTATGTCAGTGACGGAGGTTATCTTCACAGGGAAAGAACTGCTCCTGAATGATTCCTTAGGGGAAGTAAAAGAGAAAATTTAGAAAGATTATAAGACATTGATATTTTCCAAGGAATTCCAGATTTTGATAAGCTCTACAAATTGCCAAATTGAGGCTCTTAATTAATCTTTTCTCATGTGACTATTTGGAAAATACAAATATTTGTCATTTATTTTATTCCTAAGGATAGCTATTTACCATTTGTTCTTTCTTCTTCTTCCAGTATTTAAGATCATGGTTGATTCTCATTATTTGTGGTAATGTTCTATAAAGTCTTTGAGAACATTGCAAATTAGCAAATTTGCAAATTGCAAACTGAACAGTTTTCCTAGGGGAAATATAGGGTTAGGTTCCTGGGAGCCTCTGGTCACATTTTCATCAACCATTCAATACATAACTTTGTTTTATGTGTGTTTCTATTCAAAGATGCCATATTTAATGTATATTATTGATTCCCTAATATTAAACTACCAGCCAAAAGCACTGTAACTCATGCCTGGATGAAGCTTCTGTGTTTTTTCTCTGGAAAGCACATCACAGCCTCCTTGGGCAAGGGAACACCTGACCACACTTTAGCATTACACTTGAAGACCATTTTAAACCATGAAATCACTGATAAAAAGCACAAAAATGCAAAAAATAGCACCATAAAGTCCACACACACACACACACACACAAACACACAACGGTTGTTTGTAGTATGAGTTGAAATAAGAAGACAGGGCACTACCTTGTCCATCCTCAACTTCAAACATGTCAGGTGACTCACTGCTCTGTGGAAATCTACAAACGACCACAGAAACACCAAGAGTGTTTATTCGGGGGGTTACAAATAAATTTTAGTAAGTCAATTCACAAATATGAAAATTGTCAATAATGAAGACTGACTATATATTCTTGGTCCCCGGCCACCTCTCACTTAAGTATCTTTGTTCCTGGGCTTCTCTTCTGGAACACTACTGGGCCTGCTTTCCTGAAGCAAAGTCCTTAACTGAATCTTTTTCCTTGCCACAGTTAGTCACCTGATACCTGTCCCTCTCTGCAGAGAGCACTTGTCAGCTAGCACAAATTAGATGCAATAAATGCAGTCACAGTTAAGAGGTCACAGCTAATACAATACCTGTTCCAGAGATAATGATGATTTTGTAAAATATATTTGTTCCTTGATCATGTAGAATGAAACTTTTTTCCCTAATCCTTAGTCTCTTTAATTATATAAATGTGGTTATGTTGTTTATTATTATATCATTAAATGATTATATCACAGGCTCTACCTTGCTTCAAGAAGCCAGGAGCAGCAGCAGGGATGGAAGAAAACCAAACTGCAGTGAACAATTTGTCCCCAATATGCCACACATAGGGAGCTGAGAATCACACACTGGCCACCAACAGTCCAAGATTCTGCCTCCCTCAAATGCCCCACCCCCCTGTTCCCTCTAAAAGCAATCAAGAGTACTGAGCAAGTTGTAACAATGTAAATGTCTCCTTTCCGGTGCTCCACAGTTCAAATTCAAGAGAAAGCAAAGCTCCTATATCAGCATTCATTAAACTGCCAGCTAGTAAGAGTTCCATTTGTCAACCAATAAATCTAATTCCTATCTGTTCGGCAGGAATCCTTAAGCCCCATAAACCCAGGCCAGAGTTTTATGCAAGCTTAAAGAACTCTTGATAGCTTCTAGGGTCTTTCCTCTCCCTACTCATCTTCCAGTATCGAGAAGTTCTGCTTTGCAGGTTAATGGGAGAAATCGCTTCCCTCAGCACTTTCCCCATCTGTCTTAAAATTTTTAAAGATTTTTTTTAATGTTTATTTATTTTTGAGAGAGAGAGACACACACAGAGTGTGAGCAGGGGAGGGTCAGAGAGAGAGGGAGACACACAATCCGAAGCAGGCTCTAGGCTCTGAGCTGTTAGCACAGCCTGATGTGGGGCTCGAACTCACAAACTGTGAGATCATGACCTGAGCCAAAGTCAACTGCCCAAACAACTGAGCCACCCGGGTGTCCCCATCTGTCTTAATTTTTTAAATTATACTTTTAATAAACCCTTAAGGAAAATGGACTTGCAGAGTCCTCACAGAATGAAACTTTAATAGAAGGATTGCAGAGTCATGGGTAGATATTAGAGGACTTGAAGACAGGGAAGGCACATTTCTGATATCTATCATATAAGGAACCACCTACTCTAGGAACTGAAGTTTCCTCCCTAGGCCCATGGTTATACAACATGTCCTAAAAAGTCTACGAATCTGGATTTCTGCCTGAGGTCAGCAATCTCAGAACACAGGAGTCTACTGCCCACTCTTCCTGGAGTCTCCATGAGGATTTCAAGCTTCCGTTCCAATGTTGGAGGATATTGGCCCCAAGTTTTCAACAAGGCTGGAACTGAGCACCTATTATACCAGAGGAGATCCCTGGCCTTGAGAGTATCTCTTCCAGGAGCTGACTGGACCGGAAAGTGTTTGTTGACAGGCTTTCAGATGTGGTCAAGATTCTTCAGCATGGTTTGGGTCTGCCATTTATTGTTCAGAGGTTTATCATTGCAAAAAGACACTTCTAACCAGAGCCTGCTGAGATAAAAGCTGCCGCCCCATCCCATGCTGGGAAATATACGTGTTATTTCAGTGGCTCTGTACACAGCTCTGTAAATCTATACCTTGGACTAAAGCCCAGCTAGAGAGTCAAACATCCCCTTGTACGTATTCCCTGAAAAACAGTTGCATATGCTCAAACCTAAAAGAACAGCAAGGCTGCCCCTGGCAGCTCCCCACCTTGCAGAATTTCAAAAATGCCTGCGGCCTCACCAAAATGAACTGTCTGAACAAAAGGAGATAGAAAGAATGAGAGGAGAGTGGATGCGGCTGATTCTTGGCCTCGCCTTCCTTCCGCCCCCAGGCACCTCCGTCTCTACAGATGTTTTTGCTGAGCTTCTGTCAAGCCTTCTTGGCTTACTCTTTGGCTCTCTCCCCGGGGAACTGTAACCAAGCAAGCATGGCAAGTGTGGCATGAATCAAGAAGAAAGATTGCCTTTTTCTAGCTAAGTCACTTTGGTTTCAGTTTACTTTTTAAACAACACTGTTTTTTTCCTAATTACGGAAGCAGTCAGGCTCATTGCGAAAAAGTGTTGGAAAATGCCGATAAGCAACGAAACAAATGACAAAAATCAAGTATGACCCCATCATCCAAATTTAATAATCGTTGACACATTTGTTGTTTTCTTTTAGGCTTTCTATTGAATCAATAGTAATAAGTATGTTTCCAATGGGATGACATTGGGTATAATGTTTTGTATACTGCCTTTGCCTCCACTTGGCAATACATTCGAAATATTTTTTTTAAGAAAACAGCTTTCTATTGGGAAAAAAAGCGCTAATGGGATCTCATTTTAAAACAGCATACTCGAATTAATCAATCTGAAAACAATACCATAACTCAAAAAAAAATATGGAACGCTTCACGAATTTGCGTATCATCCTTGTGCAGGGGCCGTGCTAATCTTCTCTGTATCATTCCAATTTTAGTATATGTGCTGCCTAAGCGAGCACTCGAAATAGTTTTTTGATGTTCATTTTTGAGAGTGAGAGACAGAGTGCAAGTAGGGGAGGGGCAGAGAGAGGGAAACAGAATCCAAAGCAGGCTCCAGGCTCTGAGCTGTCGGCACAGAGCCTGACATGGGGCTCAAACTCACAAACCATAAGATTATGACCTGAGCTGAAGTCGGATGCCGAACCAACTAAGTCACCCAGGCACCCCAATACATTCTAAAGATTTTGTCATAATATCACATATCTTTAGATTTATACTTTATATTTTAGAGCAGTGTTTAGGTTCAGAGCAAACTTGAGTGGAGGGGCAGAGATTCATCATATGCCTCATGCCCCCACATTTGCACAGACTTCCTCATTATTGATATCCTCCAGACCACCAAGCTGCATGGTCTTCAGTATCCTCATTCTCTTAAGCAAGTCATATTGTTGAACGTTCACATTATTTCCAGGGATTATATTCAAAACACATAGAAATCATGGAAAAGGCAGCAGATATGGACCAACTAATCAGAATGACCAGCCAGTTGGACCACAGCTGGGCTCTGGAGGCCTCAGACTGTGCCACGCATGAACTTTGGTTTAGTTTTTATTTTTTTAATTTTTAATGTTTTTTATTTATTTCTGAGAGAGAGAGAGAGACAGTGTGAGCAGGGGAGGGTCAGAGAAAGAGGGAGACACAGAATCTGAAACAGGCTCCAGGCTCTGNATGATTTAAAAAAACTAACAGGCTTTGCTAAATATATCATCCAATTGCATAAATTGTGTGAAAATCTGCCAATTTACAATAACTTTGTTTTTTTTTAAATTTTTTAATGTTTTATTTATTTCTGAGAGAGAGAGAGAGAGACAGTGTGAGCAGGGGAGGGTCAGAGAAAGAGGGAGACACAGAATCTGAAACAGGCTCCAGGCTCTGAGCTAGCTGTCAGCACAGAGCCCGACGCGGGGCTCGAACCCACGAACCGCGAGATCATGACCTAAGCCAAAGTCGGACGCTCAACCGACTGAGCCACCCAGGCGCCCCTGTTTAGTTTCTAAATGGCAGGATGCTCTAGAGCAGGACTCGGAAGGCAGGCAGTTCTTGCAGGGAGGGCTTCAAGTAGCATCTATTTATCAGTCCCAGCAAAAGATTTTCAGTATTTTAGGAATCTATATTGTTATATAGATGCTAATTTTCCAAGTATCAGAATATTCATTAAAATTACAAATAGAGAGTTGGTTATGAACACCTTTGCAGAGGCCTCTGATTACTCCTAGATGGAACATGTACTGAGTCAAAACATATGATACACTCTTAGCCCTTTAGGATAATCCTAAATTGTTTTTCAAAAGTTAACACCATTTACACTTTTACCAAGCTTAGTACCTGTTTTAAAAAGAAAAAACCTAACTTAATCATTAAACATTGTGTGCTGTGGGGTTGGGTTTTTGCCTCTTAGTTCCTTTCTACCCAGTCTATTCACTCATAGATACGTAGACAAGAAAAATAGTCTTGTATGTGCAAAAGGGGCATATGTAGGGACATTTATTGTGGTGTTGTTCATAGTATGAACAACAACCCAACTTTGTTCTTTCTTAAGATTGCTTTGGCTACTTGGGGTCTTTTGTCGTTCCATACAAATTTTAGTATTACTTGTTCTAGTTCTGTGAAAAATGTTGATATTTTAATAGAAATTGCATTAAATGTGTAGATTGCTCTGGGTAATATGCATATCGCAACCATATTTGGTCTCCCAATTGATGAGCGTGGAATATTTTTCCCTTTGTGTCATCTTCAATTTCATTCATCAGTGTTTTATGATTTTCAGAATACAGGTCTTTTATTTTTATTGTATTATTATTATTTTTTTTTACAAATAGTTTATTGTCAAATTAGTTTCCACATAACACCCAGTGCTCTTCCCCACAAGTGCCCTCCTCCATGCCCCTCCCCCCTCCCCCCCACATCCATCAGTCCTCAGTTTTTGTCAGCATTCAAGAGTCTCTCATGGTTTGCCTCTCTCCCTTTCCCCCACCATTTCCCCCCTTCTTCTCCCCCTTGTTCCTCCATCAAGTTCCTCCTAATCCTCCTATACGTGCAAACATATGATATTTGTCCTTCTCTGCCTGACTTATTTCACTCAGCATAACACCCTCAAGGTCCATCCATGTTGCTACACAGGGCCAGATTTCATTGTTTCTCATTGCCATGTAGTATTCCATGGTATAGATAAACCACATCTTCTTGATCCATTCGTCTGATGATGGACACTTAGGCTCTTTCCATGTTTTAGCTATTGTGGAGAGTGCTGCTATGAACATTGGGGTCCATGTGCTCCTATGCCTCAGCATTTCTGTATCCCTTGGGTAAATTCCTAACAGTGCTATTGCTGGGTCAGAGGGGAGTTCTATTGTTAGTTTCCAGAATACAGGTCTTTTAAAATTTCTAGGTATTTTATTATTTTTGGTGAAATTGTAAATGGGCCTTTTCCTTAATTTCTCTTTCTGCTACTTCATTATTAGTCTAAAGAAACACAATAGAGGGGTGCCTGGGTGGCTCAGTCGGTTGAGGGTCCGACTTCAGCTCAGGTCATGATCTCACAGTTCGTGGGTTCGAGCCCCGCATCGGGCTCTGTGCTGACAGCTCAGAGCTTAGAGCCTGTTTCAGATTCTGTGTCTCCCTCTCTCTCTGACCTTCCCCTGTTCATGCTCTCTCTCTCTCTCTCTCTCTCTCTCAGAAATAAATAAAACATAAAAAAATTTTTTTAAAGAAACAATAGATTTCTGTATATTAATTTTGTATCCTGTGACTTAGCTGAATTTATTAATTAGTTCTAGTAGTTTTTTGGTGGAGTCTTTAGGGTTTTCTATATATAGTACCATGTCATCTGCAAATAGTGAAAGTTTTACTTCTTACTGATTTGGACAACTTTTAGTCCTTCTTGTCTAATTGCTGTGGCTAGAATTCCAGCACTACATTGAATAAAAGTAGTGAGAGTGGACATTTCTTCTTGTTCCTGATCTTAGGGGAAAAGCTCTCAGTTTTTCACCTTTGAGTATGATGTTAACTCTGGGGTTTTTGTGTATGGTCTTTATTATGTTGAGGTATGTTCCCTCTAAACCTACTTTGTTAGAGTTTTTATCATGAATGGATGTTGTACTTTGTTGAATGCTTCTTCTGCAGTTATTGAAATGATTGTATGGTTTTTTTTTTTAAAGTTTATTTATTTATGTTGAGAGATAGAGAGCAGGGGAGGGGCAGAGAGAGAGAGGGAGAGAAAGAGAATCCCAAGCAAGCTCTGTGCTGTCAGCATAGAGCCCCATGTGGGGCTCAATCTCAGGAACTATAAGATCATGACCTGAGTCAAAACCAAAACTTGGAAGCTTAATGACTCAGCCACCCAGGATCCCCATTGTATTTTTTTTATCCTTTCTCTTTTAATATGTTATAACACATTGATTGATTTGCAAATGTTGAACTACATTTGCATTCCTGGTATGAATTCCACTGATCATGGTGAATGCTTTTTAAAAACATATCACTGAACTCAGTTTGCTAATATTTTGTTGAGAATTTTTGCATCTATGTTCATCAGAGAAATTGGCCTATAGTTCTCTCTTTCTCTCTCTCTTTTGTAGCGTTTTCATCTGTTTTTGTTATCAGGATAATGCTGGCTCCATAGACTGAATTTGGAAGCTTTCCTGCCTTTTCTATGTTTATAATAGTTTGAGAAGAATTAGTATTATCTCTTCATTAAATGTTTGGTATAATTCACCTGTGAAGCCATCTGGTCCTGGACTTTTGTTTCTTGGGAATTTTCTGATCTGATTCAATTTTATTGCTAATAATAGGTCTGTTCAAATTTTCTATTTCTTCCTGATTCCATTTGGGAAGCTTATATGTTTCTAGGAATTTTTCCATTTCTTCTAGTTTGTCCAAGTTTGTTGACATATAATTTTTCTTAATATTCTCTTGAACAATAGGGAGAATGGATGGCTAAAATTCTTTATAGAAATTGATGGTATGAGGGGCGCCTGGGTGGCTTAGTCGGTTAAGCGTCCGACTTTCGCTTGGGTCATGATCTCGCGGTTGGTGGGTTCCAGCCCCGCGTCGGGCTCTGTGCTGACTGCCAGCTCAGAGCCTGCAGCCTGTTTCAGAGTCTGTGATTCCCTCTCTCTCTAGCCCTCCCCTGCTCACGCTGTCTCTCTCTCTCTCTCTCCTAGAAATAAATAAAAGCATTTAAAAAATTTTTTAAAAAAAGAACTTGATGGTATGAAATATCACACAATGATTCAAAAGAATGCGGAAGATGGATGAGCTTGACTTAGAAGGTCTTGAGACATATTGAAAAAGAAAAGCATGTGTGGAACATAATATGCAGTATGAACACAGTAATAGTATATAAAAAGCATTTGAATATGTAATGTAATTGTAATGAAACTATGTGTGAGTACGTCAGTATTGGGGAAGAACATACATCAAAATATGAAGTCTCTGAAGAGAGAAGTAGGAATACAAGGTAAGTAAAGGTTTTCTCATTTTTTAGTCTGTATGTCTTTGTAATGTTTTAATTCTTATAATAATAAACCTTTTTTATTGTATGATTTTTAACAATATCCTTTTAAAATATAAAATAAAGAAATTGAAGTCAGTTGTTTTACTTTTGTCTTTTGGGTTTTTTTGTTTTGTTTTGTTTTGTTTTGTTTGGAGGGGGGTTGCCCTAGCAGAAGAATCCTTTCCTCCCCAAACTTTTAAGTAAAATTCCAACATGTATGAAACCTAAAATCAATGCAGGTCTAATTACAAACCAGCCTCACGTATATCATATAAGCTCCACACTTGATTTCATACCCTGCTGTCACTGTTTTGAAATTCTTATTAATTTTTCATAAGGGGCCCCATTTTTTCACTTTACACCACACCCCATGAATTATGTAGACAGTCATAACTGTAGATTAAACTCTCTCTAAGTTCCAAGAGTGCTTTGGGGAACTTTCAAAGTATCAGAACCACAGACTAGCCAACTGGGGAGTAGAGCCTTGGATGTCAGCCTCCTAAGGGTGTTCTAAGAAAATCTGAACATCCAGGTCCTGAAGTCAAGCTTTAAAGGACTGAGATTTAGATATATATAAATATATATATATGGGCTCAAGTCTTTGCAGTGAAAGGTATATCAGTGCAGGACACATTGGTAACTCTCACTGCACAGTATTTGTTTCCAAATGCCTTCCTGATTTCTGTAGAAATTCCCTATGATTATTGGTAAAGCCCAAATCTGCGTATGATACGGTAAGTAAAAACTTTTTAACTACAACTCTTGGTTAAAGCCAAAATGTAATATTTTCATGTTATCTCATCTTGGAGGAGGTAAGATGGTTGATGTTTCAGGTAGAGGAAGACGATAAGAAAATCTACTACATTCTATGGTCTTTTTATTCCATTGGCAGAAAAATTAAATTTCCTTCTTTTATGAGTTACTTTCTTGGTGCTTCCAAAACGATTCCATTTTTCTCATTCTATGTCAGTTGAATTGTTAAGTGAGAGGAGATTTTGTGTGCAGAGAAGATTAATTATATTTCTGTCATGCAAAAGGAAATGAAAGGAGTCTCACAGGGTTTGTCTCGGAAAACCCACACCAGTGCATGGAAACCACTGATTCATTTTCTAACCACTTGCTTAGAAGCCATGTATTCTTTTCTAATAGGCTGCCTGAAATATTGCTGTGTTTCTACAGCATGACTTGAGTCATGCCGTGTCCTTTGAGAGGAATCCTTGCCACGTCCCCAGTGCCGACAGGCTTGTGTGTCTTCCTTCCTTTCTTTCCTCCTTTCTGAAATCTCTTTTCTGCACTGTACAGAAAATCACAAAAATTCCTGCCACTCCAAAATAGACCCTTTTAACTTTTGGGTGAATATCTTGCAAATTATTTCTCTCTGAAAAGATAAAACCAATTGTGGCTATAAATATGTATTGACATAAATGGGTCTTTCATCCTTGCCTTCTTTTCTGTTTCATTGGTTAAAACATCAATTAAATGATATTTGCATGCAATACAGTGAAATTGGTCAGGAAAACTATCTCCTCATCAAATTCTAAGTTCGAACTCCTTATATTGGCATTTAAGCCAGTCCGAATTCCCCAGCATATTTTCTTCCCTCTTCTTCATTTATCTAGATGACATTTGATTCTGTCACACTTATTATGTAGACCTCTTCTCTTTTTATTATTATTTTTTTTAATGTTTTATTTATTTCTAGGAGAGAGAGAAAGACAGCGTGAGCAGGGAAGGGTCAGAGAGAGAGGGAGTCACAGACTCTGAAACAGGCTCCAGGCTCTGAGCTGGCAGTCAGCACAGAGCCCGACGCGGGGCTCGAACCCACGAACCGCGAGATCATGACCTAAGCGAAAGTCGGACGCCTAACCGACTAAGCCACCCAGGGGCCCCTATGTAGACCTCTTTAAAAGTGTTAGAAGTGCCCCTTGGTAGACATCCTTCCAACAATCTCTTTCTCTGCAATGCTGCAGCAACCCTATAAATGTCACTCGGCTCTGGCCATTCATCATAGATTGACTGTTACTGTTACTTATCTTTTTCTAAGCCGAAGGTAAAGACTATCTTGGACACCCTTTCATCCCCGCCTTATTTAGCACAGTGCCCTAGATTCAATAAGTAGCTGATGAATATTTGATAATAGAGATGAGGATCCCGTTACCACCACATAAGGGGACTTCACACTTATGTTTTATTCCTAAATATCTGGGAAGCTGTAGGCACTACTTTCCCTAATCTTTCTCATTATACGTGTTGCCTGATGCCTTCCTTTAGCTCCAAATCTGACATCACTCTTGTTTAGGGTCTAATAAGAGACTTTTGGCTTCTAAGACCTTTCTTTCATATCACAGGACAAAGTATAATTTTCCTCCCCGTCTCTCTTCCACCCTTTCTCTCTTTCTTTCAACTTTTTCTTTCTTGAAAAGAGTGACAATCATTTTACTAAAGAGATGGAAGCCAGGGGCTTCCCAGATGTAGAATGAATAATGTTTTCCTTATCTTGGTGGTCAAGACATTCGCCACCTGAGGTTTTGCATATTTTATTCCCCCAAGCTGTCACTTCTCTTTAGTGCCTACTGTTTTCCAGGGGGTGTACTGAATGCTATATACACAGTTATTCTGCTTCCTACTCACAATAAGCCTGCGAGGTAGACATTCCCCTGTTTTTTTTTCATGAGAAAAGGGAAGCTCAGAGACACTGAGTAACTTGCAGATATCTCTCTGTCTTGGCAAAGTTTAAAAAGGAGCACATTCAAAGAAGATTATCTGACCTAACTCCTGGCTTCATAACAATGTTAGAGAGTGAATTAAAATATTACAAAACCCTCCATAGAAGGGTGCTCAGAAAAAGGTTCTGATTCCCTTTGAGAACATAAATAAACACATATTCACTCCTTTCTATGTTTAATTCCTGAAATCTCTGGGTCTTCAATGAGGCCTTTTGCCAATACATTCAAGACATAGGCTTTTCACAGGGACCCAGTGCCCTGCTTGATGTAAGTGCCCAAATCTCAAGACTCGCTGGGCTGTAGGTGGCCTGGTGATGGGCAGAAAGGATAAACAGCGTCCAGAGGGACAGATGCTGGGGGTTAGACCCAGATTCAGGCCTCAGGAGCCGGCTTTCTGAGCTTCTAGAGATTATGACACTGGATGAGAAGTAGTTCAAGAAAGCTGCCCAGTCATGATATCCAAGATGCAACAGTGGGGATGCCCTATGACTGTGGTTGCTAATGCTTACAAGACCTTTGTGGGTACCTGGAAGTTCACTTATTTCACCCATAATCTTTAAAAAGGATTTTCCAAAGTGTAGCCCGAGAAACACAGTACTTTGAACATGGAAAAACCTCTGGGATCAAATAAGTGTGAAACAAAGTTCATTATTTCCACTCCACCTAAGAAATCAGATGATTAAAGACTCTAAAAATAGAAAAATAAACAAAAAAACCCTCAAAAGCAAAACCAACAAACACTTGTAATCAAGAAGCTATATTGAAAACATTTAGGATATGAATATGTTATGAACAATAAAAATGGCACCAATAGTCATTGAAATTTTAAGAAATTTTTGTTAAAAGGAAGGAGAGAGTTAAAGTAGTTCAAACACACAGAGTGCAAGGCTTTTTTGCTACAAGAGGGGAAACATGACAAGCTTTTCACACGGAGACAAGCAAAAGCACACAAAGCAGAGCTTGCTGCCTCAGGTAGATGTCTGTTTCCTCAGAGAAATTGTGAGCTCCTTAGTGGAATGCCAGAGGCGGAACTCAAAAAGAGTTTGAGAAATTGTTAGAGAATTGATAATTAATGGATATAATCCCCAAAAAGGAACAAGAGCCAGAGTCAAGGCAGCCTGAAGAAGAAGAGCAGAAAAATACTTCCTCTGAGATACCACCTCACACCGGTCAACATGGCTAACAGTAACAAGTCAGACAACAACAGACGTTGGCGAGGGTGCAGAGAAAGAGGATCTCTTTTGCACTGCTGGTGGGAATGCAAACTGTGCAGCCACTCTGGAAAACAGTGTGGAGTTTCCTCAAAAAATTAAAACTAGAACTACCCTATGCAGTACTAGGTATTTATCCAAGGGATACAGGGATGCTGTTTCAAAGGGGCACATGCATCCCAGTGTTTATATCAGCGCTATCAACAATAGCCAAAGTATGGAGAGAGCCCAAATGTCCATCAATGGATGAATGGATAAAGAAGATGTGGTACACACACACACACACACAATGGAGTATTACTCGGCAATCAGAAAGAATGAAGTCTTGCTATTTGCAACTACATGGATAGAACTAGAGGGTATTATGCTGAGCGAAATTAGTCAGTCATAGGAAGACAAATATTATATGACTTAACTCATATAAGGACTTTAAGACACAGAACAGATGAACATAAGGGAAGGGAAGCAAAAATAATATATAAACAGGGAGGGGGCAAAACATAAGAGACTCTTAAATATGGAGAACTACAGAGGGTTACTAGAGGCAGGGGGATGGGCTAAACGGGTAAGGAGCATTAAGGAATCTACTCCTGAAATCATTGTTGCACTGTATGCTAACTTGGATGTAAATTAATAAAATAAAATAAAGTATTTCCTCTGAGCTAGAAAGGGAGTGGGAGAGGATAAGGAAAACATGGATATTCTGGAGAGGAAGCTACACAAAGGAGCTGTCTGGCAGTGGAGAGAACTCCCATCAGGTGGCCTCCATCAGTGCAACAGTGCAGGAGGCTGGGTCACTGCTCACAGAGGGACCTGGCTGCATTTTGGGAACAGGGCAGAGAGGGAAAGGAACCAAGCAAGACAGAAAACAGCTGTTGGCCTCATATGTTTGGGATGCAATAAGAGATGTGTAAAGTTTTGCTGAGTAACAGTGAAAAATTTTCACATTCACCCAACGTGAAAAATAGTCATACATAGTGGTCCTGAAGAACATGGCCCCTGGGAGCCAGATTAACCAAGTTTGGGTTTGAATCCTGGATCCCCCCTTTTTGAAAGGTGGTAAGAATTAAATTAGGTCATATATGTAAAATGCTTAGAAGAGTGCCTGGCACATTAGTAAGTACTCATTAAGTACTAGCTGTTATCGTTGTTGTTATTAAATTGTGAAGGAACCACTCATAAGAATCTTGTGATTTTCTCTCTCTTTTTTTCGTGTGATTTTTTTCTTAAAGAAGTATAGGATTACTTGGGAAAGCCACAGGCATGAACGTAGTCTTGAAATGAGGCAGGAACCCAAGGCTGAAGATTGGCCCAGCAGGTACTATGGGATGTCACAAGATGGTGGAGTCTGGGTTTCTTTTATTTATTTTATATTTTTAATTTTTTAAATGTTTATTTAGTTTTGAGAGAGAGAGAGAGAGAGTTGGGGAGGGGCAGAGAGAGGAGGAGACACAGAACTCAAAGCAGGCTCCAGGCTCTGAGCCGTCACCACAAAGCCTGAGGTGGAGCTCCAATTTGTGAGCCACAAGATCATGACCTGAGTTGAAGTTGGATGCTTAATCGACTGAACCACCCAGGCGTCCCTGGAGTCTGGGTTTCTAAGTAGGTAGAGAGCATAGGGAAGTCCAGGAGAAAGGTGGGACATCTACCTTGAGCTTTTAGATAAAGAAATTACTGAGGGTGATGACAAGACCTAAAATACTGACACAGAAAACATGGCTACCATATATGCATTTATTACATTTCTTTGACGAATATTTTTTGAGTGCCTAGTGCCAGGCACTCCTAGGGCTGGGGTACAGTCGTCGATAAAGCACACAGACATACTGTTTTCATGGAGCCTACGTTCTAGCCATAGGACTAACAGTCATCCAGCAATACTCTAAACTCCTTCCTCAAATTATTGCCTTAATCATCTTGACAAACCAATTAGGCAGGTATTATCCAACAGTTTTTTTAAGACAAATAAATTAAATTCTGCCACAAACCGAAGAGTTAATACATGGCAAAGCCAGGTTTGAAACACTGATCTGATTCTAAAGTTCATGCATCTCCATGCTGCTGAATAATCTTGGTGGTTGTAGAGGAAAGTTTTAAGAGTTGGAGGCCTAGGAACCCTGAAGTCAGCGTGTTAGGCCCTTCCCATGGGTGTTGAGTTCCTCAAGAATGATGGGAGAAGATGAGGTAGCAAGGGAAATGTACATTTGGCACTGAAGTCTTAGAAGAAGTGAAAGTAGGTTGTAGAGAATGGTAAGAGGAAGTATGAATTTCAAAGGCAAAGAGGTGATGGAGCCATAAAGTAGGAGTAGCCCTGGTTTGCAAGCTCAACTGCTTCCTCATTCCTGCTAAGTGGGGAGAAAATAGGAGAGGTCACGTGCTCTAGTGTAGACGATCTTAGTTAACTGTCTTGTTCAGACAAGGAAGTCAAAGGAGCAGGTGTGGCAGAAGCATCGGAGGTTGGAAGGGCATCCCAGAGTATGGTGCCTATAGACAGATGGACAGAGGGCTGGAGTTAGTTTCCAAGAGTTAGCAAAAACAAGGAAGTGGGAGATAAAGTGGAGAGGTAAGTTAAAAGAAAGCAGGAGAGCTCTGTAAACCTGGAACCTTGTGAGAGGGGGTTGAAAAGTTGCATGTGCCACATTCCACGTGGAATGTCGGAGAGGACAAGTCCAACGGCAAACTCACCTGCCTACGTGTGTGCTGCTCATGAATGGCTTCTTCCAGGGGGAGAGGCAGATCTGGCATCACCAGAACTTTTCAGGGAAACCTAACTGTCCCCAGTCTACCCCACTGAATTGGGAGGGTTTTTGTGATTACCAAATTGAGAAGAACAGGACATCAGCAGGCCTGTCCTACCTCACAGCTGTACCATCTCATCATAACCTTGCCAGAAGCCTTGACACCAAATCCTTGATTATCGGAACCATGCTTTAAAATCCCAAGTTGTCTGGCTAACAGCTACTGAAGAGGGTAATTCTGAGTGGTCAGGCCTGGAGAAAATCTTCCACAAAATGTAAGTTAGAGATCTCATCAGCTGTCTTTTTAAATAGTTGGTCTGTTCCTTTTGATTAACATTTCTCCAAATTTATAATTTTAAAGGTTTTAATGAGGCTGGGGGAAGGAGGAGGGAGCCATTCCCGTTGTACCAAACAGTCCTAGAGGCCAAAGGTGTAAATACATAGGAATGAAGAGATGGGGTGTAGGGAGGAGAGGGATTCTCATTTCAAAGGTCTAGAGTGTGAATACTTCCAATCTTTCATATGTATATATAAATCACCTGGGATCTTGTGAAAATGCAGCTGCTGATTCAGGGACTCTAGGATAGGACCTGAGATTCTGCATGTTTAGCAAGCTCCCAGGTGGTGCTGATACTGCAGGTGTGTGGACCACACTTTGAATAGAACCTACACTACCTAAGTAGTCAAGGGTTAGCTTCAGGGGTGCCCGGCTGGCTTGGTCGGTAGCATAATGTGACTCTTCGTCTGGAGGTCTTGAGTCCAAGACCCACACTAGGTATAGAGATTACTAAAAAAAACCCAAAAAACAAAAAATGTTAGCTGCAAAAGATAGCTTGTTTTCGAGATGCGAAGGTTATTAAGTAACCCATTAAAACATTTTGGGCAGGGGTGCCTGGGTGGCTCAGTCGGTTAAGCAGACGACTTCAGCTCAGGTCATGATCTCACGATCATGTGGGTTTGAGCCCCATGTCAGGCTCTGTGCTGATGGCTCAGAGCCTGGAGCCTGCTTTGGATTCTGTGTGTGTCTCTCTCTCTGACCCTCCCCTGCTCACACTGTGTGTGTCTCTCTCTCAAAACTAAATAAACATTAAAAAAAATAAAGAGAAACATTTTGGCCATCACATGTATACATAGCAGTAGGATAATTGCCACCCTCATAGCCAGAACTTGAAGGTGTAAATCCTGATTCTACCATTTTCTAGAAATAAAATTTGGGCAAATCATGGACCATTGCTGAGTCTCAGTTTCTGCATCGAAAAAATAGAGGCAATATGATCTGCCTGGGTTGCCTGACCATACAGGGTGGATATGAGAATTGAATGAAACAACTTGGTGAAAGTTCTTTATAAACTAAAGGTGCTGCACATGTGTAAACATTGTTATTATCATTATCATTATTATTGTTATTATTTTGAAGCTAAAGAAACCTTACTAATAACTCCCACTTCTGCTGTTTTTATTTTAATAGATAACGTTGCCAAGTATTTGCACCTATCTGACACTGTGTTAAGTACAATAAGAATCATTTGATTTACTCCTCACGCCTGTAGCAACATTAGTGATAATAATGTTCACCTGATTCTACAGATGAGACGAGTAAGACCTAGAACACTGAACTTATGCTAAGGGCAGATGCTGTGATATGAGCTCAGCCTGACTCTCCAAAGCTCAAACTCTTATTCTCTGTATCCAGTTGATTCATTGTGGCAAACACCCATCAGCATAGAAAAAGGTGATGGTCTAGAACAGGCATTGGCAAACTTCTTCTGTAGAGAGCAGGATCCCAAATATTTTAGGCTTTGCATGCCAGGTAGTAAATATTTAGGCTTTGTACCAAATTTACATCGCTCTTGTAACCATTTGACTCGGTCATTGCAGTATAAAACAGTCATGGACAATATGTAAAGGAATGGGTGTGTTTGTGTTCCAATAAAATACTATTTACAGAAACAGGGAGCAGGATGGATTTGGCCTGCAGGCTAAAGTTTGCTGATTCCTGGGCTAGAAAATCTGAGTTGTTCAATATGGTAGCCACTAGCCACATATGGCTAAATGAATTTAAATTTAGGTTAAATTAAAGTTTCAATTCCTCAGTTGCACTAGCACATCTCAAGTGCTCAGCAGACACAGATGGCTGGTACCTTCTGTATCGAACAGTGTAGAGAAGATTTCCAACATCACAGAACATTTTACTGGGGAGTGCTGATCTAGACCATCTTTTGGGGTACAGGAGAAATCCTTTATAAGTAGCTGTGAGGACATGGAAATTCTGAGTCCTAACTTTACTAGTTAACCAGCTGTATGACTCTAAGTAAATCATACCATCTCCCGGAGCTTAGGACACGTAAAACAGGAATAATACCTTCCTCACTGTGTTGTTGTAGGAACTGAATAAGATAATATGTGAAAAGCATTGTATTCTAATTAGGTGCTGCACAAACATAAGCCATCATTAGGGTTCTGTTATTTGAAATAAGAGAAAATGTATGGATGCAGAATTTGTGTCGGTACTTGAATTGGGAGAAACAGATTTTCTTTTGAATCACCTAATGGAAACTAGTAGGATGTCAAAGAATTACCAGGTCAGGAAATATTATTTGCACAGTATTCCAATTTTTGGACAGGAAAGAGACATGAAACCAGGCAGATTTCATGGCCATTCATGTTTCAAAGCTAGGAACTGCCTTAGTAATGCTTAGCACCTTCAGGAAACAGATGAAACTGTTCAGATAGGATCTGTGATGAAACTGGGCAGGTCACAGTGTCCCTCCTTAAAGAGATCAAAGTTTCAGTCCTTTTTGTCATGCTCAAAGTTAGGAAGAATGGAGCTATCTCACATCAAAGGTTCTAGTCTTTCCATTTGCTTCTCCTTCACAGGGGTCCCCTCTGTACCACATCCACTGTGGATCCCCCCGACTGGTCGAGGACAAAGCTTGGTTTCGCCACAGAGTGATGGACCAGGCTGTTGGCTGCCCAGATGGGGTTCCAAAATCTCTGTGGTTCCCAAAGCCTCTCTCCTCCTACCATTTTTTTCCTTTTCTCTTTAATATTTATTCATTTTTTGAGGGAGGGGGAGCAAGTGGGAGAAGTGCAGAGAGAGAGAAAGAGAAAGAAAATCCAAAGCAGGCTCCACACTGTCAACACAGAGCCCCAAAAGGGGCTCAATCTCAAGAACAGAAAGATCATGACCTGAGCTGAACCAAGAGTCAGATGATCAGTGCTCAGTTGAGCCACCCAGGCACCCCTTCTCCTACCATTCCTAATCCCGGCCATAATTCACCCTTCTGGGAAAATCTCTGCTATCCTTTGCCTGTCTTTCAGGGATCCTGTCTTTCAGGGTACTAGGGGGCCAGTTTACCCTCCAGAGGAGAAAGTTTCCTCCTTTTGGTGATGGGTACAATCCTTGGGATTTCTGCCAAGAAATGGGAGTTATGTTTCATAGGGATCCTTTCTTACAGCTTTTTCACATGAGCTTTCCTGCCTCACACCTCTCTGCCCCCTTTCTATTTCCTTTTACCTTTCTTTTTCTCACTACCTCAGTATTCTAACACTTAACTCCTCTGCCCTCTGCTAACACTTGCCTATCTGGCTGGAAGGAAACTTCCCTTCTCATACACAGCTGGTGGTGGTGTACATTGGTTCAACCTTTAGGAGAGCAATCGGGGACTATTTTTCTAAATCTTTAAAATGCATATACACCTTGACCCAATCTCTTTACCTCCAAGCAAGTATTGTAGGTAAATAATAGAGATGCGCTGAAAATTAGTAAGCAAGGATATTCCTTACTATAGTATTTATATTAAAAAATTAGAAATGACCTAATTGTCAACAACAGGAAAAGAGTAAAACAACTATCAAATTTAGAAATGGAAATAAATATAACAAAATATTAGCAATAGTTTTGTCTGGATATCTCTGGTCATCTCCAGAGTACCAGTGATTCCTATTTCCTTCTTTCCCCTTTTCCATTTTTTGTGCGTATGCATGATCAGAAAGAGGTTATAAAAATGAAGGTTCCCATTTCTCTAGCCTGGCTCTTTTACATTGCTCTATAATATTCCCATTCAAGGATTTAAAATACACATGTGTGGGCTCAGACAACCCTCATTAACCAGAGACGTCCCAAAGAACAGCCACACACACGGACTTCCCTCTATATATCTGAACAGAGAAACCTAAAAGCTTACATTGGGGTCCCTTCCAAAACGATGGCCAGGTTTGGAAGGAAAGGAGTTAAGATCAAACTCCCTGAAATATGCCTGCTGTCAGTTTAACAGCGCAGGGAATGTAGTCGCCATCCTGCTATGAAAGCCCTCTTGTTGCCGTCATTGTCCCTGCAGTGCTGAAGAAATGGCTCTTATGAAGCTAAGTGACAGGATGTCTCGGCAGATGAAGACAGTTGGAAAGGAACAACAGTTTACTGAGAAAAACAATGGCTTTCTTCAAAATACGGATGTGGCTGAAGGTGCAAGGCAGAAGTAAGTGAGGGCTGAGCTCTCAGGAACAGTCTCTGTCTGGAGATTTCATTGGGACAGTAAGATGCAAACAATGAGAGTTTCAAGTTCAAGGGTGGGGTTGACATTCTTTTCTACAATTCTTCTAATTTTGACCTCATGAATATTTGTTGGGAGACACTAAAAGGGCCTATGGTCATAAACCTAGTGGATATCAGTTGAATAGAAATGGTCAAGGCTTTAATCTCAAGTTACAAAAAATACTTTGTTTTGTGCTTTTATTATCTTCATGTGCCAAATATAGAAACCATTTACAATACTTTCTAGAGTAGAAAAAGCACAAATTATTCAGATAAGTATAGATATGCATTTGTTAATACATGATAAAAATGTGTTCTAATATAAACCAATGGTTAACAACCTTTTTGAAAAGGAAGAAATTTATGACAGTGGAAAACTTTCCAGAATCCTCATGTATTAAAAAACCTATTATGATATCAAAGATGTTTTTAAATGCATTTACAACTCATTAATGACAGTAGTATATACATTTGGAACTCTGAGCAGTATTTATTTATGGAAGCAATATTTGTTCAGTCTATAGAAATGTTTATAGATTCCAGAACCCCTTTCTATGCAGGGTAGGTGTAAAGTACACTGACCTTAGGGTTCAAACCCCCCAGACTGGAAGCTACAGCCATAGACCTCCATCACAATGTATTGTGATTCACTCAGATGTCTATGTGAGTGTGTGCGTACATATACACACACATATGCACTCTAGAAAACAGCAGCAACCCAATAGGAAATGGACAAAGGATATCAATACACTTACCATAGAGCAGGAAATACAAATGGGTTTTATACATATAGGCAAAGATGCTCCACCCTCGCTAATAAAAAAAGATTAAAACTAAAACAAGGTACCAGCTTAAGCACATGGGATTGGCAAAGATGAAAGGCTTTAATAATACATGATTGTAGAAAAAGAGTGAAAAACAGGCACTCTCATCATTTTTGTTGGAAGTATAGATGGATTCAACCTCTTTAAGGCATAGCTTGGTAAAATCTATCAAACTTTAAAATATATGTATCTACTGACCCAGCAATTCAATTTTTAGGGTTATCCAATAGATATATTTGTACATAGACATACACATTGGCACATAGATATATAGGGATATTCACTGCAACACTGTTTGTAGTAGCAATTAACTGGAAATAATCTACATATGCATTAATGAAGAACTGATTAGCAAATTGGTGTAACGTCCCACAATGAAGTACCACGTAACCATTTTAAAATGAGGCAGCTCCTGGGGTTCCTGCGTGGCTCAGTCAGTTCAGAGTCTGACTTTGGCTCAGGTCATGATCTCCTAGTTCATGAGTTCAAGCCCCATGTTGAGCTCTGTGCTCACAGCTCGGAGCCTGGAGCCTGCTTTGGATTATGTGTCTCCCTCTCTCTGCCCCTTCCTCACTAGTACTCTGTCTCCCAAAAGTAAATAAACTTTAAAAAATGTAAAAATAAAATAATAAAATGAGGCAGCTCTGTATGCTAATATGAAATGGATGCCAAGAGGTTGTTAAAAAAGAAATATAAGGTACAGAATAATGTGTCTAACATCTTCTGGTGTATATTTATAAAGGCCTATATATCTATATGAACATAAGTTATTTATGCAAGGAATCTCTGTGGAAGGAGAAAAAAGAAACTAGTAAATGTGGGGCAGACATCGGGCGGCAAGAGATCAAGATGGTATCGCAGGCTTACTCCATTCTGCATGGTCTTTTGAACCACATGACATTTTTCAACTCCCTTTTTTAAAAAGAGTATTTATTATTTGTTTATTTTACACACACATTTGCACACACACGCAGGTACAGAGCTGTAATGGCTTTGGAATTTGCAAGCTCACTGTTGAGTCACTTATCGATTCAGTTGGCAGATACCCATCCAGCCTCTCTATTCCCGTTTTGTGCAGTATGCCATGGTAGACGTGATTCACACAGGGTGACATCGGTACTCCTTGGAGCCAGGAAAGACTCCAGTGTTCTCCCTCTAGAGATGTTTAGGATGGGCCTAAACCATAGACATAAAGCATGATAACAGCATCTGTTTTGATTGTGTGGCTTGCAGCTTGCTAAGGGAATTTACAAAAATGGACCGCAGATTGGACAGATCAGATGATGAGAACAGCATTTCCTCTGAAAAGCCTCGAACTGACTTCCATCATGAGACAGAGACTACAAAATGGGTAAGGGGGAGACGTAAGGGTCACAGTAGGTGGAGAGAGGAACGTCATACCTCCAATCTCAAGGCGGCGAGGAAAGATCTGAGGGTTTTCCCCATAGTAGGTGCAGGGGGTTCAGAACTCGAGACCGGGAGGGAGCGAGGGAGTGTGTTCTCTGAGGGCTGCTCTTACCACGTGAGAGACTTGCTAACCCTTCCACACAAAAATGCAAAACCGTTTGTGCATTCTATGTTACTTTTGTCCTTGGGATTTGTGAAATAACCGTGACATTTTTCACCCTCGAGTAAATTGCCATGTGTAATATCGCCCCCTGCTCGCAGACTGTCTCCCAACAGGAAACAGCAGAGACATCTATTTACTCTTAATTCAGTCTGAACATCTCTCAGTCTTTGAAATTCAGTCACCCAGCTGACATGGAATGGAGGAAATTCCAACAGACGCCCAAGATTGTCCTGGGAAGGGTTTATGTTTTCACTACCATCTAGATCAAAGCAGAGGCATGGCTGAGACAGACCCAGTTTATTATCAATGAGCAAATCTCTCCATAGATCCCCCAAGCCATTGGCCTTTGGTTTCAACCACTGAGAAAAACATAAAAGAAGGCTAGAGTGAGAATGTCCACTCCCAGGCTTATGTACCCCCCACAGGAAGCTCAGGATTCATCTCTTTGTCTACTCTTCCTTTGAATATATTTTGCATTGAGGGCTGGCTAATTCTGTAAATGCATAGAAGGAAAAGTCCCGAAAGAATACTGTAAGCTGGACTTTACCTTCGAGAACTCTTCAGCAAGTAAACATAGAAACAAAGAAATAGAAGGGGATAGAAGGCGTGAGGGATTGGAGTTAGAAGTTGGCAATAGATATAATGAGACAGACAAGAAGTGAAAGGAGAGACAGACAGCAAGCCAGCCAGCCAGATACCTTTTATGGAAAAAAAGAATAATAGGTACTGAATTAGAAGGGGAGACTTATGATGGGGCTTATATTTTTTTATTTAAAAAAATTTTAACGTTTTATTTATTTCTGAGAGAGAGAGACAGCATGAGCAGGGGAGGGTCAGAGAGAGAGGGAGACACAGAATCTGAAACAGTCTCCAGGCTCTGAGCTAGCTGTCAGCACAGAGCTGGATGCGGGGCTTGAACCCACGAATCGTGAGATCACAACGTGAGCCGAAGTCAGATGATGGGGCTTTTAGAATGGCTGAGGATGAGATAAGGAAATCAGGAAATTGAGGTGTGAGGCTCTATGATCTTAGGGAATACATGAATTGAAGGTATTACTTTATAAATAGTATCATCTGATTTTTTTTTTTTTTTTTTTTTTTTTGGAGGGTAGCTTTGTCTTAGGACTCCAGGCAAGGGCTCACTGAATCCTGTCAGTCAGTGAACATCCCTTGTTGACTCAGTATAGAACAAGTATAATTAGAGAATAAAATTATTCACTCTGGACTATTTGGACTATTTGGTAAACTCTTATTCCTTGAAAGGAAACCCAGAAGGTCTTTAATTTTACTTTTTTTTTGAGACCATGAGATTTAAAGGTTCAGAAAAAGGACAGAGTTAACAGAAGGTTTTAGAAAATCAGTTTGCTTAATTAACAAAATAGACTCTAACCAGACTACCAAAATTGCCATATCTACATCAAAGCCCCCCAAGTATTTAGAAACAAATATTTCGCTCTGGTTTCACATCTTCCAATCTGTGGCACTGCTATGTACAGTGCTGACTTCGGATGCCAGGTGAGTGAGCACACTTTCCAATTTCCTGCTTTTGTCTGCATCTCTCACAAGCAGATATGTTTGCCTGCTTCTGAAGCCTATTTATCTATTTATTTATTGTAACCAGAAGTTTGTACCTCTCCATCCCCTTCACCTGCTTTGTTCTTCCCCTCTGGCAACCACCCGTTTTTTCTCTGTATTTATAAGTCTGTTTCCATTTTGTTTTGTTTATTCATTTGTTTTGTTTTTTAGATTTCATATAGAAGTGACATCATATGGTATTTGTCTTTGTCTGACTTATACCACTTAACATAATGCCCTCTAGGTCCATCTATGTTGTCACAAATGGTAAAATCTCATTCTTTTCTTTGGTTAAATAATATTCCATTGTGTGTGTGTGTACATACACACACATATATGAACATATATGTGTACATATTAATGTGTGTATATGTATGAACACATATGAAATGTATATATATACAATGTGTATATATATAATGTGTATGTACATATGTGTGTGTATATATATACATACATATATGCATATACCACATCTTCTTTATCCATTCATCTGTTGATGGATGCTTAAGTTGCTTCCATATCTTGGCCATTGTAAATAATGCTGCAGTAAACATAGGAAGTCTACTTATTTTGAAACCATGTATTGAGTATCTACTGTGTTTCAGGCACTGTAAAGTGTTGAGAATCTCTATTTCT
Organism: Hyaena hyaena; assembly: GCF_003009895.1. Lineage (NCBI taxonomy): Eukaryota > Metazoa > Chordata > Mammalia > Carnivora > Hyaenidae > Hyaena > Hyaena hyaena. The sequence goes on along the minus strand of NW_024080814.1, from coordinate 878,184 downwards.
CTCTGTCTAAAATCCTTTCCCCTCAGTAAGCTCACACACGAGTAGGAACTCAGACAAGAAAATGGCTCTGCGTGACCAGACCATGCTGCAAGAAGCAGATGAGCTACAAAGTACATGCAAAGCAGGTGCTGTACGGGAAGATGGCCAGGAATATGGAAACTGAGTTTTGAAGGATGAACCGCATGGAAGAAAAACATTTCAGAAAGAGGGGACATTACATGCTAAGACAAAGGGGCTAAAGAGAACTTGTGTTGGGAGAGAGAAAGAGTGGAAGAGGAGGTGTGATGAGCAGGCAAGCAGCAGGACACTAAGGAGAGGGAGACAGCACAGGATGCAGGCTGGAAGCCAGGGCGCCGGTAGGAGTCAGGAAGGGAGGAATGACCAAAGCAAAGCACTGACTGGCAGCCATGAAGATGGAGAGAAAAGGACACAGATAGGTGCTGCTGGGCTTCGACACCTCGTGGATGTGAAATGAGTACTGAAGAGGGAAAAGACTATCTCCCATGAAAATTCAAGGACTTCTTCCAGGCCTCCTGCAGAGGCATCCAGATGAATAGGGAAAACATATTGTATATCAGGGATGAGAACCTGAACAAGGTAGAGGGGAAATACAATGTGTTAAATTTTTTACTTGCCGCATTTGAGATGCCTGCGGAACACCCAAATAGAGGCATACTAGCTTTTCAAAGAGCTGCACGTAAATGGAAAGTAATGCCCTCAGGCTTTGTATTTCATGCAAGCACACTTTTAGATTGTTATTAACACACACACACACACACGCACACACACACACGCACACACACACACACACACACAGCTCTTGATTTGTTCAATCCCGAAGCTTCTAAAAAATATTTCAATTCTACTTCCAGGCTTTTGTCTCTTTTGCAGTGTATTAACCATTACAGTAACCCGATTGATGCAAACAAGAAATGTCGTTGTAGATTTTTCTGGACATGGACAGGACCCTGGAGATGATCTGGTTCAATTTTGTTCTTCCAGAACAGGAAACTGAGCTTTAGAGTGGTTAGGTGGCTCAACAGCCACAGACGGAGGTAGAACAAGGCTTAGAACTCAGGTCCTCCATATCCAATGAAGTGTTCTTTCTCAACATCAGTGTTGCTGCTGCCTTTGAATACTTTGGCAAAAGATTAGATGGGAAGAAATTGAAGTTGTGGATGTTTTTATTCACAAAGAAGTAGCTAAGATATGGAGTTATATAGTGCTTGGGAAATCTAGCCTGTTTCTCCATCTGTAAGTGTGATAATAATCCTTACCTCACTGGCAAGGTGCCACTGGGTTCTGGAAGTGACGGTGATAGGGACAAGATATTTCTTAATGTGAATCCAAGGGCTAGATATGGTGGAAATAATCACGGTCTTGGAACCAGAAAACCTACTTCAAGTTCTAGTCCACATACTTACTGGCCATGTGTATTAGTTTCCTAAGGCTGCTGTAACAGATTACCACAAATTTCATGCCTTAAAATGACACAGAATGTATTCTTTCATAGTTGTAGAGGCCAGAAGTCTGAAATCAAGGGATCAGTAGGGTCATGCTCACTCTGAAGATGCCACAGGAGAATCCATCCTGGCCTCTTCCAGTTTTGGGAGCCTCCAGGAATTCCTTGACCTGTGGCTTCTCTGTCTTCTCAAGAGAGACACCCTTTCTGTGGGTGTTTCTGTCTCTCATTAGGACACTTGCCATTGGGTTTAGGGCCTAGGTAACTCAAGATAATCTCATCTTAAGACCCTTAATTATATCTCCAAAGACTCTTTTCCAAATCAGGTCGCATTTTCAGGGTCTTAGTATTAGGACATAGACATATCTTTTGGGGGAGACCACTTAATCCACGACATCATATGACCTTGGACTAATCACTGATATGGATTCCCTAGGAGATTTCAATACCTGACTTTATCCACTCAAGTCCATCAAGGGAATGAACATAAATAGTGCACATGAAAGAAGTCTGTTAAGATTATGTGAATGTCAGTCATTCCTGTTGATGTGGCCAGTAATTTATACAGACATTTCAATGAGAGACTGATCTGCACTCCAACTTTTCCTTCTTCCAGTTTAAAAAGAGTTTTGCTGAAATACAAGAATTTCAGACCAGACTTCTTTAAAGGACAGAGAAATATTTCACAATGTAGTTACTAAAGAAGAGAAATGTTCAAAGATAAATGGTTGTTAATTGTGTGCATGAACAGAAGTGAAATACCAGAAAATGCCTTAAATGGTTTTGTAGAACAAGGCAAAGAATAAAGAAACAAAGAAATAAAATTTGTGGGTCAGACTGAAAGAGTAAGCTTCCCTCCCCTTATTATTCCTTATTATGAAAAATTTTAAATAAAATGAAAACTTAAAGAAGTATATGAGGATCAATCATATTATCCCACTTAGATTTCAAAATGGTTACTATTTGTCACATTTGCTTTATCTTTTCATTTTATTTTATTTTAGAGAGAAAGAGTGTAACCAGGAGAGAGGGTAGAGGAAAAGAGAGAGAGAGAAAGAGAGAGAGAGAGAGAGAGAGAAAATCCCAAGCAGGCTCCACTCTCAGTGCAGAGCTCAAAGTGGGGACTTGATCCCACAACCCTGGGATCACGATCTCAGCCAAAACCAAGAGTCAGATGGTCAACTGACTGAGCACCCAGGCACTCCTGCTTTATGTTTATATATGTAAATAGATTTTTTTATCCTTTTAAAAGTAGGTCAAAAACAGCATAAGACTTTATCCTTGTTTATTTCAGTCTTCAGCTCTAAAAATAAAGACTTCCTTCTGCATAACCAAGCTTCCATCTTCACATCAGGAAAATAGCAAGAATTCCATGATATAACCTAAAATTCTCAATTCTCTGAACATTGTGGTTTTTTCAATTGTCCCTCGAATGCCCATACATTCATTCATTCATTCATCCATTCATTCATCTATTCATTTTTGGTGCCAAAACCTAGAAAACGCCCATACTTTTAAAATCAGCATCTAAACAAGAGCTATGCAATGCATTCAGTTGTTTTATCTCTTTAGATTCTCTTAACATAAAACAGTCCCACCCCCTTTTATTTTTCCCTGGCAGTAACTTTTTTGGAAACCAGTATCTTGAGTAGAGTGCTAAAGTCCATGGTCAGGTGAACTTCTTTTACTTGTCAGCATTGAAAGGAGCTCTGCATGTGGACCTTGATGTTCTCTGTGTCCCTGCAGCACCTTCCTCTGTCCATAGAACAAGTGGACACGTCTGCTTATTTTATAAATGCATTAGAAGGCTCCAGCCTCCGAGAGGGCTGTGTGCTTATCCCCAGAGAAAGGGACATGAGTAGGCTAAAGAGATCATTACCTCTTGCGATAACCCCTTTTTGTTTCTGCTTTGCTTCTTTCATAACCTTTATCAGAATGTGTCAGAGCTGGAGGCGGAGCATCACCAGGACCCACAGAATGAACAGGAGGAGAAAGGAACAAATCAGCCCCAACATGAGGCTCCTCAATTGTCCACATCTCTGCAGTTTTCAGAAGAGAACATCCCTGAACTGTAAGCCTTGACACCTGCCAGAGGGATCTTTAGTAATACTTTGTGGGTATCATGCTATGTGAGTAAGTCCGTCAGAGAAAGACAAATACCATATGGTTTCACTCATATGTCAAATTTAAGAAACAAGCAAATGAACAAACAAACAAACAAACAAACAAGACAAACAGGAGAGCTCAGTTGGCTGAGCTTCTGACTCAGGGTCAGGTCAGGATCCCCCGGTTCATGAGTTTAAGCCCCGCACAGCACAACAGCACAAGCCTCGTTGCTGTCGGGCATGCAGCCCGCTTTGGATCCTCTGTTCCCCTCTCCCTCTGCCCCTCCCCCACGGCACTCTCTCTCTCAAAAATAAATAAAGTATTGTTTAAAAAGAAAGACAAAAAACCAGACTCTTAAGTACAGAGAATAAACTGGTGGTTGCCAGAAGACAGATGGGGGGCTGGGGGCTGGGTAGAATAGACAAAGGAGATAGAAGTGTACACTTACTGTGATGAGCACTGAGGAATGTATAAACTCCTTGTTCGTTACATCGTACACTTGAATCTAATCTAACACTGTGTGTTAATCATTACTTCAATTTAAAAAAAATAATATTTTGTGGGGAAGAAAATGAAAATTAGCAGAGTACTTAAGGAAAGCCTGAAAGATTTAAAAGCCATACATGTCTTAAACGTTAAGCACTCACGTGCACAAGGAACTACCTAACACATTCCAGTAAGAACACAGAGTAAGGACATTTCTAGAGAGGTAGGCAGAGCCATGGGGTTCTCTTTGCAACCTCTTCTTTAGAGTCTGGAATTAATTCATATCTCATCACTCTCAGATAATTCTCTAGATATGAAAAGCATTACAATTATCAATAGAAACGTATTGTTAAGGCCTTGGAGAGCCTTTCTCTGTTAAATAACTCTCTTCTTCCAACAAGATGCAGTCACTACCCGAACATTCATTAGGGCAGTATAATACTTAACATTCATTCCATGCAGGGAAATTAAAAATATGCCAATCTTTTTTTTTGTACTAAATGTAAGATGCATTTTATTTCCTCCAGCCTTCTGAAGATGTACTAAAATGGCTATCAAATAAATGCTCAAAATTCCTTCTTGAGGCCTAACTGCCTACCTGGCCCATTCTGGTGACAGGAGATGAATCAGCACACCAACTTGCCATTCAAAGGAAGAAGTTTTCTACCTTAAAACTGATCATAATAATATTTCTGCAGGAGTCAGGAGAACTTGTTCTTCAAGCTAAACCACTGGAATACACAGATGGGTCTACAAATGAAAGAACTGGGAGCTGATCACATAGACTGGATGGAGAAAATTAACAATATTATGCAGAAAGTAAACCTATCAGAAAACACAGTGAAGAGGTAATTTAAAATTGTCTTCTTAATGTTTATTTATTTTTGAAAGACAGATGGAGCATGAGCGGGGAGGGGCAGAGAGAGAGGGAGATACAGAATCCAAAGCAGGTTCCAGGCTCTGAGCTGACAGCAAAGAGCCAGACGTGGGGCTTGAACCCACAAACAGGAGATCATGATCTGAGCCGAAGTTGGATGCTTAACTGACTGAGCCACCCAGGAGCCCCTCACAGTGAAGAAGTAATCTTAGGGTGTTGGGTTTGGTCAGAAAATAGTGAAAATTTTCATAGCTTCAAAAACTCTGGCTTTAAGGTAGTAACATCTTTTAAAATGTCTTCAGAATAAGAAGTGCCAAGTCTTAGAATTAGAAGTCAATGCCACAGAATCGAAGCCTATGTCAAATTTATCTGTATCTTTGCTCTCACTTTTCTCAAGGAAAGAACTTCCCTCATAGGCTTTTCTTTTTGGGAGCTGTGTTAATAGTCATCAAAGGGAGGTCTTCAAGTCCCCGATAACCAGCTTTAGCCAGTGTTGTCCAAAGGGATCCAAGTAGCATGACATGAAAAAATATATATTAAAAAGTATACTTGTTAGTATATATCCGAATTTAAGTGGAAAGTTTTAAGCTGGAACAGAAACGATAAGAGTAATTGTTATTCATCTAGTCACTGGTATAAAGAGGATGGGCTTTAGAGTCAAAGGTATTCCTGCCATCAGCGTTATATAGTGTTTGGGGTACAGAGCTATCACATTTTGTTAGATTTATGCCTAAGTATTTCATGCTTTTGGTGCCATTATAAATGGTACTTAAAATTTCAATTTCTAATTATTAATTGCAAGGATACAGAAATACAATTGGTTTTTTGTATATTGGTCTTATGTCTTGTGACCTTGCTAACTCATATATTAACTCCAGTAGTTTTGTAGATTACCTGGGATTTTCCACATAGATAATCATGTCATCTGCAAGTGGAGCTTTATGTCTTCCTTTTCAATCTGCATGCCTTTTACTTCTTTTTTCTACTTTTTCTTCTTTTCTACTTCATGTATTTTTGAAAGAGAGAGAGAGAGAGAGAGAGAGAGAGAGAGAGAGAGACAGAGCATGAGTGGGGAGGAGCAGAGAAAGAGAGGGAGACACAGAATCTGAAACAGGCTCCAGGCTCTGAGCTGTCAGCACAGAGCCCAATGAGGAGCTCAAACTCAGGAATGATGAGATCATGACGTAGGCCAAAGTCAGACGCTTAACCAAGCCACACAGGTGCCCCTTTTGCTACTTTATTGTATTGGCTAGAACTTCTAGTATGATGTCGAATAGGAGGAATGACAGCAGACACTGGACATACTTACTTTGTTCTCTATCCCACAAAAAAAGCAGGAGGTGTGATGTTAGCTGTTTTGCTGGTTTTGGTTTTGCTTTGTTTTGTTTTTGAGACTGAGAAAGTGTTTTCTATTCTTAGTTTACTGAGCTGTTTTTAAAACCAGGAATGGTACTAAATTTTTCCAATAGCTTTTGGTACATCGATGAAGGATCATGTTACTTGTTTTTTGTTTGGTCATAGTCTCCTGATATGGCAAATTATAATGACTGATTTTTGGATGCTGAACCAGCCTTGAATTGCCAGAATAAACCCCACTTGGTCACGATATATTATTCTTTTTATATATTGTTGGATTCTGTTTACTAAAATAGAATTTTTGAATGCATATTAATGACAGATATTGGCCTGTGTTTTTCTTTCTTATAATGTATTAGTATCAGAAAACTTGCCTTATAGAAAAAACTGGGATATTTTCCCGGTTGTTATATATTCTGGATGAATTTGTGTAGGACTGGCATAATTTCTTCCTTAAATATTTGATTGAATTTACCAGTGAAGCCATATTGCCTGGATATTTCATTGCAGTAAAATTTTTAACTACAAATTTAATTTCTTTAATGACAGACAAGGCTACTCAGGCTACTGAACTCTCCTGTATATATTAGTGGTAGATTGTATCTTTCAAGGAATTTGCCCATTTCATGTTCCAAGTGGTAACATCTTGTCAAACTCTAGTATACCATCAACACCAAGAAATTGACCTTGAGACTATAAAGAGAACGTATGCAGATTTCACCAGTTATATGTATTCTCATTTGTGTGTGTGAATGTGTGTACAGTTTCGTGCAATTTAGTCATATGGGTAGCCTGACACAGCCACCACCACATCGAGAGTCTCAGCGGTACCATTGCACAAGACTCCTGTATAGCCACACCTATCCCCTCCCACCCACCCCTAACACCTGGCAATGACAGATCACTTCCACATGGCTATAATGATGTTATTTCATAAATGTCATATACATCAAATTATGCAGTATATATTTTTTCACTCAGCATAATTTTTTTAAGGATCATCCAAGTTGTGTGACTGTATGAATAGTTCCTTTCTTTTGTTGCTCAATAGTATTCTATGGTATGGAGAAAGAGACAGAGACAGAGAGGAGAGAGAGACAGACACAGAGACAAAGAGAGACAGAGAGTTTGGTTAACCATTCACCCATCAAAGGACAAGTGGGTAATTCCTAGCTTTTAGCTATTATGAATAAAGCTACTTTGGACATTCATATACAACTTCCTGTGTGAAAGTAAGTGTTTATTTCTCTGGGATAATTGCCCAGGAATGAAGTTGCTAGGTCATATGGTAAGTCTGTTTTTAGTTTTGACAGGAACTGCCAAGCTATTTTCTGGAGTGGCTGTCCATTGTATGTTCCCACCGCCAATGTACAACCCAATTTCTCCAGATCTTCACTAGCGTTTGGTCTTACCACTACTGGGCATCTTAGCCATTCTGATAAGTTGGTAGTAAGTACTATGTCACTGTAGCCTTGATTTGAATTTCTCTAACGGCTAATGGTACGAGGCATTCTTCCATGTGTTTATTTGCCATCTATGTATCTCCTTAGGGAAATGTCTGTGCATGTGTTTTGTTCATTTCTTCATTGGATACTTTGCTTCTTTCATGTTGAGTGTTGAGAAGTTTTCATATATGCTACATGTAAGACCTTTGCCAGGTATGTGACAAGCAAATCCACTTAACAGAGTCTTTGGCCAAACAAAAGCTTTAAATTTTGATGAGGTCCAGTTTTTAAGTGTTCCCTCTTATAGGCAGTTTATTGGTGTCAAGTCGAGAGAATCTTTGCCTAGTCCTAAGTCCCAAAGATTTTTTTTTGTTTTTTTTTCCCCTAGAAATTCAGGTGAGCTTCCATTTTAATCATTTAAATTTTCTGCTCCTGTATCCAACCTTATGCTTCTTTACTACTATCTAGATTATTATTATTATTATTATTATCTTATTTTCTTGCATTGCATTCATGACATCCATTCCAACACAACCACTACCCAAAATCCTCTTAGGTAAGAATAGGATTTCATTCTTGAAAGATCAAAAAAGATTGTCTGTTGGGTGATTTTTCTTAATCCATGTGACTTACTCCATCTCTTGGTCTGTTTGCAGCTTATTGAATGAGGTGATGTCCCTGGAGGGCCAAATTGAAAAGCTGGAGTCACAAAAGGACTTTGACCCTGATAAGGGGGCAAACATTGAGGTCAGCTGGAGGCATGGGAGAGACAATCTGGGAGGTTATGTGGACACTGCCACCTTTTCCCACCCCTTCTATTGTTTAACAGGTCATAAGAAGAATTAAAACCCACCTTTTGTCACAAGGAGGAATGCTCTCTGGGTGGTCAGTTCATGTGGGTACCACCAGTTTTATCCTCTGACACAAAAGGCTAGACTTTTTTTTTTAAAGTTATTTTATTTTATATTTTTGAGATACAGAGTGTGAGCAGGGAAGGGGCAGACACACACACACACACACACACAGAATCCACAGCAGGCTCCAGGCTCTGAGCTGTCAGCACAGAGTCTGATGTGGGACTTGAACCTATGGACTCAAGATCATGACCTGATCCGAAGCTGGATGCTCAACTGACTGAGCCACCAGGCGCCCCTAAACCAGTTGGGCTTTCTCTACCAGCCAATCAGTTAGACAGGCTTACATCTGGATGCCATGTTAAGACAATGATGAGTACCTTAAGGGAGGACTTGCATCCAGTACCTAACAGTACAGAGAAGACACCCAGGAATTGAATATTTGTGAGCAATTGCATCCTTAAAATGAAAGATATATTTGTGTTCAGCTTTGATGCCTTCATGAAGAGTTCTTATGTTGGTTTTTACAATCTCCAGTTTTTCTATTGTTTTCCTGCCTTGCATTTCCTAAAGACTCTTTTCTGAGAAAAATTTAATTCCCCCATTTTAAAGAGTATAGAATGTTAGAAAGGCAGTAACCAACTTTGGATAAGAATTAGACCTCAGAACTCTGGCTGATAGAATTTCTAAAGAAATTCTCTAAGAAAGGAAAAAAAAAAATCTGGTGCCTAGCTACTTCCTTTTATTGAAATCACCAGCCTCTGCTTTAACTTAAGCCAAAAAGCTTACATTTAAGTGGATTTGGGGGAAATAAAGAAAAAATGTCTCTTTTATTGTAGGAAGGCAATGTTTATTTAGACCCTTCACATATTAAAAGCCATCTACGGATCAGCATAGATTTAAAGCCAGGGGGGGAAATTACTTTTGGGCATGATTTAGTTCAAAACTTTGAAGCAGCAACGTCACTTAGAGCTAGTTGAAAAACCAAAAGTTTTTTTTCACTATCCTTGGGCTTTGGAAATTGCAAACTATGAAAAAAAGGGAAGGGGATAAAGGCCAAGAATTATTCTGCCTTGGGAAATTTCCTCCAAAGTCAGCTGTGTTACAGGGATGTGAATTTCAGCAGGAGGTAAGGAGGGATAGGGTGAGATGTGATGAGAAAGATAGAAGAGAACAAAAATAAATGAAAGTGAGACTTAAAACACAAAACAACAGAGGCTTGGGATAATATGAAAAAGAAAGGCATGACAAATACATCAGGAGATTCTCTATACAGAAGATGCCCAGCTTTGTATGCACTTAAGAAAAAAAACCGGCACGACTTAAAAATTAAAAACCCCTCAACTATCCACCGGCTGGCATGTGGATGAACTGTGCTACAGGTGCTAGGATAGAATACTACTCAGCAATAAAAGGGCTGGACTTCTTACTCATTCAACGTGAATGAATCTCAAATGCATTATGCCGAGTGAAGGAAGCCAGATCCAAAGGATTTTACAGAGTTCACGATTCCATCTGCATCGCGTTCTGAAAAAGGCAAAACTATATGAACAGAAAAGAGACCTGTGGTTGCTGGGGTTGTGTCGGCAAAGGGAGAAGGGAACTGATAAAGGGGCACAAGGAAATTTGAGGTGTGATGGAAATATTCTGTACCTTGTTGTGCTGATGATTATGTCAAAATTCATAGAACTGTAGACTTTTATTTCGTTTTATTTTAAATATGCATTTTTATGTATTTATTGTACACCTATTGTGTATATATGTATTTATTTTGAGAGAGCATGCATGCAAGAGAGCGAGCACGAGTAGAGGAAGGGCAGAGAGAGAGGGAGAGAGAATCCCAAGCAGGCTCCACACTGTCAGTGTGAGCCTGATGCAGGGCTCGAATTCACAAACCATGAGATCATGACCTGAGCTGAAATAAAGAGTCATATGCTTAACTGATGGACCCACTCAGGTGCCCCCAGGAACTATACACTTTTATATTTTTATTTCAAAGTGTACTTATGTATTTTGAGAGAGAGAGAGCACAAGCAGGGTGGGAGCAGAGAGAGGGGGGAGAGAGAGAGAGAGAGAGAGAGAGAGAGAATCTCAAGCAGGCTCCATGCTGTCAACATAGAATCTGATGTGGGGTTTGAACTCATGAACAGCGAGATCATGACCTGAGCTGAAGCCGAGGGTCAATCTGTCACTTAACCAACTGAGCAAGCCAGGCACCCCTGTACACTTTTAAAAAGTGAGTTTTACTGTATTTAAATTATACCCCAATGCACGTGACTTTTAAAAGTGGATGCCAGGGGGGTGCCTGAGGGGCTCAGTTGTTAAGTGACAGACTTTAGCTCAGGTTATGATCTCACAGTTCATTGAGTTCTATGCCAATGGCACAGAGTCTGCTTGGGATTCTCTCTCTGTGTATCTCTCTGTCTCCCTCTCTGCCTCTTTCCCACTTGCACTTTCTTTCATTCAAAAATAAATAAATAAACTTAAAAAATAATCCTTTAAAATAAATAAAGAAAAATAAAAATGGACACAAGGTTTTTCCTCAATAAGTCTAAATAGTGATACAAAAGGCTGCGTAAAAACAATTGCAGTCATACAATGAATAAGAAACTTTAAATATAATTATCACAGAAACACAGTCAATATGAATGGCTATAAGTTTACTCTGATGAAGAGAAAGTGAAGATTGTTAGAAATATAGAAACAGCAGTCAAGCAAAGTGTGGGCAAATCAAAGGAGAAATATATTAATAAAATTAAAATACTATCACACGTGTTTCCTCATTTATGTCTCATAAAGAAGTGGAATGGCTCAGAAAGGCATGAAAGCAGGAAAGATCAGAGGGAAAGATTGGTAAAATCACCTAACACACACACACACACACAGACACACACACACACACACAGACACACACACACAGCGGAAACAAATTTAAAGACTTTTATAGTGGAGAAAGGACTTTGGGGTTGCCTGATATTTAACCCCTAAATCCACAAAGCTTTCTGAAATCTCCATATCAACATCTAAACTTTCAATCTGAGATTGACTCCTATCTGTTCTTAATCTTCTGAGAGATCTTATCTTCTATCTTATCTCAGATGAGTACTGTGCTAAGATATTTACTATATAAATAAACCAGGATACCAACTAAAATGCGATTGTAATATCACAGCTCCTTTCTAAATAACAAAGTCATACAATTCAGGGGTTGGTGATGAATGAGCTTGGTAAAAAAAAAAAAAAAAAAAAAGGTGTAGACTATATGTTCTCTAGAAACTGGTTCAGGGTAAATGCTCATTCCATGTATCTAATCAGCACAATGCCTAGCCCAAGGGCCACTTACATAGGATGTGGCCAACTCAATTCTTGTTAATTTGACTTAATGTTGATTTTGGAGATAGCACCCAGAGCAGTACTGAAAAAACAGTTGCTATTAAGTCTCAAGCTTTTTGATCATGAATGAGCTTTCTTCCAGAAATCGTCTTCGTTTTGTTTTAATTCCATACATCATACATTATAACTTTTGATTTATGCCATTTTGTTTTAAAGGAGAAGATCATGGAAATTAAAAAGCAATTAGAAGAAATGGATAACAAATGTGTCCAGGTAATGATAAAATGGCATTACAATTAAGGAAGAAAAACAGGTCTTCCAGGCAATCTCAGATTTAGAGAATTTTAGTGACTGGAATCCAAAATTCGATGAAAGATAGACTCAGCATTTTAGACCCTAGCATGGAACTGTCTTATAGCCTTTACCCTCATGTTTGCAGGAGAAAAGCGTAACTCAAAAACATGACATGATTTGCCCACATTTCCAGATGAAAAAAACCAGTCTTGTTCTTGCTTGCCCATTAAAAAAAAGAAAAAGTATATGTATTTTTTCTAACAAAAGTAATACATGCTTATTTTAATAATTGAAATGTAGAACTATTTCATATGAAAAACGAAAACTAGGGGTGCCTGGGTGGCTCAGTCATGTAAGCGTCTGACTTTGGCTCAGGTCATGATCTTGTGGTTTGTGAATTCGAGTCTCACTCAGGCTCGGAGCTTTCAGCAGAGCTGTCACAGAGCCTGTTTGAGATTCTGTGTCTCCCTCCCTCTGTCCCTCTCTCTCTTGCTCTCTCTCTCCTCTCTCTCTGTCTGCCTCTCTCTGGCTCATGTTTTGTCTCTCTCTCTCTCAAAAGTAAACAAACATCTTTTAAAAAATGAAAAATAACCCCAATCCCTCAAAGATAAACACAGTAAACATTTTACCATATTTATGTTCTTCCAAATTTTTCTATACATGTATCTACATGTTGTTGCAATTTTAATTGGATTATACTACATATAGTTTTGCAACTTGGCTGTTTTTCACTTACCATTTTTCTTCAGCAACTTTCTATGCCACTACATGTCAGTTTTACCTTTTCACTGTTTATATAATGCAGGATTTGATTTTTGGATTTATAAAATGTATTTCATTGGATATTTGGAGCCTTATAACAAATGTTTGCTATTATAAGCTTTGCCTCAGAAATCTGTATCTTTGCTTGCTTTTGCAAGTACCTGTTTAAGAAAAATTTCTAGAAATGGCATCTCTAAATCCCAGAACACTGTTCTTCCTACTATAGCTCTGCCTTTCAAAGTCTCCTGCAAGTCTATTATAGAATGATTACTTAAAAACCTTTTAAAGAGTTATTTATTCCTGACATATGTATAATTGGGATTTATGTCTTAGAAGGTTTGCATTCAGCCTCTTTAAAAAAAATTTTTTTTAACATTTATTTATTTTTGAGAGACAAAGCATGAGCAGGGGAGGGACAGAGAGAAAGGGAGACACAGAATCCAAAACAGGCTCTAGGCTCTGAGCCGTCAGCATAGAGCCCAACGCGGGGCTGGAACCTGTGAACTGTGAGATCATGACCCGAGCGAAAGTCAGATGCTTAACCGACTGAGCCACTCAGGTGCCCCACTGCCAGCCTGTCTCTAGAACTAACTGGTAGGAACCAACCAAAACCATATGCTGTCTCTACCTGATGACCTGTAGGAGACAGGAAGAAAAGAGGAATCAGACATTTTTTGTGGATAGCTCTTTTGCTAACCTATAAAGTCCAAATATTCAAATTAATATGAGAATGTATACTCATACATTATAAGTTTTAAGATATTTAAAAGAAATACAATTTCCTTTTTTTCTCCGAAACATAGTTTATCCAACTACTGTCTTGGAAGCTTTTTAAAGCACAAGGAAAGAATAATGAATAGAGAAAAAGATGATTTATAATAAGCTGCTATTGTACAAACTTATATTTCTAAAATGTTAAGAATAACTATGCTTATCTTTTGGTTGTTCCTCCTGAAATTTATCATGATTATACTATGAATTTGCTGTAAGAGGAAGGATTTTATTGAATAAAAGTAAGTTCCAAAGAAGCCGCTTTACGACAAAGTGGTGTCAAAATGAGTGATGTATTCTGGTATAAACCAGAAAAACATAATTTCCATTTCACTCAGAATTGTGCGTGTCTTTTCAGGAAGATGCTTGTAATGAAGCTCATGAATTAAAGGAGAAACTCATTGCAAGAATAAAGGTAAGATTGCACAGTTATGCAAGTTCAAATAATGATAACGTCTAAATATAGGGAGGATTCTTTCTCTAGAAGTTGAGATTATGCCACATAGTCTTCTCTCTCTCTTTCCTTATCATTTTTTTCTGCCTTTCCTGGGCCTCTTCTTTGGGCCAGCAGGACGCCTCACAGGTCTGGTGTCCTCCCTGGATCTCACAGCTCTGTGCTTCCACGTCTCCTCCATTCAGAGCTTATCCTCCATGTTGACAAATTATGTATTCTTCAAGGCTCAGCTCAAATGTCATCTAGTCCCCCAGACCTCCCCTAAACTCCCTTACCAAAAAAACTGCCTCCATATCTGAACCTTTCCCACAAGATCTTAACCTGTCACTTGTTCAGAGATGCCTAATCGTCCCACCTCTAGAGTAGATGTCCCACCAACAAACCTCGGCTGCTCTATCTCATCACCTTATTTATTTTCTCTTTAGCGTGTATCCTAGTCTATAATGCCTTATCTAATTTAGTGGTTTATTGTTTATCTCCCAGCTCCTATAAACATGCATACGATTCCTTATCCATTTGGTTTACAAATACACATGTAATAGGATGCACATTCCTTATCTATTTTGTTAACCATAATATCCTAGAATAGTGTCTGGCAGGAGTCACTTAATATGTTTTGCATAGATGAACAAATTGAACAGATGAACTCAATACAAGGATAATTATCTTCCTACATGAATGACCCAATGGTTAAAGATTAGCGTGTGGGTTTCCTTTAATTTTCTACCATGATGCTACCTCATTTTGTGAGTGTGTAAGTCTCTTTCCATTAGGTGGGTGTGCACCTGCCCATGATCTCCTCATGAGACTCCTGTGTGATTGGCAGCGTGGGCTCCTGAGGTGTTCTGGAGGAAAAGCACTCTGCATCATCTACAATAAGACTAGCAGAACTCTAAAATCATTGTTTTAAATGATAGTTGATTGCTATTTTTTCCCAGAACTTTTACAAAAATATGACTCTGCTGAATACAAAGCTGGGGATATATCAAATGCAAGAAGGGAAAACAGACTCTCAGAGTCCTGAAGAAACAGGTATGGAAGAAAGAGAGTCTCTGCATCCTCAGGCTCCATCCCCCGCTTTAGCGGAGAACGCACCTTCCAGCATTACAATGTGGTAAGTCAGAGAAAGGGGCCTTTGGGGCTGGACAAAGGCCCCCAAATGTATGAACCATAGTACGATGAGTTGTTGCAAGGATTAACTAAAAATCTGTTTTAGCTTCATTTATAAATTATTTATTCTTGTTCTTTAAAAGTCTATTTGTTTATTGGAGTTGTAGTGTTTTTCATATTATTTTCAGACATGGAGCTATTGCATTAGATCTAAAGATACAGATATATATTTCTGTATTATTGCTTTAGGTAATATGTATATATACAGCTATGTATATATACATCTTAGGATGGTGTCTGCAAGGTATGATGCAGCCGCCTCCACCAAACGAACATAGCTGCTAGGCAGATTTGAAAACCTTTGTTCATTAGACAAGATGCTTCTCTCCTGTATGGTATTAAAGACATACCTACTAGCAAATTCTGACTCTTTGGATCCCTTTCTGAAGATGACACACCATCACGTATACCTGGAGCAGTACCCTCCTCTAAGAAAACTTATCTGATTCTTTATCCCCAGCTACCAATCCAAGTAGAATGTTCAGCAACCTCTCTTGTGAGTACACTATGCCTTGCACATAATCCTGACATAGAACCCACAGTATATTATGGCAATTACATTATTTTACTTTATTATTTTTAAATGTTTATTTATTTATTTTGAGAGAGAGTGAGAGAAAGAGAACATGAGTGTGAGACGGACAGAGAGAGAGAGAGAGAGAGATTGAGAGAGAGGGAGAGAGAGAGAATCCCAAGCAGGCTCCCTGCTGTCAGCACAGAGCCTGATGCAGGGCTCGATCTCACACTCTGAGATAATGACCTGAGCCAAAATCAAGAGTCAGATGCTTAACTGACTGTAACACCCAGTGCCACATGCAATTATATTATTTAAATCTGTCTCCTTCTGGGGCGCCTGGGTGGCTTAGTCGGTTAAGCGTCTGACTTTCGCTTGGGTCATGATCTTGCGGTTCGTGGGTTCGAGCCCCGCGTCAGGCTCTGTGCTGACAGCTCAGAGCCTGGAGCCTGTTTCAGTCTGTGACTCCCTCTCTCTCTGACCCTCCCCTGTTCACGCTGTCTCTCTCTCTCTCTCCTAGAAATAAATAAAACATTAAAAAAAAATCTGTCTCCTTCTAATAATCCATGAGCTGAAGCCAGGGATTTTAATCATTTTGAGACATGGAATATAAAACATCTTCACCATGCTTAACAGATATTAAACTGCTAAGTAAGTAAGTGAGGAGTGATGTCAATGAAAATAGCGGCATAAAGACCCCAGAAAATTTCCTCCTCCATAAAGTCAGTGAGAGAGCTTGAAAAAAAATAGAATCACCTTTTTCAGAACCATGAAAATTAAGGATTTAGTGTCCAGAATATATAAAGAACTTTTACAACTCAATAACAAAAAGAGAAACAGTCCAATATTCTAAATGAGCAAATGACTTGAATAGACATTTCTTCAAATAAGATACACAAATGGCCAATAAGCACATACAAAGATATTCAACACCATCGGTCATTAGAGAAAGGCAAATCAGAACCATGTGATACCACTTTATGTCTCTACAATAATGATAATTAAAAGAACAGGCAACAACAAGCATTGGAGAGGATATGGAGAAATTAGAACCCTCAGACATTGACAATGGGATTATAAAATGGTGCAGTCACTTTGGAAAACAATTTGGCTGTTTCTGAAAATGTTCAATGAAGAGCTATCATCTGACCCACTCCTAGGTATGCACCCAGAAGAACTGAAAATATATGTCTACATGAAAACCTGTACACGAATGTTCATAGCACCATTGTTCATAATAGCTAAAAAGTAGAAACAATGCAAATATGCATTAACTGATGAATAGGTAAACAAAATGTGCCATATCCGTTCAATGAAGTATCGTTCATCCACAAAGAAAGAACAAAGTACTAACACATGCTACAACACTAATGACCCTTGCAAACATTATGCTAAGTGAACGAAGTCAGACACAAAAGACCACATATTATATGATTCCATTCCTGTGAAATGTTCAACATAGGAAAATCCGTGTAGGCAGGAAGTAAATGAATAGTTGTCAGGCTTTAGATAAAGTAGAGGGAATAGGGAGTGGCTGTTCATGGGTACATTCTTTTTGGGGTGATGAAAACTTCCTGGAATTAGAGCATGGTGATGGTTGTACAACCCTGTGAATAAACTAAAAGCCACTTTCAAGGGTAAATTTTATGGCATGCAAATTATATCTCAAAGAAACAGAAAAAAGTAAACATCTTTTTATCATCACTTGCCTACATTAAATGGGCAGATTACAGTTACATTGAGTTGCCATCTTTCATCACATCATTACATTCTAGTTAAGATTGCCTAACACTTTGACTAATTTCTTGTCTACGAATTGGAAACATACTGGTTCCATTGAAGCATATTTATACATCATATTTTTGAGGAGGTTTATGTATCAATTTTGCTATTTTTAGGCTCAGAGGGGACCTCTCCCTGGCATCCTCAGTTCCCTTATAGACTTTCCACTAACAATGTGAACATTTTTGAAAAGAATAAAGGTTTTATGCATGGCAAGTCTTGAAAAATAAAAAATATAAATGAATAGATAAACAGCATTAAAAAGTCAAAAGAATATTTTTATTCTTTAAAGAATGTAAATTCAAAATGAATAAAATATTTAACGACCCTAATATTTGGTTCTATACAGGCTATATGAAAAAAAGGATCTTGAATTAGTAGCTATGATTAGTTCAGAAAAATGTCTGAACTTTTAAAAATTTCACATTAATAAAATTAATAAAAATAAACATTACACATGTTCTTTTAATTGTTTAATAATAGAAAATCTGAAAAATATTTTGTTATAAAATGAACTATTGGGACCTCACCAAGATAAAAAGCTTCTGCCTTGCAAAGGAAACAATCAACAAAACTAAAAGGCAACTGGATGGAGAGGGAAAAGATAGTTGCAAATGCCATATCAGATAAAGGGCTCGTATCCAAAATCAATAAAGAACTCACCAAACTCCACATCCAAAAACAAGTAATGGGAAGAAGACATGAATAGACACTTTTCCAAAGAAGACATCCAGATGGCCAACAGACTCATGAAACAATGTTCAACATCATTCATCAGAGAAATACAAATCAAAGCCACACTGAGATACTACCTCACGCCGACCAGAGTGGCTAAAATGAACAACTCAGGAAACAACAGATGCTGGCGAGGATGTGGAGAAATGGAAACCTCTTCCACTGCTGGTGGGAATGCAAACTGGTGTGGCCGCTCTGGAAATCAGTGGGAGGTTCCTCAAAAAATTAACACTAGAACTACCCTATGAGCCAGCAATAACACTGCTAGGAATTTACCCAAGGGATACAGAAGTGCTGATGCACAGGGGCACATGTACCCCAATGTTCATAGCAGCACTTTCAACAATAGCCAAATTATGGAAAGAGCCCAAATGTCCATCAAATGATGAATGGATAATGAAGATGTGGTTTATATATACAATGGAATACTACTTGGCAACAAGAAGGAATGAAATCTGGCCATTTGCAGCAATGTGGATGGAACTGGAGGGTATTATGCTAAGTGAATAAGTCAGTCAGAGAACGACAGATATCACATGTTTTCACTCATATGTGGATCTTGAGAAACTTAACAGAAGACCATGGGGGAGGGGAAGGGGCAAAAAGTTACAAATAGAGAGGGAGGGAGGCAAACCACAAGATACTCTTAAATACAGAGAATAAACTGAGGGTGGATGGGGGGTGGGGGAGAGGTGAAAGTGGGTGATGGGCATTGAGGAGGGGCACTTGTTGGGATGAGCACTGGGTGTTGTATGGAAACCAATTTGACAATAAATTATATTTTTAAAAAAGAAGGAACTCAAGTATTAGACTACTGTGTGATTAAGAAATAAAGTTTTGTTGTGTTAAGCCACTTAAAAAATATTTTGTTTTATTGACTTGTAAATAAAAATCAAACCATTTTGTAGTGTTAAGAAATAAATCTGAACCTAACCCCACCTGGAGTGTTCACTTAAGGAAAGAAAAAATTGGAGAACACACTCTAAACCAATAAGAAAGAATGAAATCTGGCCATGTGTAGCAACCTGGATGGAACTTGAGGGTGTTACGCTGAGCGAAATAAGTCAGGCAGAGAAGGACAGCTACCATATGTTTGCACTTATAAGTGGATCCGGAGAAACTTAATGGAGGACCATGGGGGGAGGAGAAGGGGAAAAATAGTGGGGGAGAAAGAGGGAGACAAACCATGAGAGACTCTTGAGTACTGAGAACAAACTGAGGGCAGATGGGGGAGAGGGGAAGGGGGTGATGGGCATGGAGGAGAGCACTTGTTGCAATGAGCACTGGGTGTTATATGGAAACCAACTTGACAATAAACTATGAAAGAAAAAAAATTTTTTTAATTTTTTAAAAAATTTCCTTCTAGAGAAAAAAATAACAAACAAAATAAAACAAAACAAACAAAAACTAAGAAAGAAAGAAATAGAAAGAGAAACAAAGAAAGAAGGGAAGGAAGGAAGGAAGGAAGGAAGGAAGGAAGGAAGGAAGGAAGGAAAAGGAAGGAAAAAAGAAACAAAACTTAGCTGATTATAGGGGCATCTAGGTGGCTCAGTCAGCTGTGCATGCAGCTCTTGATTTCGACCCAGCTCATGATTTGAGGGTTATGAGATTAAGTCCCGCATCAGGCTCTGTGATGTGCAGGGAGCCTGCTTAAGATTCTCCCTCTCCCCCTCTACCGCTCGTGCTTGCTCCCTAAAAAAACTTAGCTGTTTATAGTAGGATGCTGTGATTATAACTTTTTCGTTTCTCTGTTTTTCATATTATCTGTGATTTTAAAAAATGATTTCTCTTTTAAAAAATAATGTTAGGGGTGCCTGGGTGGCTCAGTCGTTTAGGTGTCTCCACTTCAGATCAGGTCATGATTACACAGTTCCTGAGTTCGAGCCCCACATTGGGCTCTGAGCTGACAGTTCAGAGCCTGGAGCCTGCTTTGGATTCTGTGTCTCCCTCTCTCTCTGTTCCTCCTCTGCTTGCACTCTGTCTCTCTCACAAATAAATAAACATAAAAAAGTAAAAAAAAAAAAATAATGTTAGGGGTGCCTGGGTGACTCAATTAGTTTAGCCTCCTACTTCAGCTCAGGTCATAATCTCACCATTTGTGAGTTCAAGCCCTGCATCAGTCTTTCTGCTGTCAGTGCAGAGCCTGCTTGGGAAACTGTCCCCTCCTCTCTCTCTTCCTCCCAAACTGGTCCTCTCTCTGTCTCTCTCCCTGTCTCTCTCTGTCTCTGTCTCTCTCTCAAAAATAATCATTAAAAAATAATGTTAAAATGTGTTTCTTTGAAAATGTACCAGTTTGGTCCTTTCAAAGATGATTGGTTTTGGAGTTTAGGAAGAACGGTGTTTACTTACTAGCTGTGTTTTTGTAGTGAGTCGTTTTTCTTTTGCTAAGAAAGAATACATCTAGACTTAGCACTTCTTGAGGGCAGGGCATCTCTGCTTCATCTTAGCAGCCTCTTCTGACTAGAGTACTCTTAAAAGCATTGGCTCCTTAATAAATGTGTGAAACAGAAGCAATTATTTGTGTAACTACCAAAAGACAGCCAGTGGCAATAATGCCAAGCACCTGGCTCAGGTGTGCAAAATCCACTGAATTGGAGCACAAACTAGATCCGTAGCTGGCTTTAACTGCGCTTTCGATTTTCTCTTCTGAAATATATTGTTGATGGTAATTATCTCCAGGTAACTGGATTATCTGGGACATTCCTTTCTTTCTTTCTTTGTGTTTTTCTGGATCTTCCAGATCTTCTGCCCTGATCATGTATTGCATGTATAATTGGAAAATGATAATGCAAGGATTTAAAAGCAAATAAAATCCACTGTAGGTACAGCCTCGAAGTAGGAGTCCTTAAAGATGAGAAAGTTTCTATTGCTTTAAAAAGGGTAATCAGGTGCCAGGACAAAACGAGTGATAGAGCTGGATTCCATTTATCACATTGTAGTTTACATCACCAGGGAAATCTACCTGCCTGTCCTTTTATTCCCCCCAAATCGGCATCATTTACCTCACAAGTGAGGTCTTTACCTCAATAATCTGCTAGTGTGTGAGAAGAACATTTTTAAGAAAGAGCCTCATAATATCCAGGGTTTCATTGTTTCGTGGCCATAGAACCTTAGAATTTCAGCTCTAGTCCTAGAATGGACCTAAGTGCTCATCTATTCTAAGCTCCTTCTTTGGCGGATATTAACTGAGGTCAAGAGAAGTTCAGTTACTTCCTTGCAGTCATAGAACCACCTGGGTGGAGGAACCAGGAATCACATCAGTGTGGTTTTCTGTGCAACGTTCTTAACACAGATGCTTTCTTTTCTTGTAGGAAACGTGCACTGAGGATTTTCATCACGTTTTATGTCCTCACCTTCACTGGACTTTCATGTTATATACTATTTTTTGATGCTACGTTTCTCTTTGAAAGCCTGCTCCCCACAATGCTTGGGCGCTGCAGAATGTGGGAACTACGGGAGGTCATCGCGCC
This sequence comes from Hyaena hyaena, assembly GCF_003009895.1. Lineage (NCBI taxonomy): Eukaryota > Metazoa > Chordata > Mammalia > Carnivora > Hyaenidae > Hyaena > Hyaena hyaena. Next base: position 856,313 of record NW_024080814.1, on the reverse strand, counting down.
TTTCTTGAACTTGGAAGTGGAAGACTTGTTACCCTCCTAAAGATATAGAAGTTACTGTTACCCTACTGACGTTCTCCTTAATAAAATTCTGGCTGTTCTTGTATTATGGTGGTTGATGTATTTTTCAAAAAATACTATTGCGTGTTCAGCAAAGGATATTATAGTTATATGGAAATTGGTTGCTCACAGACAGAAAAAATGAAAACAGTTTATCTTTACCTTATGACTCAACAATTACTTCTTGAATCATTCCACAGGTTGTTTAAACATTGACTTCAAGCTACTAGCCTCTCTGGCCCTGAGAGCATGGAGACTATCAAGTATTACCTTCCTTGGTATGCCCTCATTTTGACCTCTGATTCCTCAAAAAGGAAAGCTCAGAATTCCTCTTCATCCTTATCAGTTTTACCTCATACACCCAGATCTGTCTACCAACTGGTCTGAGTAGTCCCTTTATTTGTAAATTTGTAAATAAATCTGTGACTTTAAAAAAAAATCTGACATTCTCTAAGAATGAGAATTTTGTGGGGTGCCTGGGTGGCTTAGTCGGTTCAGTGTCTGACTCTTGATCTCAGCTCTGGTCTTGATCTCAAGGTCATGAGTTCAAGTCCTGCATTAGGCTCCACACTGGGTGTGAAGCCTATGTAAAAAATAAAATAGAATGAGAATTTTCGGAAGAATTACACAAAGAAGACAAATGATTTGAAACTTCATTTTGTGAACCAGCCTATATATTTTCTGCTTAGGTTTGTGAGAGTTGGTTCAAAGGAATCCTAATGGATACTGAAGCATTTTTATCCCTGATTGTGTAAGTAATGGGGAAATAGTAAACTTTATCTGCAATATAGAAAATAGTTATAATTGGGGGCACCTGGGTGGCTTAGTCAGTTGAGCATCCAACTTCGGCTCAGGTCATGATATCATGGTTCGTGGGTTCGAGCCCCTCATCGGGCTGTGCTGACAGCTAGCTTAGAGCCCGGAGCCTGTTTCGGATTCTGTGTCTCCCTCTCTCTCTGACCTTTCCCTGCTCACGCTATCTCTATCACTCTCTCTCTCTCTCAGAAATAATTAAAATGTTAAAACATTTTTAATAAAAAAAGAAAATTGTTATAATTGAACTGTGCAACATTAATAGAACCATAAAAAATACATTGGGTTTAGGAGAACAGGAGTGTGGGGATGGGTTAAAAGGCCATTCAGTGGTTCAGGTGAGCTAAGGAGGGGGAGATAAGGATGCAAAGGAGATGCAGGGTGAAGTGGATATTGTAAGGTTGGTGTAAATATTCGGTTGTGCAATGGACATGGGGTTGGAAGGGTGGTGATAGGGAATGTGGTCCCCATTCTTCTCACATTTGAATGGATCTTGAAGGATGGATAATATTTTCATGCCAGAGAGGAAGAAAAGGCATCTCAGAGAAAAGAAAGATCTGAGTAAAACTCAGAAGCCATGAATATAAGGCAGAGTCAGGAAACTTGCTGGAGCATATTACTCAACATGCCAGTTTATATAGTCCTTTCAAAAAGCACTGCCTCACTCATTTTTGTGGTCTCTGGAACAGTGATTCCCAGATAATTGGCCCATTAACTGAATGCATCAGAATCACTTGGGGAGCCTTACATATTAAACATTTTCATTTCCACCTCCAGAAAGTTAAACTCACTAGAGCTAGTGTGAAGCTCAGGTACTTTATTTTTAAAAATCTCCCCAGGTAAACATAATACAAAGCCAAATTTGGGAACCATGCACATAATAGATACTCAATAAATATCCACTGAAATAAACTAAATGTTGTGTTTTTCTCTTTGTGGCCTCCCTATCACCTCATCAAATGCTACATTTAATATTTCTTCAATAATCTCCATCATAGCCATTTTCCTAATGATACCTTCAACTCCTTTGCTATCTTTTTGCTTTAACATTCTAGAAATCACCACGTCTTCCCAATTCTAAAGGAATTTTTCTCAAACAGCCCTATTCTTTACATTTATAATGTTTCTATTCTGATAGGCCTTACTTATTATACAAATGGATTACTGCTAGCGAAAGCCAGCCTGTTATTTCCTCTTCCACGGACTATTATAGGCACAATGTTAGAAAAGAATAGACTCTAGATGCCAGTTTCATCCTGATATTCTACAATCAGCAAAGTCCATCAGTCTCTAGAAACGTGAAATGTACCTGTGAGTGGTTTTCAGGCTGTGATACTGAACAGAATTCCACAAAGAGACATTCAGTTATACATTCGTTTGAGTGTCACTTCTAGAAATTGACTCTTTAGACCTAGGATGAATCTCTAATATCTTCCATTTTAATCAATTCCCTAACAAGTCTTAGGACTCAAAGCTTAAGAATCACCATATCAGGCTACAGGCAAAAGCTACTTGGGATTCCAACTTGGCTGAGATCCCAAACAATGTTAATCAAGAGGGGACTCCCTTTTTTGGGGAGGGAGAAGGTAGGGGTATGGATGAGGGGATTTCCAGGACAAAGAGTAACGGGAAAAATCCAAAAGCTCAGGGAACAATGAGTAATATATTCAAAAGGTCTTGTGATAGTGAGAGAATATGCTAAGTGACAGATTTTTTTTTTTTTAAGTCACAGATTTATTTACAAATAAAGGGACTACTCAGACCAATTGGTAGACAGATCTGGGTGTATGTTTTTTGATAATCTTCAGGAAAATTCCCGTTGCTGAATACAGTATCCGCTGATTTGTTTGTAAAACCAAAAAAAAAAAAAAAAAAAAAATTGAGATAAACGATCTCAAGGGAAGCTAAAAGTCCTGCGATGATCATAGCAGTCTAGCGAAGAAAATAAGGAAGGGAACCAGATTCTTTGAAAGAATAAATTAATATTTTACTGATTTCTAAGATATACTTTATTACTATTTAAATTANCTACTCAGACCAATTGGTAGACAGATCTGGGTGTATGTTTTTTGATAATCTTCAGGAAAATTCCCGTTGCTGAATACAGTATCCGCTGATTTGTTTAAAAAAAAAAAAAAAAAAAAAAAAAAAGCATTGAGTTTAACGAGCTCAAGGGAAGCTAAAAGTCCTGCGATGATCATATAATACTAGCGAAGAAAATAAGGAAGGGAACCAGATTCTTTGAAAGAATAAATTAATATTTTACTGATTTCTAAGATATACTTTATTACTATTTAAATTATTTTTAATGTTTTATTTATTTCTAGGAGAGAGAGAGAGAGAGAGAGAGACAGCACGAGCAGGGGAGGGTCAGAGAGAGAGGGAGTCACAGACTGAGGCAGGCTCCAGGCTCTGAGCTGGCAGTCAGCACAGAGCCCGACGCGGGGCTCGAACCCACGAACCGCGAGATCATGACCTAAGTGCAAGTCGGACGCTTAACCGACTAAGCCACCCAGGCGCCCCAACTTTATTACTATTTAAACTAAAGTGGAATAATTTTCAGTAGGGGATGAATAGCCTTAAAGTGGGAGTGATAGTATTTTCATATCAATTTATTTTCAATCTGTCAACATCTAAGCTGGAAAGCTGGGTGTCACAATGTTCTACTCTACTGAGAGAGGAAAACATTGAGAAAGTACCATAGTATTAAGATGATATAAATGGCTATATGTGGCAATTCTGTTAACTGCTTTGGGTGGTTGGGTTTTATTTCAGATCTTTTAAATGCCACATTCAGTTGAGTCAACCACTATGTTCACAATCACTTACTAAAAACATCAGAATCATTTCACAAATATGATCTTGGTTTTGGATTAGGAGGACAGAAAAGAAACGGTCACTGACCTCCATTGGTCATTTTTTTCAAGTGAAGACAGCTATACTGTAGTGAAAGGAGCTTTAAATGTGGATCGAAAGTTATGTTAGAGTCAGGATCTGCTGTCAACCGTGTGTTTGGTAGGGTCACCTAATCTCCACCCTCCCCCTGCCCTGAAGGGGATCCAGGCACTTGCTCCCCAGCTGCCCAGAGTGTTGGCTGCTGAGGGTTCATAGATAGGGTCTCCCCTTGGACTTGTCTTGGATCAAAGAGATCTCCTTCGCCTAAAGCTCCTCTCTTCTCCCAAGGGTGGGCTACATCCAACAACTGATCCAGGCCAGAGTACATTTCTGAAGGGCCATCCTGACTCAGAGCTCCCCATGAGATCCATTAAAGCTCTAGTGCAACCGCTTGTCATAGTTCAGGTTCTCTCTCTGCCCCATGTTGTTCCCATCTTTCCTTTCAGAGGGGATGATCTAGAGAGTATTCCTCAATAAACCTACACTCAAGTCTGAATTTCAAAGTCCATTTCCCAGGGAACTTGACCTAACACCCCAGTAGAAATAAATGAAGATCAACCAAATGAGAACAAGCAAAGGCTAGTTTTTTCAAACTTGCTATAGGAAGGAAGCCAGCCACCTTCACTTGTCTCTTAATAGAAATTCAAGAAAGGCACGGGCGTTGGAAAGCTTTACAGCGAAAAAAGAGGAAGGCTTTGCGTAAGTGGCTATTGGTATGAGGAAGATGTAGCTGGGCTAACTAGAAGCAGGGGCATCCTGCATATTAGGGTTGCATATTTGTTTTTTTCTGGTTGGTCCTGAGCTGTCGGTTATTAGTCACATCTTTGTTTACACATGTATAATTAATGGAATAATACGTGCCTCCTGAGATAGTTGAATTAAAGGACTTGATGTTTAATAGGTTGTAGGATATTGTTTTTATTAATACTGTGGACAATATTTTTAAACACGTGAGATTACTTAGTTAAGAACTTTGGGTCTGACCTAAAAATGAAGAAATGAATTTGAATATACTTCCTGCTGGACTATTTCTTGAAATGAAAGTGACTGAACCGCAATTTTGACTTTTTTTTCTCATGTTTCACTTGAGGTCTGATAGGAAATCTTTTGGTTCTCCTTAAAACACATGCAGAATTTAGCACTCCTCACCACCTCTCTGATACCAACTACCTTGAGTGTCACCATTATTGCAAGAAATTCCCAGTTGTCTCTCTGATTCTTCCTAATTCCACCCTTGCTCAGCAGTCAGAGTGATACCGTTTTTAATGTAAGTCAAATGACATCACCCCTCTGCTCCAAAATCCTTCAATGGCCCCCTATTTTAGAGTAAAACCAAAATCCTTACAATGACCTTCAACCGCCTGTACTTAGACCTCCATTAGCTCTCACGTCACCCTGTTCTATTTGCCCCCTTGATCACAGCACTCCCGTTTCACCCATCATCCAGTTATCGCTGGAGCACATTGGGCACACTCTTGCCTCAAGCCCTCTTCCCTGGCTGGTCCCCTTGCCTGTCAGCCTCTTCTCTGAATATTCACGTGGCTCACTTCCACATTGCCTTCAAATCTTAGCTCCAATGTCATCTTCTTGGCTATCATAAAAAAAGGCAGATAATAATAAGGGTTAGTGAGGACATGCAGAAATTGAAAATCTGATATACTGCTAATGGCAATGTAAAATGAAATAGCCTCTTAGAAAAATGGTTCCTCGAAAAGTGAATGTACAGTTAACCATATGACTCAGTAATTTCCCTCTGGTGTATAGCCAAAAGAAATAAAAACATAAGTCTACACACAAACTTGTACATGCATGTTCCTAGCAGCATTTCACAATAGCTAAAAACTAGAAACAATCCAAATATCCATCAACTGATTAATAAACAAAAATGATATATCCAAACAATGGAGTATTTATTCAACTGCAAAAACAGAATGAGGTATTGAATCATGCCACAACATGGATGACCCTTGAAAACTTGATGCTAAGTGAAGGAAGCCAGACACAAATGGTTACATATTGTATGATTCCATTTACATGAAATGTTCAGAATAGGCAAATTCACAGAGACAAAGTGGATTTATGGCTGGGGGTGGGTGGGGAGGGAGTGACTAATAATGAGTACAGCATTTCTTTCTAGAGTGATGAAACACTCTGGAATCCGATAGTGGTGATGGTTGTACAACCTTGTGAATATACTAAAGATTACTGAATTTCTATATTGTAAAATTGAATTTTATGGTATGTGAATTGTATCTCAATTTTTAAAATATTTATGTTTTATCATACCATCATGTTTCATATTGTAATCTTCATCCCCACTCCATCCTTCTCAATTGCTCTTCTCTGCTCTATTTATTTTGCTGTGACTTTTAACATATTTATACACAGATATATATAATTTATTCATTTATTAAGCCTATTGTTCATCCGTCTCTTCCTGTTGAAATTTAAACTCCACAAGAGCAAGACTAGATGAGGACTATATACATAATGTCAGAAAATATGTCCATTTGAAAGTGTGGACGCTAGCATCATAATTACTAAGAAAGATGATTTTGCTCTGAAAGCTAAAGGGCTGAAGGGTGAAAGAGCCAAAGTCTAAAAGTCTACAAAGATCAGGTAATCACGAAGGAGAAAAATCTGTTTTTTCATGACTGTTTGCACCTGAATAAAGGTTTAGAGGAAAAAGAGAAAAACCATGCTTCACGTATGGCAAATGAGTTCTCCAAGTTATGATGACGGAATTCATTCACACAGACTATGGAATCACCTAGGCTAGAGAGGAGAGAACAAACTTGTAGGAACAAATGTGATAAGGTGTCCAGGACTTATTGGATCCCAAGGAAGCAGAATTAAATTCACTGGCAGGGGCCGTCTAGGTGGCTCAGTCAGTTAAGAAGCTAACTCTTGATTTCAGCTCAGGTCATGACCTTACAGTTCACAAGTTCAAGCCCCACATCGGGCTCTGTGCTGACAGCATGGAGTCTGCTTTGGATTCTCTCTCTCTCTCTCTCTCTCTGCCCCTCCCCTGTTCATTCTTTCTCTCACTCTCTCAAAATAGATCAATAAATAACATCAAAAAATACTTTCACTTAAAAAAAATTCACTGGCAGGTGGAACTGAGCCCAAGATTAAACTGCTCACCTTGGATTAGAAGTAGATAAGATAGTATCTTTAAATTAAATTAAAGGCCCCCATGCCTGTGGTCAAGCAGAACTGGAGAAGGGTAGAGATTTTTCACAGCACATTTAGGTTGGAATGAGGAATGATGTGTGTGGGGATGGGTGGGGATGAGGGAGGTAGCGCCTTTGTCATTAGAGGGCCTGCTAGTCACCTCAGAGGTTAGCTTCAATTTTGGCACAACTTCATGAAGTCTGAGACCATCTTAATTTTTAACTGTTTTAAATTTCAGTTTTTGAATCTCTTTTTCTACGTGTATTTGAGGAGGCTCATTAATATTCAATATCATAGAATAGTTACTGACCAAGTGACATATCACTTTTGTTTGACTGCTTGGGATGATGTGTTTTTCCTCTCTTCTCAATTTAAAATTAACCGATTTTATTGATATGATCTCCAGGTGGTGTAGCTTAACAAAGAAAGCAAAGTTCAGAATAATGTAGCAATGCTTCTCAAGCTCTCATTCCTCACTTTCCCTTCTTGCTTTCGAGATACAGTACTCCTTCCCTGTAGGATTCTGAGTCAGATCCTGATTAACCTAAGCCAATCATAGTGGCCCTCATCCCTTTGTTAATGATTGGCTTCGATATAAACATGTGATTAAATTCTGACCAATGATACTTGAAGGTATAACTTCTGGAGGAGGGGAAGTTTCTGAGCAAAGTTTCCTTTATCCTAAAAAGAGATACTAGAAAGAAAAATCTCTTATTTTACTTTTGGATGTTACTGTGCACAGATTTGATACTTGAAATTCCTGAGGTCATCTTGTAGCCATGAAGGGAATGTACAATCTAGTTTAGGCTTACAACCATTAGGGGAAGGCTGATAGATACCATAAGAGATAAAAATAGCCTGAATGCTCAATGGCATCAGTGAACCACTAACAACCTAATCTACAGTCCTATTGTATATATCTTCTTAGTGTTTCAGACTCAGATTTAGATCTGAGGAGGGGACCTGAGAAGGTGGAGGCAGAGATGGATGAGATAATTACTTTTCAAAATCCAGTTTGATTTAAATACACACACACACACACACACACACACACACACACACAGTGGGGGATTTTTATTTTCTTTAGTAAGAGGACCCAGACAAATTGTAATTTATGGCTAGCTGCTATCTTGGAATTAAATGATAGCAAAGAAAAGTTTTACTAAGTGTAGCATCAAGTACATAATTAAATGCATTTGAGTGATACTTGGGCTAGACAGAAGATGAGCCTTACCCATGTTTGAATTAAGGGAGTTCTTTTAGTGTTTTACCAAATGCCTGTTATTTATGTGGTTATTTTCCTTTCCTGAATAATAGCAAGTACTAATGTCTGTTGTGACATTTGAGTTTACCAAATGAAGAGCGCTGGCTAATAAGCAGTCTCAGACATGGCCAAGTGTCCTCCTGTACTCGTACTTGATGAGATCCAGGCCTTTCCAAAATAATACCACATGTGATACTCTGTCCGCACTGCACAGTTAATGTTCTTATGTGTGGATGTCGGAATAATTTGTTTCTTACTTTCTTATTTTTCTTCTTCAAAATTTGGCCAGTGAAGCATAAGGGAGAAAGAGAAAAATCTTTCACAGCAGACTGGTTGAGTAAAAAGCCTCTGAGTTTTGTTATTTTTAATGGCCAATCTCCTTCCAAAAGTGAATGGTGTTTTCTTTGCATTAGGCAAAGTGAATTCTTAACTCTCAGATCAAGGTAATCCCTCCAGGGAAGAATATGGCTGATTTGAGGGGAGAATAGTTCTGGGGCTCCTAAGACCTTCCCAGCCTCTCACACTCAAACTGTCTTGTGCTTATGTGAAAGGTGCTGAGGAAAAGAGAGTAGGGAGTACTTAAAAATTTTTTTTAACTCCAGTTAGTTAAGATATAGTGTAATAATGATTTCAGCAATAGAATTTAGTGATTCATCACTTACATATAACACCCAGTGCTCATCCGAAGTGCCCTCCTTTTTTTTTTTTTTAATTTTTTTTTTTAATGTTTTATTCATTTCTAGGAGAGAGAGAGAGAGAGACAGCGTGAGCAGGGGAGGGTCAGAGAGAGAGGGAGTCACAGACTGAAACAGGCTCCAGGCTCTGAGCTGGCAGTCAGCACAGAGCCCGACGCGGGGCTCGAACCCACGAACCGCGAGATCACGACCTAAGCGAAAGTCGGTCGCTTAACCGACTAAGCCACCCAGGCGCCCCCCGAAGTGCCCTCCTTAATGACCACCCATTTAGTCCATCCCTCCACCCCACATCCCCTCCAGCAACCCTCAGTTTGTTCTCTGTATTTAAGAGTCATGGCTTGTCTCACTCCTTGTTTTTATATTATTTCTTCCTTCCCTTTACCTACGTTCATCTGTTTTATTTCTTAAATTTCACATGAGTGAAATCATATGATATTTGTCTTTCTCTGACTTATTTCGCTTAGCATAATACACTCTAGTTCCGTCCATGTTGTTGCAAATGACAAGATTTCATTCTTTCTTTTTGATCGCCAAGTAATATTCCTGTGTGTGTGTGTGTATGTGTGTGTGTGTGTGTGTGTGTATCTCACATCTTCTTTATCCATTCATCAGCTAATGAACATTTGGGCTCTTTCTATAATTTGGCTATTGTTGATAGTGCTGCTATAAACATTTGGGTGTATGTGCTCTTTTGAGTCAGCATTTTTGTATCCTTTGGATAAATACCTAGTAGTGCAATTTCTGAGTCATAGGGTAGTTCTATTTTTAATTTTTTGGGGAACCTCCATACTATTTTCTAAAGTGGGTGCACCAGCTTGCATTCCCAACAATAGTGCAAAAGTGTTCCCCTTTCTCCACACTCTCACCAACATCTGTTGCCTGTGTTGTTAATTTAGTCATTCTGACAGGTGTGAGCTGGTATCTCATTGTGGTTTTGATTTGTATTTCCCTGATGATGTGTGATGCTAAGCATCTTTTCATATGTCTGTTAGCCATCTGGATGTCTTCTTTGGAAAAGTTTCTATTTAAGTCTTCTGTCCATTTCTTCACTTGATTATTTGATTTTTGGGTGTTGAGTTTGATAAGTTCTTTATAGATTTTGGATACTAAACCTTTATCTGATATGTCATTTGCAAATATCTTCTCTTATTCCTTCTGGTTTTGCTGACTGTTTCTTCCTTCACTGTGCAGAAGCTTTTTATCTTGATGAAGTAATGAGTGCTTTGTGACTGCAAGACTATGAACACATCAACCTAACTTCTTTTGCTGGCTTTGCAGAAAAGACTACAATCAACTTTAGGGCAGATTATTGTTGGCAAAATCCTATCCTCTAGCACAAGAAGAACACAACTGTGAATAATAATAGTAACAATCGTTGTTATTGACTAATAATTTAATCATACACATACAATAATAAAAAATGATCATGTCATTATCAAATGATTACTATGTGTCATACATCATGTTAAACCCTTCATATACATTTTATTATTTGATCCTCATAGTTCATTGATAAGCCAGGTAATGTTGTTATGCCCATTCTTATGCATGAGGTAACTGAGGCACAGAGAGAAGTTGCTTGTCCATAGTCCCACTGTGAATGGTAGAGTCAAGATTTGAATCTAGATCTGTCTGGATGCAGCAGCCTTTTCATGTGACACACAGCCTCCCAAAACTGGGTTGTAAATTCTGTGACAGCAGAAACAATGCCATGCTAAGCCCTGTACACTTAGCATCTACAACATTATTTAGATGATAGCAAATGTTGGGACGCGTGGGTGGCTCAGTTGGTCAGGCATCTGGCTCTTGGTTTCAGCTCGGGTCATGATCTCACGGTTTGTGAGTTCGAGCCCCACATTGGGCTCTGCGCTGACAGCATGGATAGAAACATATAGGAATAGTCATACTACGTCTACAAAGTGTCAGTATGCTCCCTGGAATTCTCTCTCTCCCAGTCTCTGCTCCACCTCTGCTTTCTCTGTCTCTCAAAACAAATAAACAAAATTTGAAAAGAGGATGGCAAGTGTTTGGTAAATATTTATTAGCGAATCAATGAACTAACATGTATTAAGTGTCCGTATAGCCTCTAGAGTGCAGTAACTTTCAGATTCACCTGCCACGTTGCTCTCCTCTGGCTTCATCTCTGCCACTGGTCACTACTCCCAGAAGTCACATTGATGCAAAGGTCATTGGCATAGGATTGGAATGCCCAATGGCCCACTTTTCACCCAGCTTGAGCTACAACGTTTTCTGCTTCCTCCACTTTGTCTACTCTCCAAATTGAATCCCCCTCTGGAAGCCAAAGTCTAAATCCCATTACTTTTTCTAGTACTCAGAGGTACACCAGAGATTAAGGTTGTCCCCTCTGCCCCCCTTTCCCAATTTCTGGGCATGACGCCCACCTGGCCTGCCCCAATCTAGAAACTTGTATTTCCTTTAGCTTCTGGCTAGTGACCTCATCACATGCTCAAAACTCAGATTTGGTCCCATGACTTTTTTTTCCGTTTGGAAGAGCTTTTGCTACATGTGACTGATGAGTGACCAGAGCAAATGGTCACATTATCTTGTATAAAAATAGAGGTTTAGCAGTTGGGACATTTCTGTGTCTATAAAAGAACACCTAACTAATATTGATTTAAAGAATAAGGGCATGAGGTTCCTGGGTGGCTCAGTCAGTTAGGCATCTGACTTGATTTCAGCTCAGGTCATGATTTCATGGTTCATGAGTTTGAGTCCCCTGCTGGGCTCTGTGCTGGCAGCACAGAGCCTGCCTGGGGTTCTCTCTCTCCCTCTCTCTCTCTCTCTCTCTCTCTCTCTTTCTCTGCCCGTCCCCTGCTTGTGCTCTCCTACCACCCCCCACCAAAGTAAATAAATAAACATTTTTAAAAAAGAATAAGGACATTTATTACATCACATGGCAAAATGTCTGCAGCTATGGTGGTTCCAGGGTCAGTTAATTAAGCGGCTCAACGACGGCCATGCTCTGAATTACCTTCCCTTCCATTCCCTTGGTTTTCCCTTCATGGTCCCAAATGGACCTTCACTGTGCAGAAGCTTGATAAGATCCATATTGTTGTTATGCCCGTTCTTGTACATGAGGTATAGAGAGGATAAGTTGTTTGTCCATAGCCCCACTATGAATGGTAGAGTGAAGATTTGAATCTAGATCTGTCTGGATGCAGCAGCCTTTTCACATGACACACAGCCTCCCAAAACTGGGTTGTAAATTCTATGACAGCAGGAGCAATGCCATGGTAAGCCCTGTGCATTTAGCATCTAGAACATTACTTGCTAGATAGCAAGGGGCTACTGCTACACCAATGTCTCCGCATGATACAACATGTCAGAAAATAAAAGAACAAGGACACGTCTTTCCTAGAAGCTCCCAGCAGACTTCTTGGGTACGGTAGATTACAGGCCACCCAAACCAATTAATGGCCCTGATCTGCCACCCTTCCTTTCCCCTGTACTGTGAGTTTAAGCACAATGAACCCTTTTCCTGTCCAGCTGTCAAGACATAATAGAGAGAAATCAGGTATGCACAAAAGGTTAACAGTCATCTCTGGGTGGTGAGATTTTTCTTTAGAAAATGTTAGGCAGGGGGCGCCTGGGTGGCTTAGTCGGTTAAGCATCTGACTTTCGCTTAGGTCATGATCTCGCGATTCATGGCTTTGAGCCCCGTGTCGGGCTCTGTGCTGACTGCCAGCTCAGAGCCTAGAGCCTGTTTCGGAGTCTGTGACTCCCTCTTTCTCTGACCCTCCCCTGCTCACGCTGTCTCTCTCTCTCTCTCTCCTAGAAATAAATAAAACATTAAAAAAAAAAGAAAATGTTAGGCAGTGTACATATACTACTTTAAAAAATACTTTATTTCAAAATAATTTCAAACTTCTAGAATATTTGCAAGAAAAAATGAGGAACTTCCATCTATCCTTTGCCCAGATCCATTAATATTTGATATGTTGCCACACTTGTTTTACTAATTTCTCTTTCTATTATTTTTGGAACCATTTGAAAGTCTGCATATATCATTCCCTTTACTTCATAATATTTGAATGCGTATATCGTAAGAACAAGAATATTCTTTCACAGACCAACAATATAGTTTTAAAATTTAAGAAGCTTACACTGATACATTCCTTTAATCAACTACCCATGTTTTAATTTTGTCAATTGTCCCAATACTGTCCTCTATGGAAATGTTTTCCTACACAAGATCTAGTCCAGGATCGTGTATTATTTGCCTTTTTAAAAATTGAACCATAATTGCCATACGGCATTATTACTTTCAGGTGTACAACATAATGATTCGATATTGGTATATACTGTGAAATGATCATCACAATAAGCCTAACATACATAGTTACAGAACTCTTATTCTTAATGATGAGATCTTTTAAGATCTACTCTCTTAACTTTCAAATATGCAATACAGTGTTATTAACTATTGTCACCATGCGATCCATTACATCTTCATGACTTATTTATTTTATAACTGGAAGTTTTTACCTTTTGACTCCTTTTACCCATTTTGCCCACCTCCATCCCCTGCCTCTGGCAACCACCAATCTGTTCTTTGTTTCTATGAGCTTCTTAGAGTTTTTTGTTGCTGTGGTTTTCTGTTTTAAGATTCCACATAACAGCGAGATCGTGAGGTATTTGTCTTTCTCTGCCTGAATTATTTCACTTAGCAGAATACCTTCAAGTTCTATCCATGATGTCACAAATGGCAAGATTTCATTCTTTTTTATGGCTGAATAATATTCCATTGTATATACACCACTTTTTTTAAATCCGTTCATCAGGTGGGCGGACACTTAGGTTGTTTCCATATCTTGCCTATTGTAAATAATGCTGCAGCGTATGTGGAGGTGCAGATATTTTTTTGAATTAACATTTTTATTTTCTTTGGATAAATACCCAGAAATGGAATTACTGAATCTTATGGTAGTTCTATATTTATTTTTTGAGGAATCTCCATACTGTCTTCCATAGTGGCTGTAGCAATTTACACTCCCACCAGAGGTGCACAAGGGTTCTCGTTTCTCCACATCACAGCCAGCATTTGTACCCTCTTGCCTTTTTCATAACAGCCATGTTATGAAACATGGTGTTTCATGTTTCACACTTCTAACAGGTGTGAGGTGATATCTCATTGTGGTTTTGATATGCATTTCCTGATACTTAGTGATGTTGAGCATCTTTCCATGTGTCTGTTGGCAATCTATATGTCATCATGGGAAAAATATCTATTTAGATCTTCTGCCTATCTTTTAATCAGATTGGTTTTGTGTGATTGAATTGTATGACTGTTTTAAATATATATTTTAGATATTAACCTCAAATATTATCTCCCATTCAGTAGGTTGTTTTTTTGATGGTCCCCTTTGCTATACATAAGCTTTTTACTTTGATGCAGTCCCATTTTCATATTTTTGCTTGTGTTGCCTTTGTTTTGGTGTCAGATCTCCCAAATCATTGCCAAGATCAATATCAAGGAGGGTACTGCCTTTCTTCTAGGAGTTTTATGGTTTTATGTTTTACATTCATGTCTTTAATCCATTTTGAGTTGATTTTTGTGTATGGGGTCAGATAGTGGTCCAGTTTCATTATTTTGCGTGTGGCTGTTCAGTTTTCCCAACACCATTTATTGAAGAGATTGTCCTTTCCCCCTTGTATGTTCCTAGCTCTTCTGTCATAAGTTAACCATAAAAGTAACCATGTGGGTTATTTGTCTTTTTAATTTGCTTTCAACCTTTCTTTCTCTTTCCACGACACTGACATTTTCTTAAGAGTGGGTCAATCATTTTATAGAATTTCCTCGATTGGTGTATATTTGATGTTTCCTCATGATTAGATTCAGATTATGCATCTTGGGCCAGAATATCACCTACGTGGTGTTGTGTCCTAGTCAGGGCATCATATCTGGAGGCACACAAAGTCTATCTGCCCCTTATTAGTAATGTTAATTCTGATCTCCTGATTACATCTGGTTTTCCCACTGATGCATGATTTTTCTAATCATAAAGGAATATGTCTTTTAATAAACTAATACATTATAAATGATCACATTACAATATCTGGGAACTGAATTTAAATGAAAAACTCTATGTCACACTCTCTTGCTCGTGCAAAGAAAAACTTGCTACACTCCATCAACAATACTGAATTTGAGAGACAGGGATGGGACTTTAAAGCATTATGTTTCAGAAAAGAAGGCTGAGGTCTGGAGAGGGGAAGTAACCTGCCCAACATTAGTATCAGAGCCAGGAATAGGACCAGAGTACTGTCCCTGATCCGCCACCCTTCCTACCCCACTGTACCTGTGAGCCAAAGTACAGCAAATGCTTTCCCTGTCCAACTGCCACCAAGAACTCTTCTTTAAAAGAAGAAATCTGGTGCTCCCCCACGCCCACCTCCTTGCCATTCCATACTATAATATTAATTCCCAAGTCTTAGTCCAGACTCTAGATCTGCTCACATTAAAACACTATCCATGTCCAAACTGGAAATGGGCTTCCTATTTTATCATTTAAATGAGTTACCTTACTCCCCAGTTATCACCACAAACTCACTTCTCACCGCTCATGCTCACAGCTTGGAGCCAGCAAAAGAATGAGATAAAGCGGCTACACAATGGTATGTTGGATATATTCCACAGAGGGGCCTTTGTGTCACTTGTGAAAAGAGTAATGATTTTTTTTTTCCTGCCTAGAAACAGTCAACTGTGCTATTTTGAAATCTACCAAAGGCAGACAGTCCAAGAACCTGTAATTGCAGAGAGGGGCCATCTTTCCTGGCAGCGGTATCTGTGTTTGAAGGTTGTGGTTGTAGGCAGTACTGGCCCAGAGGGGTAGATCCAGTGCCAGGAGAGCTGAGGTTTCAACCCTGTGCTATCATTTTACTAATAAATTTCCTGTATTGCCATTTTATTTCATGATAGCAAGTACTGACCTTTCTGTGCCTCTGCTTCTCCTACTGGTGATAAGAAGAGACAGACACTCTTAAATACTTACATGGGTGTTTGTGAAGAAAATAGAGAATAATGAATGGAACAAATCTTAGAGGCTCTTCCACTTATTGGTTGTCTTGGGACTGTTAGGAACTAAATTGTGTTACCCTACCTCCTCCCCCTCGCCCCCATTCATATGTCAAAGACCCAGTGCCTACTGCCTCAGAATGTGACTATATTTGGAGATAGCCTCCTTAAAGGGGTAATTAAGTTAAAACGAGGTCAGTAGGGTGGGCCATAATCCTGAAGACCATGTGAAGACAAAGAAAGAGGGCAGCCATCTACTAGCCAAGGAGAGAAGCGTCAGAGGTAACCAATCCTGCTGACATTTTGGTTGGACTTCCAGCCTCCAGAATTGTGAGAAAATCAATTTCTGTTGCCTAAGGCACCCAATCTGTGGTTTTTCATTATGTCAACTTTAGCAAATCAATACGGGGATCTTGGGAAATATACTCCTTCTAGAAAGGATAAACCATGTAATCCGGAACCCAGTGTAAAGGGGTCTCTTAAAAAATTAAGAATTTCAAGATGGCGACAGTAGATAATTAAACCAAATGTGAAGCCCCTCTAAGCGTGGGCCATGGGTGACTCTATATATCCTCCATCCATGAAGCCAGTTCTGCTTCTAGACTTCAGTCTCCTTATCTGGAATGTGGTGATAATAACTGCACCTACTTCAGGTTTCTTGAGAATATTAAATCAGATTCTAGGACTACATTCTCAGAAAACCTGAAAGGGTGACCAAGAAAGGAATTCAAAGTTTAGCATTAAATGTCTTGCTGAGATTGAGTCACAGGATCACAAGAAAGAATAGCTTGGTTTTTTCCCCCTATGGTCAGTGAGACATTAGTCAGTGGGAGGGAAGAGTGTGTATGGGGGAGTGGGTGGGGATATTTCCGAGCTGAGAGACCCTGCTGGAGTGAACAGTGCAGATTATTTGGTAATTTGCTTACTTATAGTCTTAGGGCCCTGCATGCAGGGTGTATGATTTCTTTCTCCTCTCTCCCTCCTGCTCTGGAGGGCGCATGCTCCACTGGAAGTGGCATTTGGACCCTGGAGCTTCTGAGTTGCTGTCTGACTTTCTGACAAAAGTGTTATTATTTCCACACATATGACTCTTACTCTATAAATAAATAAAGCTTTAGAAGGCAACTGAACACCACCCTGAAGTCTAAAATAGGACAGGACAAATAAAGCTGATCCTTATAAGATTAATCCTCATTAGGAGGTAAAGTCAGGGGATTGTGAGTGGCGTTTTGGAAGGGGGCGATTATTTGCTTTGACACATTTATTCCCTTCTAAGAGCATTTAGAAGTTGAGTGCGCTGAACGAATTAGAATAAAACGCCCAGCACTAACAACTTCTCAAACAATTACAGCATATGGCAATAATTTTTAGTCAACACAAAAAGTTCTAAATCTTTCGCTGGTGTTGCAGCAGATTTCAAGTTTTTGCAACTCCACCTCTGCGAGGGCAGGGTTGAATCTAGGCTCCAACTCTTTCCTTTCTTAACATAATAATGGAAGCACTGGTCATAATATCCACCGAAGGCCCTTTTGAAACCAAAGCTCAGGGCCTTGCTCATGAGCTCTATAAGAAAGCATCACTGGGACGCCTGGGTGGCTCAGTAGGTGTAATGTCCGACTTCAGTTCAGGTCATGGTCTCGCAGTTTGTACGTTTGAGCCCTGCATCAGGCTCTGTGCTGACAGCTCAGAGCCTGGAGCCTGCTCCAGATTCTGTGTCTTCCTCTTCCTCTGCCTCTCCCCCACTCAGTCTCTGTCTCTGTCTTTCAAAAATAAACATTAAAAAAAATAGAGAAAGCATCACCTGTCCTCATATCTGCGGTCATTCTCACAAATGTACTCAATAAAAGCAAAATCGGGTTGAGTGAGAAAAGTTTGTTTTAATGAACAAGAGTAGTTGAGGGGTGCCTGGGTGGCTCAGTTAGTTAAGTGTTGGACTTTGGCTCAGGTCATGATCTCACGGTTCATGAGTTCGAGCCCCACATCAGGCTCTCTGCTGACAGCTCAGAGCCTGGAGCCTGCTTCGGATTCTGTGTCTCCCCCTGCTCACACTTTGTCTCTCTCTCTCTCTCAAAAATATACAAATATTTTAAAAAAGAGAGAGTAGTAGCATATGCCCGCTTTCCCCCCCCCATTATAATTAGAATAAATCTAAACTCCTCCAATATCTTAAGTGATCTGGCCGCTGCTGTGAGAGGTAGTAGAGAGATAAAACAATATTCAAGCTTCTTTTCTTTTGGCCTTTGTTCATTACCCCTATAATCATAGCCTCTTCGTTCTAGTTGCTTAGGGAAGGAATGAGGTAGAACAGGGTCATGTAATTAATACAATTACATTGAATTAATATGTAATGATAATTGTATGTTGAAAACTAACACATTCTAAAATTCCCACAGTGCGTGGCAAAATATACCACCAAGACAGACTGAACCTGATTCAAAGTGAAGTTGCAAAGAGACGTGATTAAGAGACAACTCCATCTTGATCACCAGAGCATATCTTCGGAACTTCCACCTTATTCTGGAACAAGAACACTTCACTAGGCCCCACTTATCTCAGGGAAGGTGTAATGCTCTCACATTTATGATCTCATCTGAAGACGCAGTATTAGATTATTTCAAGTGTTTAGACTACCTCAGGTGATGGAGATTCAGAGTGAGACTATCTGGGGAATGAAGAAAATGCAGAAACCACTGACCCATCGAGCCTCATAAGAGCTGGAGCAGAGTTAAATATTCAACAGTAACTCTGTGTCTCTCATTCTTGTTAACTCAGCTTTTCTCTGAGCACATGCTCTAGTCCTAAATTGGGTTGAATCATGCTCACATGTGACTTTGGGCAAGTTACTTAAGCTATTGGTGGCATAGTCTTCTTGTCTATGAAATGGACACAGACATCACCAGGTGGAAGTTAATATATGTAAAGCATTTAAAATAGTACCAGAGACACAGAAATTGGTGTTTCCTATGATCATTATCATTTTGTACTATCATGTTATATTTTCTATTATTTCTGCAGCTATTTTCCCTACTCTTATGGTGTCTACTGTCTCATGGTTCTGATTGCTGCCTTTTCTGTGTGTGACTTTCAGCATCTACGTCTTTTTGCTTTGTTTTGAGTTCTTTGCTTTCTTCTGACCTCACTTTCTATACTTCATGCTTCTACTTACTCATGCGTCTGTTCACTGCCTTTTATCTATGTGCCTCTCCACTTCTTTCTGTTTTATTCTATTCTGTTTTTTTTTTTACGTGCCTCAAAATCAGTGTCTTTTTAAAAATGTTTCTTTATTTATTTTGAGAGAGAGAGAGAGGGCACAAGTGGGGGAGGGGCAGAGAGAGAGGGAGAGAGAGTATCCCAAGCAGGCTCCATGCTGTCAGTGCAGAGCCTGAGGCTCAAATGAAGATCATGGCCTGAGCTGAAATCAAGAGTCAGATGTTTAACTGACCCAGCCGTCCAGGTGCCCACCTTCAATGTCTTGAAAGAGAATCTGATGGGGCCACTTAATGGCTAGTTAGTAGGAACTCTGATGAGTTCCCGTGCTTGTCTGCTCCAGGCTGTTGGCAAGTTTATACTTGACTGTCTTTGATTCAGGTGGGAACCCATGGTCCAATCAGCACTGTTTAAGGGTCTCAGGAGGTTGACTGAGAACCGTGTGTGTAAAAAACCCCATAGCACTGTGTCAGAAGGAAGCTGTGGGGGTGGCAGCATCCAGGAGTTTGTGGCTCCATTCAGTGCTCTTTCTTAAGCATTATTGTCATTCCATTTATAGATGATGAGGTGGTCCTAGGTCTTATGTCAAGTGTCAAATATGTCAAGTGATCCTACGTCTTAGAACTCCATGCTGTATTTAATTTTATCAGAGAAGAGGTGCTATTTCTTACACTTCCTTTTATTCGGGAATGGGTGATGATCTTTTTCAGAAACAGCATCTTGCAATGTAGAAGGTAGTTCTATGGCTATTACACTAAAATTAATTGAGAATTCAAGGAATATATGGTCAAATGGAAATTACATAAGGAAAGATGAGAGCAACAAGGCTCAAAGCACTTAGAAGACATATACTAAAGTGATGGGTGAGACACTTTCTCCTTGTATCCTTAATACTCTGGCTAGTTTAACAAACCACAGTACTAATTATCTTGTAATTCACAGGCTACCCAGTCAGCATCCTTCAAGTGAAAAGACTTTCCTGGAGATAGAATCTGGAGGAGCCAGGGAAAGCAGGAGAGAAACTCATTTTTTTAGGATTTGAGAGATAAGATGCTCTAACATAAAGATCTGTTAATCAGCAACTTGTTTCCACTTGCCACGTCCCTTTAGTGAAAGCATTTATTTAAGCCAGTTGACCCATCCTCATTTTACTTCTATGTTGACTAAAACTCATTCCTCTTAATCCTGTTAGAAGTTTCTGGATTGAAATCTAACATGCCATTTAAAATGTAAATTCTCCTGAAGCAGAAGAATTCTAGTTAAGGATTAGGAGAGACTAAATAAGGCAACGGGAAATTAATGATTGTCCAGGTGAAAAGGTGAGTGGGGCAGAAATTAATGGATTAGTCTGAGGGCTGGGAATCATATGTGGTGCTCGTCCAGAGAATAGGGTACACTACAATGTCAAACGGGGTAAATTTTGGTTAGTAGTGAGCCATGATACATTGTTTGAAAAACGAGCCTTACTAAATATTGTGGCAGGTGAAAATCACGGTGGGAGTTACTGGTTATGAACAATGCTCTGTTGTTAAGTGAAAAATTTCCCGGGACCTCTGCAAAGGTTTGCGCATGGTGCATACTGGTAGGAAGGAATGCAAGGACTTCTCACCCCTGGAAAGGCCTGGCAGCCCCGGGAAGGGTCTGGCCTGCTTGGGAAGAATGCTCCGCTGACCATCTGCATGGAATGGAAAAGAATTGCTGCTGCGTACTGAAAGGGCTCATTTGCCGTCTTGCTGGCCTCTCTCTGAGTGTAGGCACCAGACACGCTTTTTAGGAAATTCAATTAACTGTGTTTGTAAATGGGGTTAACTGTTTAGGGGAATTTAATTTGTTCGGTTTAGCCATTAATTGAACATTAATCAAAGATCATGAAAAGCAATAGTCTCCATTTTTAATTAAGATTGTTTTCCATTTATAAATAGAATAATAAAATGGGTAATTGAATGTGACTGCGTCTTTGGATTTGTCTGGTGGTTAAGCAGACAATAACGCACGCGTTCTGGGTTGCGAGGAAAGGGTGATGAAAATCAGACCCTGCTTGAAGCGAGATACTGGTCCTATTTCTAACCTGTCTCTACGGGCAGGAAGGGAATAGGGAGGAGGGTTGGAATCAAAGGATGTCACTGGTGGTAGCTGAATAGTGGCTTAGTGTCTGGCTAAATGATATTAAAATGGTGTCTGGGTTATCACCAGTGCCATGCTTAGAATCAGACAGAATAAGCCGCAATTTCCTTTAGAAGGGATTCGAAAGCTAAGCTTGTTTCACTTGAATTTGGGTTCATGATTTATACCATGTGTCCTACTCACTCTGTGGTTAGCAGTGGACTGGGGTAAGAACAGTCTGAGGCACCCACATCCTTTAGGACGACTAGCAGAGTTCTTTCTGAACTTCTAAAGACCTAGCTCATAATAGGTTAGGACTTTTAAGCAAAAGACAGCATTCATTCATTCATTCATTCATTCAGTGAATTTCGATTGAATGTCTATAGGATGAAGCATGACTTTAGATTCCCTAACGAGCATAAGGATGAAACAAATTGGCATCCTGCCCTCAGGAACTTATAGTCAGTGAGGGACATAAGTCATGGATAAAAATAATAGTACAACTGCTTTGTGGAACAAGAAAGAAGAAAATGTTTACTGATGTCTGTGTGTCAGGCAACGTGCTACCACCTTGCACATGACATCTCATCAAATCCTCACAACAATGCTGTGCGGTAGATTTTACTAGACACGTAAAACCCTCATTCACTGAGGAAGAAATATATTTTGGGAATATGGGGGCCAAGTCCTTCAGTTTGCACAGAGAATATGAACATGAAGAAGGGTGGATGACTGAGAGCAGAAAGGTAAGTTGGAGCCAGGCTGTAAGGGCGTTTGGATGCCTCCAGGGAGTTTGGGCTTTGTTTCCTGGTAAAGGGAGACATTTAGGCGTTTTGAAAGGAGTCAGGAATGATCAGGACTGTGCTTTAGAGAAGCAGCAGCTGGAAGAGTGTACAGACCAGAAGAGGCACAGGATGCACCCTTGATGAGTCAGGTGAACTCCCAGTCTCTGCATCTAAACAAGCTAAGTGGGGGATGGGTCCTGCTGCCTGCGCGGGCTTGGGGGTGGGAGAGCCAGGAGTCTACCGGCTCCCTGTTATTCTGGAGGCAGAACTGAAAACGGGTAGAATGTGGACAAGCCATGCGTTAGATGTACAAAGAAAATAGGGCTTGCAGTCAGAAACCTTGCTTTCAGTCCCAGTTCTGGGTATTCTGGAACAATTCACTTAAATAACTCTGCTGTGCCTTTTGATTCCTTATACGAGAAAAGGGCTAATAACACGCACCTTAAAGAGCCGTTATGAAGGTTAAATGAGACACAGGACCGAGATCTTTGGAGGGGAATGTTAAGAAAGGGGGATCTGCTTGCTACGAGAAAGACCTGGAGTCGGGGGCTGCTCTCCTAGTTTGTACGCTCCTTGTTGCCTGGCAAATCCAAGCAGGGGCTTTCGAGGCTACTTGTGAGGAATGCTGTAGGAGTTCTGCCAGCCAACTGGTGCACTAAACGACCTTTACAGTCCATTTCAAGTTCTATTTTTTGTTACTCTCACAGGTTTTCTCCCGCTTGCAAAGTGTTCCTCTCCCTACCCGTGCCCCATAGTGTTAGTATCTGGCACAATTTATAGGTACTAAAGGCGAGGCTCACCATAGGAATAACTAGGCAGAAAATAGGTTTCTAGACCTGCAGAGCTCATTCGTGTTGAAACCACAGGACCTATAGATGCACTTTTCCATGAAGCCAGCTAGAATCCAGGATAATGGGCAAAGTCCGGCTATCTGCTCCTCATGCATCCTATTTCATTTCTGCTACACTGCTGTTACTCTTTGGGGCTTCTCCAAGATACCCAGAGGCCAGTGCTAGACATATGTCCTTTTTTTATTTTTTTGTAAATGAAGCATTACAGTGAAGCCTAAATGTACGACAGAGAGAGGAGCTACAACTCTTGTTAAGTGGGAGAGGGTGGGGGTGCAGGGAGAAGGAGGCTGAAACCTTGCCCACTGGGTCCTTCCTCACCCACTCTGGAACCCCTAGTTTGAACACTACTGTTCCAGCCCGGGCCTGTTTTCAGCTTTCCTCTTGACTCTTTTGTTTTCTGGACTCTGATGGCAGCTGTTATCACTCCAGCTGCAGAGGGGATGGGAGGCGACTTCCTGTTATTCCATCCTGCCATCCCTGTGGGGGTGGGACATTCCCTCCCCCATCTGCTCCCGGTCGGTCGTAGCATGTGAGCCTGGAAGCAGCTACCGTGGGACTGGGTCTGGAAGAATGACTGGTAGCCACTCAGCCACTGTTGGAAAGCATTTGCGGAGCAAAGCGGGCAACCGGCCCCAGGGACAAGTGTGTCCCTGACTGAGGGCGCAGGGAGAGTTGTGGTTTCTGGCTGTGAGATTATTGGCGGTTTGGGTGCATTAAGGAATGGACGGGGGTTAGGAGCGACATGATGATTCATTTTTCTGTCGTCCTAGATTTTAGAGTCTTTGAATTGGTTCTAAGGAATATAAAGAGGATTAAGCATAGAGCTTGCTTAATCCTGTGGGAAGATAAGGAAATACATAAAATTGGACATATTTACCCACGTTTATATCTCTGTACAGTCTCAATAACCCTTACGATAACCTTTGATTATTATCAGCCCCATTTTATAAAGGTAGTGACTGAGGTCTTCTGATGGATATTTTAGTGCTTTGCCCAGTTACACAGCAAATAAGTGCCAGAACTGGGCAACGGACCCCCAGCCTTTCTTCCATTCACTGTAGCACACAGTGAGGACTAGGACTTTAGTTAGGCTTTGAGAAAAGGGCAAGAGTTAACACAAAGAAGAGCTGGGATTCCAGGTAGACCAGAACGTGGGAATCAAGCAGCGATCTGTGAGTAGACCGGCTGGACCAGAGCAGAGGGGTTCCCAGGAGTGAAATGGGAGATAAGGTAGGAAAGGTAAATACAGGCCAGGTTGGGGAGAGTTTTGAATGGCCAGCTACAAATTGTAGGGAAAGGAGGTCTGATTTAGAGGGGAAGATGTTGATGGCAAAAGCAAACAGTATTTTAGAAAACTCATTTGATGGTTGCATAGAAAGATGTAGGGCCGGGAAAAATGAAGTCAGATGTTAGGAGGTTGGAATAGTTAGTATAGGTCTGACAAATAGCACAATGGTATAATGGAAAGTGATCTGTGAGAGCACAAGTCAGGGTCTGTGGATTTTTTCAGCACTGTGTTTGAATGAGTGTCCATGTGGCCAATCACTACCTCAAAGGGAGAAAATGGTTTGGGAGTCAAATGGTTCTTGGTTTCAAGCCCAATTCTGGATGTTCTGAAGTAATTTACTTCTATATAATCTTGCTGAGCCTTTGATTCCTTATGTGAAGGTGGGGCTAATGACACTTTGCAGATTGGTTGTGAGGATTAAATGAGACACGGCGGTGGAGTCTGTGCATCCACCTACGATTTTTGGCAGAATGATGAAATGTAGGAGATGTTGTCATCAATCAAAAAGCAAACAGCAGAAAGCCAATACTTAATTCATTGTACTTCCAGAAGATAATGGATACTATGCTATCTATACCTTATACAAATAGAGCCACAGTTCACCATTCAGTTCTGTCTTGGATCAGATCTTATTCAAATTGAAAGAATCATCTCCCGATAATCATTCTGTTCTGTTAGCCAAGGGGATTATACAGCATGATACCCGTCAAGGGTAAATGTTAGTTAATTCTTAATTGATAGCTCAGCCACTGCAATTGGCTCCATTCAACAGTAATTATTCTCATGTGGCTTGTTGAACTCAATTGTGAGATTCCCCTCCTCCCCTTCCTTTTCAGTAGTGTATGAAAGCAACAGCCTTCAGGTACTTAAAAAGGTAAATAGTAATTTTTCTTACTTTAGAGATCCATTTTTTTTTTAATTTTTATTTTTTGGTCCGAAGCTCGTGTGGTGTGATTTTCATCGCTAAAAGCAAAAGCAGCACATGGCTGATAACGCCACTGTTTAACAATTCAGAGCTGGGTCGCGGTTTCTCATCCAAACCTTCCCGGAGCTTTTGAAGTTCTAAATTCCCCATCTAAGGGAACACCCAGCAGCCCCCAGATGAAAGGGAAGACGAGTGAGCTGGCGTTTTCCTTTATTTGCATGACTTAAAGCTAGCCATTTTTCTGCTCCACGCGCCGCGGGACTCGTACTTGCCCGTGACACGGAGGCAATTGTTTTTCCTTAAAAAGGGGGCCGGGGTGGGTTAGTTTCGTTTCCGACATGGGACGTAGTAAATACCCCAGGAGAAGTTTAAAACACGACCCGCAAGGCTCTTGCCCGTACCCTTTACCCCCTTTTCTTAGAGATAGCAGGAAAGGCAGGGTTTTTTTTTTCCCCACCACCACCCACTCCCAGCCCTGGTCTGGCTCGAGCGAGGAATGTATAAAATTGTTGGCTCCTCTGAGTGACGGCCTCGGGGCCCAATCAGCGGGCGCCTGGGCGCGGCCGCCCCCGCCCCCTTGCGAACTCTCTTTGGCTAATTCCCGCAGGGAGGGAGGAGAGAAGGCGAGTGGGAGGTGGGAGGGGGAGGTACCTGGAACTGGGAGTGATGTCAGCTCCCAGCTCGGTGCCTGCCCGGATTCCTGACATGGTGTAGGGCCGAGAGGGTGGGGAAGGCGGGAGCGGGACGGGAAAGGGTTCGGGCCGGGAGCCTGCGGCGGGGCCACAGTGCTGGGGCTTTGGACTCAGACGGAAGGTGAACCAGAACTTTTGGAACTGGAGCCCACGGCTCTCTACCCCCCAGGTAAGGGCGTTTGGCTCCTCTCACCGACCGGAGGGAAGTGGCACCGTTGTGCGGTTGCAGCTGGGTGTTGCAGCCGCTCCTCCTCCTCCCCGGGTCGATTTCCTTTCCAACTCACTCCTGTATCCCGGGGGGAACGGGAACTTTTTTGGGGGGCAGGATTTGGGGAGAGGGCTTAACTCCTAGGGCCCCCAACTAGCTTGCATGTGGAAAATAGCTCCAGGATGGACATGTATTGTCTGTGTCATTAGACCCCCCCCACATCCTAGTCTCCCAGTAATCCTTGAGAACCCCAGTTAGAGAAGTGTGTGTGTGTGTGGGGGGGGGGGGGGGCTTAAAAATGTCACAAAAAGTTCATGAAATTTCGACCCCAGAATTATGTTTTTCCAGAGAGAACGAAAGTTTTGTATTTTTTTAGTTTCTTTGTGGCTTGTTACATGTTGATTTAAATGAAGGAATATCGTTATTCTTAATATTCTTACGTATTAACATAAAAAATCCCTTTATAGAGCCCAGTCAGGACAGGATGTGAGAAATTCACTTGGGGTGTATTAATTATGAGCTGTGGGAAAACTCGTCTCTTGGGGGCACACTTCTAAAACTCCCCAACTCCTTTCACTCTGACATTTTCACTGAGAACCCCTTTCGTTGCCAACTTTGTGATCTGGAGGGGTTAGGAAGGCTGCTGAGAATCTTCAGGTCTGTTTTCTGTGGCTGCTTGAGAAAAGGATGAGGGCTGGTAGTCGTGTTTTCAAGGATCATTTTCACAGAAGAGAGTTTTAACAGGGAAATGGGGTGGAAGGTGTGGCATGCAAACTCTTAATTATAGGAGCGTGGGTTTTTCACCATGTGGGACCCAAACAAATCCATCCTTTCAGTAAGAAGTGCAGAGAGCGGTAGAAGAAGAACTCAGTTTAGTGTCCAAGTTTGGTATTTAGGAAAAGCAGTTGACTGTTGGGAGGAAAAGGTAGTTTGAGGAGTGGCAACAGAGAATTCTAATTTTTGTTGATTTCCTGTTTCAAACCCCTTTTCCTGCTTGGAGATCTTGTCCGTGCCCAGGTTGCTAATTGGCTGTGTGATTGACTTTCTGGGGAAGAGAATTCCATAAACTGATTGAGAACCCTCACTTATCAATGCTTTAGTCTCTTTCTTCTGGAGAAAGAAAAACATATGGGCTGAGACTTCTGAGTCCAGGTTCCCTTGTCATTCACCACTGTCCCTCAGCAGTGAGAATCCTTCTATCGCCAGGTCAGGTGTGAACTTCCTTGTGAGGCAAAAGCTGCATCCCAGGTGCCTTGAATGAAAGGGCATTTCCAGGAGGCGAGGAGAGAAGGCACATTGGATCCAATAAATTCCAGTAGAGGAATAGAGAATACAGGACTTCATAGGTGGGATTCTTCATCTTTCTAGCCAGATGACAATCAGGTTGCAGAGCTAGAAAGAAATGGTTTG
This sequence comes from Hyaena hyaena, assembly GCF_003009895.1. Lineage (NCBI taxonomy): Eukaryota > Metazoa > Chordata > Mammalia > Carnivora > Hyaenidae > Hyaena > Hyaena hyaena. The sequence continues at coordinate 828,910 of NW_024080814.1, read as the reverse complement.
TTTTGCTTTTGTTTATAAAACACCTGGACCTGTATTCTTAGTTCTTGAAAAAATTAGCATAGGGTGGATCAAGAGCAGCCTTTTTGCAAAGGGAAAGTGTGTTTTGTTGAAAAGGTAGGAAAGTTTTAATTTTGGTTTGTGTTTTGGGGCTCAGAAATAGCAATTGCTTAATGGCTCTGAAATAGTGGTGAATGAATCTTTTCTATTTATGTTCCATAGGAAGTACATAAAACATACTGTATTTTCCACGGTACTTTTTCAGTAGGAAAGAGGAGGTAATGCTGAATTCCTGTGGACTAGTGTGAGCTCACTGGAGCCGTGGTTGATAGAGTGTCCAAAGTGCAGTGTGTAACAACCAGTCCAGTAAGGGTATCTTTACGATGTCGTCCTGATGTGCCAAATTCAGATTTATGTTTTCTTTCCAGGAAGCTGGTCCTGGTTTCGGGACTTGAATATGAACGCTTTAAATTTCATTCACAGTTTGAATAATAACACTAATTCTATGTATTTAGTTTTAACCACTATTTATGTGTCTTTCTCCATTTGTGTTTATAAGGCACCTGTGTTATAGTAAAATACAGTACTTTTAATGGACAAAATAGGAAAGGTATTTGAGTTACTGAGAAGGGTAGGATCAGGTTTTGGTTAAATTCTCTTTAACCAGCAACTATCATAATTCTGATAGCTACTTAAAAAAAAAAAAGATAATCTGGCCTTTGTGGGCAGATGTTAACTTGAAATGCAGGACGCAACATAGTTCCAGACCAATAGTGCCTAATGTCAAGGGCATCATAGACATTGTTTGGAAGCCAGTTCGGTGAAGGAGAGTTTAACTGCTTATGTGTGTAGTCTTTTTGTCACTCACTGTCCCAGCATGAGATAAATCAGAACAAGGTCACTTTTTCCCTGTTACTGACGGACTCCTTTTTAAACCCTATTTTCCATATATAGGAAATAGTTCTAATTTTATAGTTAACTTAGATGCCTTTGGTAATTTGTTACATTAAAATTAACTTTGTGAGTTTTTCATCTCCCATTTAAAAATGTTCCTCATTCCCAAATAGCACATTGTTCAAACTGTTAACTGAAAGAAGACCTCATTCATCTGATTCTGTCTTTTCAAAGATATTATTACATGTTTCCGACCTGATTTGAGTTACCTTTTCAAAACATTGGATGAATGAGCGAATTAATGAGTATTCATTCACATTTGGGTGTGTATCTCGATTCTTCATTAAATACTGCTTCCAGGTAGAACCGTAGGCAAGAGGTATTGCATAATGATGACCTTTTTATTCCCAGAGATTTCCCTAGAAAGCCCTATTAGTTCTGAAATTAAGAAAATAGTCACAGTTGAGCAGCCAATTGCGAAATATTTCAGGGGGCTGGGATTTATTATTATTTTTTAACCATGGTTGAACAGATGGGTGTAAGTATGAGATGCAAAGCTGTTCAGATTAGTGACCTTGGGTGTTGTTTGGAGATAAATGGAACAAGGCGACTGTCTTCTGGCCAGCAGTTCCCTTCAGCGAAAGGTTGATAATTTCACTGTTAAATCAGTCATCACACTGTCCAAAAATGGACACTATCCAAAAACTGCTCTGGGCTTGGGCGGTTGCCTTTGTTTCTTAAACTCATCACCGTGCACGTCAGAGCCTTTTCCTAGTCAAAAAGTCTACAGCTTCAGTCACATATATTACAACCACAAAGACTGATGCTTTAGTAATTGGAGGTAATGGCCTAAAAAAACTTAGCTGAACCTGCCCACCCTACAAAAAAAAAACAAAGACTCTTCTATTTTACACTATTTTAAATATAGTCCTTGATGTCAGTTTGGCGTAAGGTGATAATGTTTCAGAAGGCCAAGTGGTGAGGATTACTTTTGCTTCCGTATTTTTTTCCATTTTGAAGGATCTAAAACACCAAACAACTGGATTTTAGATTAAAAAAACGGGCCTTTGTGGAAGTTTTAAGTTGCAACACTTGTTAGACACTTTTATGGGGAAAAGGAGGGTCTGAGTAAAATGTGTGCCAGTCTGGACCCATTGAGGAGCTTCTATTTATGAGATGTGAGTTTGGACTCTGAGGTGGGTGTGTTGTCACAGTTTGTGACTGGACTTCGGTTATGTGTCTCCCTAGAACTTGCTGTGACTCACATTTTGACTGGCCCACATGCAAATCCTAGTTTTTGTTGGCAAGTGTAACACGTTCAGAATAGAAAGATTATTTGGTTTCTGTACAGTGGTGTACCTAAAATTGTCCATGACTGAAGAAATTGTACAAACTAGAATTGCATTTAGTATCGCTCATTCTGGCAAAGGCTCATGTCTCAACTAGGAATCTGGAAGGAGAAAGATCAAATCCTGTAACGTTTGGGGCTGGCTATGAATTTCACGAACACCCTCTGAACTCCCGAGTAAGTCTAGGTGGTTTTGCCTCTCCTTTAATTTAGGGAAATCAAGCATTTGACATAAAAAACAGATGCAGGTTGGAGAGAGCAGGTGTGCTGGTTCTTTGCGTGTATTTGTTAACAAGGGCAAACTTAATTTTACCTGGTAAGAGAGTAAAGATGCAAGACCCATTCATATGTGGCCTAGTTCTTTTTTTTTTTTTTAATTTATTTCTGAGAGAGAGAGAGAGAGAGACAGCCAGCGTGAGCAGGGGAGGGCAGAGAGAGAGAGGGAGACACAGAATCTGAAGCAGGCTCCAGGCTCTGAGCTAGCTGTCAGCACAGAGCCCAACGCGGGGCTCGAACCCACGAACCGCGAAATCATGACCTGAGCCAAAGTCAGACGCTTAACCGACTGAGCCACCCAGGCGCCCCATGGCCCAGTTCTTTAGGCAAGCAAGTGGTTCTTGGGAAGAAGTGGGTAGGCCCGTTGGGACGTGTATTAATTCTTTCTTGCTATGAATGTAAAACTCTACTGTATCACTAAATATGCTTACATTATCTTGTATCTCTGTGTTCGATCTAACTCACAGGATCTAGTCCCTTTTTTGCTGGTTCTTTATCACCTTTCTTTCTATAGTGTTTTTGCACAAATGTTCTCTCGCTACTACGGGGCTTAATGAGGTTTTTGTGAGGAAAGTTTATTGAGCTTACTTTTTTTTTTTTTTTTTTTTACAAGAAAGTGAAACTAAGGCGAAAACTCTAGGCCTGCTTTCGCTTAATATTATAACTTGTTATAAGTTATATATTATAACTTGTTATAAGTTATGTATTATAAGTTATGTAAGTGTGGCCGCAGTTGCATAAATGCTGTTTCTGCAACCGTTATCTTTCTCTAAAGATGCTGCTTGTAACAACACATCGCAGAGAGTTTTATTTTGTTTGAATCGGAATTTGCACACGCTCTATTTCTTCTTGTGAATGATAGAGGAGTCTGATGAGCCTGTAGGTTCCCATCTGTATTAACTCTGGGAAGTGAGTGAGTGGAGGAAGGAAAACAGCGAGAACTCAGAAAACACTCGGAGTGAACCCGTGAGTTGGTTGGGATGATTTGTGTGAAGTCACCTGGGTCTCAGTGTTTTTCCTCTGGATCAGCTGCTTTGGAGGCTTTCACATTCTTCCGGCCCCCACTCCCATCAGTTTGTGACTTTGCACAATCAGGAAGCTTCTAAGCGTGGAGTTAAGGTTCTTTCATTGCTTTTTTTCTCTCCAGAATACCTTGATTCTCTAGGATGCCTTGTGCTCTATCTGCATCACCCTCTGGGGCAGACACAGCTAGATGCCAACCAGAGCCCTTCCTACCCACCTCTTCCCTACAGCTAAACTCATTTTAATTTACCACCGTAAAAAAACCCCAAAAAACAAAAGCTTAATTTTTCTAGTATCCCTTGCAGGGTGTCTTAAGTGCTGTAGTCCTGGCCAATGAGACGGAAGTAGGTGGGTAAGGCTCCTAACCCACTTTCAAAAGCTTTTACAAGGGGATGGCCTCTACGAGCTTGCCTTTTGCTCCTTGTATGTTTTCCTCCCTGGAACAGAAGGCTATTTTCTGAGTGGAGAAGCCATCTTGTGACCACAGACTAGAAACTCAAGGGTTAAGCAGGCTGAGAAGTTGATGGCATTTTGAAGCTGCTGTACCAGACCTTGTCTGCCCATTTTTTGACTTTTTGTGAGGAAAATAAAATCTCTATTTAGTTAGACACAGAAGTTGGGTCTCTTACTTCTAGCCAAATGTAATCCTCAGTCTAAATTTTTAAAAGTCATAGTTCATCTTTTCTCTGCGAATTGAAAGGCAGCATTCTGTATGACAAAAGAGGGGTCAGACCGGAGCAAATTGACCCTCAGCTGGAATCCTGGCTTTGCTATTTATTACATTCTTAAAAAATTTTTTTTTCTTAGTGTTTGTTTATTTTTGAGAGAGAGAGAGAGAGAGAGCGCAAGAGAGCGCTAGCCGGTGAGGGGCAGAGAGAGGGAGACAGAATCTCAAGCAGGCTCCCTGCTCTGAGGGGTCAGCACAGAGCTGGATGCGGGGTTCGAACTCACAAGCCTAGAGATCATGACCTGAGTTGAAGTCAGACACCTAACTGACTGAGCCACCCATGTGCCCTGCTATTTATTACATTCTAATATTGGCAAGTAACTTCTCTGAGTCTCAGTTCTCCCATCTTTGACATGGTGGTGCTGATATTTGTCTCACAGAACTTTTAGAAATAATTTAGGAATAATAAGAAATGAATAGAAATAATAGGAGAACGTAGGGCATATCGATTTTCAACAAATGGTGGCAGCTACTGCTGAGGGAGAGTGTGATGAGAGCCTGAAGAGGAGGAGGCAAGAAATTAAACTTCTAGTAGGTTCTCAGTAAACACCGATTGAAGTACTGAATGGTAGGTTAGCTTTAGACCTGCAACCACTTGACTCCATGTGTTTGCCATTCGTTCCAGCGCCCATCTCTTACCCTCAGTCCTGCCTGCCTCCACTAGAATATTAGCTCTTCTGTGTCCCAATATTGAGTGAAAAAGCAAAGGCTGTCCTTATGAGAAATTTGTTAGTTATAGCCTAGGTCATCAATGATGGGTGTTGTCTCCAGAGTTGGACAGATACAGAGTAAAAGCCCTTGTCCTTATTAGCTGTGTGATTTTTGTCTTCTGTGAAATAGGAATTATGGGGTGGTTGTGAGGATGAAATGTGATATTACATGTCTGTAAGCAATTCTTGGCCTTAGTGTGAGGTCCTCTTGAATATGTAAGAACAAAACATGGCCTTTATCCTTGAGAATATTCACATAAAGGAGAAGGCCCTCCTTACACATAACCATAATAAAAAACTGATTTAGAATACTATTTAGCTGTTAAAATGGTTGAAAAAAAATATGTTGACTTATGCAGATGTCTTGGTATATTCAGAAAAGCAACCAAGCACACATGTATAGTTTATATTTGTCAATGCATGAAAAGTTGTTAAATTAAGGGGTGATTTATGGGAGGTTGATTAACATGGCAGGGAAAACGAAAGGGGTTTTAATTTCTTTTAAAAGCCTATTGTTTATTTTACAACACGCATGCATTACTCTTGAACTATAGAGAGTATTAAAGTCTTAAAAATAGAAATACTTTCTATAGAAAGTATAGAAAGTATTAAAAATTAAAGTCTTAAAAATAGAAATACTTTCTATAGAAAGTATAGAAAGTATTAAAAATTGATTTGTTAGGCCTTTTGGAGGTAGGTGTGGGAAGAGCGTGCAATGAGCTAGGTGGGTTACTCAAACGAAAGGTTGGGTTTGGTGGGGTCCACGTAAAGGAGGGGGGATTTGAATGGTCCCTGAAGGAGGAGTAGGAGATTTTGAGTCAGTAGAAGGGTGAGATGAGCACACTGGGGTTTGGAGCAAAGGTAGAATGTAGTGAGATGAATTTTAGAGAAAGATAAGATATAGAGATCAATATTAAGAGAGGTAAGATGTAATGGAGCCAGCCCTTAGAGGGTTGTTAGGAGAGTGACAAGATTATTCTTTAAAATGAGATTCTTTTAAAGGTGGGGAGAATTATGAGAATTACGTTATAAAGATGACTTTGGAAATAGTGTGTTGAATGTGACTGGAATATAAGTAGTGAGGGGTGGGTGAGGGGCAGAATGCCTTTAATCAAGAAAGGCATACAAGTGAAAGTTGAGTTTTAATGGGAAATAGGATGAATTAAGAATTGAACACCTGATAGGGCGCCTGGGTGGCTCAGTCGGTTAAGCGTCCCAACTTTGGCTCAGTTCATGATCTCGTGGTTCGTGAGTTTGAGTCCCGTGTCTGTCTCTGTGCTGACAGCTCAGAGCCTGGACGCTGCTTCAGATTCTGTGTCTCCCTCTCTCTCTGCCCCTCCCCTGCTCACACTCTGTCTCTCTCAAAAATAAATAAAAGCATTAACAAAAATTAAAAAAAAAAAAGAATTAAACACCTGGAATTTGAGATTCCATCATGACCCACAATAACCTAACCTCTGTCTTCTCATTATATAAATGGGTAAAGTAACAGTACCTGTCTCATTAGGTTATTAGAATGACAGCAACGATAATAATAGCTCATGCTTCTACAGCACACATATTTTAAGCACCTGCATATTTTAACTTAGATTTAATCCCTACATCAGCCCTAAGAAAAGGCACTGTTATTCCCGTGTTACAGATGAGGAGCCTGAGGCACAGAGAGGCTAGATGAATTTCCCTACATTGTTTGTGCTGGACTCAGTATTAAATTCAGGGAGGTCCAGTCTCTAGGGTCAGTATCTTCAGCCACTTCGTGTTACTGCCTCTGGCTTGTTTCTGGACTTGGCGTTGTCAGAAGCCATTAAGAACTGTTAGTTGATGTATCTACACGAAGGTGTTAAGAATTCGAAATTTAGGTTTGGAGTTTAGGCAGAACCCTAGATTGATGAATCATTTCCATGGAGCTGTTACACAATGATTAAAGGCAGATGAACTCACTACAGAGGGAGATGTAGAATGAAAAGAGAAGCCTTCAGGAAACTCTTCTTTTTTTATTCATTTTATATATTCAATTTATTGTCATTTTTATAGTCCAATATTTTTAAAGGACTAGAAAATATGGGGCGAGGAACCATGATAGAATGTGGTGAGCTGAAGTTTATTTGAGTCAAATGTTGATAAATTATTTCTAGGCCATGAAAGTTTTTAATATCAAGAAAAGATGTCCTCTGTTATGGATAAATAATGAGTACGGGTCATCTTGCGTTTGATTTATTTTTGGAAATCCTGGAGTGATGCCCATAATCTGCCGAAGCACAACAAACCATAAAATACTTCAGAAAGTAAAAAAAAAAAAAAAAAAAGCAAAACTAAAAATTTAGTTATTTGCTGTTTGTTTGGCTGTGTACAATATATCAAATATTCCCAGTTTTTTTATTTTTATCTAAATTTTTTATTGAAAGATGACATACAGTGTTATATTATTTTCAGGTGCACGACATAGCGATTTGACAATCCTGTACGTTGTGCAGTGCTCTCCATAGATGTAGTTTCCACCGGTCGCCATACCTGTTATTACAATAGTATTGGCCATATTCCTTCCCTCTGCTAATCTCTGTGACTTATTTATTTTGTGACCGGAAGTTTGTACCTCTTAATCCCCTACCCCCTTCACCTATTTTAAATTTTTTTTTTTTTTATGTTTTATTTATTTCTAGGAGAGAGAGAGAGAGACAGCATGAGCAGGGGAAGGTCAGAGAGAGAGGGAGTCACAGACTGTTATATTTTCCGGGCTCTGAGTTGGCAGTCAGCACAGAGCCCGACGCGGGGCTCGAACCCACGAACTGCGAGATCATGACCTAAGCGAAAGTCGGACGCATAACCGACTAAGCCACCCAGGCGCCCCCCCCCCTTCACCTATTTTAAAGAAGATGCAGAATACACAGCCTTCAAGGAACTCTTGACATTGAGGCATGACGAGGCTAAAGACAATTTGTTAAAGGAGGTAGAGCAGGAACCACCACAGAAGGGAAAGATGGTGTTAGCACGGGGAAGAAGCACACCCGGTGCAAGTGAACTGTCCTCGTAGCCTGGCACGACAGACCCGTTCCAAGGATGGGTCTGAGAAACTGCTGCTGGGCAAGCCGCTAGGTCATGTGGAACTTGAGAGTGTACAGGAAAACCTTGGACTGCGAGTAATTTGTTCTGCGAGTGTTCTGCGAGATGAGCAAACATTTCTAATAATTTTATTACATATTTTTCAATGTTTATTTTTGAGACACAGACTGAGCATGAGTGGGGGAGGGGCAGAGAGAGGGAGACATAGAATTGAAGCAGGCTCCAGGATCTGAGCTGTCAGCACAGAGCCCGACATGGGGCTCGAACTCGTGAACTGTGAGATCGTGACCTGAGCCGAGGTCAGACGCTCAACTGACTCAGCCACCCAGGCGCCCCTCTAATAAATTTCAATTTGATAAATGAGCAGCGTCTTGCAGTATGAGTAGTATGTGATGACACATGTCACATGGTCACAGCTGAGCCGATAGTTCTTGAAATTCGCTTTGATAGACAGGTGCTTTAGATTGCAAGCATGTTTCTGGAATGAATTATGCTTGCGAACCAAGGTTTTGCTGTATTTTCATTAGCCCGGCAGAGATGGGATCCAGAGTGCAAAAAACTGGCTATTACAAGGGAGGAGATGAGCTGCAGGTGGCCCATTAGCCCAGCCTTTCACGGAGTTGGACAAGGAGGCATGCTGCGACAGCTTGGTTTGAGGCGGGCACAGGTGGAGGGGTAGTGCGAAAGCAGCAAAAGCGAGGAGGGAGTGAGTACAAGGTAAAGGGGAGCGGGACACGGACGGATTAAAAATCAGGTGGAGGAAGGCTGGTTAGCCTTGAACTCCATAGAAGCCTTCTTCAGATGGGATGGAAGAAAGGATGGGGAAATAGGATGGGGAAAAAACTGTCATTGGAAGAGATAAGAGTTGAGTAAGTTCACCGCAGGCAGTCTGCATTTTTTCTGTGTAATCGGAGGCAATGAAAGGAAACTCATAGACAAGCGACTCAGGCTCCTGAGAGGCTGGCTCTTGGGATTATTGGTGCGGAGGAAAAATTTGAAAGAATGACCAAAGTCTCTCATCTAAACAATACAAGCTGACACATTTGTCGGGATGTGTCTCCAGGCAGGAAAGTAATTTATTGAAGTGGAAAGTGGTGGCTACAAAAAAGAAGAGGAGAATGAAATGAGACAAAGGAAAACTTGACTGTATTTGAAGGAGGAATTTTTAGACCACCAGATTTAGTCGTTCACAGAACCACTTCCCTGGGGGAAATCTCAGTGTTCTGCGTGGTGAGAAACAGCCCGAGTTTGGTGAAAACTGCCAAGGCACGGCAAAGTACCCTGTGGAAGATCTCTGCGTTAGGTGCTGCTTGTGGTAAGTTCTTCTTTAGTCTTCTGTTTAACTGTTTCTAGAGCGATCTTTAGTTGGAAAGATGTTGGTTGCAGTATCTCAGCAGATTTGTTGTTGTAATGACCTGAGCAGGGTGAGGGGAGACGACTGAAGCGATTCAGTAATTAGGAGCATGGAACTAAAAATCAGCATGCCCGTCAGTCCACCGGTGGGGCTTTTGGGGTTTGCTATGAAGGATAATATCAGGAGGAACTGACCCAGGTGTGTGTAGCATTTTAGATAGGTGTGATATTCCTGAGTTCAATGGTTCTAGTGGGGCTGGCCACATAATTTTTGGAGCCCTGTGTAAAATGAAAACGTGTGGCTCCCTCGTTCAAAAAGCAGGGGGAAAAACCCAATGTTAAAGGTACTAACATAAAAAGCCTTTCCTTTTCTTTTATACCTTCTCTCTTGTCCTTGTGCTTGCTACTTAATATTCTAAGTGCAGAAAAATTAAAAATTTTAGCATGATTTTCACTGCTTATATGGTGCAGCCACTGTTAAATGTAAATGTAAGAGCATTTGAGGGGTGCCTGGATAGGTCAGTTGGTTAAGCATCCAACTTCGGCTCAGATCTCATGGCTTGTGAGATAGAGCCTTGCGTCGGGCTCTGCGCTGACAGCTCAGAGCCTGGAGCCGGCTTTGAATTCTGTCTCTGTCTCTGCCCCTCCCCAGCTCATGCTCTGCCTCTCTGTCTCTCTCTCTCCATCAGGAATAAACATAAACAAAAAACAATTTAAGGACATTTGACACATCTGCAGAATTACTGAAATCGCACACTTCATATTTTGTAATTTGTACATACCTACGTGTATTGTTCTTACCAGAATGTGGAAACACTGTTCAAAACTAACCACTTTAAAAAAAAATTATTTTACGTTTATTTATTTTTGAGAGACCGAGACAGAGCACAAGTAGGGGAGGGACACAGAGAGTGGGAGACACAGAATCTGAAGCAGGCTCCAGGCTCTGAGCTGTCAGCACAAAGCCTGATGCGGGGCCCGAACCCACAAACCGTGAGATCATGACCTGAGCTGAAGTCGGATGCTTAACAGACTGAGCCACCCAGGCGCCCCCGCCTTCTTTTAAAGTTTTTTTATTTACTTAGAATCACAAACAACCTCTGTGCTCTCAGTACAGAGCCAAACATGAGGCTTGAACTGGATCTCAATCTAATAAACTATGAGATCATGACCTACGTGGAAACCAAGAGTCGGATGCTTAACCGACTGAGCCACCCAGGCACCCCCTTAACTCACTACTTTATTTCACTTCTTGATACATGCATTCTCTCAGGCTTTGTCTTACAGAAGGAAGGGCTGGCTTTAAGGAAGGACTGAAAGGAAAATGAACCACGGGTTGCCCTATCTCTCCTTTTCCTTCTATGCTATTATTTTCAGTGTACCTGGTTGGCTAATACTGGGAAGTAATAGGAGGAAGAGGGTATGCTAGGATTCTTTGGTTGTTTGTATTTCTTAGAGAGACGTTGCTTTGTTTCTGTGTGCAAAGCCAGTTATGATTCCTTTGAATGGAAAGTGTGGCTTCTGGGAGCTGTCAGCATCCACCCACCTGCTCACTTGGTTGTATTTGTAACACAGCTACCTTGAACTAGTCTTGCTGATCTCCCATGCATCATGAATCTACAGAAATTCGGTGCTCTGAGGCATTGTAAACTCTGTAAGAATGGCAGCCACACATATTAAACGGGATCGCCTCTGCTCACACATATGCTCCATTGCCCCATATATAGACCTTACTTATAAAACAGAAGTTCACAGTTGAATTAAGAATCTCGAGGGGCACCTGGGTGGCTCAGTCGGTCAAGTGCCCGACTTTGGCTCAGGTCATGATGTCACAGTTTGTGGGTTCGAGCCCCGCGTCAGGCTCTGGGCTGAACGTTTGCTCAGAGCCTGGAGCTGCTTCGGATTCCGTGTCTCCTTCTCTCTCTGCCCCCCCCCCCCCCCCCCCCCCCCCCCCCCTCCCCCCTCCTT